>NC_090375.1:83183401-83808401 GCF_036365525.1 Heterodontus francisci | reverse complement strand
GATCTATGAGTTAAGTTCGATCTTCACTATTCTCAGCACTTGAAAATTAACACTGCTGAGATCGAAATTTTCAATGCCCATCGGTAACACAAAAATCCCCTGATGAGCCCTTAGTGCTTCTAAACTGAAGGACTGCTGATTCATAATGATCTCTTTGTATCTTCAGTGTTCATTGACAAGTGATAATGTATTGTGCACAGTTCTGATTTCCATGTGATAAAAAGGATATAGAGCCACTGGAGAAGGTGCAAATAAGATTTACAAGGATGATACCGGAACTGAGAGGTTATGACTATGAAGGAAGACTGAACAGGCTAGGACTCTTCTGAAGAAAAGAGAAGGCTGAGAGGTGAACTGACAGATCTTTGAAATTATGAAAGTATTCCATAGAGTAGACATAGAGAAGAAAGGTTCCACTTGTGGAGGAATCCAAAACTTGGGTGCTATAAATATAAGATAGTCAGTAAGAAATCCAATAAGGAATTCAGAAGAAATTTCTTAACGCAGAGAATGGTTAGAATGTGGAATTTGCTACCACAAAGAGTAGTTGAGGTGAATAGTAATGATGCATAAGTAGAAGCTAGATAAACATATGACAGAGAAAGGAATAGATGGTTATGCTGATAGAGTTAAATGAAATAGTGTGAGAGAATAGTGTGGAGCATAAGCACCAGCTTAGACCTGTTGTGCTGAATGACCTGTTTCTGCACTATAAATTCAATGTCATTTAATGTAACTTGTTTAAATGCGAGGTTCAAAGCAATACAACTTCTATGCCCCAAAACCCTTCCCAGCCCTTCCTCTGGGATCACCTCCTCTACTTTAACTTAAATGCACTTGTTGGGCAGTGCAGTGAAGTCCTCAGAGTTTCCATCCCTTCCAATTGGCAAGCTGCTCCAAAACTATGAATGGAAGTGACACCTGACCATGTTGGAAGAAATCACTTGAAAATTGACCTTGAGGTTTATTATTTTCCCCACTTTTTGAGAAGAAGTGAGATCATGCTAATTTAGTTGTAATTTGCTTTAACTATTACTCTATACGTTCATTTGCTGTCTGTGAAATAATACAGCTTAGTGGCCTCATCGTATCAAGTGTTCCTCAGATCGGCATCAAAAAGATTGAAGAAGTGCACATGACGGTATGTGTGAAAGCCACAAGATCCAGTTCAGAGCAAAGGTGGAGGGGGTCAGTCCTATTCTTACAACGTTGGGCGGCACAGTGGCACAGTGGTTAGCACCGCAGCCTCACAACTCCAGCGACCCGGGTTCAATTCTGGGTACTGCCTGTGTGGAGTTTGCAAGTTCTCCCTGTGTCTGCGTGGGTTTTCTCCGGGTGCTCCGGTTTCCTCCCACAAGCCAAAGACTTGCAGGTTGGTAGGTAAATTGGCCATTTTAACTTGCTCCTAGTATAGGTATGTGGTAGAGAAATATAGGGACAGGTGGCGATGTGGTAGGAATATGGGATTAGTGTAGGATTAGTATAAATGGGTGGTTGATGGTCGGCACAGACTCGGTGGGCCGAAGGGCCTGTTTCAGTGCTGTATCTCTAAACTAAACGAAACTAAACTATCATACGATTAGATATTGGGCAGTACTGAATGAAAGACACTTAGACCCTATATGGAAGTGATCAGGGAAACTGTGTCTAAGAGTATATCTAAAACAAACCTGAAACTTGTAACAGACATTCACAGCTCTATATCGTGCCCATTTTTAATGTAAATGCTACCCTTTACATTTATTTTCTCTTCTCCTCTGCACCATTAAATTTGGGAAACGTTACTTAAAGGGATGACGGTGGATAGGCAATGGCAAACATTTAAAGAGTGCATGGATGAATTGCAACAAATTGTTTATCCCTGTCTGGTGCAAAAGTAAAATGGGAAAGGTAGCCAAACCATGGCTTACAAGCGAAATTAGAGATAGCATTAGATCCAAAGAAGAGACATATAAATTTGCCAGAAAAAACAACAGTCCTGAGGATTGGGAGCAGTTTAGAATTCAGCATAGGATGACCAAGGGATTGATTAAGAAGGAGAAAATAGAGTACGAGAGCAAGCTTGCAGGGAACATAGAAACTGACTGTAAAAGTTTCTTTAGGTATGTGAAGAGAAAAAGATTGGTGAGGACAAATGTAGGTCCCTTACAGTCAGAAACAGGGGAATTTATTATGGGGAATAAAGAAATGGCTGACCAACTAAGTACATACTTTGGTTCTGTCTTCACAAAGGAGGACACAACTATCATATCAGAAATGTTGGGGAACACAGGGCTTAGTGAGAGAGAGGAACTGAAAGAAATCAGTATGTGTAGAGAAATGGTGTTGGGGAAATTGATGGGATTGAAGGTCGATAAATCCCCAGGGCCTGATGGTATGCATCCCAGAATACTTAAGGCCCTAGAAATATTGGATGCAATAGTGGTCATCTTCCAAGCTTCTATAGACTCTGGAACAGTTCCTACAGACTGGAAGTAGCTAATGTAACCCCACTATTTAAAAAGGGAGGTAGAGAGAAAGCAGGGAATTATAGACCAGTCAGCCTGACGTCGGTAGTGGGGAAAGTTCTAGAGTCCATTATCAAAGATTTTATAGCAGAGCACTTAGAGAACAGTGGTAGAATCGGGCAAAGTCAGCATGGATTTACAAAAGGGAAATTATGCTTGACAAATCTGCTAGAATTCTTCAAGGATGTAACTAGTAGAGTTGATGACGGGGAGCCAGTGGATGTGGTTTATTTGGACTTTCAGAAGGCTTTCAACAAAGTCCCACATAAGAGATTAGTTTGTAAAATTAAAGCACATAGGATTGGGGGTAGTGTATTGCGATGGATAGAAAATTGGTTGGCAGACAGGAAACAAAGGGTAGGGATAAATGGGCCTTTTTCCGAATGGCAGGCAGTGGCTAGTGGGGTTCCGCAGGGATCGGTGCTAGGACCCCAGCTATTCACAATATATATTAATGATTTAGATGAGGGAACTAAATGTAATATTTCCAAATTTGCAGATGACACAAAACTGGGGGGGAGGATGATTTGTGAGGAGGATGCAGAGAGGCTTCAGGGTGATTTGGACAAGTTGAGTGAGTGGGCAAATGCATGGCAGATGCAGTATAATGTGGATAAATGTGAGGTTATCCACTTTGGTAGCAAAAACAGGAAGGCAGATTATTATCTGAACGGCGATAAACTGAGTGGGGGAATATGCAGCGAGACCTGGGTGTTCTTGTACACCAGTCGCTGAAAGTAAGCATTCAGGTGCAACAGGCGGTAAAAAAGGCAAATGGTATGTTGGCCTTCATAGCGAGAGGATTGGAGTACAGGAGCAGGGATGTCTTATTGCAATTATACAGGGCCTTGGTGAGGCTACACCTGGAATATTGTGTGCTGTTTTGTTCTCCTTCTCTGAGGAAGGATGTTCTTGCTATAGAGGGAGTGCAGCAAAGGTTTACCAGACTGATTCCTGGATGGCGAGAATGACGTATGAGGAGAGATTGAGTCGGTTAGGATTATATTCACTGGAGTTCAGAAGAATGAGGGGGAATCTCATAGAAACCTATAAACATCTAACAGGACTTGACAGGGTGTTCCCGATGGTGGGGGAGTCCAGAACCAGGGGTCATAGTCTCAGGATACAGGGTAAATCTTTCAGGACTGAGATGAGGAGAAATTTCTTCACCCAGAGAGTGATGAGCCTGTGGACTTCGCTACCACAGAAAGCAGTTGAGGCCAAAACATTGTATGTTTTCAAGAAGGAGTTAGATATAGATCTTGGGTCTAAAGGGATCAAAGGGCATGGGGCGAAAGCGGGAACAAGTTACTGAGTTGGATGGTCAGCCATGATCATAATGAATGGCGGAGCAGACCTGAAGGGCCGAATGGCCTACTCCTGCTCCTATTTTGTATGTTTCTATTAACCACCTGTAAGGTAACTCAGTATTATAATAAGCTGACTACAGCAGCAGCTACTCATCTTGTGGTCATTTCAGAAATCAAATCGTGTTTTTGCTATGCTTTAGTAACAGCTTTAATGGACTCTTACATTAAATGCATTTTAAATCTATCTTGCAACTTTTCTTTCCAGGTATAAATTAAACTCCTTAAATTCATGCTTTATGGCACTGAGAACTCAGAGACTTCAAATGAAATATTGACCCCATTGTTTATGGGGAGAAGGGGAAGGAAATGAATGGTAAATTAGCGGTAGGGATGCCGAAAAAATGGGCTTTCCAGATGTCCTGCTGAATTTAATGACAGGATTTGATTTAGAATTTTGGACTCTGCTTCCTGGTTGCAGCCAGCCGGATCAACAGGGTGGCTAGCTGTTTGGTAGGAAGGTGTACCTGTCTGTCATGGACATTTAGAAAGCCTGCATTGCCAGAGTGGTTATGCGGAAAGTTGGCCCATCATGGATAATGGAACACTGGGTAAAACAGCTAGGACATCATAGGAAATGAAGAGATCAGTCGGAGGCCGGAGAGATCTGGTGAGGGCTGGAGAAGTGGGTTGGTGTCAGAGCGATTGCAGGGATGAGTATTTCTGATAGTAGGGCTCCGATTGCAGCAAGGTTAACAGGGTTGTTTGGTGGGGGGGGTGGGGGGGGGGGAGGGGGTGGGCGGGGGAGAGGGGATGGCCTGTGGAAGCACTCCTGCTCCTTCTAGATGACAAGCAGTGTTGTTAAGGCACTTTCTGTTGGATTCAGCTATTCTCCCTTCTGCCACCAGCTTTCTCAGGACCTGGGAAACCTGTCCCGCAGGCATTACATCTGAAACACAGATAAAATCTTAGGTACACAGCCTCGTTACAATATTTAAATGAAGGGCCCACCTCCAGAGGGCAGATTGTTCGCCAACCCCCAAAACTGCCTCCATCAACACAATATGCGGATGTTTTGGAGGCGGGTTCCGATCAGATTTCCTATTTTTGAAATTTAAACCCCCATTGCTTCTCATCCTGGTGGAGTGGGGGGGTGGGTGGGGGGGGCGTTAAAACTAGCCCCAGTGATTTCTTTCAACAGTTGTGGGAAATTGTATTGGAGGAAAACATAGGCCAGGATTTTATCTGGGAGAGAGAGGTCTCGACTACCGGCGAAAGTGCTGGTGAGAGCCCCACGTCGCTTTCTCTGGGGAATGCCCGCTGCATTACATGCCAATTAGGCACTTAAGTGGACAGCGACGGGACTTCCCCAAGATTAAGGACCCCGGCAATGGAATTCCCACCAGCTGACAGCTGCAGGCCAATCAGAGGCTTGCAGCTCTTTAACTGAACAGCACCACCATGCACGCGGAGGCTGCTGCTGATACTGGACTTACTGGAGGTGCTGGACCCAGGCCATTGGTGAGTCAGGGCAGGAGGGGTTTCACGGGGTGGGTGTCGCGGGAGAGGAGGTTGTAGTGGGGTCAGCAGCAAGGGCAGGGGAGCGTGGCTCTCAGTGGGCCCCTCCCTTACTGATGCCGGGTCCCTCGATCAGGCATTAAGTGCCTTTTAATGAGGGACCCCCCACCTCCACCGAGCTGTCAAGCAACCGCATGGGTTTGCTTGGCGTGCTCCTGGTGCGTCGACAGACCTGCCCACCACTGGGCTGATAACAGCGGAGGCGGGATGAGGCCCTTAGGTGGGCATTAATTTCCCACTTAAGGGCCTCAAATGAGAGCAGGGTGGGAAGGCCGTACGTGGGCCTCCGCACCCTGGACCTTATTTGATTGGAGGCAGGAATGTGCCGGGGTCATCACCCGCCATGAATATATACTCTTCCCACCTCTAAAGACACTGTGGGGGAGAGCATAAAATTCCCCCCAGAGTTTCTGCAATCAAAAATAGTAGACAGAGATTTTAGTGAAAATCCCCATTCCCCATCTCCAATGGTCAGGCATGCCGAGGCTCGGCTGATTTCCTGAGCCTCCTCCTCTGCAGTTGTCATTTTGGAGACGATGGAGGGTCACCTATGGTTCTCTGCCTCTCCCTGGTGTCTATGCTCTCTTTTCCTGCAAGGAGGGAAAGAAGAGACCTATAAGTGTGAAAAATGGAATGTTTTGAGAGGATGGAAGGACAACATTTGTGGAGGATCACTGTGAGGGATAGGTGCATTAGGATGACGGTGAAGGTCAGTGGTGGATAGTCAGATGTGGTTGTGAGGAGGTGCCTAGACAGAGAAGGATGGGTGCACCAGAAAAGTGTGCTTTTCTGAGGAGTGATGTGCAGGACTAGGCTTGGGAAGGCAGAGTGTGGGAGATTAGATAAAATGTACATCTGGATAAACTTGAATGTGCCATGCCACTCACCTTTACAGACCGAATCAGGTCAACAAACTGCTTCTGGCACTGTATCCAGGAACATGGTACCATATTTCTACTGCTGACTTCCTCAGTAACTTCCAACCAAGCCTTCTGGTATTCTGATGCAGGCTTCTTCCTCCTGTCAGCAGGGAACGGAATCATCTGTGGGCCCTTACAGTCCACACAGCATCTCTAGAAAGACATTGTTGATGTGTGGTTCTCTCTTGCTATGTTCTTCCATTGCTCCAGGTTCTGCTTCTATGAAAAGACTTCTACAATGCTTCAAGTTTCATCCTTGTACAGCTCCTTTCAATAGTTGCGATGAAATAGACTGATATGGGTCTTCATCATGCCCATCACACACTAATTGGTCTGGAAATTGTAAGTGAAATACAAATACAGTGGCTGGGTTAAAAAAATCTACGGAAAAACGCGTTCCTGAAACTTCTGGGTTCCTCCGTGCCTCTGGGCTCTCAGTTGCAAGAGAGTTGGAAAGTTAAAATCCAGCCCATTGTCTCCATTCACCAACTACAAGGTGTATATTTTTTCAAAGGTGATGGTTTCATAGCAAAATCCTTATCAATTTATTTATCAACTGAAAAAATACATATGCTTGTTGTTGCTTTCATTTTTCGTCATACCTTGGCAATGAGCTTCAGCAAATTGTGAACGCTTTATGTTAACTTCTTAATGAACACTGTGGAAAAGGTGTGCTACATATCTGATTATATGGCTGTACATTGGACATTTTGTTAGTGACACAGTGAAGAACACTTAGGATGCATTTTTTGAACCAATATCCAATTTAACACCAATTAACAGTTGTGGAAAAGAATGGGGTTATTGTTGAAAATAAGTTTCCAAAGTGCCTAGATCTATTGAGTGCTATAGAAAAAGAATGAACAAGACTAATCTTCCTGGTTCTAGTGACCCAGGAACCACCACAGAGGAACACAGTCAATCAGAATATTGGGTGGAAACCCACACCGCTGGGTCTCTGCTCCAAACATTGTGCCCGCATTGCTGCCATGATTGCTGAGGAGCCCTGCAGTGTCTCATGTAAGCACAAATGAGGAAAATCCAAACCTTTATGCCATGTGTATGATATTCCAGGAAGCTGCACTGCCATTTATGGGTGCCGTGCCAGTTGTATATTGTGGATAGGCTTCTCCCTTAAAAAGACAGCCCAGGGAAATGTTAAAGAATTGTTAGGGTGCTGTGAGGCCTGACTCAGCAAATTTATTATGGAAAGGAAGAGCATTCTTATGCAGGAGCTTTGAGCTGTTGTTAAAAGGAGCATTTTTTGAATAGTTTGTCCTGCTATTTGTGACGGCATCAGTGAAGATTATGGCACATGATGGTACATGAAAGGCAGCTTCTTACTGAGCTTTAACAAGTCTGCTATTTCCTTATTATTCATTATAATCTCTCTTGCAGTCCTCTTTAATTGATCCTCATTTCCCTTTACCGCTCTTTTTAAAAAATCTTTTGCTGTCAGCTGAACTATCCTTTGCATTTTTTTCTTAATATTCCCTTTTTTCACCTCTTAACGTTTTCTTTGATCACCCGTTTGGCTACCCAGACTCTGAAAGCTGTGAGATCACAAAGTGATGAGCTCATTACTCTAAAAGTCTCAAAGTCTCTTTGTCAAGCTACCATATCCCCAGTTGATCTGGAACCACTTCCAGAAATTGGTCCCTTAACATCAATTGACCAGGACTCAGAATCTGCTACATCTCATCAGCTTACCACAATTTCCAAATATCCATTTAGCGCTATGACTAATTGTGTATAAGTACCATATACTGTATATGGAGCTTTCCAAAAATTCCTGTATTCCTGTATATTTCAGTCATTAGTAGTAAGAATTTACCCATTGTCTCTCGAGACAAGGAGGCCAAAGAAGAAGAAGTAAGAATTAAACAATAAGAAAAGCCCATTTTATAATTTCATAATCTGCACTGTGAATTGGATTCGTTGAAAAGTTGTGGTCAGCACTTTATTTCTAGGTAATGGTAGAGATTTCTCAGCAAGACTTGTTAATAATTCAAAAGGCACAGAACTCTGCCCACCTTTCTCCATAACAGAGGTTACCAGCATGTGTTAGGCCTTGTTGTTGTCAAGGTTATATATCCCTTTTTCACAAAAATATATCCAATCTGCAGCTGAATCGATGAGCTTTTGACATTTATATTTGTTCTGAAGCTCATTGGCTGCTTAAGGAACATTAAATAATCAGTTTTGATTGGCTGGTGGTGTTTTACTCTTTTGGGCCTCCTTATCTCGAGAGACAATGGATACGCGCCTGGAGGTGGTCAGTGGTGTTTTACTACTACTAACAAAATTACAGTCTGCTGGTCAAGAGAATGAGGGTGCAAAAAGGTAAGTCTAAAATGATTTTTGTGGGGCCAGGAAGAGCAGGAGAGCTCCTCCGGACCCCACAACAATGATGAGGGCTGCTGCCACACCTGGATCCCTTCCCTCCACGATCACGCCACCCTGACCCAATCCATTGTTCAGGGTGAGCCATGTGTAAATTAGACCCTGCCCACCATATGGACCCAGCCTCAAGCTGAAGTGAGCAGGTGTGCACCTAACCACTCCACAGACTGAGCTAAAAATTCCCCTCATAGGTAGTCCTGAAAAGATATTTAAGCATTATTTAAAAAATGAGGTCTTGAAGATAATTCAAATTTTCCAGCCCAGAGTGTATGATAGTTTACTCAAAGTGAGAGGCAGCCAACTTAACATGAGTAATGTCTTATATCAGTAGAATGGGGTGGGGGTGGGGGGGGTGTTGCTGTGGTGGGTTGGATTCCTGTTACCTTGAGAATGTGAAGTGAACGTGATTAATTTGACTGAATACTCTAAATAGACAGGATAAATGTATTCCTTTAACCTAATGCGACATTACTCAGGTCAATGATCACATGTCCCAACTCTGGAGTATGAGTCATTCAAAATCAATTGTGAAGCAAAATCAAAACAGTGACTTGGCTATGAAGACTATTTCAACTCATAGTATTCTGCCCAGCTAGACAGACTTTTCATTATTTTAAAAGTATACTTGGTTATCTATTCAAATGGAAGATGCTAGAATTTGTATGCAAAATGTAATAAGTAGCTGCTAACTCAGAGAAGTATTCCAGAGTTGGCTGAACAAACTTTCATCATTTATTCCCACCATGTGGCTACTTCATGTTTTGAAAGGAGCATTGTTACAGGTGTACGAAATTTGCTGGTTTTCACCCCTCAAAAATGCAAGCAGCAAAGATAATTTTCTCCCTTTATAGGAAGTCCAAACCAAGCAATGGCAGATAGATTTCTGGGGTCCACTCAGTCATAATGCCAGCCCAAAGACCCCACTGGTTACCACTCCTACACAGTCAATATCATGTCCACTAGGTTCTTCCTGGCATCCAGATTACTGAATAGGAACAAGGGAGCCTGAGCCAAAGACATTTCAGGTTTGCGAAAGCACTCCACTCAGTCCCGTCTCCTCCTGTATCATGGGCCACTTTTGGGTTGGGCAAAAGTCTTGTCTCCTATGTCTTGTCAAAAACTTCTGGAACATGGGAGGGCACCTTTGGTCCTGATGAAACTTTCGGCCATAGCTTCCATTGTAAATGTTGATACAAAACATGACACAAAGTCATGCTCGTGGACAGCAAGTGCATATATGCAAATTTTTAACAATACTCTGCCATATCTATCATGGTGTTTCTTGCAGTGTTTCAGATGCATTATTAAAAGGGGGTGTTATATCAATTATTATTTTCAAGGGCACATATTTACTAGTATTGAAGGCGACCTAGGGTCAAGAAATGATGGGATGGGGGTCTTAGGCCCAATGCTCTTTGAGCGTGGGTTCCAAATTTTCTGAACATTGAGAAGGATCTGTTATTATGGGAATATTTTAGGGAATACTCCTGGGACATTGGGACAGGTCTTAGGATCTGGGAACACTGGGGAAGGAGGACCCAGATACCAGGAACGATGGGACCATCGATAAATCAGGGAGCACCGGAAATGAATTCATGGGGATTCTAAGCACTGAGAGAGGATCCTGGGATTTGACAGCAGGGGTTAAATCCTAGTCAATGTAAAACAGATACCTAACTATTTTACATAAATCATCTGCAGCTCTTTTTGTGCTATCACATACTTCTCCCCACTATTTTCCCCCTTGTCAGTCAGTCCCTTTCTTTATGCCTTAAAGCAGTAAGTGCACTATTGGGGAGTTTGCCAACTTTAGTCTTTAATAGACAAAAACATGCACAAACAAACAAAATTCACCTCAAAAAATGTTACTCAGTTTCCAATAATAAAGTTTCTTCATACTCCCCAAAACTGATTTCTTAATTACATTTTCAGCACTTTGATTAAAGAAAAATAAATCCACGCCTCATAAAAAAGTCTTTCTTGTTAATTAGAAAGGAAAGAAACTACAGCGACTGCTAATTGCCAGTGCCTTAATTTTATGTTACTGAACATTCCAGAATAGAAATAATTTAAATGACTGCTATCTGAAAGAAATTTCTGAGAATTCAGTCTCCACTTTGTTTCAAAGTCTTTTAGAAAAAGCACAAAGAACTTGGAAATCCTGATAAAATGAGGGACTCACCTTCTGCTGCAACTCAGAATGCTATTAATCAATGGTAGGAAAACCATGCTCAGGATATCTAGATATAATTGAAAGCATACTTCTTTGGTTAAAGGTTTACAGCCAAAGCCCAGGCTTTTCAGTGGCATTGAAGTTGTAAATGTAAATCTGTAAGGAAGACATTGAAATACACAAAAGACAATTCAGAGAAGGATGCAATTTTTATTGCATTTTTTATTTTGGATATTCTAAATTTCTGTAACTTAAAAGATTGTGGACCAAAATATTTTAAAAAGTATTTTGAGTGATTTAACTGGTTCACCAACAAATTGTAACAGACAATTCTTCATTGGAAATTTCCATTATAAATGTTTACATCGATAGTTTCAATGCTGAAAAAAAAATCAACAAAAATCCTAACAACAAAAAGTAAGGTTGATGCATGCCATATCTAGACTTTTGAAAAATGTATATATTATGTATAGATACAGTAACAAAGCTCTACCTACGTATTAACATTTTATGAAATGATTTTTGCTATTGCTTTATGCCAGCATTCAACCTGCTGATGTTGTTAGTATACTGTGCGCAAAAGTTTCCCAGTTATGCTTTCGGTGCAGGTCTTCTGCGATTACGTAGTGTTGTAGTGCATTTCCTGCTCCCAGTGCCCAGCTGCTGAGCCAGTACTCAGCAGTAGTCTATCCCTCCAGTTTTACAGCTCCCTCGGGCCTTGAACCCCTTCTCCAATTTTTATGCCTCCCTATCTGACTTCCGAATTTTTTTCAAGACCTATGTTCAACCTTGAGGCATTGTTTCTTTCTTTTTTCTTTTCTTTTGGGCCTCCTTATCTCGAGAGACAATGGATACGCGCCTGGAGGTGGTCAGTGATTTGTGAAGCAGCGCCTGGAGTGGCTATAAAGGCCAATTCTGGAGTGACAGGCTCTTCCACAGGTGCTGCAGAGAAATTTGTTTGTCGGGGCTGTTGCACAGTTGGCTCTCCCCTTGCGCCTCTGTCTTTTTTCCTGCCAACTACTAAGTCTCTTCGACTCGCCACAATTTAGCCCTGTCTTTATGGCTGCCCGCCAGCTCTGGCGAATGCTGGCAACTGACTCCCACGACTTGTGATCAATGTCACACGATTTCATGTCGCGTTTGCAGACGTCTTTATAGCGGAGACATGGACGGCCGGTGGGCCTGATACCAGTGGCGAGCTCGCTATACAATGTGCCTTTGGGGATCCTGCCATCTTCCATGTGGCTCACATGGCCAAGCCATCTCAAGCGCCGCTGACTCAGTAGTGTGTATAAGCTGGGGGTGTTGGCCGCTTCAAGGACTTCTGTGTTGGAGATATAGTCCTGCCACCTGATGCCAAGTATTCTCCGAAGGCAGCGAAGATGGAATAACAATTACACTTCTGGTTTCAGCCTCATTTGCCTGCTCCTAGCTGCCCACTCTTTGCTTTCCTGCCGGTATGGGTATGCTGTTTAGTCTTCAATCTCACACCCTCCTCCTAGCTGCTTTACTCTCCTTCTTTCACCAGCCTCACCATATCCTCAGACCTTTTGTTCACTTTGAAATCAAAAACACAATTTCTAAATTTGCGAGGACAACAAATTGGGGGATGTGGTGGTCAGTACCTAGGAGGACTCAGTATTACTAATAATAAGATTACAGAATGGGCTAATAATTGGCAAATGAATTACAATGCAGATAAATGTGAGATTTTACATCTTGGTAAGAAAAATAAGGAAGTTACATATTACTTGAAAATAAGAATCTAAATGGGGATCTGGGAGTACAAATACACAAGCAATTAAAAATAGAAGCATAGGTTAAAAAGGTCAGAAAAAAACCAACCATTTACTGGAGTTTATTTCTAGAGGGATGGAATTGAAAAGTAAGGAAGTTATGCTAAACTTTTATCGAACTTGGTTAGACCACACTTGGAGTACTGTGTACAGTTCTGGTCGCCATTTTACAAAAACAATATCGAGGCAGTGAATAGGGTGCAGAGAAGATTTACGAGGATGATACCAGAACTGTGAGGTTCTTCCTGATAAATAGGCTGGGTCTCTTTTCTCTTGAGAAGAGAAAACTGAGGGGTGACCTAATAGAGGTTTCTAAAATTATGAATAGCTTTGATAGAATAGACAGAGAGAGAATGTTTCCACTTGTGGGGAAGAGCAAAACCATAGGCCATCAAAATAAGATAATTACCAAGGAATCAAATAGGGAATTCAGAAGAAACTTCTTTCCCCAGAGAGTGGTGAGAATGTAGAACTACTATAGCGAGTAGTCAAGACTAATAGTATAAACACATTTAAGGGGAGGCTAGATAAGCATGTGAGGGAGAAGCGAATAGAGGGTTATACTGATAGAGTTAGATGAGGAAAGATGGGAGGAGGTTCAAGTGGAGCATAAATGCCAACATGGACTGGTTGGGCTGAATGGCTTGTTTCTGTATTTTGTATTCTATGCAATTCTATGTAGTTAGGCCTCAGACAATTAATTCCTCAGGCAATTAATTTTATTCATAAAAGTCTGGGTTCCAGTTTGCCTGCCTGTGTTTTCTTGTTTGTTCCGACTATCCCGCTGGTGTGGGCCAAATGGCTGGTCTCCAACTTCACTTCCTTCTCCTGCATACTTAGCTTCCTACATTGCCTGCACCCAACTGCACAATGTTCCCAGTTCCCTGCCCTGCGTGTCCTCCTCACCATCGGGCCCCTAATTTTAAAATAAATTAGGCAAATCTTCCTTGATGGGCAGCCAGTAGGTGCCTGACAGAAGCAATGCAGCTGAAGTGTGCTGTGCTTCAGAGTAAACAGCTTGACTTGCTTTACCTTCCCAGGGTTAGTTGCACTTGGCTGAGCTGTGTGCTGGAAGAAACAAAGGAAATTGAATTGAATCTGCAGGCTTGAGAGCAGCAGTCAGAAGGCTCAGGGTTTTTTTTGATTCTTTCAGGGGATATGAGCATCATTGCCAAGGCCAGCATCTGTTGTCCATCCCTAACTGCCCTTGAGAAGATGATGGTGAGCTGCTTTCTTGAACCGCTGTAGTCCAGCTGGTGTTGGTACACTAACAGTGCTGTTAGGAAGGGAGTTGCAGGTTTTTGACCCAGCAACAGTGAAGCAACGGTGATATAGTTCCAAGTCAGGATGGTGTGTGGCTTGGAGGGGAGCTTGCAGGTGGTGGTGTTCCCATGTGTCTGCTGCCCTTGTCCTCCTAGGTGGTAGAGGTGGTAGGTTTGGAAGGTGCTGTCAAAGGAGCCTTGGCAAGTTGCTGCAGTGCATCCTGTATATGGTACATGCTGCTGTCACTGTGCACCGATGATGGAGGGAGTGGAATTTTTAAGGTGTTGGATGTGGTGTCGGTCTACTGAACAGCTTTTTCCTGGATGGTGTTGAGCTTCTTGAGTGTTGTTGGAGCTGCACTCATCCAGGCAAGTGGAGAGAATTCCATCACACCCCAGACTTGTGCCTTGTAAATGGTGGACAGGCATTGGGGTGACAGGAGCTGAATTACTCGCCACAGAATTCCTAGCCTCTGACCTGTTCTTGTAGCCATTGTATTTATATGGCTGGTCCAGTTAAACTTCTGGTCAATGGTAACCCCCAGGACGTTGATGGTGAGGGATTCTATGATGGTCAAGTACCTCTGGGGGTGTCACTTATATTGTAGCACTTGCCTGGATTGTCTTCAGGATGCCCCCTCGAAATCCTGAAGACCTTCTGGTACCAAAGCTAGCCCTGGCATGAACTTTTAGACAGCATTCCTCTGATAGGGTGTCCAGTGAGCTATAAGAACATAAGAACATAAAAACATAAAAAATAGGAACAGGAGTACACTATACTGCCCCTCTAGGCTGCTCTGCCATTCAGTACCATCATGGTTGCTCTTTGGCTTCAACTCCACTTTCCCATCTGCTCCCCATCTCCCTTGATTTCCTGAGAGACCAAAAATGTTCGATCACATACTTAAATATATTCAATAATGGAGCATCCATCCCTCTGGGGAAGAGAATTCCAAAGATTCACAACCCTTTGAGTGAAGAAACTTCTCCTCATATCAGTCCTAAACGATTGGTCCCTTATTCTGAGACTCTTCCCCCACGTTCTAGATGCCCTAGTCAGGGGAAACAGCCTCTCAGTATCTACCCTGTCAAGCCCCTTCAGAATATTGTATGTTTCAGCGATATCACCTCTCATTCTTCTAAACTCCACAGAACATCGACCCAATTTACTCAGCCTCTCATCATAGAACAACCCTCTCATCCCCAGGGACCAATTTAGTGAACATTCGCTGTACCACCTCCAATGCAAGTATATCCTTCCTTAAATATGGAGTCCAAACTGTGCACAGTACTCCAGGTGTGGTCCCACCTAAGACCTGTACAATTGTAGCAAGACCTCTTTATTCTTGTGCTCCAATCCCCTCGCAATAAAAGCTGATATACCATTTGCCTTCTTAATTGCTAATGTCTAAGTCATTAATATAGATTGTGAGTAGCTGAGGCCCCTGCACCAATCCTTGCGGCACTCCACTAGTTACAGCCCGCCAGCTTGAAAATGCCCTGTTTATCCCTGGTCTGTGCTTCCTGCCCATTAACCAATCCTCTTTCTATGCTAATATATTACTCCAACTCCATGAGCCCTCGTCTTGCTTTGTGTGGCACTTTATCAAATGCCTTTTGGAAATCCAGGTATGCTACATCTACTAGTTCCCCTTTATCTACCCTACTAGTTGCATCCACAAAAATCTCTAATACATTTGTCAAACACAATTTTCCTTTCATAAAACCGTGTTGACTTTGTCTGATCATACTATGATTTTCTATGTGCATTTTCAAGACTTTCTTAAAAATAGATTCCAGCACTTTCTTGAAGACAGGCTAACTGGCCTGTAGTTCCCTGTTTTCTCTCCCCCTCCTTTCTTGAATAGCTAAATTAAAGGAAGTTGAGATAAGCTCTGGGAAATCCCAGGGCAGTGAAATGGGATTGATGTAATGGGTCTCCAGTGCACTTTCCTCTTCCCTTTGCCCAGGGATGCTGATTACCAAAGGAAAAGGGAAAATGTACACTATTTTCTTCCAGCCCTCATCCTGCCCTTCTCCCTCAGGTTCTTAAGAACTGAGGTATTGGTTTACTGGCAGATCAGGCATGGGGAATTGTGGGAGGCACCAGGAAGATGACAGGCAGGCAAGGGTTGCCAAACGGCATCCAGCTCAATTATGGACCAGCAAGATTAGTGGCAGGTTAAGGGGAAAATATAATTCATTTTAGAATGCAGAGAAATGGGGGAGAGCAAGACAGAGTCCATGGTCCTGAGTTTCCATTCAGTTGAGCTGGTTTTCTCAGTGCAAGTCACCTGAAAGCGTTCAAACTTGTGCAAAAGATTGAGGAATTTCAAACGCAAATTACATCCAGCACAAATTGAATTTCTGCAATCTTTTGTGCCGGTTTAAAAAACATCACACTGGAAGATGGCCCCACCCACAAAGCTGTCAAATTGAATTGATAGCGTGATAAGTTTCTGCTAATTGCACCCAGTTTTGAGAAGGCTCTTAAAATTAAATAAAAGCAAAATACTGCGGATGCTGGAAATCTGAAACAAAAACAAGAAATGCTGGAATCATTGAGCAGGTCTGGCAGCATCTGTGGAAAGAGAAGCAGAGTTAACGTTTCGGGTCAGTGACCCTTCTTCGGAACTGACCAGTCAGTTCCGAAGAAGGGTCACTGACCCGAAACGTTAACTCTGCTTCTCTTTCCACAGATGCTGCCAGACCTGCTGAGTGATTCCAGCATTTCTTGTTTTTGTCTCTTCAAATTAAACATTGTTTTAGGCATAAGGCCACCAACAAGTGCCTTTCAAAAGATTTTAAATATTAAAAAAAATTCACCAAGAAACTGACTACTGTGCACCAATGAAGCTAGTAAGTTTTTCTTTAGCGTTTTTTAAAATAATTTTTCATTTTATAAAATCAGGCTACTCACAGCTGGAGGACTAGACATATTAAAAATGTTTATTTTTATGTTAAACTCTTTCGCAGCTGTATTAATAATACTGTACTAGCTTACCACTTTTAAATATATCAAGGAATATTTCTAATGGAAGAATAAAACAAAAACAACTATGTTCTACAATGTTCTGATGAAATATCACAGATCTGAAACGTTAACTCTGTTTCTCTCTCCACAGATGCTGCCAGACCTGTTGAGTATTTCCAGCACTTTCTGTTTTTATTTCAGATTTCCAGCATCCGCAGTATTTTGCTTTTATATTATGTTGTACAATGTTCTCTGATTGTGTTGGTTCAAGGTAGATTTTGTGTTTGGTGGTATGCAAATGAGTTTAAGCAGAAACTTAAGAAAAAAGTCAATTCAGAAAACTAGCACAATTTGGAGTTCAATTTGTGCTCAGATTGCTGATGTGGTGCAAAGTGGAAACTCTAGCCTCATTTCTTTAAGCTTTAATTGGACATTCTCCTTTCTCCTTCTCATACTCTTTTTACATATCACCCTTTCTATATTTTTATATTCTCATTTGTCTCCCATGTGTTCACTTTTATAATGCCCTTTATCTTGCTTTTTTCTGGCTCTCTGTAATTTTTATTTCCCCGTTGTCCTCTCATTTTCCAGCCTTTTATTTTAAATAGCCTCATTCTGCTTTTTCCTTTTCTCTCCAAATTCTCTGAGCTAAAAATTCATCTGCTCCCGTTTTCAGGCATGGGGGCTGCGATTTACGATCCGCCCGTGCCCAGTCCCATTGAGCCAGGCAACACACAAACTTTGTGCTGCCTCCTCATTTGCCTGATTGCAGCATTCAGCCAAGCAGGACCTGCACTGTTGGCAGGCTGAGCACTCAACAGGAGAGCTAATAGCGTGTGAGGCTAGCAGATGCTACCGCTAACCAGCATCTCTTAAAGGCAGCCTGCCCCTCTGAAAAGAGAACCTGCAATCAGTTGAAGGAAGCTGCTGCTGTACTGCCATTTGAAACAAAGCAAATGGAGCACCAGTGCAGGGGAGGCCATAGTCATGGAGGTTGACAGGAGGAAAGAGGCCAGATTTCCGCAGGGGAGGTTAATTCCTGGAGTCTGGCCCTGAAAGCCTGGCATCATTGCCGCAAGAAGTTCAATTACATTGTGCATCACCAACCTCTCTCGCTGTTCACTGCACCACATCCCCATCACTCACCCAACAGCAGTCCCAAGTAGTCAGGATTCAGGCCTAACATTCACATACACCACCTCACCTTCACATACATTTCAATGATGCCAGCCTGACACCCAGCTCCAGCTGCTTCCACATAACACCAGCTATGGACCATGGACCTATTGCTTTCCATCTCACCCCCTCTTCCTTTATCCCAAACATCTCCTTCTGATGTTCTGCTTACAGATACCCAAGAACTGCTGCCTGCCCAGCCACAGCATCCTCAGGAGAAAGAGAGAGAGCAATGCCACACCCCTGATGAATAAGCACCATCAGTTGATCTGACAATTGCAGCTACCAGCTCATGTACTAGCACTATGTGAGCTTTAGAGGCTAGTATAGCATCAGGAGCTGCACATTACTGGGCATGAGTGGGCTGCAAGAAGGCCAGAAGGAAAGGATAACTTGTGTGCCAGCTCCCCGGAGAGCGACTTTGAAGGGGTGGCATACAGGAGAATGTTGATAAGTATGCTCACTGAGATGCTGCGTGCATTGGCAAGGCTGCTAGACAGCCTCCTGTCACTGTCAAGGAGCATGGAGGAATCTCACACCAATGTGGCACAGGGTATAATGCTAAACATGGAGTCCATCCTTTCCAGCGTGGAAATGATGGCCAATTCCATGGCAGCGCTTGCAGACCCAGCTGTGATGCAGCATCTGGTGGCAGTGTCTCAGCTTCCATTGAGGCACAGGCAGAAGCCACTCAATGTCTCAGTGCTGCAGTGGAAGCTCAGACTGAGGTCATGAGATCCATGCTTGTTGCCAGGCAAGCTCAGCTTGCTGTCATGCAGGCTCAGACTGCTGCCATCATTGCTGTGGATCTCGGTGCTCAAAGGGACATGCAGGCTCTTATAGCAGTCCGGCGATCCATGCTCAACCAGATTACTAGGATTGCTGAGGCACCACCTGGGGAAATGGCAGTGGCACAAACCTGCTGCCCTCTCTCAGGCTGACAGCATTCATGGCACCACTACTGCCACTCCACCAGTGCCCTTGCTGTTGCCTGACAGCCAGCCCAGACTGCTGCCACCCATGCCAAGATGGTGCAGTCTGAAGCCAGACTTCTAAGCCCAGAGCTACTTGAGGGTGTCCTGCAAGGCCATCTGTAATCTTCCTCAGTGAAAGGCAGCAGCCTTCCACCAGCTGTGCTACAGCCATTGGGATAGCACCACATAGGAGCACTGGGCCAGGCAAATTCACCCACAAGACAAATACAAAGGAGATGTATAAGGATGATTAGTTCATTCTGGTTTGTATAAGTGGATGTGTTTTTGAATGAAGATGTTATGGAAAGGTTATTGTTGGTGGCTTTTATCGCAGAATCTTGGCCAAGGGGACGCTATGATGGGGCGTCCCAAATGGACGATGTTGAGGAATGATGGAGCCATGGTGGTAAAGGGATGTTCCTCGAAGGGAAGCGGAGTCTGAACTGGCACTCTCACACAGCCCTTCGAGAGCAAAGTGGTCCTGGCTGCCTCCTCCCTGCCTCCTCCTCTTCTTCCTCCTCTTCTTCCTCCTCATCCTCTTCCTCTTCCTCCTCCCAAGGTGGCCTCCTGATTGCTGGTGACAATAGCGGCACCCTGATGCAGGTGATCTTTTGGAGATGCAGCAGACCACCACGAACTTGGAGCAACATTCCAGTGGTACAGTAGGGCTCCCTCACAATCGTTTAAGGCAGAAGGACTGTTGCTTTAGAACACTGATGGTCTGCTGCATGATATTTCTGGTGTCTGCATGGCTTTCATGTTATGCCCATTGTCCTCAAGTGGTCAGATGGCAGAGGGGGTTCATCATCTAGGTATACAGGATCTAACCCTTGTCTCTGAGTACCCACCCTGTGGTTCTTCCTGGAGGCCCATAGATGGTGAGAACTGTAGACTGTTTCAGGATGAAGGAATCATGGCTGCTCCCGGGATAGTGGACATTCACTGACACAATGGTTTGTGCATGGCCACACTCCAACCGCACATTGACGGAATGGTAACCCTTGCAGTTCCCGTACCTCTCTCCATTGACATCAGGAGCCCGCAAAACCATGTGAATGAAGTTGATGGCTCCCTGCAGCATTAGGAATCCCACTATCCTGGCTAATCCATGTACCCTCTCATCCTATTTCTCTTGGCTTGGAGAGAACAAAATGCAATTGCCTCTATTTGCAAATAGGGCTTCTGTGACCTCGCAGATGCAGCAATGGATGGCATACTGGGAGATGTTTACTATTTTGCTCGCTCCCACCTGAAATGATCTGGCCACACAGATGTTTAATGCGACTGAGACCTTTACGGCCACTGGCAGCGCCATATTCAACCTGGTGTAAGGCTGCAGGTGCTATTGAAGGAGATGACACAGTTTTGTGGCCACATCCTTGTTGAAGCTGCATTACTTCAGGGATTGCTTCTGAGTAAGGTGTGTACAATGTAAGTACTCCACACAGTATCATAGGAAATGATGTCATTCAACATGTGATTAGTTGGTTGGAGTTGTGCAAAACACCTAGTCGCATGTGTATGATAGAGCTCTCTTGTAAATGTTTTACTCTACAATAAAGAATCCATAGTTTTATAACCACTCAACTTAAGATTGCCTGGTACCTTATTGCTACATAAAAGCAATAAACCAATATGGTGAAAGCAAAATAATGCAGATGCTGGGTATCTGAGATAAAAACAGAAAGTGCTGGAAATACTCAGCAGGACTGGCAGCATCTGTGGAGAGAGAAACAGAGTAAACGCAATGATGGGCTACACTGGATTAACACCTCGGGATTTTCTGAAGTGGAACAGACGGACCCAGCAAGACTATGGTCAACATTAGGGGATCAGTTCAAGGTCAGGATTAATTTCAGAATTCACTGTCTAGAGCTGATGTCACACAGTCAGCAATCAAGAGAGACCATTGACCAATTCATGTGCAGGTGCTGTGAGAAAGGCAAATTCTGTGACTTCTCAGAGGTGGAATTGGCAGAGCGGATTATGGAGTTGGTGATTGCATGTATGCCGATAGAAGCTTTTCAGAAAGAGCAACTAGACAAGAGAAAAGTACGATGTTGGAAGTCTCCTAAGGGAAAGCAAGAAAATTTAGACCATTGCTGCAAGTAGGCAGTGCATATGGGTGCTTGGCACTACAACTATAGGTGAGGTAATCAGGACACCTCAGTCAGGCAAGATAAGTGGCAACTATGGCCTGATGCACTAACCAAGGAACTGTCCCACCTTCATGGGCAACTGCAAGGTGTGTGGCAAGAAAGGGCACTGGGCAAGGCTGTGCAGGAGCTCCCACAACACAAAACAGGCCAGAGTCACAGCAGACCATGACCTGACAAGAAGCGGATAACACCTTGTGGAAGAAACAGGGACACATTCGCCAAAGGCCAAATCAAGTGCAGACATGTGCATGAGATTGACAGTGATGTGAGCAGCATAAAGGGCACTGAAGGTGAGCAAGCCTTCCACACAGTAACTCTTCCACACCAAATGGATCTGGCCACACAGAGGGAAGCGTTCACAGCCATTGACATAGTGTGTCCAGGGTAAAGTTGACAACATATGCTGCGATTCAACGTCGATAAAGGGGCAAGTGCAAACATTTTGCCACTGCGAATAGTGAAGAACATGGGCCTGGCCATGATACAACCAACGAAGACAAGGCTCACTGTGTACAATGGAACAGTTATCAACTGTATAGGTGCACTAGGGTTGAAGTGCAGGTATGGAACCTCTTACCTTCTGGGAGCGGAGAGCAGTCGAACCTCTTCCAGCGCACTGGAGTTTTGAAAAAAAAAGCTAACAGTGACGTCAGAGGAGAGCTGCAATGTGATTGGTTGGTGAGTAGCAGCTGTTAGAATATCTTTAAAAAATGGGGTAAGTATTTTTTGTTGGAAAAAAAACCTCGGTGATAAGGTGAGTACTACTAAAGTGTTTTTTTTTAAGGACTTTAGATTGAAGTGGGTAGAACAAGGCCCCTAGTATAATTAGTATTTTTTAATTAAGGGAGTAACTAATTAGCCTCAGGGTAAGTCATGGCAGGAGAGCTCAGCCCTGTGATATGCTCCTCCTGCGCTATGTGGGAAATCAGGGACGCTTCCGGTGTCCCTGGTGATCATGTGTGCAGGAAGTATATCCAGCTGCAGCTACTGGATACCCGCATTACGGAGCTGGAGCTGCGGGTGGATTCACTGTGGAGCATCCTCGGTGCTGAGGAAGTCCGTGGATAGCATGTTTAGTGAGGTGGTCACACCGCAGGTAATGGCTGCACAGGCAGGAAAGAGATGGGTGACCACCAGACGGAGTGGTAGGCTCAGGTAGGTAGTGCAGGAGTCCCCTGCGGCCATCTCCCTTTCAAAAAGATATATCGCTTTGGATGCTGTTGGGGGGGGATGACCTCCCAGGGGAAAGCAGCAACAACCAAGATCGTGGCACCACTGAGGGCTCTGCTGCACAGCCGGGGAGGAAAAGTGTTGGAAGAGTTATAGTGATAGGGGATTCTATCGTAACTTGTGCAGATAGGCGTTTCTGTGGCCACTAAAGAGACTCCAGGATGGTATGTTGCCTCCCTGGTGCTAGGGCCAAGGATGTCTCAGAGCGGCTGCAGGACATTCTGAAAGGGGAGGGTGAACAGCCAGAGGTCGTGGTCCATATTGGTACTAACAACATAGGCAGGAAGAGAGATGAGGTCCTGCAAAGTGAATATAGGGAGTTAGGCAGAAGGTTAAAAAGCAGGACCTCTAGGGTTGTAATCTCAGGATTACTCCCTATACCACATGCTAGTGAGGGTAGGAATAGGAGGATAAGGCAAATGAATGCGTGGCTGAAGAGTTGGTGTAGGTGGGAGGGCTTCAGCTACTTGGATCATTGGGATCTCTTCTGGTGCAGAGGTGACTTGTACAAGAAGGACGGGTTGCATCTAAACTGGAGGGGGACCAATATCCTTGCGGGGAGGTTTGCTAGTACTACTCGGGAGGGTTTAAACTAGTCTTGCACAGGGGTGGGACCCAAAGTAGTAGTCTCTCAGATGAGATAGTTGAAGCAAATGTAGAGGTTAAAGCAAGTCCAGTAGGCAAGCCGGGCAGGGGCAGGACAGGGAGCGTGGAAGGTCTGGTAGGCTAAACTGCATTTAATTTAATGCAAGAAGCCTTACAGGTAATGCAGATGAACTCAGAGCATGGATCGGTACATGGGATTGTGATATTATTATAGCTATTATGGAAATGTGGTTGAGGGATGGGCAGGACTGGAAGCTCAATGTTCTGGGGTACCGATGCTTCCGGCGTGACAGAGGTGGAGGTGAGAGGAGGGGGATTTGCACTATTGATTAGGGAGGACATCACAGCAGTACTTAGAGAGGATATCCCGGGGGGAATGTCCAGCGAGGCCATATGGGTAGAACTTAGAAATAAGAAAGGGGTGATCACTTTGATGGGATTATACTATAGGCCCCCCAATAGTCAGAGGGAAGTGGAGGACCATATATGTAGGGAAATCACAGATAGGTGTAGGAATTATAGGGGTGTAATAGTAGGTGATGTTAACTTCCCTAATATTGACTGGGACTGCCTTAGTGCTAAGGGATTAGATGGGGAAGAATTTGTTAAGTGTGTCCAGTATTGTTTTCTGAAGCAGTATGTGGATGACCCTACTAGAGAAGGGGCTACACTCGACCTCCTCTTAGGAAATGAGGATTGGCAGGTGGTTGATGTGTCAGTGGGGGAACACTTTGGGACCAGTGACCATAACTCTATTAACTTTAAGATAGTTATGGAAAAGGATAGGACTGGTCTTCAGGTTGAAGTCCTAAATTAGGGGAAGGCTAATTTCGATGGCATCAGACAGGAACTCTCAAAAGTTGAATGGGAGAGGCTGTTTACAGGTAAAGGGACGTCTGGCAAGTGGGAGGCTTTTAAAAGTGAGATAGGAAGAGTTCAGGGCCGGCATGTTCCTGTTAGATGGAAGGGCAAGGCTGGCAAGTTTAGGGAACCTTGGTTGACGAGGGATATTGAAGGTTTGGTCAGGACAAAGGAAGAGGCATATGTCAGGTATAGGCAGCTGGGATCGAGCAAGTCTCTCAAGGAGTATAGGGGATGTAGGACTACACTTTAAGAAGGAAATTAGGACGGCGAAAAGGGGCCATGAGATTTCCCTGGCAGATAAGATAAAGGAGAATCCTAAAAGATTTTATAATATTAAGAGCTAAAGGGTAGCTCTGGAGAGAGTAGGTCCCCTTAAGGATCAGTATGGCAATCTATGTGTGGAGCCACGGGAAATGGGCGAGGTCAAATGAATATTTCTCATCCGCCGTGATATTTAGCACGGAGGCTCATTTACACGGAGGGAGTGGAACGCCTCCCCCGATGATATAGAGTGGTGGGCGCTCCGTTCCCAGCAACACATCCGGTGCCACCGCACAGTCGCTGGTGCCATTTTTAAAGGGCTTCAAACCCTTCTGGTCCATTTAAATTTTTAAAGGTACAGGTCATTAAAAAAATTAAAACTTTATTATCAGTTTCAATCCTCTCTTCCACCCCACAATGATGACTCAATTTGCCCTCTCCCCCCAAAAAAGTCAACTCTCAATCGCGACCTTCCCCCCGAACTTCCTTCACTTTAACCTTCAACTCCTTCCCACCATCCCCTCAACCAATAGCAAGAGTTTTCCCCACTTCCCCCAGCCCCCACACTCTGAAAACTTCACTCCTCCCCCCTCCCCACCAGTGTTCCGCCTTGGATCTCCGAACAGAGATCCAAATGCACAGGAGTTCTAGCAACCGGCCAAAATATCGGAGCGGGGCAGCTGTCGCGTCAAGGTAGGTCGTTATTCATGTAATTTAAATAAATTAAAATGTTTTAATTGGGTTCCCGTCACTGAGTGGTGTGGGGCTGCCACGGGGCCTCGCCGCCAACGGTAAAAGGGGCGGGGCCTTCCTGGCCTCGAGGACCGTGGTGGGCCTCTCCCGGAGGTATCTTCCAGGCCCATCTGCCACAACCTCTGATGTTGTGGAGCTGGTAAAATCCAGCCCAACATCTCATGTGATCTTTTCACTGAACTTTCAACAAAACAAAGTCCAGCATTTTTGAAATCTTCAGCCTTCCAAAATGAATCCATTTCCACAATTTAAATATAAGTCCTCAAACAAATATTTAACAAAAAATGGAAGCACTTGCAGCACACCACTTGTCAGCCCAACCCTGGATGTTGTCCAGGGCTTGCTGCGTCTGGACAGGGGCTGCTTCAGTATCTGAGGAGTCGCGAATGTGATGAACATTGTGAAATCATCAGCGAGTATCCCTACCTCTGACCATATGATGCAGGGAAGGTCATTGATGAAGCAGCTGAAGATGGTTGGGCCTAGGACATTACCCTGAGGAACTCTTGCAGTGATATCCTGGGATTGAGATGATTGACCTCTATCAACCACAACCATCTTCCTTAGTGTTAGGTTTGACTCCAACCAGCAGAGAGTTTTCCCCCTGATTGCCATTGACTCTAGTGTTGCTCGGGTTCCTTGATGCCATACTTGGTCAAATGCTGCCTTGATGTCAAGGGCAGTCACTCTCACCTCACCTCTTGAGTTCAGCTTTTTTCTCCATGTTTGGACCAAGGCTGTAACGAGGTCAGGAGCTGAGTGGCCCTGGCGGAACCCAAATTGAGCATCAGTGAGCAGATTATTGCTGAGCAAGTGCCGCTTGATAGCACTGTTGATGATCCTTTGCATCGCTTTACTGATGATTGAGAGTAGACTGATAGGGCAGTAATTGGCCAGGTTGGACTTGTCCTGCTTTTTGTGGACAATGTGCAGAAGATGGGGTGTAAGCCATGTCACATCTTCAGCTCATTACCCGAGGTTGATTAGCCTAGCACAAAAAACAGTATGTACAGTCAAAGTACTGATTGCAAAGTGTCGTGAAACAAAACAGGATCTACGTATACCCATGTTACACTTGAATATGACACCAATCGACACAGGGCTGCAATCCCCTGTGGGAATTATATTTATAAGACAGATTAAGACAACACTTCCAATTCACTTTCTCATGAAATCCTCCTCAATAGAATACAGGCTCCTAGCAAAACAAGAAAAGATGAAGAATACGCACGATAAGCACACAGGTGTGGAGCTTCCACCATTACAGATAAGTCAGAAATCCAGAGTAATTGATCCACAAGAAAAAGTATGGTTCCTTGCAGAAGTGTCCAAAGTCTACAGCGAACCAAGACCTTATGAAGTAACCACCCCCAACGGAGCAGTGCTAAGAAAAAACTGAAGTCAGCTGAGAGGACTAGCTAACAACACAATGCCTGACAACCCTATTGCATCGAAGGGCCAAATGGCCTACTGCTGCTCCTATTTCCTATGTTTCTATGTTAACACGGTCACACTCAGATCTGCAAAACATAGCAAGGGAAAGTGATAAGCGTAACGATCGAGTACAGGATGACTGTCAGAACACACACAAAAGTCAAGAAAAGAAAACTGGCAAGTCTAGTTCTCTATCAAGCTACACTCTGACAAGATCAGCTCGAGTCAGTAGACTGCCTGCATGGTTCAGAGATACTTGACTAAAGGACATTAGAGTCAATGCATGTGTAAATATTTTTCAAAGTTGTTTCATTCCATTATGTACATATCTTTTGTGTATTTCCATTTTAGGAAAGGGGGATATTGTCATATCACTTTAACAATGTAAGTACTCCACGTAGCATCACAAAAGTGCTGTCATTCAGCATGTGTTCTGTTGGTTGGAGTTGTGCAAGACACTTAGCCACATGTGTATGATAGAGCTCTCTTGTAAATGTGTTACTCTACAATAAAGAACCCACAGTTTTATAACCACTCAAGATTGTTTGGTACGTTATTGCTACATAAAAGCAATAACATAATACGGTGGAGGTATGATAAGTGCTCTGTGAAAACCTGTGGTGGGTAGGGCCTTCTGTGGAGAGCCCTCCTCCTTCCTCTGTACAGAGCTTCCCCTCTCTGCAGCCTCTGCTCAATTTCTCAGTTGTGTTGCAGACCCTGAGGTACTGTAACTACAGCCCCCATACCTCTTGCAAACTTAGTGAAAATAGGGGACCAAATCCTTTGCCCTCACTGAATGGATGCACTAACTCACCAAGCAACCTTCAAAAACAATCCATAATACATCCACAAACTTGCTACAGCAGAAGTAAGTCAAAAGCACTGCACTTGCATTTTGGAAGCCTGCTCCTTTAAATAATCCCAGTAGAAGTGTCCCTCGTGCAGGTGAACCCATATTCAGCTGACAGTGACACTGCACTTGTGCAGTCCAAATTTCAAAAACATGCATCAAATTACATGGCACCCCTGTGCTATTGCCCTTCCCAGCATTAGGTGCGTTCAGGCCATCCCAGAAATGACCAGAAGTGTTGCAGTCATTTACAGACGTCAGGGCTTCCGTAGCGCCAGCACCAGATGTTCTACAGAGTCCAATTTCGTGGCCTCTGTGTGTTTTTTAGTGGTGTCATTCCTTTTCTTTCCGTGGGCTCTCTTTAATTCCCAAAATTCCCAAAAGCTGAATTTCCCTCAGTTATTTTCTTTGCTCTCCTTCCATTGATCCTATTCTATGCTTTTCTTTCTGCTCTCTTCTTGAAAAATCCTATTCTAATTAGTATGTCAAGATAAGAAGACCCAATAGTTAGTTTTAAATATAGCCACTTAATTATCAAAATCAACACTACTTGGAATATGAACAAAGCTGGCAAGAGCCAGAGATCAGAGGCAGAACATTTTATGAAAACAAAGCCCAAGAAGAATAGATAGAAAGTGAAAGCCAGGTTATGGAATAACATGTTCAAATACTGGCATAAATGCCAATTGTTTTCTGAAATTTAAAAAGAACTGCATCAGAAGAAAAAATACAGGAAATCAGAGTTTGGTCTCAATTAGGAAACGAACAGTGCTGTTGTCTCTTTGGAGAAATACATGACATATACAGTTGGTGGTATGTGCAAAGTACATAAGGCAGAGACTGTCAGTAATGATAGTCATGATTACTTCATGAGCTGCCTGGGGCATTACTCAGTCAAGCCTCATTAGCAACATAGTTGTCACAAGATACACAATAGAATGCATTAAATTTCCATCATTTAAGTCTGGTCTGTGTTTTCTTAAGAATCTTGAGATATCCCTAGAATAACAGCAGTATATTAGAGCACATTGCTGAAGCCATGCACTTGCTTTGAAATTAGTAAGTAAATGTTACATTAAGATAACTTGGGATTTTATTTTCAGAACTCAAGAGATGGATCAAAAGTACTCAAACGTACAATCATGCTCTTCAGCATTATAATGCTTTAAAGTTACAGTGCTAGATTTTTGTCTTCTCTGCCTGGACGAAAAGTATTGCCTTGGCAGAGTGCAGAGAGGAAGATCCGTCAGGGACCCTGTAACATTAAAACTGTTTGCTTGAACCTGCTGAATGTTCATGTGATATCACTGGGAAGAAGACTTTTTTGGGACCGGAGGTTATTCCATTAAGTTCCAGTCCAGGGAGTCTGTAGCTCAGAAGCTGAAAAAGCTGCAAAGCTGCTAAGAACAATACTATGGTTGTGGGGACAGTTACAAAGATAATAATTATTTGCATACAGGTACTTAACTGTGATAGTTTAAGATATTCCAAACAGGGGCTGAATTTGCAGCCTTTCTGTCTGGTAGAAATGGGACGGTAGCACCTGAAAATAATGGGTAATGACTTATAAAAAACACTTGTATTTATATAGCACCTTTATGTAATAAAACATCCCAAGGTGCTTCACAGGAGCATTATAAAACAAAAAATGACACCAAGCCACAAAATAAGATAGTAAGGCAGATGACCAAAAGCTTGGTCAAAGATGTAGATTTTAAGAAGTGTCTCACAGGAGGAAAGTGAGTTAGAGAGGTGGACAGGTTTAGGGAGTGAATTCTAGAGCTTAGGGCCGAGGGAGATGAAGGCATGTCCACCAATGATGGAGTAATTAAAATCGAGGATGCTCAAGAGACTAGAATTAGAGGATTCTTGGAGATATCTTGGAAGGTTGTAGGGCTGGAGGAGATTACCGAAGATAGGGAGGGGCCAGGCCATAGAGGGATTTGAAAACAAGGATGTGAATTTTAAAATTGATGCATTGTTTAACCGGTTGCCAGTGCAGGTAAGTGAGAACGGATGTAGAAATATAGGAAATAGAAATAGGAGTAGACCATTCGGCCCCTCGAGCCTGATTTGCCATGCAACTAAATCATGGCTTATCTTCTACCTCAATTTCATTTCCCGCACTATCCCCATATCCACTGATATCATTAATATCTAGAAATCTATCGATCTTTGTCTTGAATATACTCAATGACTGAGCCTCCACAGCCCTCTGGGGTAGAGAACTCCACAGATTCACTACCCTCTGAGTTAAGAAATTCCTTCTCGCCTCAGTCCTAAATGGCCTACCTCTTATTCTGAGACTGGTTCCCCTGGTTCTAGAACCCTCCCCACCTCCAGCCAGGAGAAACATCCTGCCTCCATCAACCTTGTTGAGCCCTGTAAGAATTTTGTATGGGTCAATGAGATCACCTCTCATTCTTCTAAACGCTAGAGAATACAGGCCCAGCCTCCTCAATCTCTCCTCATAGGACAATCCTGCCATCCCAGAAATCAGTCTGGTGAACCTTTGTTTCACTCCTTCTATGGCACGTATGTCCTTCCTTAGGTAAGAAGACCAAAACTGTACACAATACTCTAAGTGCAGTCTCACCAGGCTCTATACAATTGCAGCAAGACTCCTTTACTCCTCTACTCAAATCCTCTTGCAAAAAGGCCAACATACCATTTGCCTTCCTAATTTCTTGTTGCACCTGCATATTAGCTTTCAGTGACTTATGAACAAGGACATCCAGGTCCCTTTGGACATCAACACTTCCAATCTCTCACCATTTAAGAAATCTTATCAAAAGCCTTCTGAAAATCCAAATGCAGCACATTCACAGTTTCCTCATTATCTGTTCTGCTAGTTACATCTAACAGGTTTGTCAAGCATGATTTCTCTTTCATAAATCCAGGTTAACTCTGCCTAATCCTGCCATTATTTTCTATGCATCCAGTTATAACATTCTTTATCATAGATTTTAGCATTTTCCCCACTACTGATGTCAGGCTAACAGGTCTGTAGTTACTCATTTTCTCTTTCCCTCCTTTCTTAAATAGCAGGGTTACATTTGCTACCTTGCAATCTTCAGGAACCATTCCAGAAACTATATAATTTTGGGAGATGATCACAAACGCATTCACTATCTTTATAGCCACCTCTTACAACACTCTGGGATGTAGATCATCAGGTCCAGGGGATTTATCAACCATCAGTCCCATTAATTTCTTCAGTAATACTTTTTTATTAATACTAATTTCTTTCAGTTCCTCATTCTTGCTGGTCCCTTGCTTCTTTAGTATTTCTGAGAAGTTTTTTGGATCTTCCTCTGTGTGATGGGTTAACATCATTTGGTGTTAGTTAGGACATAGGCAGCAGAGTGTTGGATGACCTCAAGTTTAGGGATGATAGAAGGATGGTGAGAGGCTCTCAAGCAGTGCATTTGAATAGTGAAGTCTGGAGCTAACAAAGGCATGGATAAGGGTTTCAGCAGCAGAGCTGAGATGGGACGGAGATTGGAAGTGTTACAGAGGTAGAAATAGGCAGTCTTAGTGAAGCTGTGGATATGTGGTTGAAAGCTTATCTTGGGGTCAAATATGATGCTTAGGTTGCAAATAATCTGGTTCTGGTTCAGTTTCATACAGTTGCCGGGAGAAGGATGGAAACTGTGGTGAGGGAGCAGAGTTTGTAGTGGGGACCGACGACAAGAGCTTCAGTCTTCCCAATATTTAATTGGAGGAAATTTCTGCTCATCCAGTACTGAATCTCGGATAAGCAGTCTGACAATCTAGAGAGCAAAGAAGTTAAGAGAAGTGGTGGTGAGGTAGAGATGGATATCATCAATGTACATATGGAAACTGACGTGCTTTCAGATGATGTCACCAAGGGGCAGCATGTAAATGAGAAATAGGTGGGGGCCAAAAATAGATCCTTGCGGGATCATTGCTGCCCCATTACTCTAGAGCTTAGAAGAATGAGAGGTGATCTCATGGAAGCATATAAAATTCTTACAGGGCTCGACAGGGTTGATGCAGGAAGGATGTTTCCCCTGGTGGATTTAGAACCAGGGCAAACAGTTTTAGAATAATAGCTAGACCGTTTAGGACCAAGATGAGGAGAAATTTCTTCACTCAGAGGGCAGTGACTCTTTGGAATTCTCTACCCCAGAGGGCTGTGGAGGCTTAGTCATTGAGTATATTCAAGACAGAGATCGATAGATTTCTAGATATTAAATATATCAAGGGATATGGGGATAGTGCAGGAAAATGGCATTGAGGTAGAAAATCAGCCATGATTTAGTTGCATGGCAGAGCAGGCTCGAGGGGCTGAATGACCTATTCCTGTGCCTACTTCCTATGTTCCTATTCTCCCTGGCCTGTCACTGGGCTGCCAGAGCAGCCCCCAGAGTCAGCTGGTAGGCCCATTTAAAATAGATATTGCAGTTATATGATGTCAATTGTCATTTTTGTACTGAACTGGCCAGATATTGCGCTGTGCACGCTCCAGCCTGCCTGAAGTGGTTCAGAGTGATGAGTTCCTCTTTATTTCAGTGGGGCCAGGAGAAGGAGGAGTACCCCTCAGGAGGTAGGAAGATAGTACACCTCCCTCCCAAACCCCAACAGGAACCTACCTTCCCTGGCCCAGACTGCAGCCAGCCAGGTCACCTGATATTGTGATGGCCCAGAGCTGGTGGGCTTTCCTGGAACACTCGTTTTATCGGCTGCAACCCTCTAGCTTGATGGATACATGCCCAAGTTTTCAAAATGGATTGGGCCTCCAATCAGAACTGTGGGCAGCTAATTGGTGCATCCCATTAGATAGACATATGGAGACTGCTTTGGGAGAAAATTGATCCCATTGGCATCAGAAACCCTAGTCTACCCTGTGCAGACATAGATCTAATTGACAAAAGGTTTCTAACAAAAATAGAGTTTTGGACAAAGGCTGTGACGCAAATAGATTTTTTGGACAGTTGGTATTATTAAGTAGCTGGCATCAAGTAGCTGCTCTCACATGCGTTCAAGTCTTCAGAAGAAGGAATTTTCCTCCACACGAGATCAGATGGCAGGTTGTTCAACCTTGCCCATCTTAGAGCGAAGACCAAAGTACAGAAAGTCCTCATCAGGGAACTCCTCTTTGCTGATGATGCTGCATTAACATCCCACACAGAAAAGTGTCTGCAGAAACTCATCGACAGGATTGTGGCTGCCTGCAGCGGATTTGGCCTAACCATCAGCCTCAAGAAAACGAACATCATGGGGCAGGACGTCAGAAATGCTCCATCCACCAATATCGGCGACCACGCTCTGGAAGTGGTTCAAGAGTTCACCTACCTAGGCTCAACTATCACTAGTAACCTGTCTCTCGATGCAGAAATCAACAAGCGCACGGGAAAGGCTTCCACTGTTGTGTCCAGACTGGCCAAGAGGGTGTGGGAAAATGGCGCACTGACACGGAACACAAAACTCCGAGTGTATCAAGCCTATGTCCTCAGTACCTTGCTCTATGGCAACGAGGCCTGGACAATGTATGTCACCCAAGAGCGACATCTCAACTCATTCCATCTTCGCTGCCTCCAAAGAATCCTTGGCATCAGGTGGCAGGACCGTATCTCCAATGCAGAAGTCCTCGAGGCAGCCAACATCCCCAGCATATACACCCAGCCAGCGGTGCTTGAGATGGCTTGGCCATGTGAGCCGCATGGAAGATGGCAGGATCCCCAAGGACACATTGTACAGCGAGCTCATCACTGGCATCAGACCAACCGGCTGTCCATGTCTCTGCTTTAAGGACGTCTGCAAATGCGACATGAAGTCCTGTGACATTGACCACAAGTCGTGGGAGTCAGTTGCCAGTGATTGCCAGAGCTGGTGGACAACCATAAAGGCAGGGCTAAAGAATGGCGAGTCGGAGAGACTTAGCAATTGGCAGGAAAAAAGACAGAAGTGCAAGGGGAGAGCCAACTGTGTAACAGCCCCGACAACCAATTTTATCTGCAACGCCTGTGGAAGAGTCTGTCACTCTAGAATTGGCCTTTATAGCCACTCCAGGCGCTGCTCCGCAAACCACTGTCCACCTTTAGGCACTTACCCATTGTCTCTCGAGACAAGGAGGCCAAAGAAGAAGGCATCAAATTAGTGACAGAACCTTAGTGTTTTTTTTTTACTCACAGGGTGTAAAATTCAGCAAGTGCTATATAAAACACGAGCTGTCTCTGCTAGTGTTTTCCCTGTTTTCAATCATTTTTAACCTCAAGCTCATTGTGCACGAGAGCATAGAACAAACCGAGCTTGATTTCTAGACTCAAGAGAAATTCCTATGAGCCTTTCTTCATCAGTGCAGTTTGTCCAAAGAAATTCTAGAATCTGTCCATAGATAAATATTTGGATACTTATGCAAATGTTGTCCAGATCATACTTTGGTAATTTTTTTTGGACATGCCAATAAATTGAGGTTCCATCTGCTTATCTAAGTGAACATAAAAGAGCTCCAGGCACTTTTCTGAAGAAGACTGGAGTACAGGAGAGAATAGTCAGGAGCGGCCTTGTTTATGTTCAGTGAGATGACCCACTGAGTTCTCTTGGAGTGCTTACTGGCATTGCTCCCTCAAACAACACCTCCAAGCTTATTCATCTGCTTGTCCTTTTGGGACCTTGCTGTGTGCAAATTGGCTGCAGCATTTTCCTGAAAAACAACAGTGACTACATTTCAAAAAATAACTAATTGGCTGTAGAGCACTTTGGGATATCCTGAAGACATGAAAATTACTACATAAATGCAAGTTCTTTTCTTTGAAGATGTCTTTCTGGTTAGTTTTTGCTCTCAACAATACAGAAAAGGAAGGATACCGGCAGTCTAGAAATATTACTAGTGTTCTGGGTTCAAGATGCAATTGTGATACTGAATTAAGAACATAAGGTAGGAATGATAAAAGATAAATTACTACTTCATCCATCTGGTTCAGACTACAGTTTAGATCCATGTATTAGTCTTGCTCAGACTTTTTTTATCTCCCTCCTGCACTGAACCTATTTACCAACAGGCATGTTAATAGTAAAATTATATGTTGTTAAATGAAAGTGAAAAATACAGTAAAATGCCAAACTAAGATAATACCAAGATCTTTTCGAGAAAATACACTCAATTGTAAAATATACTTACATAATTCATTCATCCAAGACTTTGATGATTAATTTACTTACTTTTCACAATTAGAATATTCTGTGACAAAGTAAAAACTCGGTCAGTTGCCTAGTCTAGCCTGCTCTCTGAAAATTACACACACCAGCTCATGTAGTCTTGGAAAGGAAAGACTGTTGATCTCACACAAAGCAATATGCACATGCACAGCAAGCAGCATTATAAAAATAGTTCTTCAGAAGTAAACTTCCTAATTGCAGCTAGAGTCAGTTAACATCAGTCGACTCCATGCAGGTTGCTTGTCAACTTACATGAAGACTAACCAGTAGGGGAGAACAGATGGAAGCAAAAAACCCTTAGATGGGTAAACTATCATCTTGTACACCAGTAATCTCCTGCCACCTCCTGGTAATTTTTCACATACCTTTCTAATTAGGCTTTTTTTTACCTTTCTTTTATTTAGTGAGATTACCTGTTAAGTATTTTTTTGGAACTCCAATGGTCTCCCACCAAAGTTATGGTCAAACACTGGTAAAAACAATGTGGAATTTTGGGGCCATACCAAGCTGTGGTCTATATCAGCAGTTTTAAGCCAAACAGTAAAAGGAAGTTTGCTGTCCCATTACCATCTCCTTTTGCTTTGCTTCTTTTGGCGCTATGCAGACTTAGGTCAATTCACCAGGACAGGCAGCTCTGCGGCTGCGGCTGTGCAGGTAGCAGCTTGCGGCATTGCTTGCCCTGGGGAATCAACATAAGGCTGCGATGCGATCAAATTTCTCCCCCATAATTTCTCCTGCCTTCCACCCTATCACACACTTTCGCTTTTGTTCTTTCCTCTCCTCCCCCTTTTCCCTACCTCTGCACTTGTTTACTGACTAACAGAATCATTAAGTGCAGAAGGAGGCCATACGGCCCAACGTGTCTGCACCAGCACTCTGAAAGTGCAATTCCCTCAGTTCCATTCCCCGGTTTTGCCCCATAACCCTGCACCTTCTTCCTTTTCATATAACTGTCTAATTCCCTTTTGAATGCTTCAGTTGAACCTGCCTCCACCACATTCTCAGGCAGTGCATTCCAGACCTTAACCACTCGCTGTGTGAAAACGTTTTTCCTCATGTCGTTTTGCTTCTCTTACCAAATACGTTAAATCTGTGCCCTCTCGTTCTCGATCCTTTGACAAGTGGGAACAGTTTCTCTCTATCTACTCTGTCCAGAACCCTCGTGATTTTGAATACCTCTATCAAATCACCTCTCAGCCTTCTCCTCCAAGGAAAATAGTCCTACCTTCTCCAATCTATCTTCATAACTGAAATTCCTCATCCCTGGAACCATTCTCGTGAATCTTTTCTGTACTCTCTCCAATGCCCTCACGACTTTCCTGAAGTGCGGCACACAGAACTGGACGCAATACTGCAGCTGAGGCCGAACTAGTGTCGTATATAAGTTCAACATAACTTCCTTGCTCTTGTACTTTATATCCCGATTAATAAAGCCCAGGATACTGTATGCTTTATGAACCACACTCTCAACCTGGCCTGCCACCTTCAATGGCTTATGCACACATATACCGAGGTCCCTCTGCCTTTTTTTTTATTCATTTATGGGATGTGGGCGTCACTGGCTATGCCAGCATTTATTGCCCATCCCTAATTGCCCTTGAGAAGGTGGTGGTGAGCTGCCTTCTTGAACCGCTGCAGTCCGTGTGAGGTAGGTACACCCACTGTGCTGTTAGGAAGGGAGATCCAGGATTTTGACCCAGCAACAGTGAAGGAACCGTGATATAGTTCCAAGTCAGGATGGTTTGTGACTTGGACGGGAACTTGCAAGTGGTGGTGTTCCCATGAATCTGCTGCCCTTGTCCTTCGAGGTGGTAGAGGTCGCAGGTTTGGAAGGTGCTGTCGAAGGAGCCTTGGTGCATTGCTACAGTGCATCTTGTAGATGGTACACACTGCTTCCACAGTGCGTCGGTGATGGAGGGAGTGAATGTTTGTGGATGGTGTGCCAAACAAGCTGGCTGCTTTGTTCTGGATGGTGTCGAGCTTCTTGAGTGTTGTTGGAGCTGCACCCATCCAGGCAAGTGAAGAGTATTCCATCACACGCCTGACCTGTAGAAGGTCATTGTGCCTTGTAGATGGTGGACAGGTTTTGGGGAGTCAGGAGGTGAGTTACTTGCCGCAGGATTCCTAGCCTCTGACCTGCTCTTGTAGCCACGGTATTTATATGACTACTCCAGTTCAGTTGCTGGTCAATGGTAGCCCCTAGGATGTTGATAGTAGGGGATTCAGCAATGGTAATGCCATTGAATGTCAAGGGGTGATGGTTAGATTCTCTCTTGTTGGAGATGGTCATTGCCTGGCACTTGTGTGGCACAAATGTTACTTGCCACTTATCAGCCCAAGCCTGGATATTGTCCAGGTCTTGCTGCATTTCTACACAGACTGCTTCAGTATTTGAGGAGTTGCGAATGGTACGGAACATTGTGCAATCATCAGCAAACATCCCCACTTCTGACCTTATGACTGAAGGAAGGTCATTGTTGAAACAGCTGAAGATGGTTAGGCCTAGGACACTACCCTGAGGAACTCCTGCAGTGATGTCCTGGAGCTCAGATGATTGACCTCCAAAAACCACAGTCATCTTCCTTTGCACTAGGTATGACTCCAACCAGCAGAGAGTTTTCCCCCTGATTCCCATTGACTCCAGTTTTGCTCGGGCTCCTTGATGCCATACTCGGTCAAATGCTGCCTTGATGTCAAGGGCAGTTACTCTCACCTCACCTCTTGAGTTCAGCTCTTTTGTCCATGTTTGAACCAAGGCTGTAATGAGGTTAGAAGCTGAATGGCCCTGGCGGAACCCAAACTGAGCATCACTGAGCAGGTTATTGCGAAGCGAGTGCTGCTTGATGGCACTGTTGATGACACCTTCCATCACTTTACTGATGATTGAGAGTAGACTGATGGGGCAGTAATTGGCCGGGTTGGACTTGTCCTGATTTTTGTGTACAGGACATACCTGGGCAATTTTCCACATTGCCGGGTAGATGCCAGTGTTGTAGCAATACTGGAACAGCTTGGCTAGGGGTGCGGCAAGTTCTGAAGCACAGGTCTTCAGTACTATTGCCGGAATATTGTCAGGACCCATAGCCTTTGCAGTATCCAGTGCCTTCAGTCATTTCTTGATATCACGTGAAGTGAATCGAATTGGCTGAAGTCTGGCATCTGTAAGCTGGGGACTTCAGGAGAGGGTCTGGGAGGCGGTGGCGTAGTGGTATTATCACTGGACTGGTAACCCAGAGACCCAGGGTATTGATCTGGAGACATGGGTTCGAATCCCACCACAGCAGAAGATGGAATTTGAATTTAATTAATAAATCTGGAATTAAAAGCTACTCTAATGATGGCCATGAAACCATTGTCGATTGTTGTAAAAACCCATCTGGTTCACTAATGTCCTTCAGGGGAGGAAATCTGCTGTCCTTATCTGGTCTGGCCTACATGTGACTCCAGACCCACAGCAATGTGGTTAACCCTTATATGCCCTCCGAAATGGCCTAGCAAGCCACTCAGTTGTACCTAACCGCTACGAAGTCAATGAAAAGGAATGAAACCGGACAAACCACCCGGTGTCGACCCTACAAAGTCCTCCTTACTAACATCTGGGAGCTTGTGCCAAAGTTGGGAGAGCTGTCCCACAGACTAGTCAAGCAACAGCCTGATATAGTCATACTCACGGAATCATACCTTACAGACAATGTCCCAAACACTGCCATCACTATCCCTGGGTATGTCCTGTCCCACCGGCAGGACAGACCCAGCAGAGGTGGCGGGACAGTGGTCTACAGTAGGGAGGGAGTTGCCCTGGGAGTCCTCAACATCAACTCCGGACCCCATAAAGTCTCATGGCATCAGGTCAAACATGGGCAAGGTGACCTCCTGCTGATTACCACCTACCGCCCTCCCTCAGCTGCTGAGTCAGCACTCCTCCATGTTGAACACCATTTGGAGGAAGCACTGAGAGTGGCAAGGGCACAAAATGTACTCTGGATGGAGGACTTCAATGTCCATCACCAAGAGTGGCTCGGTAGCACCACTACTGACTGAGCTGGCCGAGTACTAAAGGACATAGCTTCTAGACTGGGCAGGTGGTGGGGGAACCAACACGAGGGAAAAACATACTTGACCTTGTCCTCACCAATATGCCTGCCACAGATGCTTCTGTCCATGACTGTATAGTTAGGAGTGACCATCGCACAGTCCTTGTGGAGACGAAGTCCCGCCGTCACATCGAGGATAACGTCCATCATGTTGTGTGGCACTATCACCATTCTAAATGGGATAGATTTCGAACAGATCTAGCAAGAAAAACTGGGCATCCATGAGATGCTGTGGGCCATCAGTAACAGCAGAATTGTACTGAATCGCAATCTGTAACCTCATGGTCCGGCACATTCCCCACTCTACCATTACCATCAAGCCAGGAGACCAACCCTGGTTTAATGAAGAGTGCAGGAGGGCATGCCAGGAGCAGCACCAGGCATACCTCAAAATGAGGTGTCAACCTGGTGAAGCTACAACCCAGGACTACTTGCATGCCAAACTGCATAAGCAGCATGCAATAGACAGAGCTAAGTGATCCCATAGCCAACGGATCAGATCTAAGCTCTGCAGTCCTGCCACATCCAGTCATGAATGGTGGTGGACAATTAAACAACTAACTGGAGGAGGTGGCTCCACAAATATCCCCATCCTCAATGATGTGGGAACCCAGCACTCAGTGCTCCTGCACCCCATTTAGAATTGTACCCTTAATTTTACATTGTCTCTCCAAATTCTTCCTACCAAAATGCCCTTCACAAGGGTAATTAGGATGGGCAATAAATGCTGGCCCAGCCAGCGATGCCCACATCCCAGGAACGAATAAAAAAAAGAATCACTTCACATTTCTCTGCATTGAACGTCATCTGCCACCTGTCTGCCCATTCCACCAATCTGTCTGTCCTTTTGAAGTTCTACACTATCCTCCTCACAAATCACAATGCTTCCAAGTTTCATATCATCTGCAAACTTTGAAATTGTGCCTTGTACACCAAGGTTGAGGTCACTAATATACATCAGGGAAAGCAATGGTCCCAACACTGATCCCTGGGAAATTCCACTGCAAACCTTCCTCCAGCCAAAAAACATCCACTAACCACTACTCTTTGTTCCCTGTCACTCAGCCAATTCAGTATCCATGTTGCTACCATCCCTTTTATTCCTTGAGCTACAAGTTTGCTCACAAATCTGTTGTGTGGCACTGTTTCAATAATAAAAAAAATCCACTAAGTCTTGCTAAAACAATGACTTACAATTCAATCCAGTTTGAAAAATACCCACCAGGACTTACTCACCAATCAGCTATGCTCTTTAGAAACTCTCGGCTCCCCTCACGCTCTTTGAGAACAGGTAGGAAATGAAAGGAGCTCCTTGCTCCCTCCTCACCGAACTCCCTCAGTCACAAAACTCCCACTTTAGCTCTCTAATGCAACCCCAAGTCAGCACTCCAGTGCAAGTTGCAAAAATAGGTTTTGGATTGGGGGAGAGCGAATTTTAGTAAAATAAGGCAGGATCTGGCCAAGGTAGACTGGAAAGAGTTACTTGTCGGAAATCTACAGAAGAGCAGTGGGGGGTATTCAAAAAGGAAATGGGGAGGGTACAGGCCCAACATGTTCCCTCTAGGGTAATAGGTAGGAGCAACAAGCCCAGAGAACCATGGATGACCAGAAACATTCAGGGTACCATGAGAAGGAAAAGAGAGGCTTTTAGCAAATACAAGGAAAGCAAATCAATGGAAGCATTAATGGAGTACAGAAAGTGTAGGATGGAGCTTAAGAAAGCAATTAGGAGAGCAAAGAGGGGACAGGAGAAAGCTCTGGCTGGTAAAAGTAGGGAAAATCCCAAGATATTCTACAAGTATATCAATGGCAAAAGGATAACCAGGGAAAGAGTAGGACCCATTAGGCATCAAGGGGGAAATCTGTGGGTGGAGCCAGAGGACATTGGTAGGGTGTTGAACGACTACTTCACATCTGTCTTCACCCAAGAGAATGAGGATGCAGAAATGGAGCTCAGAGAGAGAGACTGTGAGGTTCTTGAGCAAATTGTCATAGGGAGTGACAAGGCAGGCTTAAAAGTGGACAAATCTCCAGGTCCGGATGATTTGTGTCCCAGGATGCTGTGGGAGGTGAGGGTGGAGATTGCAGGGGCTCTGACCCTAATTTTTAATTCCTCACTGGCCACGGGGGAGGTGCCAGAGGACTGGAGAACAGCTAATGTGGTCCCACTATTTAAGAAAGGTTGTAGAGATAAGCCAGGGAACTACAGACCAGTGAGTCTCACGTCAGTGGTAGGGAAACTATTGGAGAAGATTCTGAAGGAGAGAATCTATCTCCACTTGGAGAGGCAAAATTTGATTAGGAATAGTCAGCATGGCTTTGTGAGAGGGAGGTCATGCCTAACAAATTTGATTGAATTTTTGAGCATGTGACCAGGTGTGTAGATGAGGGTTGTGCAGTTGATGCAGTTTACATGGACTTCTGCAAAGCCTTTGACAAGGTCCCACATGGGAGACTTATCAAGAAAGCAAATGCACATGGGATACAGGGTAACTTGATAAGGTGGATTCAAAATTAGCTGTCGGATACAGAGAGTGATGACAGACGGCTGTTTTAGTGACTGGAAGCCAGTGTCCAGTGGCGTACCACAGGGATCTGTGCTGGGTCCCCTATTGTTTGTCATTTATATAAACGACATAGATGACTATGTGGGGGTTAGGATCAGTAAGTTCGCGGATGACACAAAGATCGACCGAGTGCTTGACAGTGATGTTGAGTGTCTTGGGTTACAGGAAGATATAGATGGGATGGTCAAATGGGCAGAAAAGTGGCAGATGGAATTTAATGCTGAAAAGTGTTAGGTGATACACTTTGGAAGGAGTAATGTGACACGGAAGTATTCAATGGATGGCCTGACACTGGGAAGTTCCGAGGAACAAAGCGACCTTGGCGTGTTTGTCCATAGATCTCTGAAGGCAGAAGGGCAAGTTAATAGGGTGGTGAAAAAGGCATATGAGACACTTGCCTTTATCAATCGAGGCATAGATTACAAAAGCAGGGAGGTCATGTTGGAGTTGTATAGAACTTTGGTAAGGTCACAGCTGGAGTACTGTGTGCAATTCTGGTCACCACATTATCGGAAGGATGTGATTGCACTGGACGGGGTGCAGAGGCGATTTAGCAGGATGTTGTCTGGGATGGAATATTTAAGCTACGAAGAGAGGTTGGATAGGCTTGGGTTGTTTTTGCTGGAGCAGAGAAGACTGAGGGGTGACCTGATCGAGATGTACAAGATTATGAGGGGCATGGACAGGGTGGATAGGGAGCAGCTGTTCCCCTTAGTTGAAGGGTCAGTTACGAGGGGACACAAGTTTAAGGTGAGGGGCAGGAGGTTTAAGGGGGATTTGAGGAAGAACTTTTTACCCAGAGGGTGGTGATGGTCTGGAATGCACTGCCTGGGAGGTTGGTAGAGGCGGGTTGCCTCACATCCTTTAAAAAGTACCTGGATGAGCACTTGGCACGTCATAATATTCAAGGCTATGGGCCACGTGCTGGCAAATGGGATAAAGTAGACAGGTCAGGTGTCTTTAATGCATCGGTGCAGATTCAATGGGCCGAAGGGCCTCTGCTGCACTGTATTATTCTGTGATTCTGTGTGATCAAACGCCTTTTGAAAGTCCATGTACACCACATCAACAGCATTGCCCTCATCAACCCTCTCTGTAGTTGCTGGGCTTATCTTTACACTCTTTTTTGAACAAGGGTGTAGCGTTTGCAATTTTCCAGTCCTCTGGCAGCACCCCTGAGTCTAAGGAAGACTGAAAAATTATGGCCAGTGCCTCTGCACTTTCCACCCTCACTTCCCTCAGTATCCTTGGATGCATCTCATCTGGTCCTGGTGTTTTATCCACTTTAAGTACAGGCAGCCTATCTAACACTTCTTCTTTATCAATTTTATACCCCTCTAGTGTCTGACTTACCTCCTCTTTCAACATTGTCTGGGCTGCATCTTCTTCCTTGGTAAAGACAGATGCAAAGTATTCATTTAATACCTCAGCTTTGTCCTCTGCCTCCATGTGTAAATCCCCATTCTGGTCGCTAATCAGCCCCATTCCTGCTTTTACCACCCTTTTACTATTTTATATGCCTATAGAAAACTTTGGAATTTCCTTTAATGTTAGCTGCCAGTCTCTTTTCATGCTCACCCTTTGCTTCTCTTACTTGCTTTTTCACTTCCCCTCTGGAGCTTCTATATTTAGCCTCGTTCTCAAAAGTATTTTCTACCTGGCATCTGTCATAAGCACACTTTTTCTTCTTTATCTTATTCAAGGGAACATACCTTGACTGTGCCTCAACTATCTCTTCTTTGAAAGTAGCCCATTGTTCATCTACCGGTTTTCCTGCCAACTTTTGACTCCAAATTATTCACCCCAGTTCCATTCTTACCCCATTGAAGTTGTCTTTCTTCCAGTTAAGTTTAAAATGTGTTACCTTTCTAACTTTTTCCAGTTCTAATGAACCTGAAATGTGAACTCTATTTTTCTCTCCACGGATGCTCTCTGATCTGCAGAGTATTTCCAGCATTTAATGTTTTTGTTGTAGCAAAAGGAGCTGCTCATTAGCCACAAAATCAGTGGGACATCTTACTGAACTTAAACAAGATAACTTCTGACTATTCTAGACTTTTCATAGCTTTTTGATGCCTGATAACCTTTCACCAATATGTTTAAAGATCTCTGTTTGACTACCTGAATCTGTATGTTTTATTTTTTGCCAGAAAGGGAATTCCTGCCAAGAACCAAAGACTCCCCAGCACAGGTATTTATCAATTACTAAGATGGACTAATAGATTGATTATTATTCCTGGTTCATGAGATAATGTGAGGAAATAACATCAAAGCTAGGTCAGTCACCTCTTAAAAATCTATCATCCTTTGTATGAATGCACACACTTTATAGCATAACAGTTAAAGTAATTATTTTTACATCAACTATCTGTGGAAAATGGTTGCAAAAATGGCAACTGGCAAGATCCTGAGAGAAGATTGGTTGTAATCCATTTGAAGCAGATGGAAGAAACTCCATTATTCTGATCGCTTTGAAATAGGCAGACTGTCTGAGAAAAAAGATAAAGCAGTCATAGCTAGAATAAAAACCCATCTTGCACACTTTGGCATTCCAAATGAGGTTATTTCAGGCAATAGACCAATATTTAACTCAAGGAAATGTTAATAGTTCACCCAAAAATGTAGGGCTGAAACCAAGGCAAATGCCCCGACAACTTGAAGACAAATAGAGTCATAGAGTTATAGAGTCATTTATGGCATAGAAGGAGGCCATTCAGCCCATCGAGTCAATGCCGGCTCTCCGTAGAGCAATCCAATCAATCCCACTCCCCCGCTCGATTCCCTTAGCCCTGCAAGTTTATTTCTTTCAAGTGCCCATGCAATTTCCTTTTGAAATCAGTGACCATCACTGCTTCCTCCACCCTTGTGGGCAGTGAGTTCCCTGGAGTGCTTTTGAAAAGTGAATTTTGCCTGGAGATAATTATTAACGTTTGTACAAATCAGCAAGATCATGGTGGTAATAAAAACATTGCATCCCTTAGTATGCTGTCAAGAGGGCTGTTGCATAAGGGCACCCTTTTTTGATGACAAGGTCATTGAACAGCTATTGCAGGCAGTGGAGCAGAAGTGGGAGCCATATTTCCCCACCATAGGAGAGATGACAAAGGTCATCAACAGCATCAAAATCACGGCAAGAAGATGGGAGCAATGCAGAAAGAAAACACAGCAGGAGGGAGAAAGTAAATGGGAAATTTTACACAGTCTTAAGAATGTTTGTGGGCCTTGTGGCAACAGCCTAGTGTTTCCTACCACTAAATGTAATATGCTAGTTTAAATAAGAACTTTTTTTTATTCATTCGTGGGATGTCGCTAGGCCAGAATTTATTGCCCATCCTGAATTGCCCTTCAGAAGGTGATGGCGAGCCGCCTTCTTGAACCACTGCAGTCTTTGTGATGTAGGTCCACCAACAGTGCTCTTAGGGCAGGAGCTCCAGGTTTTTGATCCAGTGACAATGAAGGAATGGCGATATAGATCCAAGTCAGGATGGTGTGTGACTTGAAGGGGAAACTGGAGGTGGTGGTGTTGCCATGCATCTGCTGCCCTTGCTGTTCCAGGTGGTGGATGTCATGGGTTTGTAATGATGGTCCTGTCTCAAGAACAATAAGGATTGACTCGCAAATCACAAGTCACACTCATTCCACAAAAGCATCTGCAATGAAAGACCAGTAAAGCAGCACAGTAACTGCTTCTGAATGCGAAGCAAAAATGGACTGTTAATATTGGAGGGAGTCATGATGCTGCAGCAAGTCATGGAAGTCTGATATATCTCTGCAGAAGAAGGCAAGCCAAAACTACAGGAGGAGGACCTTCAACAAGTCAGCTCATTTGAGGAACAGGCAATAAAGCTCCAGAAATGCAACTTCAGAGAGGTGGCGGGATGGTGAAGCGGATGGACATGCCACATGAAAGGTTCATTGTTCTAATTTTTTCCCTCCCTCTCAGTCTTGGTAAAGTATGTCAGAAAATGTCGACTTTCCAGACTTACTGTCTAGATCATAGTGACAATGTAAACTCATGAGTCATTCTAAACCTTTGTAAAATACTGGTTAGGCTGCAGCTGGAGTACTGTGTTCAATTCTGGGCACCATATGTAGTGTTTGCTTGGTCTGGGTTTGATTGTATTAGTCTGTCCAGTTATCTGTGTTCACTGTGTTTGATTACATAAGCCTATGGGTGGAGCTCTAGAGTTAAAAGTGGAACTAAAAGACACAGCGTGTATCTTCTACTGAAAATACACTGGCTGCTCTGCGAAGATATGCACTGAAATTGTGTAAAAACTGTTGTAGTTTAATCGGCTGTAAATAAACCAGTTGGTGATTTAATACAAGTGTAATATCTACATTGCTCTGAGATAAATCAGATAGACATACGATATCCTGCAACCTGGTGTAAACATAACAACACACTTTAGGAAAGATGTCAAGGTCTTGGAGTGGGTGCGGAATAGTACCAGTAATGAGGGACTTCAGTGATGTGAGGAAACTGGAGAAGCTGGTGTGGTTCGCTTTAAACAGAGAAGCTTAAGAGGAAATGCAATAGAAAAATTCAAAATCATGAATTGTTTTGATAGAGTAAATAAGGGGAAATCCCAAATATCTAGTCATAGGCCCCTTGTTCGCCACAACATTTCTATAGTTACTGATTTTCTCAACTGCACTCTCACCTCCACCTTTGATGCCCTAGTCCCCTGTAAAGCCATTACTCCTCCTCACCCTGGCTGTTCTGCTGGTATGACCCTCATCTCTGCTCCATTAAGTCCATAGGATGCAGACTTGAAAGGATATGGTGGACAACTGGTTTGGCATCCACCACCAGAAATGGCTGACCACTTAAAACAATCAGGGCCTGCTCTCATCTGCTAAAACTGCTCACTATTCCAGAATCATCCTGGAATTCAAAGATAAACCCCGGCTTTAGTTCTCTACTGTAAACTATCTTCTTAAACCTCTCTCCCCTCCACCCTCACCTCTAACAATAAGTGCAAGGATCTCATGGACTTCTTTGTCACTAAGATGGAAACAATCCGACCAGCTGTTTTCACTAGCCCACCTGGCCAAACTTCCTTTAATTCTTCGCCCTGCCCTAGCCCTGAAATTGCATCTTTCTCCAATTTCCCTCCTATCTCCTCTCATGTCCTCTCTGGGCTCATCTTGTCCATGAGACCCATGTCCTGCTCCCTTGATCATATTCCCACAAATCTGCTGACCACCCAACTTCCCCTTCTGATCCCCATGTTAGCCGATATTGTTAATGCTTCTCCATCTTCAGATGTTGCCGCTCTCTCCTTTAATCCTGCCGTCAAAAAACAATCCTTGACACCAACGGCCTTGCAAACTATGGTCTCATCTCCAACCCCCCTTTCCTCTCCAAAGTCCTTGATTGTGTCATTGCCTCCAAAATCTGTTTACATATTTCCTGGAACTCCATGTTTGAATCCCTCCAATCAGGTTTCCACCTCTGCCACAGACCGAAACAGCTCTATCAAAGTCACAAATGACATCCTATATGATTGTGACAAAGATAAACTATCCCTCCTCATCCTTTCGACCTGTCTGCAGCCTTTGACATAATTGCCTACACAGTCCTCCTCCAATTCCTCTCCACTGTTGTCCAGCTGGGTGGGACTGCTCTCACCTGCTTCCATTCTTATCTATCTAATTGAAGCTAGAGTATCACTCACAATGGCTTCTCTTCCTGCTCCTGCACTTACCTCTAGTGTCCCCCAAGGATCTATCCTTGGACCCCTTCAACTTCTCATTTACATGCTGCCCTCAGTAATATCATCCAAAAGCATAGTGTTAATTTTCGCATGTATGCTGACAACACTCACAACCACATCTCTCCACTCCACTGTTGCTAAACTAATGGGGATGGATCTTGTTGTCCCCCAGGCGACATGATCCGTGGCTGAGGGGGGCCTGAAGATGGGTCTGGAAGAGGCCTGCCATGGACCTCAACGCTGGAAGGTCCCAGACCAATCCTTCCAGCAGTGGCAAAGCTCCAAGGCAGCACCCCCACCGCTGGGTGACGGGACCTGAATTTAAATATTTAAATTAATACAATGAATACATTTAAATAAACTTACCTTTAATCTTACGGACCCACTGTGATCTTCGGCACGGCAGCTGGTACTCCCACACCTTCAATTCCCTGTCTAGGGAAAGGTGGAGTGACAATGGTAGGGAGGGGGAGAGGTTAATATTTTATGTGGGGTTGGGGGGGGGTGCGGAAACGGGGCCAAATAAACGTAATGGGTTTAGGGGATGGTGGGAAGGCGTGAACTCTAAACTTTGTGCAGCCAGGAGGGAAGATCACATTTGAAAGATAAGTGTTTTTTGGGGGAAGGGCAAATAATTAATGTAAATGTTATTGGGGGTGGGAAAGGAGCATTAGAAATTTATTGTATATTTTTTGGGGGCATACTTCTTTAAATATTTAAATGAGCCAGTAGGGTTGGCTGCCCTTTAAAAATGGCACCAGTGCCTCTGCACAGGCAGCTGACGCCATTGCCGGGGACGGACAGCCCACTTCCCCATTAGATTGGGGGGTTGTGGGGGTGGGGAGGGCTGCCCCAGCTATTTAAATGAGCCACTGCATGGGAGATCGGCAGAGGGCTCTTAAAACCCAGCCCACAGACTGCCTATCTGACATCCACTACTGGATGAGCAGAAATTTCCTCCAATTAAATATTTTGGGAAGACTGAAGCCATCATTTTCAGTCCCTGTCCAAACACTGTTCACTGACTCTGTCCCTTTCTCCAGCAACAGTCTGAGATTAAGGTAGTCTGTTTGCAATTACGGCATTACGTTTGACCTCAAGATAAGTTTCCGACCTCATATCTGTGCCATCATTAAGACCTATTTCCACCTTCGTAACATTGCCCAAAATCACCCCTGTCTCAGCTCATCTGCTGCTGAAACCTTCATTCATGCCTTCGTTATCTCTGGACTTGACTATTACAATGCACTCTTGCCTGGTCTCTGATATCCTACCCTCTGTAAACTTGACGTCATCCAAAACCCTGCTGCCTGTGTCTTAACCCACATCGAGTCATATTCCCCTATCAGCCCTGTGCTCGTTGACCCCTAGTCAAGCAACTTCTTGATTTTAAAATTCTCAAATAAATCAACTTGTACTTGTTCCCACTGTTTTCTTGTGTTTGACTATGGAATAAAAGGAACCTTGGTTGGATCATTTCTCATTCTGAGAAATACTTCACAACTTTTCACAAACTCTTCAATATCTCTATCTACTTTTGGATACCCAAAAAAGCTTCTTGCTACTGCTTTCATATAGACTCTCCCTGTGTGCACTTGGTGAAGTTCCTCAAAAAATCTCTTTCTAAAGCTTGGCAGAACTCTTAAACCCCATAGGAGACAGTCTTGATCTACACTCGGTTAATTTCTACATGCGAAATACTCCTGCAATTTCTCATCATTGCACTGTTTAGGTCAACCATAAATAATGCATTGTCTGAGGATGTTGTGAGCTGCCTGGAAACCTTGCATTCATCAGCATAATTTTGTGCCAATGGAGTATCACATTAATGGAGTATTAGGATATTAATGGGGTAATATCCCTTTCAATTCATGTAAGGAGCATTTCTTTCCTTGGACCCACATATAAAAGTCCCAACAATTGCACCTGTATCCTGATTAAGTCAGCAAGATGGTAAAAGCCAAGGGCATATGCTTACTTCTCCTTGGCATCTATGGAGAACATGATGTATTGATTTGTTTTGGCATACATGACATCTGTGAACTGGTGGATACATCTATGCGCTGTCAATTGGCATATCATGTATTGTCACTAGCAGCCCTCCATTTGAGTGCTGTGATGAATGAGTAGTCAAAGGTCTGGCAAATGGAATATAATGTGGGAAAATGTGAAATTGTCCATTTTGGCAGGAAGAATAAAAATGAAGCTTTTATCTAAATGGTGAGAGATTGCAGAGCTCTGAGATGCAGAGGGATCTGGGTGTCCTAGTGCATTAATCACAAAAGGTTAGTATGCAGGTACAGCAAGCAATTAGGAAAGCTAATAGAATGCTATTAATTATTGCAAGGGGAATTGAATACAAAAGTAGGAAGGTTATGCTTCAGTTATATAAAAGCAAAATACTGCGGATGCTGTAAATCTGAAATAAAAACAAGAAATGCTGGAACCACTCAGCAGGTCTGGCAGCATCTGTGGAAAGAGACCCTTCTTCGGAACTGACAAATATTAAAAATGTCACAGGTTATAAACAAATGAGGTGGGGGTGGGGCAAGAGATAACAAATGAGAAGGTGTAGATTGGACAAGGCCACATAGCTGACCAAAAGGTCATGGAGCAAAGGCAAACAATATGTTAATGGTGTGTTGAAAGACAAAGCATTAGTACAGAAAAGGTGTTAATGGACTGAATATTGAACAGCAGCAAGTGCAAACATGAAAAAAACAGTGGGTAAGCAAACTGAACAAACTAAGATGAAATGAAATAAATGCAAAAAAAAGGTTGAAAAAATGCAAAAAAGAAAAAAGGAGAAAAGAAAAAATAACTAAAAATAAAAGTAAAATGGGGGGCTGTCATGCTCTGAAATTACTGAACTCAATGTTCAGTCCAGCAGGCTGTAGGGTGCCTAATCGGTAGATGAGAAGCTGCTCCTTGAGCTTGCGTTGATGTTCACTGGAACACTGCAGCAATTCCAGGACAGAGATGTGAGCATGAGAGCAGGGGCGAGTGTTGAAATGGCAAGCAACTGGAAGCTCAGGGTCCTGCTTGCGGACTGAGCGGAGGTGTTCCGCAAAGCCAGTCTGCGCTTGGTCTCCCCAATGTAGAGGAGACCACATTGTGAGCAGCGAATACAGTATACTACATTGAAAGAAGTACAAGTAAATCGCTGCTTCACCTGAAAGGAGTGTTTGGGGCCTGGGATAGTGAGGAGACAGGAGGTAAATGGGCAGGTATTACACCTCCTGCAATTGCAGGGGAAGGTGCCATGGGACGGGGACGAGGCGGTGGGCGTAATGGAGGAGTGGACCAGGGTGTCGCGGAGGGAACGATCCCTTCGGAATGCTGACAGGGGAAGGGAGGGGAAGATGCGTTTGGTAGTGGCATCACGCTGGAGGTGGCGGAAATGGCGGAGGATGATCCTTTAGATATGGAGGCTGATGGGTGGAAAGTGAGGACAAGGGGAACCCTGTCACGGTTCTGGGAGGGAGGGGAAGGGTTGAGGGCAGAGGTACGGGAAATGGGCCGGACACAGTTGAGGGCCCTGTCAACAACAGTGGGGGGGAATCCTCGGTTGAGGAAAAAGGAGGTCATATCAGAAGCACCATCATGGAAGGTAGCACCATCAGAGCAGATGCGTCGACGACGGAGAAACTGGGAGAATGGAATGGAGTCCTTACAGGAGGTAGGGTGCGAAGAAGTGTAGTCGAGGTAGCTGTGGAAGTCGGTGGGCTTATAATGGATATTAGTAGACAATCTATCCCCAGAGATGGAGACAGAGAAGTCGAGGAAGGGAAGGGAAGTGTCAGAGATGGATCATGTAAAGGTGAGAGAAGGGTGGAAATTGGAAGCAAAGTTGATAAAGTTTTCCAGTTCGGGGCGGGAGCAGGAAACGGCACCGATACAGTCATCAATGTACCGGAAAAAGAGTTGGGGGAGGGGGCCTGAGTAGGACTGGAACAAAGAATGCTCGACATATCCCACAAAAAGACAGGCATAACTAGGACCCATGCGGCTACCCATAACGACACCTTTTATTTGAAGGAAGTGAGTGGAGTTGAAGGAGAAGTTGTTCAATGTGAGAACAAGTTCAGCCAGGCGGAGCAGGGTGGTGGTGGATGGGGACTGGTTGGGCCTCTGTTCCAGAAAGAAATGGAGAGCCCTCAAACCATCCTGGTGGGGGCTGGAGGTGTAGAGCGATTGGACGTCCATAGCGAAGAGGAGGCGGTTGGGACCAGGAAACTGGAAATTGTTAAAATGACGTAGGGCGTCAGAAGAGTCACGGATGTAGGTGGGAAGAGAATGGACCAGTGGAGAAAAGATAGAGTCAAGATAGGAAGAAATAAGTTCAGTGGGGCAGGAACAGGCTGACACAATGGGGCTGCCGGGACAGTCCCGTTTGTGGATTTTAGGAAGGAGGTAGAAGCGGGCTGTCTGGGGTTGCGGAACTATGAGGTTGGAAGCTGTAGGGGGAAGATCTCCAGAGGAGATGAGGTCAGTGACAGTCCTTTGGACGGTGGCTTGATGTTCGGTGGTAGGGCCATGGTCCAGAGGGAGGTAGGAAGAAGTGTCTGTGAGTTGGCGTTGAGCTTCTGCAAGGTAGAGGTCGGTACGCCATACAACAACAGCACCACCCTTGTCTGCAGGATTGATTACCATGTCGGGGTTAGACCTGAGAGAACGGAGTGCCTCAAGTTCAGAGGGGGACAGCTTAGAGTGAGTGAGGGGGGCAGAGAAATTGCGATGACCAATGTCTCGCCGACAGTTTTCAATGAAGAGTTCAAGAGCGGCTAAGTGGCCAGGGGGAGGGGTCCAGGTAGAGGGAGAATGCTGGAGGCGGGTGAATGGGTCTGCTGGTCGGGAAGAGGACTCCTGGTCAAAGAAGTGAGCCCGGAGGCGGAGGCGACGGAAGAAGAGCTCAACGTCATGCCGGGCATGAAATTCATTGAGGTGAGAGCGTATGCTTCAGTTATACAGGGCATTAGTGAGACCACATCTGAAGTACTGTGTACGGCATTGGGCTCTTTATTTAAGGAAGGATGTAAATGCATGGGAAGCATTTCAGAGAAGGTTTAATAGACTAATACCTGGAATGGACAGGTTGTCTTATGAGGAAAGGTTGGACAGACTAGGCTTGTATCCACTGGAGTTTAGAAAAGTAAGAGGCGACTTGATTGAAACATGTAAGATTCTGAGGGGTCTTGACAGGGTGGATGTGGAAAGGATGTTTCCTCTTGTGGGAGAATCTCGAACTAGGGGGTCACTGTTTAAAAATAAGGGATTGCCCATTTAAGACAGAGATGAGGAGAAATGTTTTCTCTCAGAGGGTCATGAGTCTTTGGAACTCCCGTCCTCAAAAGGCGGTGGAAGCAGAGTGAATATTTTTAAGGCAGAGGTAGATAGATTCTTGAAAAGTAGAGGTGAAGGGTTATTGGGGAGGCAGGAATGTGGAGTTGAGGTTACAAACAGATCAGCTATGATCTTGTTGAATGGCGGAGCAGGCTCGAGGGGCCGAGTGGCCTACTCCTGCTCCTAATTATTATGTTGATATGGCCTTTACTGGCACAAACTGTGTAATAGAGGCATGAGATGTAGTTTCAGATCCTATATCAGCAAGTGACAAGTCCCTGATGCCCTCCCAGAGCCTCACTAAGGTCCAGGAATGACCATGAGTGTCTATATATCTGCTCAGTTGGGTAGCTCTAGGATGGTTCGCTCCTCTTTTAATGCTGCCTTACTGCACTTGCATCAAAATGAATTTCTTATTGATTTTCCTCCTCTTCTGGATAGCACAATTACATAGTCATCCCTTCGGAAGACTAAAGAGATGACAAGTAACAGACAGGAGCAACCAGTCAGCATTGGGGAGAAAATACTGACAGTCGTTTTAGAACTATCGTGTGATCCAACAGAAAGAAGTGTAGTGCCATAGTCGAGTCACAGGGTTCACACCAAGGAACAGTTGGCTGCCAATATACTCACTTCTCCCACTGAGGCAACATTTAATAGGAGCAGAAGGTTAGGTAGGAGATGACACACAATTTGTATGTTCGTCGAGAGAGAGCACTGGGGAAGAAAACAGACCACATACATAAAATAGTAGTAAACTGTTTACTTTCCTTGGAATGCAGCACAGAGATTTATGCTCCAAATAAGCCAGATCCAGGCCTTATGTAACACTCTTATTTCAGGGTGCAGCCTCTACCCACTCTAAACAAGGTCACTGACGTGGAGCAGTGAGGTCTTTGGGACAGACTTTTAAATATCTTTCTGGCCAGTGATGCCACCATTTGGGCACAGCAACAGAGGAACATCTAGATATGCATCTCTATTCAACTTTTCTGCAACTACTTTCACTTGCTCCTCCTGTCTTGTGCTGCTATGTATTTCACTAGTGTGCTCCCTCCTGACTCTATCTGGTTCCTTCAAGGTTGCTGTATCTAAGGTGGTGCCGTATGTTCATGGCCATATGACACTTTCTCTTGAGCTGGAGTAGTTTCCTGCTCATGTCTGGTAGCAGGGAGATTATCTTGGGAGGGATCTACACAAAGAGAAAAGGAACATTTACTAATTACAGTGCTGGATGATATGATTGACCCATTCTCAGTTTCTGTATCTGTATCTGTATCTGTATATCATGGCATCCCATCCAAACTAGAAAATAACCCAGGCACTGTGCTGGTCTCATTTTACACTTTTAGTGTAGGAGAGAACCATCTATCCCTCTGGCTGTAAATGGACACTGGAAAGCTCACTGGCAGTTGGAGACCAGTGAGCATATTTTTGCACATGATGTTTACATGGACAGAACAGAGCTTTCCCTGATTATAGAACAGTATGAGTGGGTCAACATGACTCATTGTTGCCTGCTTGTACCATTCAAAAATTAATATTGGTGTGAAATTAATAAATGGCTTGCTGGTTGATTAGTTCCACAAGTACGACCTCTCTATCCCATTACATAGAATCAATTTAAGCACATTTTAAATCCCCTAAAACTAATGAATTTCTTATCCAACTCTGTTTCTGATTCAGGTACATTTTCAAGATTCAGATGTGTAACTTTCCAATATTGCAGCACTATCTGTTCTCCTCTCTACTTTCCTCCCTGTCTCTTCCCCCTCTGAAGCTACTGTAAATCAGTTACATAAATCAAAGAAGTGTTTTGTATATCCTCATTAATTTACATTATTTATTAGTACTCATTGTCTTATGTGTCCCGAAGTGCAATGTTATCAATGTTTTACTGAGGTGTCCCTTTAATGTAGTGTCTGCTCATGACTGGGTTCACACCGTGCAATATTTTCTTTATTTTCTTGGTATGTACTGAACAGGCTCCAGAAGCTGGCCGAGCGCGTCTACCCTGAGGCACAGTGTGGCTTTCGTGCAGAGAGATCGACCATTGACATGCTGTTCTCCCTTCGTCAGATACAGGAGAAATGCCGTGAACAACAGATGCCCCTCTACATTGCTTTCATTGATCTCACCAAAGCCTTTGACCTCGTCAGCAGACGTGGTCTCTTCAGACTACTAGAAAAGATTGGATGTCCACCAAAGCTACTAAGTATCATCACCTCATTCCATGACAATATGAAAGGCACAATTCAACATGGTGGCTCCTCATCAGAGCCCTTTCCTATCCTGAGTGGTGTGAAACAGGGCTGTGTTCTCGCACCCACACTTTTTGGGATTTTCTTCTCCCTGCTGCTTTCACATGCGTTCAAATCCTCTGAAGAAGGAATTTTCCTCCACACAAGATCAGGGGGCAGGTTGTTCAACCTTGCCCGTCTAAGAGCGAAGTCCAAAGTACAGAAAGTCCTCATCAGAGAACTCCTCTTTGCTGACGATGCTGCTTCAACATCTCACACTGAAGAGTGCCTGCAGAGTCTCATCGACAGGTTTGCGTCTGCCTGCAATTAATTTGGCCTAACCATCAGCCTCAAGAAAACGAACATCATGGGGCAGGACGTCAGAAATGCTCCATCCATCAATATTGCCAACCACGCTCTGGAAGTGGTTCAAGAGTTCACCTACCTAGGCTCAACTATCACCAGTAACCTGTCTCTAGATGCAGAAATCAACAAGCGCATGGGTAAGGCTTCCACTGCTATATCCAGACTGGCCAAGAGGGTGTGGGAAAATGGCGCACTGACACGGAACACAAAAGTCCGAGTATATCAGGCCTGTGTCCTCAGTACCTTGCTCTACGGCAGCAAGGCCTGGACAACGTATGCCAGCCAAGAGCGACGTCTCAATTCATTCCATCTTCGCTGCCTTCGGAGAATACTTGGCATCAGGTGGCAGGACTATATCTCCAACACAGAAGTCCTTGAAGCGGCCAACACCCCCAGCTTATACACACTACTGAGTCAGCAGCGCTTGAGATGGCTTGGCCATGTGAGCCGCATGGAAGATGGCAGGATCCCCAAAGACACATTGTGCAGCGAGCTCGCCACTGGTATCAGACCCACCGGCCGTCCATGTCTCCGCTATAAAGACGTCTGCAAACGCGACATGAAATCGTGTGACATTGATCACAAGTCGTGGGAGTCAGTTACCAGCATTCGCCAGAGCTGGCGGGCAGCCATAAAGACAGGGCTAAATTGTGGCGAGTCGAAGAGACTTAGTAGTTGGCAGGAAAAAAGACAGAGGCGCAAGGGGAGAGCCAACTGTGCAACAGCCCCGACAAACAAATTTCTCTGCAGCACCTGTGGAAGAGCCTGTCACTCCAGAATTGGCCTTTATAGCCACTCCAGGCGCTGCTTCACAAACCACTGACCACCTCCAGGCGCGTATCCATTGTCTCTCGAGATAAGGAGGCCCAAAAGAAAAAAAGAACTGAACTAAAAGTGAATAAATGAATGAATAATAAATCAACAACAGCCTATTTAAAAATTGACCTTACGTAACCAATTGAAAGAACAAAATGCACTTGTCTTGCCAGCAATTTGTATTCAATAACGTAAAATCATGTAAAGTGACATAAATTGGTCACAAAAGAATCCCTTAACTGACATTTATCCTCAAAGTAATAATCATAAAAACTTTCAATTTATTTTTATAAATCATTTTAGCACATGTTCAAATATTATTAAGGTTTCCAAATAAGATAGTTTCTCAACATCTTTGATGTTCCAATATTTATCAATGCAATTAACACAGACAAATTAAATCAGTCATCTCATGAGCTGGAGCTAATAAATACTATGCTGAGTCTGACAGCCAGTGCTCCTCCAGTGCTTAAATATTAATGAAGCAACATTTGTAAATAAGGCTGCACCCTTCTGTCTTCATAAGGTGCTGATTCAATGACTTATTCTAGAGAAAAGGCTGGCCAATTTGAAAATTATATGTTAGGCAGCTAAATCTTAATTTGCATGTCAAGACATATTTCCCAAAATGCTTTCATAATCTAGCAAATTCCAATTATGATTAATTTCAATAGTTGTCAGCATTAAGTTACAAAAATAAACAGAATTGAGCACCCGAATGCAAATTATTCCAAGGTATATAAGAGACATCAGACAGTGGTTGATCCTTAACTGCCCTTCGAATTGGTCTCGCAAGCCACACAGTTGTATTACCACCTTCTCAGTGTAATTATGGTTGGGCAATAAATGCCAGTCTTGCCAGAAACACCCAAATCCCAAGAATGATTACAAAAAAAAGTCAGTTCACTCTTGCATCGTGAAATTTACAATGAAAACATTTACTTGTTGCAGTTTGACTTTATGAAGCTAATTTAAATAGTTTACTTGTTTAATGCAGGCATTACAAAGTTACAGTCCTACTGATCAGTTACTTTGCAGAGGTTTTTCAAGATCATTTTATAAAATGGTATTCAGAGGACGAGAAGACCAGATTACTGATTTTTTTACAGTAGAAGTTGGAAGAATGGAAGATTTCCTAATTGATTGGTCTTAAGAACTGAAATGCTTTACCGGGGCACTTTGTTCCCAATTTACATTTCTTGACTATCACATTGTAATTGGGCTAAACCCAGGAGTTGCTCATCAGTTGACGGTACTTGGCTATTTACAATCAAATTTGTAAAAAAGACTAATTGATTTTTTCCTACAGTTTTCAAAACAAAAGATTTATTCAGTTTACCATAAAAGGCTGAAAAACATAACCATGCTATTAAGTTCAAAGCAGATGTTCAATGGAGAAATAACAAGGTTTGAGGAGGTTTATTGAATTCCATGTCAGGATTCTGCTCTCGAGTGATGGTTCATTTTTGTCTCAGTTCTCCGTGATTTCACTTGCTCAAAGATTGTTACATTTCTAACCTTTGCCAGTTGTGATGAAGGGTCACAGACCTGAAATGTTAACTCTGTTTCTCTCTACACAGATGCTGCCAGACCTGCTGAGTATTTCCAGTACTTTCTGTACTCATTTCAGAATTCCAGCATCCGCAGTATCTTGCCCTTATTGGAGTACCTAATGGGCACTTGGCCAGTTATCAGTGACTTGGCCAGTGACTGCCAGTGAACTGTCAACTGAATTGCAAGTCGGAAGTTAACACCCTACCCCCAGACAGCAGGATGGTGGCGGGGTGGAGGGGGGGGGGGTGGGGTGGTGGTGTAGTGGTGGGGATGCGTAAAATAGAGTGGGAGACTCGGGGGGCCCTTCCCAACCCGTTCCTGCCTCTGCCACCATTTTATGCGAGGCAGCGGTGGCAGGAAATGGCCCACCTGCTCCAGGCCAATCAAGGCCCTTAAGTGGCCAATTGTTGGCCACTTAAGGGCCTCCGCCCGCCACCACAGGGATTTTACTCTTGGCTGGTCGGGTAGCCCAGGCCTGAAAAAAGCCGCCTGAAAAAAGCAGGCAGCTTTCTGACAGCTTGGGGGGAGGGCGGGGGCCTCTTGATCAGGCACCCTGTGCCTGATGTAGGGCTGCCCCCAATGCCCCAACCACCCCCAATGCCCAGAACACTCCTCTCCCCCCAATTGACCACCCTTGCCGCACTAGGGCCCGGCCGAACACACCTGATGAGGCCCCAAAAACTTAGCTTTACCCGGGGCCATCCTTCCTCTTCTTCACGAAGCTGGGTTGCAGTCCCAGCAGTAGCCACCACTTCTGGGACTAAGAGCTGCCAGCCTTGATGAGGTGGAAGTCCTGCCTCAGACCAATTAAGGGCCTGGGGACTGTAAAATCCAGACTGGATCCCCAGGCCAGGCAGAAGCGGGATCGCCACCGACTTTTTGGTTGGTGGACGGCTCCCGTCCGATGAGGGTAAAATTCCGGCCACAATATTTGAAGTTAAAAACTATTCTTACATTTCAGTTTGATTAAAAAACACAATTTCTGTACTACTTATTCACAGTTTCTCTCCTAATCAGCACTGAGTTCCTATTTTCACCCAATTCCCATTTTAGACGTCCTCTCTCTCTTCCCAGCTCACTCCATTACCAACTCACTCCACTGTATTCTTGGGCAACAAGTCACCTTCTTACTTTCTCATTTCTGTCCTGTTAGTGACTTTTGTGGCCCCAAACTATTGAAGGCCCACTCCTTCAAGAGGTTGAGGTCCCTGATTGATGTTTCCCACCATCTGCTGCAGCCAAGCCATTCTATTCTGCATTGCTTTATCTTGTAAGATATGAAGCAGTGATCAAGCCAATGAGAAAATGCTTAGTCTTAGATAACAAGCCCATGTGTGATGGGGGACTGTGAAGAGAGAGATGTGGATCATGCGGATGAGGTGCCTTGCTGCTTGGCAACCTATACCAGCAGGCAAGCTTGTGCTGGCGAAAGACATGTGCACTGAAGGTAGTGGAGTGTGAAGCCTGAAGAATATTTACAAAGAGAGATTGTGAAGGAAGGAATGCATAATATTTCAGATATGCTACACCTGCTCCTTGGTGGAAAGCAAACCCAGCTGGTGGCTCACCTTTCATTAGCATATAGTGCTGTTTGAATTCACATATTTGACTATCTCCTGCAACGTTGCCATCCCACTGCTTTAGTCAGCTTCCTTCTCCTAGCAGAGGACAGCACTGCCCTCCTCTCCTACACAGGAAGCTGGGTGTCTGATTTCTTCCATTGGTGTCAGGTCAGCCTTGTACAGCTTTACAAGGGCACAGTCACAGGTGAATGCGCATAAACAGGATGAAAAGAACAGCAAAGACATGCACAGTAAATAGTCAAGCTTCATGCTGTCAGCACTGGAATGAAACAGCTTTAAACAGGCCGGCGCAACTAATTATAAATCCTGATACAAACAAGTTCCAATATAATTTGCTCCAAACTGCTGCACTCACCCCATTCGATCTGTCCCTTTAACATGCCTTTAAGGACTCAGATTTATCCTAAATTCCTATGTCTTGTGGGCATGCACACATAGCAAGATGTCATGGCCACTTGCATACACCCTCTCCATGCAAATTATCCCTGAGAGGGAACTGGGTGCAAAGTTCAACCTTCTGCCAGAGTGCACTTTGGGGCAGTCAACCCACACTGCACTAGGGAGCACCCTTTGAGCAAAATATATCCTTTTCTTCTTGTTGCATAGGCACCACAACCCAAAGAGTAGCAAGGTGGGCCCCCTCAGCAAGAAATTTCATCATAACACTCAGAAGCATCACCAATTTAAGCCCTGAGACAGAAATTCTGGGGCAAAATTGATTAACCAAAAAAAACAGCTGTGGGAATTACGCTGCGCGATTAGTCCAGTCCATTTGTTTCAATGCAGGCAGCATTGCAAATTTAAAACTGCCAGCTCATTTGCATGATAACAATGTGCAGCCGGCACTAACTGTTGAGTGACTGCATGCCTGAGCAACAAGTTCAAACTAGACAGCCTTACTTAAATCCAACTTGTATCTTTTAACAGGGAGGTGCATTTTGACTGGAAGCCATTCTAAGAGTGAGTTTGACCTGGGAAGGACAACAACAATTGCACAACATAGCAAAGAGCATGTGGCAGGGTTCTCTATCATAGCACTGCAGTCCTTGGTGCAGGAGATGGACAGGAGAAGAGAGGATCTCTACCCACAGGGGACCAGAAGGCTGTCCAGACAGATACAGATAACCGTCGTGATCAATGCCAGCAGTCTAGCCCCGAGGACCTGGATGCAGTGCCGCAAGAAGTTTAATGGCCTCACATGAGTCATCAAAGTCAATGCATGCAGCTTCAATTGCTATATACTTACAAATGTACCATGAGCCTCACACATTGCTCAATTCACCATTACCCATTCACTCACCTATTAACAATCTCTATTAACAACAACTCATACCCCACATTCCTAGCTTCACCTCATCCTTCACGCACTTAGCATTGCTGCAGGCCTTACACCCACATTTCACAGCTTACAGACACTGCCAGTTATTCAACCATGACAGGCACATCACCCAAACACATTACACCACGTTCAGTGACACACTTCCAGGACAAGGTGGCGCACAACTACAGGCAGCAGCACTTAACTGACTGGGGAAAGGCATGACTACATGCCCTCACTCAATGGAGGAGATGGTGCTCACCATCATTGCAGTGGCCATGACTGAGGCCTTGGCCAGCTGCAGGGCTGAAAGGATCAAAGAGGATTGTATGCTCATGCCTAAACTTCCTCTCACATCCCATTTCCCCCTTATCTCACAATTTCTTTTGATTACAAGCTGCAGATGTCAGCATCCACCTCTTGCTTCCCCCACCCCCCCACCCCCACCCCCATCCTCCCCTCAGCACAACCCTACCCTTGTGCATTTCTTCTTTCAGATACCCAAGAATTGCACCCAGGCCAGGCAGTTCTGCAGGAACAAGAAGTGGAAGAGGAAGAAGCGAGTGATGATGAAATAACACTGTCACTTGATCACACACATGCAGCCACCAGTTCAGATACTGACACTGCGCATACTTTAGAGGATAGTTAGAGGCAGTATCTGCATGTGGTGAGGCATCGGGCATGAGGGGTCTGCAGCCAGGGTAGGTGGAAAGGATCAGAGGTTCTGCTGCTGACGAATCAGATGAGGACATCGATGGAGAGGTGCACAGAAAAACGTTGATCACTGAAATGCTTGGTGCACTGGCATGCCTGCCAAAAAGCCTGCAGTCACTGTAAAGGAGCATAGAGGAGTACCGCACCAACCTTGCATATGCATTTGTGTAGAGCTTGGAGCCCATCCTTTCCATTGTGGAACTCGTGGCTAATTCCATTACCACACTTGTCTACCCAACCATAATGCACTGTCTGATAGCCGATGTCTCAGCTTCCAATAAAGCACAAGCAGCAGCCACCCAACGTCTGGGTGCTGCAATGGAAGCTCATAATGAAGTCATGCATTGCTGCCATAATGGGTGCGGATGCCAGTCTTCAGAACATGTCATGGCATTCCAGCAATCTGCTCTCCAACAGATTACTAGGATTGCTAAGACACTGCCCTGGGGAGTGGCAGTGGCTCCGTGGAGCATGAACCTTCTGACTGCTCTTACAATGACAGCATTCATCCTCCCACCACTGCCACTCCACCAGTGCCCTTCATAATGCCTGTCAGCAGGCCAGTCCAGACTGCTGGTGCCCATGCAGAGGTGGTCCAATCCGGAGCTGGGCCTTTTAGGCCCAGAGCTGCTTGAGGTCATCCTGCAAGGCCATCTGCAGTTTCCCCCACCACTGAAAGTCAGCAGCTTTCCACCAGCCATGCTATAGCATCTGGGGTAGCAGCATATAGGAGTACTATGCCAGGCAAAGGTACACAGAAGACAGGCACTAAGGGAATGCACAAGTGTGATTAGTAGACTTTTATATTTAATACTGAATAGTTTGATTGATAAAGTTGGTTTGGAATATTTGGTTTGTGGTGGCTTTCATCTCTGCATTATGGCTATGAGAATACTGTGATGGTCAGTGAGATAAGAAAGGTAAGGTGTGGGACTGTGGTTGAATGGGGAATTGCGGTTGTGTTTACTGGTACCACAGTTGGATGAGCCAATCATACACAGCCCAGACACAAAGGGGAAGAGTTGGTTGCCTCCACCTTTCCTCTACCTCCTCCTCCTTGACCTTCTTGTCCTCTTCTCCTCTTTGTCTTCCTCCTCCATCTCCTCCTCAGCCACTCACTGTATACCTGGTGGCAAAATTCAGTAGACCATGACAAATTCTAACACACGCTCTGGTGAGTACTCCAGAGTGCTCCAAGTAGCAGAAACATTGCTTAAGCATCCCAATAATCTGCTCAATCACATTTTGTGTAGCAGCCTAGTTCTCGTTACATTCATTCTGCCTACATGTGCATGTTTGTGCACCAGAGTCATGAGCTAGGTGGTCAAAGGATAGCCCTTGTCACCTAGTAACCACCCTCTGGTCTGTCACGATGACTCAAATGCTAATAGTACAGCAGACTGCAGGATAAAAGCACCATTACTGCTGCCTGGATACCAGGCATTGAGAAAGCATGATGAACTGAGTATGGTCCCATACCATCTGGATATTAAGGGTGTGAAAACTTTGCAGTTGCAGTACATCTCCGAATTTACAGCGGTGCCTGCAATGTGACGTGTGTGCAGTCAATGGCACCCTTGACCATAGAGAAGCCCGAATCAGCGTGTGCGCTCTTCCTGTTTCTGTCTGGAAAGAGAGAATGCAATGTTTCCCCTCACTTTGAATTATTATTAAATTGCTTCTATTTAAAAAAAAAAATTTGAGGACTAGTATTTTAGAATTATGGACATTGGTTCATTTGGGGAAATTGAAAAGATTCCATGGATGTGTTTTTTTTTAACAAGGGTCATTGAGAGGTCTTGTTTGAAATCAAACCTTTACTGGATGTCACATGCCTCAAGCTCAAAAAACAACATAAACCTTGGTGACTTAGGGAGATGTTTACAGAGAAGTGACATATCAAGATTTATGGTGATCAGGAGGTTTCACTTTTGGGATATTGTTTTGGTTCATTTGGGATGTGGACTGTGTTGAAAGCAGCTGGGTTTGCAGTCTGCTGAAAAACACCCAGCTCCTCTTTGAAAAAAAACCTGTAAATCCAGCGTGTAAGAGCTCAAACCCTTGATGCCGTATTTCTCCTGAGAAGCACCTGGAACATAAAGGCATTTATGAGGAAAGGAACATAAAGGCATTTTTCAGTTCTTTTGAAAAGATAGCCAGACAGATGAAGTGGCCGATGGAAAGTTGGACACTGCTTATGCAAAGCAGGTTGATGGACCCAGCTCGTGAAGTTAATGACATGCTTTCTGCAGATTGTGAGATGGCAAAAAAGGTAATTCCCGTTACGTATGCGTTAGTTCCTGAAACTTGTAGGCAGAAATTTCGGAACCTCTGGAGACAGCCTGGGCAGACTTAGATAGAATTTGAGAGGATAAAGCAAATTAATTTTGATCATTGGATGCAGGCACAAAAGGAAGAGGGCCATAATTAGGGAAATAATTCTCCTGGAAGAATTTAAAAATTCACTCCCTCCGTTAGTAAGAGCCCAAGTAGAGAACCAGAAGGTTTCAACAGCCAGACAGGCAGCTGAGATCGCTGATGATTTTGAGCTTGTTTACAAACCCAAACCCTTTGTCTATCACTCCCACAAACCCGTGGAGGATAGAGGTGGGTGGGTGAAAGGAAGGCAAGTAACCGGGGACAAGAAGGGATAGCTGGGAACGCACCGGGATCTCCTCGACAGGCCAGAAAGGAAGATGCTGAGGGTGGAAATGAGGTCTGAAAGCCTAAATGTTACCATTGCCACAAGGTGGGACACCTTCGTGCAGAATGCTGGAAGTTGCGGGGTAAATCATGGGACAGCCAATGCAGAGAAAGGGGCCCTGACCGAAAGTACGACAGATCAGGCTATAGCTCCGACTACAGCTGTGATGCCAAGTACATAAACTGCTGTGAGTGCAGGGGATATGGACACAATACCTGATAGTTATAGGGAATTCTTGTCAAAAGGAAAAATAACTCCTATCCCTCAAGTGAGGCAAGTAAACCTATATTTCAGGTAAACCTATAGTTATGCTTAGGGATACAGGAGCCACCCAAACTCTTTTGCTGGGGAAAGGCATAACTTTTCCACCAGAGAGCGTATTGAATGCCAAGGTTTTAGTAAATGGTATCGACAGGGTGTATACACCTGTACCTTTGTATTGCATACACCTGGAGTGTGACCTAATGTCTGGAATGGTAACCATAGGAATTGTCCATAGTTTTCCTGTAGACGGAGTTGACCTACTCCTGGGGAATGATTTGGCCGGAGCAAAGGTAGTAGCTACTCCAGTAGTCACGGAAAGACCAAATGAAGTCAAAGAGAGAGAACAGTTGCAGGAAAAGGTTCCAGGAATGTTTCCTTCATGTGTAGTGACCAGAGCAATGGCTGAACAAGTTTCATTGTAGGAGGTAAAATTGACCCCACAGACAGATAGCCGAATGTCTGAAATAAAAACAGAAAGTGCTGGAAATACTGAGCAGGTCTGGCAGCGTCTGTGGAGAGAGAAGCAGAGTTAACGATTCAGGTCAGTGACGTTTCATCAGATTGACCGTATCAGTAACTGGGTAAACATTTAAATATGTGCTGTGACCTGTGGAGAAGTGGAACTAGAGAAAGACAGTGCACTCCTCCCGCCTCGGTCATAACAGCATGCAGAGCATCGCTGACCTCCCTTATATAACAGTGGAAGACAAACTGCAAGATGTTGGAGATGTCACCTATACCAACCTGGAAGGAGCCTGACACAAAGAGGTTCATGGCCACAATCACCTTCACAGCCTCTGACAATGCCAACCCATCCCTGTCCTGAGGCAACATGTCTGAATACAAAAGTAGGGAGGTTATGCTTCAGTTATACAGGGCATTAGTGAGACCACATCTGGAGCATTGTGTACAGTATTGGTCTCCTTTTTTAAGGAGGATGTAAATGCGTTGGAAGCATTACAGAGAAAATTTACTAGACTAATACCTGGAATGGACAGGTTGTCTTATGAGGAAAGGTTAGACAGGCTAGGCTCGTATCTGCTGGAGTTTAGAAGAGTAAGAGGCGACTTGATTGAAACATGTAAGATTCTGAGGGGTCTTGATGGGTGGATGTGGAAAGGATGTTTCCTCTTGTGGGAGAATCTAGATCTAGGGGTCACTGTTTAAAAATAAGGGCTCGCCCATTTAAGACAGAGATGAAGAGAAATGTTTTCTCTCAGAGGGTTGTGAATCTTTGGAACTCTCTTCCTCAAAAGGCAGTGGAAGCAGAGTGTTTGAATATTTTTAAAGCAGAGGTAGATAGATTCTTGATAAGCAAGGGGGTGAAGGGTTATTGGGGTTAGGCAGGAATGTGGAGTTGAGGTTACAATCAGATCAGCCATGATCTTGTTGAATGGCGGAGCAGGCTTGAGGGGCCAAGTGGCATGCTGCTGCTCCTAATTCGTATGTTCGTATGTTATAAGTCTGCCTGTAGCAGATGGCAGATTTCAGTGAGAGCCTCCTTAGTGAAATGGAGACGTTGCACACACTGTTCCTGGCTTAGCGTGAGGTTGGAAAGTTGCTCCCTGAAGACCCTGGGTAGATATGTCCTCCTGCTGAAAGCCCTTCTCCCCCTTCCTCCTCCTCCTTCTTCAACCAGCATGTCCTTCTCTGTGTCACCTATGTTCATCATCCCTGCCATGCTGCAGGCCAAGGTGGATAGTAACTACTGCATCCATGGCTTGGAGCAGAGCCACTGAAGTCAGAACCAAGTCTGTCAGCACATGCCACACCACTCCCTGTAGACATCACCAACTTTAAGTAGCAGTAAAAACCTTCAAACACTTCTGCTACCTCAGCAACAGGCAGTAGAAATCAATCAGCAACTAACCTGAAAGTATGTTCAGCTGTACGAGGTTAAGGGAGGGTATTAGTTGGAATGTTCAACTTGAAATTGACCTGCTGGAGCCAAATCAGTGAATCAGTGTTGTACGCTGACTGACATCATGATCTAACTGCTCTGCATAGATCCAGCTCACACTCTCAGTCCCCACTCTGGCAACCTACCCAAAATGGCGTCTGGCAAAGCCCACACCAGAAGCATGTGCACAGTATGGACACCATTTTAGAGCCAAACATACGGGTACTATGCAACCGAATTTTGCAGCATCTAGCTTAATTGAACAGGGCTGTGACACATCCTTGATGTCTTAGGAACATTGGAACAGGAGTGAACCATTAAGCCTCTCGACCGTGTTTCAGCATTCAATAAGATTATGGCAGATCTGTGGCCTAACTCAATATAAAAGCTTTTGCCCCGTATCCCTTGATAGGTTTGAATAACAAAAATCAATCAACTCTGATCTATCATCATCTGCCATTTGTGGAAGAGAGCTCCAAACTTCTACCACCTTTGTGTGTGGAAGTGTTTACTAATTTCACTTCTGAAAGTTCTGCCTCTAATGTTTAGGCTATGTCCCCTAGTCTGAGACTTCCCAACCAGCAGAAATAGTTTCTTTCTATCTACCCTGTCAGTTCCCCTTAATATCTTGAAAATTACAATCAAATCACCCTTTTAACCTTCTAAATTCCAGAGATTACAAGCCTATTTTATGTAATCTCTCCTTAAGCCTTGAAGTCCAGGTATCATCCTGGTAAATCTACACTGTGCTCCTTCAAAGGCCAATATATCCTATGCAGAACTGCTTATATTATTCTTGCTGTGGTCTAACCAGGGCTTTAAATAATTGTAGCATGAGTTTTGCCCACTTGTATTATAACAGGAAAATCTGACTAGAATCATAGGAGCTGGTGGATGATCCTCAATAACTGCTAGCACCTTGTCTGCATTGCCTCTGGACATATGAAAGAAAGAAAGAAACTTCCAAAAGCTAGCTGGAAGGAACAGGTTATTCCTGACACACAGACAGTACCATGTGGATCTGACTTACATCAAGGTAAGTGGCAATCTGAACAAGCAGATCCACAACAGACCTCCCAGGATGCTTTGACACCTACTCCTTCCAGCAGCACATAAATAGATGCAGCAGAGCAAAATTAGGATAGGCTGAACAATTATGTTAAGCGCACACTGGGCTAGAAATTCCCTTGCGTAGCGCTGCCTCTAGTGCCTCTGCTTAGCACCACTTTTGTGGTCTGCCCTGCATCACTGGCTGCTCTTTGTGCAGCCTGCGTGGCGTTGCAGCTGGGCAAGGTCGCATGCAGGTGCGTCCCTTCTATGGTCCAGAAGGCATTGAATCGGCGCTATCCTGACATCACACAGCCCAACCAGCTGATGTAATGCCAGGATTCCAAATTTGGACCACGCAGGTCCCATGTAAATATTCGTTCATCACTCTTCAAAGATCCGACATGAGGCAGCAATATGGGCCCTGCACTAGTGTCCCTTAAAGGGCCAAGCATCCAAATTGCAGGTAAGGTAATTTTTGACAAGTTTTTCTATTGCAAAGTGTCTGGAAGTACTATGGAGTGTTTCTGGAGGTCTTCCTGTATTTTATGCACAGTGTTGCTGCAACTTCACAGGAATGGCAGAGGATTTGGTGAGCTGCCCACACAAAGGCTGCAACAGTTAAGGGACAGCATGGCAATGTTTCTGAGTCTGCAGCACAATAGCGAGGTTGAGCAGAGGTTGCAGAGAGGGCAAGCACTGCATCATGCCTTCTGCCTACTTGGAGCCAGTCTCCTCCATGTTCCTTGATAGTGACAGGAGGCTGTCTGGCAGGCCAGCCAATTGCACCCAGGATCTCAGTGCGTATGCCCATCAGCATTCTCCTGCATATTGCCCCATCAAGGTCCTCATCTGAATCGTCTGCAGCAGAACTTGTCAGCAACCTCATCCTCCAGGGAGCTGGAAAACAAACTATCCTGTACTCCTGGCCTGGTTGCTGCCAACTTGTGCCAGGATGGCACCCCACTTGCTGATCCCAACTCTATACCTGCCTCCAAGGTACTTGCAGTGTTAGTATCTGAGCTGGTGGCTGTGAGTGTCAGATCAAGTGATGGGTTAGTGGTGTGCAGTTGCTCTCCTGCGGGTTGCCGACCTTGATCTGAATGGGTGACGGCAGGTCACAAATTGCGAACCCTGCACCCAAAAAAACAGGTTAGCCCATTATGTTTTTTCTGTAATTTTCAATGAAGACACAGGACCTGAATATTCACAGGTCTGTGAATGTGGTGTAAACCCCAGCATGTGTCCACTGTCAACCTCTGCCAATGATCCATGATCAAGGTATGTTCTCCAATCTGGCTTTTTGTAGTGAGTGCCCACGTTAATATGGCCCATCTCGGCATCTGCCATTGTGGAGGAGCTGGAAAAAGCAATGCTGTCGAACCACTTTGGTGGTGGTGATGGAGGGACGAGGAGAATGCTAGTGCCATTGATACAGAAGATTAGTCCCCTTTGTAAAATCTTCTGAGGTCCAGGCCAAGTTCAAAACTTGGACCCCAACTCATTTGTTATACAAGTGGATCATGTTAAGGAAACTCCCATCTTGGTAGTCCTGTCCTCATGACCATCTCCCGCTTACACAGGTTTGAAGCAGGTGATGGTTCTATGCCAAGCAAATCCCTGAAGGAACTGGCAATAAAGGTCTATTTCCCTGTCCTTCCATCAGACATCTGCCCAACTGATAACAGATTATGCTAGTAAGCCCACGGAGAATTGGGGCCATACTCCATTACTTTAAATTTTGCAATCATTATTTACGTTTGAAATTAAGCTTTTCTACTTGAACAACAGTATTGCAAACTAGATCTTTAGAAAAAAGTGTAATGAAACTTAAAGGCAGGCTTCAATTAAAACACTTTCAATCAAAGCATGGCAATGCATATTGTTTCCTGCTGTGATTTTGCCTTCTTTAACATTAACATCTTTATTACCATAATGGATAAAAGAGTTTTATATGACTGTTATTAAAGTCAAAAATGGTGATTTCATCCCAATTGTGTCTTGCCCTTTCACTTTAAACCAAGGTTTTTTTTGTTAAATTAAATTTTAATGAAAGATGAAGGAACTTGCTTTTCTATAGAACCTTTCACAACTTCAGGATGGTCCAAACCACTTAATAGTCGCTGAAATACTTTTGAACTGTAGTCACTGTTGTAATGAAGGAAATTCTGCACCTATTTTGCACACAGCAACATCTCAAAAACAGTCATAAGGTAATGGCCAGATAATTTGTTTTAGTGATGTTAATTGAGGGATAAATATTGGCCAGGACATTGAGGGAAACTCTCCTGCTCTTAAAATATTGTCACAATATCTGAGAGGGCAGAAGGAGCCTTGTTGTAATGCCTTATCCAAAAGCAGACACGTCCCTCAGTCCTGTACTGGAGGGTCAGTTTAGATTTACTGCTCACAAACTTCTGACTCAGAGGCGCAACTGAACCAATCCTTGCACCTTTGGTGCTGCTAATAGAAAAACAGTAATCTACAGGTTTTGCAAGCCTAAGATTTCTGTCACCTAATCGCTTGATTTATTTGGATAAATGCAGCTTCCCTCCTATTCTTTTCAAATCTGATATAAAAAAATGACATCATAGATGGACATTATCATCTCCCTTTATTAGCCTTTCTCCTGTAGATTCCCTCCCCATCCCTATCATTCACCGCTCACCATTCTCTGTCTGAATGATGAGCTACCAACATTGGTCAAAAATAATGGGAGTCAATTTTTGTGGAGGTTCATTTGCTCATCTGCCAGAATTTCCATGGAAGAACAGTGGAGGTCCCGGAAAGATGACGTAAATGATTTTCATATCATCTTTCCAAAGTTTCTATAGCTCTTCCATTGAAGGTATGGTGGACAAGCTAGAGAACATCCATGGAAATTCACCACCAGTCTATGGGGCAACTAGTACTGAGTCAGCCACACACCTGGCATTACATTGTGCTTCTTTCCCTCTGCTCAAAGAAAGGTTCCGAAAACAAGTGCAAAAAATATCTGGTAAAGAACAACAAAGCAGCAAAAATACAAATAATCATGACATTGCGTTCTATACCTGTACTTGTGACTAATACCATTGGGGTTGGGGAGAGGAATTTGGACCTTGTCGAGCCTGTTGTACATCTATAATTGCAAGAGAAATGAAATATCCAGAGATAGTACTTCCTTTTCTCCGGACACAGTTCCCTCCATTTGCTCATATGAGTTGAATCTAATTCAGGAGGTTTGTTAGAAACCCTGAACAATCCTACTGTACAACCTTTATTCTGTCACTGTGGTGCCGACCTTCTGGAAACTTCCCATTCTGTAGGCTCACTAACACAAGGTCTGACATGAAATTAAACACTCACCTTTCACTGTGGCCATGCCACTGGGCAATACTGCATATGTTCCTCATTAAGAACATCCAATGAGTGCTAAACAAGGTATAGCATTGAGTGTGTTTTTTTTTTGTTCGTTTGTGGGATGTGGGCATCGCTGGCTGGGCCAGTACTTATTGCCCATCAATAATCGCCTTTCAGAAGGTGGTGGTGAGCTGCCTTCTTGAAATGCTGCAGATGGTACACCACTGTGTGTCGGTGGTGGAGGGAGTGAATGTTGAAGGTGGTTGATGGAATGCCAATCAAGCGGGCTGCTTTGTCCTGGATGGTGTTGAGCTTTTTGAGTGTTGTTGGAGCTGCACCCATCCAGGCAAGTAGAGAGTATTCCATCACACTCCTGACTTGTGCCTTGTGGACAGGCTTTGAGGAGTCAGGAGGTGAGTTACGCGCCACAGAATTCCAGGCCTTTGACCTGCTCTTGTAGCCACAGGATTTATATGGCTGGTCCAGTTCAGTTTCTAGTCAATGGTAACCTCCATGATGTTGATAGTGGAGGAATCAGTAATGGTAATGCCATTGAGCATAAAGGGGAGATGGTTAGATTCTCTCTTATTTGAGATGGTCATTGCCTGACACTTGTGCAGTGCGAATGTTACTTGCCACATATCAGTCCAAGCCTGGATATTGTCCAGATCTTGCTGCATATGGACACGGGCTGCTTCAGTACCTGAGAAGTTCCGAATGGTGCTGAATATTGTGCAATCATCAGCAAACATCCCCACTTCTAACATTGTGATGGAGGGAAGTTCATTGATGAAGCAGCTGAAGATGGTTGGGCCTAGGACACTACCCTGAGGAACTCCTGCATTGATGTCCTGGGGCTGAGATGATTGACTTCCAACAACCACAACCATCTTCCTTTGTGCTAGGTGTGACTCCAACGGAGAGTTTTCCCCCTAATTCCCATTGACTTCAGTTTTGCTAGGGCTAATTGATGCCGTTTTTGGTGAAATGCTGCTTTGATGTCAAGGGCAGTCACTCTCACCCCACCTCTTGAGTTCAGCTCTTTTGTCCATGTTTGGACCAAGGATGTAATGAGGTCAGGAGTTGAGTGGACCTGGTGGAACCGAAACTAAGCGTCAGTGAACAGGTTATTGCTGAGCAAGTGCCACTTGATAACACTGTCAACAACCCCTTCCATCACTTTGCTGATGATTGAGAGTAGACTGAGTAGATTAATTGGCTGAGTTGGATTTGTCCTGCTGTTTGTGTACAGGACATACCTGGGCAAGTTTCCATATTGCTGGGTAGATGCCAGTGTTGTAGCTGTACTGGAACAGCTTGGCTATGGGCGAGGCTAGTTCTGGAGCACAAGTTTTCAGTACTATTGCTGGAATGTTGTCGGCCCATAGCCTTTGCAGTATCCAGTGCCTTCAGCCATTTCCTGATATCATGTGGAGAGAATCAGATTGGCTGAAGACTGGAATCTGTGATGCTGGGGACCTCAGGAAGCGGTGGAGATGGATCATCCACTTGGCACTTCTGGCTGAAGATGGATGCAAATGTTTCTGCCACGTCTTTAGCACTGCTGTGCTAGGCTCCCCCACTGTTGAGGTTGGGCATATTTGTGGAGCCTCATTCTCCTGTTTGTTGTTTAATTGTCTACCACCATTCACAACTGGATGCGGCAGGACTGTAGAGCTTAGATCTGATCTGTTGATTGTGGGTTCGCTGAGCCCTGTCTATTGCATGCTGCTTCCGCTGTACTTATATAGCTACACATTTTAGTCACATCTAATTATGCATTAGAATTTTTCAATTGAGAAAAATATGGACCATCATATACATTTATACACCCTCAGCCATGTTTTCAGCAATAAGGCATTAATACTGAAGAGAAATTTGTTTTATCTGGCACTAGCTGTTGCAACAGGTAACACTGTCTCAAAGATTGTGCAGTAGCTTTTTTGCCAAACATAATTGATGGGACAACTTTGACTGGAAAATGACAAGAGTAATGCATTGATCATTATCAGGCAAACAGGTCAACATGCAGAGCCCTGGAGTGATATCATTGGTGTCTCAATTTACTTGATATCATGTTACTCTTTTTCCTTATGCTTTTAAAAATTCTACAACTTGTATTCAAAAATGAAAGAGCATTGATCTTGTTTTATATTTGTATAATTGTTTCAATCTGTGCACTTTTCAAATTAATTTATCTATCATTGCAATAATTCCTCTCTTAATGGCCTCGCTTCTGAAACAGTTCATGTACTGACAGGTGATTACTAGGGAGATTTAGGAAGAACTGCCTGGATTTTGTTCTTCCCCAGGCATCGGGTTCCTTGGTGGGGGGTGCCTGAAGATAGCTCTGGATGAGGCCCGCCACGGATCCTCCCGACAGCCGCAAGGCTTTGTGGCGGGCCCCCGCCGCTGGGCGATGGGTCCACAATTTAAATATTCAAATGCATAAGATTAATAAATTTAAATAGACTTACCTGTGATCTTGAAGGCCCGCCGCGATCTTCAGTGCAGTGGCCGGCACGCCCGTGCCTTCAGTTCCCTGTCTGAAGGGGAGGAGGTAAGTTTATCAGTGCTGGGGCAGGGGGGAGGGGGGTCAAATACACGTAATAGGTGTAGGGGATGGTGGGAAGTGTTGAATCTTAAACTTTCTGCAGTTTGTGGGGGAAAGGTCAGATGTAAAAGTTGTGTTTTTTGGGGGGAAAGGGAAAATAGTTATTGTAATTGTTATTGGGGGGTTGGGAAAGGGGCGTTAGAAATGTATTTATTTCATTTTGCGGGAATCGGGCTTTAAAAACTTAAATTGGACGGCAGGGCTGTCTGTCCTTTAAAAATGGCACCAGTGCCTGTGCACAGGCAGATGACGCCATTGACGAGACTGGAGTGGGGGGGGGGGGGGGGGGGGTTGCTGCCCTGGCTATTTAAATGAGCTGCTGAGTTTAAGATCGCGGTGGCTATTTGATGTGTGGCCCACTCGGCGGCGAGCTGTTAAAATCCATCTGGTATGTAGAAGATCAGTGTGAAAGTAAAACGACAGCCACACCTTCTGTGAATAACAATATATTTTCAGAAATAAAAACAAAATTGAGTTCAGTAATTGGACCCCTAAGAATCAGCAGCCTTGCCACAAATCTCACTGTGCTTAACCGAACTTGGAATCATCAATTAACATAAGGGCCATATCAGTGATGTTGCACCACTGCACAAAAGTACCCAAGACAGGATAGGGAGATCCATTTTAAATTTAGAGATTTGATCCAGCCCATCACCAAGAATAATCGGAAAAATGTTGGTTGCAAAAATGAAAGGATCATTGTATGTCTGCTGAGCTCCAGTAATTCCTATCAGTTCTACTCTTGTGCTCAGCAGCAATAGAATTATACAGCATCTTTCATGTAATAAGGCATTTTCCTGGACTGTTAGTAGACAAAGTTTGACACTGAGCCACATAAGGTGATATTAAGACAGATGACCAAAACCTTGGCCAAAGGTTTTAAGGGGCATCATAAAGGAGGAGAGAGTTAGATAGGTGGCCAGGTTTAGGAAGGGAATTCTATAGTGTAAGGCCTGAAGACACAGTCACCAGTGGTTGGGGAGAAGATCAGGGATGTACAGGAGGTCAGAATTGGAGGAACGTAGAGTTCTCAGAAGTTTGTCGGACTGGAGGAAGTTACAGCAATAGGGAGCACCTTCAGTTTGAAGTGTTCCATTACAGTTGTAGTACTGAGCACATTAAACTGCTTCTAGCAATGAAGTTAATACAGAATGAAGACAGCTGACATTTGCTTTGTTTGCTCCCACTGCTGGAAAGCTACTCACACTTTGTTTCTCTTCTTGCTGTACATTCATCATTTTTAATCTTTTTGACTGATGTGGAGACTGTATGTGTTTATATATAGATTTTTGCGGCACTGAAGAATTTTATTGATGGTTTCATTTAGGCAGTGATGACATCCCATATGTCTGATAGAAATGTAGTCTTGAAAAATATAGGGTTTGTTTGAAAGCTTAGAGGAGGTTATTTTCCTCGCTGTAGCGCTGGTAGTTTAGGCAGTAAAGAGTCTCTGAGGTGGCCAAGATGGGGTTTTGAGTCACAATGCCTGGTTAACCCATGTTTAGTGTAAGATGCCATCTTGGTAAAGCACTTTAAGTGTGCATTAGGAAAGGTCACACTGAACATGATTAAACCTCTGATCACCAATTAAATCGGCTTCCAATGCTTTTGAAAGGGGCTGCATGCCATTTTGCTGGCTTGTACTGCAATTACCAACCTCTTCTAACACTGATCAGTTGAACAGGAATAAAGAAGTTGTTGGGGAGGATTGCGTGTACTACTTAAAGTCATGCTTAGCTTTCACTGTTCTCTTGCTGATTGAGATAGACTGACTACACTGCGTTTGAAAAGAACTTTTGATACACATTGGGAGATTTTCTGGAACACTTTGTCAAGAGATTGCCAACACTCTATCAACACTTTTTCCAGTAATTCTCAAAAATGTCACCTAAAGAGAGTGAGTGCTGTGTTACCGTGCCATATTAGAGATCTTAGAGTAGCCACAAGAAGAAAGGGAGTGGTTAGCCATGAAGATCTTGCACGTGGTCCCCCTCAGTCTGGAGGAGGAATGAGAGACGCAGATGAGGCCAAGCAAAGCCGCAGCTGCTCCTGGAGGAGAGAGGGACAGGAGGGCACGGAGCGCTGCAGATTCATGGTAACTTGCTGTATGTTCCACAATCTGGCTGATCATAAGACACCAGCCATTCCACCAGCAATTGTGCCCAAGGGTCAAACTCAGGAGCCACAAGAGGAGGAAGAGGAGGAGGAGGAAGATGAGGGTGATCGGGGGAGAACCTGAGGGTTCCAGGTAAATGGCATGTACCCAGATGAACTCTTGTCGCTATCCAGTTGACGATCACTTTTGAGAGATGTTCTTTACCATCAGTCTTCAGAGCACTGTTGCCATATGCCTTACCTTCCACAACTGAGGATTCATCAAAAGTCCACCATCTGCACTCGATTTTTTCAACCCCTTCCCATGAAGAACACAATAAAGAAGACCACCAGATTAACCACCACACAATTACCATCATCACTCTTTCTCTATAGCAGCAACAAACATTGAAAACATGACACAAACAACAGCATTTACTAATATTCAAATATTCACCCTGATGCTTATCTTCAGTGGTTATCTTAAAAGTGCTCTTGCCTGCTCTGGAGTGCATCCAAAATGGCAACAGCACACTAGGTGGATGGCTGCTGTGGGCAGTTCAGATGTTCCCTATGATGCCCTCGGGAGGCTGTGGGCCATGATTGCTCTACCTCAGACTGCACCATCTCAGCACAGGCTTGAACATTCTGGGCTGCCTGGCTGACAAACAAATGCAAAGGCAATGGTGGAGTAACGGGGCAGGGAGAGGAAATGCTGCCATCCAGACAGAGGCCAGTAGGTTCCTGCTCCATGATTCCCATGCCACTACCTCGAGGCATCTGCTCAACCAGCCAGTGATCTGCAGGAGTACAGATCTCTGATCTCTGGGCAGCTGAGACACTCTGCAAGTCTCTTCAACCAAGGAGACCAGAATCACCATGGCAGCTGCCTGTGCTTCCATTGCAGCATTTTGTTGTTCCATGGAAGCTGCAATGACTGCAGTGGAAACTGCGACCTCAGTCATCATACTCTGCATGATGTTGGACTCCACAGGCTGCTGAATGGAATTGGCCAACCTCTCCATGCTGCAAAGGATGGGTTTCAGATTCTGCATCAAGCCCGGGGCCTAGCTGCAGGGTGAGTCCTCCATCCTCCTAGCCATGATCCGCAAGCTTCCAGTCAGGTTGTCTATTGCATCAAGCATTTGGTTTCTCAAACCCATCAGCCTTCTACTGAAGTTTGGCTCCGTGAGGTCTTCATCTGACTCCTCGACAGCAGAACTAGTATGTGACTCCCCGCAACACCACCCCCCCTCCCCCACCCCCCAACCCACCGACAAGCTGGGATCTGCGGCATCCCTTTACCAGCATGGCTGCCGCTCACTAGTGCCCAGTGCATGCAACTGTAAGGATCCATGTTCCACCTTACCCTCTAAGTTATGTATTGTGCCTGTCTCTGTGCTGGTCCCTGTGACATTGCTAGCAATTGACACAGTGCCTTCTTCCTGGCTCTCCTCCTCTTCCTTCTGAGGCAACTAGGTAGCTCTTCCTCCTCTTCCAGTTCCTTCATGGGGTGAGGTGGATCTTGCTCCTAGGAGCCTGCAACGATAATCTAGATGGGTTAGGGTGCAGCACATATGACCATAACAGAAGTATGTGTGTGATGAAGCCCTATAGACCTTGTGAGTGAGGATAGGTTTGGGGATTAGTGATCAGAAATAGTTGTGAATATGTAAGGAAGCTGGAGTAGCTATATACCTCTAGGTAATATATCCTCAGCTCTGCTTGTGGCCACAGCAACTGCCCCTCCCTCCATAATTAACCGGCACTGCATCCTCAAGGGGATTGATCTCATGGAGTTGAGCTTTCCCTCACCTGGTCAGGCTCTACTGGCACCTGTTATGTACTATCTTGTCCTGGAAGACAAAGAGCAGTGATTATGAATGAGTACATTAGCAGGAGTGTTTGCATGTATGTGATGTCTTGACTGGTTGAAGAGCTGTGGCTAGTAGCTGTGAAAGATGCAATAGTGTGGATTGTGTGAATGTCAGTGTATAGTTAGATGGCAGATGAAATATGTTGAGGTTGTGATGCTAGCGGTGGTGCAGTTATTGAGAAGTGTGTTTGGGCAATGGGAGCTTACCTTGACCACTCGTGTGAAATCATTAAATTTTTTTGCAGTACTGTATCCATGTCCTGGAACAAAGCTCCTGGCTGTGACTTCTTCAACATCTCCTCCCAGATCCACCACATTTGTTGCCTCTGTGCCTCCTTCCCCTTGCAGGTAGCAGATATCTCTCCTCCACTGTATCTCCTCTACCAGGCCCTCCAATGCTACCTCTGAGAGGCTGTGAATCCTTTTCCTCACTCTCTGAGCCATCCTAATACACGCTGTTGTCTGTCAACCAGCGCACTGCACTCATTCAGTAGAAGTGCATGCGTGGAGGCTACATATACCACTTCAGGAAAATTGCACCTAATCAATGCTTGAATTAAACATACAGGTCTTCATTATAGTACTTCCTATCAAGGGTAATTAGGGATGGGCAACAAATGTTGGCCTTAGCGGTGACGCTCACATCTCATGAAAGAATTTTTAAAAATCACAGTTAAGCCATGAAAACCAGCAATTAGCCACAAAATTGTGGGTTAAGACCAGACTTTTAAACAGACATCTCTTACTGGAACAGCACCCGTCTGGGGCTAATGAGTGGGAACTTTGATCGTTACAGTTCCTGTTTCCCCAGGCTTTCAGAGGCTGCCAGATTGCTGAAGGCTAGTACTCTGAGAAGACAACAGTATAGGTATCAGCTGTGGGTCAATTGGAAGCATTCTTGCCTCTGAGTCAGTCCCACTTTAGGACTTGAACACAAAAATCAAGGCTGACACTCCAGTACAGTACTGAGGAAGTGCTGCACTGTCAGAGGTGCCATCTTTCAGATGAGACATTCAACCAAGGCCCTGTTTGCCCTCTCAATGGATGTAAAAAATCCCACACAGTATTTCGAAGAAGAGCAGGGGGCTTATCCCTGGTGTCCTGGCCAATATTTATCCCTCAATCAACATCACAAAAGTAGATTATCTGGTCATTATCACATTGCTGTTTGTGGGAGTTTGCTATGTACAAATTGGTTGCTGTGTTCCTTTCATTGCAATAGTTACTCCACATTAAAAGTACATCATTGACTGTAAAGTGCTTAGAAATGTCTTGTGGTTGTGAAAGGTGCTATATAAATGCAATTTTTTATATATATCACGGAGACAACCTTGGTATCAAGCCTGGGATAGCTGCAAGAGAAAAGGAAGGCCCGATATCTAGGCTGGAATTTTTTTTATTATTCTTTCACAGGATATTGGCATCGTTGGCTAGGCCAGCATTTATTGCCCATCCCTAATTGCCCATGAGAAGGTGGTGGTGTGCCGCCCACTGCAGTCCATGTGGGGTAGGTACACCCACAGTGCTGTTAGGAAGGGAGTTCCAGGAATTTGACCCAGCAACTGTGAAGGAACGGCGATTTTGTTTCAAGTTGGAATGGTGTGTGGCTTGGAGGGGAACTTGCAGGTGGTGGTGGTCCCATGCATCTGCTGCCTTTGTCCTCCTAGGTAGAAAAGGTTGCAGGTTTGCAAGGTGCTGTCTAAGGAGATGGTATACACTGCTGCCACTGTGCATTGGTGGTGGAGGGAGTGAATGGGGTGATAATCGAGTGGGCTGCTTTATCCTAGATGGTGTCAAGCTTCTTGAGTGTTGTTGGAGCTGCACTCATCCAGGCAAGGGGAGAGTATTCCATCACACTCCTGACCTGTGCCTTGTAGATGGTGGACAGGCTTTGGGGAGTCAGAAGGTGAGTTACTCACTGCAGAATTCCCAGCCTCTGACCTGCTGTTGTAGCCACAGTACTTATATGGCTGGTCCAGTTCAGTTACTGGCCAATGGTATCCCTCAGGATGTTGATCATGGGGGTAATCAGCGATGGTAATGCCATTGAATGTCAAGGGGAGATGGTTTGATTTTCTCTTGTTGGGGATGGTCATTGGCTGGAACAAATGTAGCTTGCCACTTATCAGCCCAAGCCTAACTATTGTGAAGGTCTTGTTGCATATGGACACGGACTGCTTCAGTATCTGAGGAGTCATAAATGGTGCTGAACATTGTGCAATCATCAGTGCACATTTCCACCTCTGACCTTATGATGGAGGGAAGGTCATTGATGAAGCAGCTGAAGATAGTTGGGCCTAGGACATTACCCTGAGGGATCTCATACAGTGATACAGCACTGAAACAGGCCCTTCGGCCCACTGAGTCTGTGCTTACCATCAACCACCCATTTCTATCAATCCTACATTCATCCCATATTCCCTACCACATCCCCACAATTCTCCTACCACCTACCTGCACCAGGGGCAATTTACAATGGCCAATTTACCTATCAACCTGCAAGTCTTTGGCTGTGGAGGAAAGCAGAGCACCCAGCAAAAACCCACACGGTCGCAGGGAGAACTTGCAAACTCCACACAGGCAGTACCGAGAACCGAACCCGGGTCGCTGGAGCTGTGAGGCTGCGGTGCTAACCACTGCATCACTGTGCCACCCTGGGACTGAGATGATTGACTTCCAGCAATCACAACCATCTTCCTTTGTGCTGGGTATGACTCCAACCAGCAGAGAGTTTTCCCCCGATTCCCATTGACTCCAGTTGTGCTAGGGCTCCTTGATGTCATACTCGGTCAAATGCTGCCTTGATGGTCAAGGGCAGTCACTCTCACCTCACCTCTGGAGTTCATCTCTTTTATCCATGTTTGGACCGAGGCTGTAATGAGGTCAGGAGTGGAGTGGCCGTGGCAGAACCCAATATGAGTGTCAGTGAGTAGATTATTGCTGAGTAAGTGCCGCTTGATAGCACTGTCGATGACACCTTTCATCACTTTGCTGATGGTTGAGAGTAGATTGATAGGGCGGTACTTGTCCGGGTTGGATTTGCCTTGCTTTTTGGACACATGACATACCTGGGCAATTTTCCACATTGTTGGGTAGATGCCAGTGTTGTAGCTTTACTAGAACAGCTTTATTAGGGATGCGGCTAGTTCTGGAGCACAAGTATTCAGTACTATTGCTGGCATGTTGTCAGGGCCCATAGCTTTTGCAGTATCCAGTGCCTTCAGCCATTTCTTGATATCAAGTGGAGTGAATCCTTTTGGCTGAAGACTGGCATCTGTTATGCTGGGGACCTCAGGAGGAGGCATCCGTTATGCCAATTGGTGGCTGGCTGAACGCAAGTGAGTGGCGGCCGGCCAATTAAAGATTGGGAGTCATGGGAGCCATCTGGCCATCCACTGAAAGGACGCAGGCCATAGGGAGGCAGTGAATGATGAACTCCAGCGGTGAGGTGAGAGTGACTGCCCTTGACCATCAAGGCAGCATTTGACCGAGTATGACATCAAGGAGCCCTAGCAAGTGATGCCGCATAAGCTCCCAGTATTTAACTGTATAATCAGGAGTCAATCTGTGAGGATTTAGCCCCTTACTCACAACGGGATCGGACATGAAAAAAATTCAGTAGTGAAGGTACTTATTGAGACAAAGTCAAAAAGAAAAATAAGTTTATTAAGTTTCATGCAAACTATGGCAATAAACTCAGGCAGTGATTTATGCTCTACTTCCCATATCAGTCCTGCATGGGAAGCACACATCTGCTGTTGCAGCTCTTGGTCTTTAAACTTCTTTTCCCTTTGTTTCTTTCTCTTTCTCTCTCTTTTGTCTTTTCCCTTTATTTTCTTGTTTCTTGCTCTCTCCACTGTGCAGACTCGACTGGTAGAGTCTCTTTTATCCTGACTCTTATCCAATTAACCCCTCCCTGTGCCCAATCATGTTCATCACTGTGGCTATCATGGCTTGTGCATGCCTTTCTTGATAAGTCAGATATTTGTTCATGTGGCTATTACCAACCTTACATAATTACATAATACCTTCCAATACAGCACTGTCTTATTCTCTCCTTCTCAAGGTCTTTCCATCCTATGCCTTCTTATCAACTTGAGAGAGACCTGCTCAGCCAGCCCTTCAAGGACTTTTAGCTCCAGCTGCAGTGGGCTTGTTATAGTTTGACACAATTTCCCACAGTCCCTTTACCTTGGCATCTTTTTCATTATACCCCATTTTCTTCTATATTATACTACAAGAGTTCTTTAGTAGGGTTAAATGTTTAATAATCTTACAACAGCAGATGTCCCCTGCATGACTGTCAGGACCCTAAGTGGACTTGCTGTCTGAGTGCCAGGACCCTTATCACACCCCCTTCATTCGGTTCTGCATGGCATCACATTGGCAGCCTGCAGTGATAATGGCAGATAGAAGACTCCGGGTGACCCCACAGGTCAATGATGCTTCCCTCCAGATTCTGCTCCAGGCTGCCAGGGAAAGGCAGGTTGTTCTCTTTCTCAGGGATGGGAAGAGGATATTAGCCCGCCTGACCAAACAAGCCTGGACGGAGATAGCGGACGAGGTCAGCAGCCATAGGATTTCCCCAAAGACCTGCAGACAGTGCCGGAAAGGGGTCAATGACCTCATCAGGTCTGCCAAGGTGTGTGTTCCATTCCAAGCATTTGAGCCCATCTTATGTCAGCGAGATTTAGTTTGTCTAGGAGGGAGAGATCACCCAGTCATGGAAATGGAGTGTTTGAGTCACCAAAAGGCTATGAGGCATGGCCATATCTCCGTTACAAGTGACTGTCCATGAATTCAATCCTCTGAATAGTCCCTCTAGAGTGTCCATTAGCAGGAAGCATATGTGCGCCCCCATCATGTTTCGATAGATTGGCATCATCTGAGGCCTGTGAATTGTCACTGATGGCAGACTAACGTTGTCCCTCATTGTGTCTGCAGGAGAAGACTGCCCGTAAGAGTAGGGAGCAAGCTATGTCCCTCTCAGATCTGCAGGGGGGTACAAGAGTGCTTCATAAGGGTGGAGGAGCAGCTTCCTGCTGCATCTAAGGGCTCCTGTCAGGCTGCTCCTAGTGAGGACAGTGGCCAATGATGCCAGCACCTCCAACATCCCTGCTGACAGAAGTTGTTTCTGCACCTTTGCAGAAGGCCCTCAGTGTTCCTCCACTGGGCCTCAGGCAGCCAGAAGACGGCCGCCAAGGTAATTCCAAGCCAGGGGCAGCAAGGTCAGCAGCCTGCCTCCACCTCAGCTAACAGTGCGTTGGAGAGCCATGTAGGAACACCTGCAAATGAGTTAATAAAAGCACATAGATGCACATATAGAATCACGAGTGATAATGCAGCTGAAAAGGGAGTTGATGCGATGATTGCAATGTGTCAATAAACTATGGTGTTCACTCATGTTGTCATCCTTTCTGTTGTTCCTTTCTTTTGTGAGTTTGTAGCAAACTTTCCTCAAAAGGTCAAAAGGGCCTGGTACTGAGGGACCAAGCCCTGGGCTCTCAAACCTTTGATCTTGCCACTTTGCAACCTGCACCTGGGTGCTGCAGTACAGAAGCAAGACTACAACTATAGGGCTAAATATTGGTAAGGCTTTATTTGTGCAGTTCTGGAAGCAAGGAAGGCTCAAAAGAAACATGGAGGGCAGTGTACCCCCATACCTTTACATCGGGTGCACTTGGAGTGCGACCTAGTTTCGGGACCACTGACCGTAGAGGCCTGCTTTAGGTTGGGAAAAAGAAACCAACCTGAACGAACCACAGCCCGACCCGGCCCAAGTCCCTCTGATTTTGCCCCGAGCCCGCCACTACTTGACCCGACCATCTGTTTATTTATTTAGAGATACAGCACTGAAACAGGCCCTTTGGCCCACCGACTGTGTTGACCAACAACCACCCATTTATACTAATCCTACATTAATCCCATATTCCCTACCACATCCCCACCATTCTCCTACCACCTACCTACACTAGGGGCAATTTACAATGGCCAATTTACCTATCAACCTGCAAGTCTTTGGCTGTGGAAGGAAACCAGAGCACCCGGTGGAAACCCACACGGACGCAGGGAGAACTTGCAAACTCCGCTCAGGCAGTACCCAGAACTGAACCCGGGTTGCTGGAGCTGTGAGGCTGTGGTGCTAACCACTGCTCCAATACTTACCTTCCTGACACCAAGCTTGCAAGAAGCTGCAGCGCATGCGCGATGACATCATAGTGACGTCACTCACTCACTGCTCAGACTCAGTTTCGTCCCGGCCTCCCAGCTCAGGTATGTTTTTACTTACCAGCAGAGCACTTACTGTGTGTGTCCGACCCGACCTGACCCGACTTGACCTGGACTCAGCCCGACCCAACCTGAGCCCAATAGCCGGCCGCGAAAGATGGGCCCGACCCAACCCGAACCCGACACATGTTATCGGGTCCCGTCAGGTTCGGGTCGGGTAGCAGGCCTCTAGCTGACCGTAGGGATTTTCCCTAGTTTGCCTGTGGACGGGGTTGACCTGCTCCTAGGTAATGATCTGGTGGAAGTGAAGGTGGTAGCTTCCCCAGCAGTGGTAGAGAGACCCGAAGGAGGTCAAGGAGACAGGGCAGTGGCAGGGGGCGGTGCCCTGCATTTCCCCTGATTCTGTGACTCGGGCCATGGCCAAGCCAGCTCCCCCAGCAGAGACTGAATTGGCACTACAGGTAGATGACCATACTGTATGGTTGTCTGAAACTTTCTTTTGGGGAGTTAGAGGACCCAGGGAATGGGTTAAACCAATCTTCCCTAGTTGAGGCTCAGCAAGCCGACCCAGTATTAAGAGAGTTAGCACAGGCTTCCCAAAACAAAATTGAAGCAGAGGGAGTCCCTGATTGCAATTATATAAAGAATGAGGTACTGATGAGGAAGTGGAATTCTCCTCACAAACCTGAGGACTAAGAGCGGACAGTGGTTCACCAAGTTAGTGGTGCTGCTGAGGTACCGCAGAGAAATATTAAGAATATTTCTTATTCTTATGAACTTACAATGGCTGTACATGTCAGTGTATGAAACACCAAAGTCCATATAAGGGAGCAGTTTGACTGGCCAAAACTCCACAAAGATGTAGTAGAGTACTGTAAAACTTGCCACATGTGCCAGGTTGTGATGAAGTCTCAACCTGTACTGAAATCTGCACCTCTAATTCTTGTACTGGTGCTTGGGGAACCCTACAGTAGAAGGCTGTGAATTGTGAGGGACCCCTGTCGAGAACAAAAGGGGGCAGACAAGCACAGGTCTGGCAGAGAGTTAGGGAGGAAGGGGACGAAAAGGACAGGGAGGACGGGTTAAAGGAGGATTCCCAAATGAAACCCCCTACTGTCTGGTCAGCCAACCCCGAAATGCTTGAAAAATTAGACCCCACACCCTCTTATGTAAAATCAAACAAATCAATCAAAATCAGCCCTATCAGGGCTGCTAACAGCATTTGCAGAAACCTGCAGGGACAAAAAAAGTCCCCAAAAGTGCAGAAAAACTGTGAGGGTGAAGTCTCATCTAGTCAAAGTGCCGAAGGGAAGTGCAGCGGAATCTCGACAAATACCTGTGAGCAGGAATGTCCCAGAGGACATAGGGGAGATCAACAAAGAATCCCCCCCCCCAGTCAGGAGAAAAGTGAAACAACAAAGCCCTGAAGTGAGCCGCACTTGCATGACTCACCAGAACACTGAAAGTGAAGTTGGAGTAGATCCACCCACTACAGACTCCCATGATCAGAGCTCAAGCCCTGAGGTGATTAAATCCAACAACCTCCCTGCAGACCCCAACAAGAACAAAGACCCAGAGGAAATCTCAAACATCTCACATGGGTTTAAAATCAATGTATTACCCCCTTCTACCATGGGGAGGGAAATTAGCAAGGTACTGGAACCCAAAGAGTTAGAACCACATGATGGCTAAGGGGTCAAAGAAGAACTCACCCTAGCCAATTATGGAAATGTGCAAACATCAAGCCTCCCCAACAACCACATGTGTATCAAGATGCCCATCCCCAGCATATTACAAGCTGATACTAAAGAAACTTTAAAGCTGTTAGACAACACCTAAGCATCTCAGACCCACCTCAAGGGAAAAGAGCAGTTTAAATCAGCGATGCTAGAGAGAAAAGACAAGCTGAAAGAATTTTAAGATTTCAGAGTGGATGAGAGTGAATGAGAGAAATGCATATGTGTTTTCCTGTGTTCTCTCTTTTTAACATGTGACGGAAACCACACCTGCCAAATAGAAACGTGAATTTTGTCATATGGAACTTTTACTGGACATTAAAAAGACCACAGAGCTGAATGGCTGAAAACATGGCTGCACATTTGCATTCTGAAAGACAGTTGCATAGAGAGACATTGGGAGTGCTCCCTGATTCAATTAGCCAGATGGGTTTTGTCAACAGTGAAGATCAAAAGACATTGAGAGCCATTGTCTGTGAAAGAGCCAGCACTCCACCACCCCCATGGAGTGTATCTAGTAAGCTTTGAAGAATCAACAATCCTCGCAGGCAATGCTGTTTCAAACAAACAGCTGGTCACATGACTAACCTGCTGGCCAACCTGCAAATTGATTGAATTGTGCCTCACAGAAAGTTTTGGCAGACTTAAATTTTGAAGACCAAAGAGAAGCAAGGTCTCTCTCGCTCTCTGTTTCTCTCTCTCTAGCCAATTTCCAGGGACTCACAGAAGCAACTTAAGCCTCAAGACAGAAGACCCCTTCAGCCTTCTGGTACCAGCAAAATAAGTTGCAAGTGTGCACTGGCCCCCAACGAGAACTGCAAGACTTAACTTCAATCAAAGACTTCCTCTGAAAGTATGCCTTCTATCCTCCTGTCCACCTCCTTGATGAGAGCCTCTAGCACCGCATCGGCAAACATGGGAGCCCTCTCTCTGCCCTGGTGTTCCATCTCGCTTGGTTACAGTTACATCAGTGGTAATCAACAGCAGCCTTCTATGAATCAGTGCACCTTTCATTTAAGATAAACAGATTGCCTTTAAGAGCTGGAGGCTAGCTGAAATATGTGCTAGCCTCACATGCTATTAGGTCCCCTGAGGTGCGTGCAAACACCCCGCAGCACAAGTCATGCTGGGCTGCATGCAGGAATTGTTTAATTGAGGAGGCAGCATAAAGCTTATGTGCTGTCTGCCTCAACAGGAACTGGAGTGGACAGGAAGCAAGTTGGAAACCCTGTGCCAAAAAATGCGTGTAGACCAATTTTTAGCCTGTGGTTCTTTGCTGGTATACAACTCATTTTCCGGCTCTTGAGCTTTGATTGATAGTCCCACCTATATTATTTCCATGGTAATTGTTTTCAGCTAAAATGTCACTACAAAAGTAATCAGCCACAATTAAAATCAATTGGAGATGTAGATTTTATAAACATATATTCCCAAAATACCTTCTTCTTGCACGTAGAGATGACATTATCAGTTTATCATTAAGGATATGAGTGAATCTCTTCCCTAATCAAATATTAAAGTAATTGCCAGTCTCTAATCTAATTCTTGAGGATTGAAGTAATTTTGGACAGTATGATCTCCAAATTCAGACCTCATTTCTTCAGCTACAAATTAAAGAAGTCTCTCTCGTAATATTGAATTTTTCCATTTAATGTATTCTAAGGCACATTTGTATTACTTGAACAGGCAGTCTAAAAATAATAGTGTACTATTAAGAATAGAAATGACGCAATATATATGGTAGTAAATATTTTTCAGTAACTGCTTGAAGAGTTATGGCAATTGGGCATTGTACTGCTTACAAAATATGTTTTCCTGTCCTTGTAATTTATTATTCCCACGTCATAAATAATTAAGAACATTATTTGAAGAAGCAGACTTTGCACAGATGTGTGTTAGAACCTTGTGAGTTCCGCCTGCTTTTTAGAGCTTACAATGCAGCTCAAACAACAGCACAAAGCATTACTCTTCTGGTAGTTTTACATTGGCTCATCTTATGCACTTATATATCTTTGCAAAGGTAATCTAATTTTCCAAACAGGAAATACATGCACTGATGATATTGGAGAATATTTATGCTCTAGGTTTAGTGCAATAATAAAAGACAAAAATATGTTTATAATTTTGTTACACCTAGCGAACAGAAGGAAACTTCCCCCATTGTTGCTTTTCCATTTTCGACTGTAAGGGGGATAAATTCAATAACCCTCCAGAAAATAGGCATTGGGATCATGATGTGCGATTAAACCGCGTCTGTTGGATGTAATACAGGCAGGACACCATCTTCATACTGCCTGTTCAGTTACATGACCTCTCCATGTAGCTAGTGTTAAAAACACTGTTAATATAAAAGCAAAATACTGCAGATGCTGGAAATCTGAAATAAAAACAAGAACTGCTGGAAATACTCAGCAGGTCTGGCAGCATCTGTGGAGAGAGAAGCAGAGTTAACGTTTCAGGTCAGCGACCCTTCTTCAGAACTGACAAGTATTAGAAATGTCAAAGGTTATAAGCAAGTAAAGCGGGAGTGGGGCAAGAGATAACAAAGGAGAAGGTGTAGATAGGACAAGGTCACAGAATAGCTGACCAGAACGTCATGGAGCAAAGGCAAACAATATGTTAATGGTGTGTTGAAAGACAAAGCATTAGTACAGATAGGGTGTACAGATAGTACAGATCGGAACCAAAGAATGGTAACTGACCCGAAACGTTAACTCTGCTTCTCTTTCCACAGATGCTGCCAGACCTGCTGAGTGATTCCAGCATTTCTTGTTTTTATTTCAGATTTCCAGCATCCGCAGTATTTTGCTTTTATTCCAATAGAAACATATCCCTCCATAAGTAAGGAGACCAAAACTATACGCAGTACTCTAGGTGTGGTCTCACCAATGCCCTGTACAGTTTTAGCAAGACTTTCCTACTTTTATACTCCATCCCCCTTACAATAAATGTCAACATTCCATTTGACTTCCTAATTACTTGCTGTACCTGCATGCTAACTTTTGTGATTCAGGTACAATGACACCCAGGTCTCTCTGAACTGCAGCATTCTGCAGTCTCTCTCTCCATTTAAATAATATTCTGCTTTTCTATTTTTCCCATCAAAGTGGACAATGTCACATTTTCCCACATTATCCTCCATCTGTCAAATTTTTACTCACTCACTTAACCTATCTATATCCCTTTGCAGACTCTTTGTGTCCTTCTCACAACTTGCTTTCCTATCTATCATTGTATCGTCAGTAACTTGGCTGCAATACATTCGGTCCCTTCATCTAAGTTATTAATAGAGATTGTAAATAGTTGACGTCCCAGCACTGATCCCTGTGGCGCTCCACTAATTACAGTTTGCCAACCTGAAAATGCCCCATTTATCCTGACTCTCTGTTTCCTGTTGGTTAGCCAATCCATGCTAATAAATCACCCCCAACACCGTGAGCTCTTGTGCAGTAACCTTTTATGTGGCACCTTATTGAATGCCTTTTGGAAATCCAAATACATTACATCTACTGGTTCCCTTTATCTACCCTGCTTGTTACATCCCCAAAGAACTCTAATAAATCTGTCAAGTAGCCACTGGGGTGGAACAGCATAGGAGCACTAGGACAGGCAAAGGCACACAGAAGACAGACACTAAGGGAATATACAAGGATGATTAGTTTACATTTCTGTGGAATATAGCATGATTTTATTTATATATTTGGTTTGGAATGTTTATTTTGTGTTGGCTTTTATTTTTGCATTGTGGCCAAGTGGACACTGTAATGGTCACTAATAGAGGCAAGGAACAGCTTGGGTCTATTGGTGAATGGGGAATTGAGAATGCAATTATCACATGCAAATACGCTCTTCACTTACAGCCCAGGAAATAAAGGGCTGTCTAGATTGTTGCCTTATCTTCCTCTTCCTTCTCCTTTTCATGCTCCTGCTCCTGAGCTGTTTGCTGTGTAGCTGGTGGCAAGGGCTGTCCCCTCATGATGGCATCTGTGTGGTATGACCACTAGGAATCTTGATAGATGCTCGTCCAAGCTCTGGCGGATCCTCCATAGCAGTCCAGGCAGCTTCAACATTCCAATGGTCTGCTTTATCACATTTCTTGTGACAAGATGGCTCTCAATTTATACATGCTGTGCCCATGTGTGTGGGTTGCGAATCAGATCCATGAGTCATGTCATCAGCAGATAGCCCTTGTCACCCAGTAGCCAGCCCTTGGTTCGTCATGGTGGTTCAAATGTAGCTGGCAGAGTGGACTGCTGTGGAATGAAGGCATCATGATAACTGCCAGGATACTGGGCATTAGCCTGCATGATTCTCTGTGCATGGTTAAACATCAGCTGGACATTGAGTGAGTGGAATCCCTTTTATTTCTGATACATGGCAGAGTTGACATGCGGCACTTTCAAAGCAAAATGCATGAAGTCAATGGCACACTGCACCACAGAACAGCCTGTAGTCCTAGCAAACACTCTCACCTACTTGTATCTAGCAAGAAAGAATTAAAAGCTGAAACAAAAACAAAAAGTGCTGGAAAAACTCAGCAGGTCTGACAGCATCTGTGGAGAGAGAAGCAAAGTTAACGTTTCAGATCTGTGAGCTTTTATCAGAACTGGCAAAGGTTAGGAAAGAATTAGGTTTTAAGCAAGTGAAGGGGAGCAGGTGGCGGAAGAGAACAAAGGGGAAGGTGTTTGATAGGTCAGGAGAGATTAAATAACAAAGATGTCCTGGGACAAAGGCAAAGCTTGTGTTAATGCTTGTGGTGAAAGACAAAGCATTAGTCCAGAGAGAGTGTTAATAGCGGAATAATGAGCAGCTACATGAGAAACATGATTAAAAATAAAATACTAAAAAAAGGCCAGTCATGCTCTGAAGTTGTGGAACTCAATGTTCAGTCCGCAAGGCTGGAGAGTGCCTGATCGAAAGATCAGGTGCTGTTCCTCGAGCTTGGTTGATGTTCACTGGAACACTGCAGCAGGCCAAAGACAGAAATGTGGGCATGAGAGCAGGGGGGAATGTTGAAATGTCAAGCAACCAGAGGCTTGGGGTCATGCTTTTGGACTGAGCGGAGGTGTTCAGCAAAGCGGTCACCCAATCTGCGTTTGGTCTCCCCAGTGTAGAGGAGACCGGATAGTGAGAAGTGAATACAGTATACTACATTGAAAGAAGTACAAGTAAATCGCTGCTTTACCTGAAAGGAGAGTTTGAGACCTTGAATAGTGAGGAGAGAGGAGGTAAAAGGGCAGGTATTGCACCTCCTGTGATTGCAATGGGAAGGTGCCATGGAAAGGGGAAGAGAAGTCAGGGGTAATGGAGGAGTGAACCAGGGTGTTGTGGAGGGAATGATCCCTTCTGAATGCTGACATGGGAGGGGAGGGGAGGGGAAGATGTGTTTGGTGGTGGCATCACACTGGAGGTGGCAGAAATGGCAAAGGATGATCCTCTGGATGTGGAGACTGGTGGAGTGGAAAATGAGCACAAGGGGAACCCTGTCACAGTTCTGGGAGGGAGAGGAAGGGGTGAGGTAGAGGGCAGAAGTGTGGGAAATGGGCCAGACACGGTTGAAGGCCCTGTCAACCACAGTGGGGGGGAATCCTCGGTTGAGGAAAAAGGAAGACATATTAGAGGCACTGTTGTGGAAGGTTGCATCATCAGAGCAGATGCGCGGAGACGGAGAAACTGGGAGATTGGAATGGAGTCCTTACAGGAGGCAGGGTGTTAAGAAGTGTCGTCGAAGTAGCGCTGGGAGTCGGTGGGCTTATAATGGATATTAGTGGACAGCCTATCACCAGAGATGGAGACAGGGAAGTCGAGGAAGGGAAGGGAAGTGTCGGAGATGGACCATGTAAAATTGAGAGATGGGTGGAAATTGGAAGCAAAGTTGATAAAGTTTTCCAGTTCGGGGCGGGAGCAGGAAACGGCACCGATACAGTCATCAATGTACCGGTAAAAGAGTTGGGGGAGGGGGCCTGAGTAGGACTGGAACAAGGAATGTTCGACATATCCCACAAAAAGACAGGCATAACTAGGACCCATGCAGGTACCCATAGCAACACCTTTTAAATGCTGTTAGCTCTCTGCACACAGAGCGATAATGACCTCCCTTGTGCAACAATGGACAGCAAATTGCAAGACGTTGCTAATATCTCCAGCTTCAGCCTGGAAGGAGCCAAACGCATAAAAGTTCATGTCCACAGTCACCTTCACAGCCTTTGGCAATGAGATCCTTGCCCTGCTCTGAGGTTGCAGTTATGACTGTAACAGCTGGCAGATTTCAATGAGGAGATCCTTACTGAAGCACAGACATCCCACACACTGGGCTGAGTTTTTCGACTTACCTGGAGGTCCGGCCACCGGGGGTGAAAGGAGGAGGCGATCCTGCTTCAGCGGGCAGCGAACCCTGGGATGACATTTTGCTGGCAGCGGTGCGTGGCTGCTGTCCAGTTGAGGACCATTGCTTACAGTAGCACTGCTGAGGCTACAGCTCCAGGGAGAGGGCACCTCAATGGCAAGACATCCTCGAAGAGCAGGTAGGTTTTGGGGATGAAGCACCCCGCCCCCACCCTACCCCTAGGAACCCAGGGGAAGGCCTCCAGTGTTTAATTGATTGTCTCCCCTCATGGCAGTAGGCCCTCTGCGGGGGCAGGAAGTGGCCGTTACTTGGGCTCTTAAGTGGTTCAATTGGCTGCCCGGTGGGTGGCCACACCGCTAAGATTCCCGCTGCTGGCACTGTCATGGAAGTGGCTCCCCTCCCAACGCTTTCCTCTACCCTATTATCAGCCCTCCCACCTCCAAGCCTGTCTACAATGGGCTGGGAAAATTCAGCCGACAATTTCTCACAGAGATTCAGGGAGGAGAATTACTTCCTGAACACCCTAGGTGGATATGGACTCCTGCTGTTAGCCCTTTTCTCCAATCTCCACCCTCTTCTAGCAGCCACTATACCCAAATATATTGCAGTACACTCATTGATACACTTCCCTCTTTCTTGTAAGAGAAGGTGGTGCACTGCAGGAGGCAGCATCAAAGAATTGAAGGAGAACATGTGTTCCTGCATGCTTTAACACCCATGGAGGAGGCAGTAATGATCATTACGGGAAGGGGTATAACTGAGGCTGCAGAAACTTTCACATGCTATGCTGCATCCACTGGGGTAGCACTGCATAGGAGCACTATGACAGGAAAAGGCACACTCCAGCCTATACCCTATCTTAAGCTTGGACAGCTGGGAACCAGGAGTCAGTATTGCTTCCAGGTCCAGAACCCGCCACTGGAGGGATGCAATCAAGGACCTGGGATTTTCATGGAGGCGTCCTCTTAATTGGCAAGGAGACAGGTTCCCTGCCCAATTAAGGGCGGCAAGTGTGCTCTCAAAACATGGAGGCCATTCAGAGACCTTGCAGCTTGAGAGCAGCAACAGGCTGCTCAATATGGAGGCACCCTCTCACTAGCTTTTTAAAACTTTAAATAAAAAACAAATAGCAGCCAGGCCACCTCGGTAGGTGGGCGAATTCCTCTACAGGGTGGACTTTGGCTGCACCTGCACCCAGGCAGGCATGGAAGTCCTGTAGGCATGCCCCATTGACCTTCATTCAGTACCCTCAACAAGGCTCTTAGTGAGTCTAATAGGCTATCTGCCCTGAACCCACCTTGGCAAAAATGGCTGGCACCAGGAATGGGGTTGGGAAACCATCACGGCAGTCACACTGGTATTTTTGGGTATTTGGGTATCTGTATTCATTGCAGTTTAGAAGGATGAGGGGTGATCTTACTGAAACACAAAAGATCCTGAGGGGACTTCACAGAGTGGATGTTGAAAGGATGTTTCCCCTTGTGGAAGAGACTAAAACTAGGGGGCACAGTTTAAAAATAAAGGATCTGCCATTTAAGACAGAGATGAGGAGAAATGTTTTCTCTCAGAGGGTCATCAGTCTGTGGAACTCTCTTCCAGCGAAAGTGGTGAGGTCGGGTCATTGAATGTTTTTAAGGCAAAGGTAGACAGATTCTTGACAAACAAGGGAGTCAAAGGGTATTGGGGGTAGACAGGAAAGTGGAGCGGAGTCCACAAACAGATCAGCCATGATCTTATCGAATGGTGGAGCAGGTTCGAGTGGCTGAATAGCCTACTCCTGCTCCTACTTTGTGTGTATGCATGTACGAAGCTGTCTCTCCGTGTATAGGAGGACCGTAATAACTTCCCATATGCAGCAATGTACTGCAAACTGTGAGATGTTGCTTATATCTCCTGGAGCAGCCAGGAAGGAACCAAATGCATAAAAATTAACAGTTGCAGTCATCTTGACAGCCACAGATAATGTGGTCCTTGCTCTATTTTGAGGTTATGGTTGTGGATGGATCAGTTGGCAGATTTCACTCACAAACTTTTTAATGAAGCAAAGACATCTCAAGGATTGGTTGCCCTGACATTAAGGTAGGATAATTGCTCCCTAAAGACCCTCTGCAGTTTTGCCCTCCTGCTGAGAGCCCTTCTCCCCTCCTCCTACCTCTTCTAGCGGCTTGTCCTGTTCTGTGTGGCCTCTCTTCCTTCCTCCAGTCATGCTCAGTTCCAAGAGGAAGGCCTACCAGTCTAGAAACTACTTGTTTCAATACAAGCTTTCAAATGAACAAAATAGTACATCAACACCAGACAGACCACTCCCTGTAGCTGATTGAAACTTCAGGCAAATGTAAACGAGCTCCAAAAACATATACAATTGCACCAACAGCCAGAAGAAATAATCCAGAACGAACCTGCAAGTAGTTCATGATCTCTTTAATTGCTCTGGTTGTGGGGGGTGTGGGGTGGCGGTGGTGTGAGGGGGAGGTGAGAGGTTTCCTTCATACTGTTTAATGCCATGCTCCAGCTGTCCAAGGTTAAGACAGGCATAGGCTGTGTCGCATTTGAAAATGACAGTGTTGGCATCAAATCAGCATTGCACACTGATTGCTGTCATAATCTGCCTGCATGGCATCCTGCCAGCAGTTGCTCTGTGCACGCTCAAACCCCTTTCCAAGATGGCATCTTGTGCACTTCCAGTTAGAAATATGTGCGCAGCACGAACGCCAATTTCAAGTATTAGGGCTCCACTTGGTACCTAAACAAGGGGTCAGAACCCATACAGAGCCCAACTTCTCCACCAAGATCTGCCATTATGGTTAAAAATGAAAAAAAATGGCTTTTTGTTTTCAGTTTCCCAGCTGGATTGCCAGATAATACAGTTTGAGGAGAGGGTTATCTTCCAAAGTTGATGTTGGCTAGAAGGGTCACTGGTCTACTCCAGCTTCCATTTCTTATGTTCTTATGTTGTACACATTGCCTCAACTGCTACTATACATGAAAGCTTCACACAACTGTGTGTTTGAGGTTTGATTATATAGGTGTATGGAATATTTTCCAGTGAGTCAGCCTTGAATCAAGGATGAGATTCAGAATTTTGACGGTGAGCAGTTTTGTTTTGCTTCTCCAGCAGTCAGCTTGAATTCCGGACAAAAATCTGGATCAGTCCTGAAATTTGAACAGCAGTGATATGACAGCAGCAATTCAGTGACAGCTGGGACCTCTGAGGATATCATGAAGAAAGCAAACATTAATAAACTTGGATGGAAACTCTTCTGCCATTTATACAGCTTACAGCACTCAGCAGCAAACGATCAGTGAGGGAAAATTTCAGCTCTCTAGGGATTCATCACTATGGCACTGAATTCTCAACTGTTGTAAACCATTTTCATTTAAAGACAAGATAGTTTTCCAGCTGGAGTGCCCTCTAGTGATTAAAGTTGCCTTTGCACTATTTAATCCTGCAGTCTGCACATTTATCCACAGCAGTCAGAGCAAAGGAGTAAAAGTGGATAGCTCCCAAAATAGCTGTGGGAGTCACGATGCACGATTAACCCATTCCCATTCCTTCCAATGCAGGCACCATGCAAATTTCATGCTGCTTGCTAATTTACATGATAGCTGCATGAAGTGCAGTGTGAAGTACACTGTTGAGGGGCTGTACGCCTCAGCAGTGGCACAAGATTTGTCTGAGCTAACACGACTTAAAGCTAGCCTACACTGCTTAAAGGGGAGATACATTCTGGCTGGAGCAGGTGCGGGAGGTGGCAGGGGAAGACATTCTGAGCAGGAAGAGCACTGACTAATGGTGTGACAAGACAGAGAGCATAGTCCAATATTCCCTGACGCAGCACGAAAGGCCTTGATGCAGGAGGTAGAGAGGAGGAGAGATGCCCTGTCTCCACAGGGGGCAAGGAAGCCCACCAGGCAAACTCTGAGAAGGCAGTGGAAACAGATAGCTGTCACGGTTAATGCCAGCAGTGTAGCTCCAAGGAACTGGATGCGAGGCTGAAAGAAATTTAATGATCTCACCTGAGTGGTCAAGGTCAATGAATTCATCTTCAGATGTCATATTCTTACCACTGCAGCACTAGCCTCAGACACTGCTCAATTCACGACACTCCCCTAATCACTCACACACTAGCAACCTCTATCAATCACAACTCATACCTCACATTCATTGCTTCACCTCACCCTCACCCACTTAGCACTGCTGCAAGCCTCCCAATCACATCTCACAACTTTCACACACTGACATCCAACCATGACAGCCACATCACCCAGTGCATGACACTCACTGGCACACTTCCCTCTACCTCTCTTGCAGGACAAGTGGCACATAACTGGAGACAGCAGGAGATAACTGAAGGAGGACAGGTACAGTTGCATGTCCTTACTCCGAGAGTGAGACAGTGTTCTCCATTATTGGAATTGCCACGACAGAGGCCGTCGACAGCAGTGGGGCTGAACCTATCGAAGATGATGCTATGCTCATACCTAATCCTTCTTCTCACATCCCACTTCCCCCTCATCCCATAATCTCTTCTGATTTACTAGGTGCACATGGTGTAAGCATGCACGTCTTGTTTTACTCCCTCCCCTCCTCTCAGCACAACCCTATCCTGGGACATTCTCCTTTCATCACCCAAGAACTATTACCTGGTCAAGCAGTGATGGAAGAGCAAAAAGACAGTGATGAAGAAGAAACACCATCATTCACTTTCACACTCCCAACTCCCAGCTCACATACTGTGCATACTTTACAAGATAGCTTAGAGGTGGAATGTGCACATTTTGAGATACCAGTAATGAGTAGCCTGCAGCCAGGGCAGGGGCAAGGGTAGCTCAGGTATCAGCTCGCCAGGGGGCGAGGCCACACACAAGTTCTGCAGCAGAGGACTCAGATAAGGATTTTGATTGGGCGGTATGCTGAAGGAGGCTAATGGATATGCACAATGAAATGCTCATTGTATTAGCAGGCCTGTCAGAAAACCTGCAGTCAACGTCAAGGAGCATGGAGGAGTCTGGAACCAATGTCACACAGCGCCTTGTGCTGAGTTTGGCATCCATCCTTTCCGGCGTGAAAGTGGCAGACACCATTAGCCAACCATGACACAGCAGCAGAAGGCAAATGTCTCATCTTCCATTGCAGCACAAGCAGAAGCCACCCGGTGTCTGGGTGCTGCAGTGGAAGCTCAGACTGAAGTCATGCAAGGTCAGCTTGCTGCCACGTGAGCTCAGACATCGCTGTGGATACCAGTGCTCAACGGGGCTTGCAGGGTGTCACAGCAGTCCAACATTCCATCCTGCAACACATTGGTAGGATTGCTGAGGCACTGCCCTGGGGCCAGTGATATTGGCTCCAGGAAGCATGAACCTGCTGTTCTCCCTCAGGAGGACAGCATCTGTTCTTCCATTACTATACTGCCATGGCCCCCAGCTAGCCCAGACAGCTGCAACCCATGTTGAGATGGTGCATTCAGAAACCGGGCTTTCTGGGCCCAGAGCTGTTCGAGGTCATCCTGCAAGGCCGTCTGCACTCTCACTGAGTAAAAGTTAGCAGCCTTCCACCAATCATGTTGCAGCCACTGGGGTAGCACTGAGTAGGAGGAGTAGGACAGGCAAAGGCACATGAAAGGCATCAAGGGAACGCAGAAGGGCGATTAGATGGCTTTTGTATGCAATATGGCATGATTTCAATAATAAATGTGTATTTTGGAATTGCAGGGAGGTTCAAGTGAACTTTGAAAGGGAGGAAATCTGGGGGCTTCCTCAGGGCACTCTGAGTGTGGACACCTGCTCCTCCATCATTGAACCCAGCTCCAGCAGCCATGATGCCTCAGGGGAGTCCTGTAACAGTGCAGGAAACCCTCGGCAGCTAGGGCCTTCCAGGCCTTAAGCACCCAGAGGACGGCCACCAAAGTCATCACAAGCCAAGGAGCAGCCTGATCAGCAGCCTTCCTCCAGCCCAGCCGCTGTCACAGGGATCACACTGTGTAGGAGCAGTCGCAAACATATTAAGACGACTATCTAGCCACACTTGGGGACTTACGGGTGCAGGAAATATTTAATGGATTGATTAATTAAAAGTTCTTGTGTTCAAATCATTAACGATCATAGTCAGAAACCCATTTTCGATTAAGCCTTATTTGTGAGTTGCTGACTTCCTCCTCCCCCTCAGTGGAATGCCAATGTGACCACAAACCTCATTAACATATGTTCTCTCATGGGCACTAGAGCGGATTTCAGCCGGTCGCAAGTCAGGGAACACAAACGGAAAGGAGGCAACAGATTAAATGCATTGAGTTGAGTCTTTATTGGACTCTCTGTGACTGGCTGAAAGCAGGTGATTATGAGATTGTCTTGTGCCTCCTTGGCACGTCACTCAATCTGCCTGGCCTCAGGCACAAGGTCTTCGCCATCCAGTGCTGCTTGCTCCTCTCCCTCCTCGTCGGTGAAGGATTGTCGCTCAGGCATCTCATCGTCGTGTAAGGCCTCCCCCCTCTGCAATGCTAGATTGTGTAGAGCACAGCAGATCACAACAATATGCATGACCCTTGCTGGGGCATACTGCAGGGCAGCAGAATCTCACCTTCAGTAGTCTAATGGCTTGCTCGATGGTCACTCGAGTGGAGCCGTGGCAATTGTTGTACCTCTTTTCTGCTGCATTGTGAGGTTTCCTCACAGAGGTAAGAAGCCAAATCCTTTGTTCCCGAGAATCCATCCCTGAAGGTGAGTGGGAGGATTGAAAATCTGTGGCACCTAGGGCTGTCAAAGTATGTAGGCATCATGGCTGCTTCCCAGGAAGTGGGCACACACCTGCAGGAAGCGCTTTCGGTGGTCACAGACCAGTTGAACGTTGATTGAATGGAAGCCCTTCCTGTTGATGAAGGCGTCTGGCTGGTCCAGGGGAGCCTTGATGGCCACATGCTTGCAGCCTATCACACCTTGCACCTGGGGGAATTCAGCAATGGCCCTGAACCCAATGGCTGTTAGGGTTGTTCTGGTAATGTATATAGTCACCGGCCCTCTAGAAACGGGCATTGATCACCTCCTTGACGCTGCGGTGGGCTGCATGCTTGGGAGACCCCACACATGTCCCCGGCGGATTCCTGGAAAGATCCAAAAGCGTAGAAGTTTAGTGCCACTATGATATTCAAGGCCACTGGCATAGGGTGACACCCAAATCCCAAACGCCGCAACTCAGGGCAGCAGGGCGCATAAGTCGGTGACGGCCCCCTGGAGAGCCATCGTCTTCGCTGACAATGGCGTTCGGCGGTAACTGGTCCAAGTCTGGTACACTCTCTGGCGTATTTGGGCCCTTCTTGGCATGGCCAGCTGCCATTGCTCTTGCTGTGGAGCTTCATGGACAGGCACAGTTACCCCTTGGCCTTTCCTCTGTTTGAAGTGCTGCATCACTCCACGGGGGTCCAGAAATACAGGGTCCATGAGACCCATGCCAGGTACCCAGTGGGCGTGCAGATCGCTGTCAATGCAGAGACGACCCTGCCTAGGCAACTGAGCTTTTGACAATTCTCCCAGCGGGAGCCCTGATGGCCCTCAGTACCACCCTTGCTGATAGCCGACCCTCTCTTCCAGCAGTATGAGCAACCAAGCATGCCACACAGCAGTTTGGTAACCCAATACAGCACCCACCAAACCCACGCAGGCCCCTTGCAGAACCCCCAATACCCCGAATGCCCTTGCAGAGCACACAGCAACACAGTTCGACATGGCTTCAGAACCCCCCTCTTCCCCTCTGCTCAGGGCTGCCTCCCCATCACGGCATTGAGCCTCCCACCTCGGTTTTGTCAGGTTTTAATGGTCATGAACCCGAAGGCATGTGAGTGCCGCCTACCATCCGCTAAATCAAGGGCCAACCATTTAATTGAGGATAACTAGATGTAAATGCATTAAAAACAACTTCTCAGCAATTTAAAATAGCTTCCCGTCGCATCGGGGTGGCCTTTGGTGCTTTCCGGCCATTGAAAAAATCTGAAACGGATGTCATGACACTGGACATCTGAGTGGATGGTTTCCATGTGATTCTCCGTCCCCCCACGCCACCATTCCTGCCTTAAATGGCCACATTAAATTTTGCCCAAGGCGTGGGACAATGGTGAATGGAGAATTGTGCATTCACTAGTACCACAGGTGGATGAGTCGATCACGGACAGCCTTGCCAGAAAGGGAATGCGCTCATTGCCTCCTCCGTTCCTACTCCTCCTCATCTTCCTCTTTCTCTACTTCCTCATCCTCTTTTTCCTTCTCCTCCTCTTTCTCAGCTGGTCACCATATCCCTGGAGTCAAGGGCTTTACCCTCATGATAGCAACGTTTTGCAGCACACAGCAGCCCACGATGCATCCTGAGACAGGCTGTGCTGAATATTACAGGGCTCCACCAGAGTGGTGCAAGCAGTAGAAGCATTGTTTAACCACTTCAATTTTCTGTTTGATCAAATTTTGTGCAGCAACATGGCTTCCGTTATATGCATACTTATGTTACACACTGGGGTCATGAGGCATGTGGTCAGCGGATAGCCCTTGTCATCCAGTAGCCACCTGCTGATTTTTCATTGTGATTTAAATGCAAATGGTTCAGTGGACTGCCGCAGAATGAAGGCATCATGACTGCTTCCAGGATACTGGGCCTATTGTTGAGGGAGTCAAATTCTTTCTAGTTGCGGTATATCTCAGAGTTCACATGCGACGTCCACAATGTGACATGTGTGCAGTCAATGGCACCCTGCACCATAGGAAAGCCTACTTTCCTGGTGAAGTAGCTTGTACGCTCTTCCTGTTTCTGTCTGGAAAGATAGAGTGCAACCTTTATTTTCTCTTTGCGTACAGGGCATCAGTGACCTCCCTTATACAATAATGGATGGTGAACTGTGCGATATGGGAGATGTTGCCTGCACCAACCTGGAAGTAACCTAACATGAAGAAGTTCATAACCACAGTTGCCTTTACAGCCACTGACAATGCCATCCTTACCCTGTTCTGAGGCGACAGTTGTGACTGGAGAAGGTGACAGATTTCAGTGAGCACCTCTTTGTGAAGCAGAGACGTCTGACACATTGGTCCTCGCTGAGGCTGAGGTAAGAGAATTGCTCCCTGAAGACCCTCGGTGTATATAACCTTCTGCTGAGAGTCCTTCTCCCCCTCTTCCTCCTCCCTCTTCCAGAAGCTTGTCCTTCTCTGTGTCACCTCTGCACATTCTCCCTGGCTTGCTGTAAGCCAAGATGAATGCAAACTGCTGCACTAATGTCTGGGAATAAACATTTTGTCCAGAACCCTTGAAGTCAGTACCAAGGCTTTCAGCACATGCCATGCTATGCCATTTCCTGTTACTTCAGCAATTTTAAATAAGAGTACAAACCTACAAACATGTCTATAAACTCAGCCACAACCAGTAGAAATCAATCAGCAACTAACCTGAAGAAGCTGATGTTCCCTTTAAATAGGGCTGGTTGTGTGTCCTTTCTGTTGCGGAACATGTGTTCAGCTGTACAAGGTTAAGAGAGGATATTAGGTGGAGCATTGAGCTCCAAAATGGCAGTGCTGGTGTCAAGTCAGCATTATTCTACATACTTCCGGCACATGCTCCCAGTGTAACTGCCAACGCCCTATCCAAGATGGCTTCTGGCACATACTTGCTGCAGAAGTGTGTTTATGTGTCTGTTCGGTGGGGTGGGGGGGTGAGTGCCATTTTGGAACAACAATGGTTTCCCTAGTGCTGAGAAAATGGGCACTATACAACTGAATTTTGCTAGCCAAACACCTTAACTAATTCAGCCTTAACTAAAGCAGCTTATTCGGGAGCAGAGAGTGCGAGCGAGTGATCAGCTGGGAAGGTCAGTTTCAAAGTAAACTTAATTTCCTTTTGTTTTCGGCGGAGACCAGAGGGCTGCTGGGTAAGTAAAACCCTATATATTTGGGCCGTTTAAAATAACTTGCCTTTCATTACAGCAGCTTATTCGGGAACAGAGAGTGCGAGCGAGTGATCAGCTGGGAAGGTCAGTTTCAAAGTAAACTTAATTTCCTTTTGTTTTCGGCGGAGACCAGGGGGCTGCTGGGTAAGTAAAACCCTATATATTTGGGCCGTTTAAAATAACTTGCCTTTCATTGCAGCAGCTTATTCGGGAACAGAGAGTGCGAGCGAGTGATCAGCTGGGAAAGTCAGTTTCAAAGTAAACTTAATTTCCTTTTGTTTTTGGCAGAGACCAGGGGGCTGCTGGGTAAGTAAAACCCTATATATTTGGGCCGTTTAAAATAACTTGCCTTTCATTGCAGCAGCTTATTCGGGAGCAGAGAGTGCGAGTGAGTGATCAGCTGGGAAAGTCAGTTTCATGTAAACTTAATTTCCTTTTGTTTTCGGCGGAGACCAAGGGGCTGCTGGGTAAGTAAAACCCTATATATTTGGGCCGTTTAAAATAACTTGCCTTTCATTGCAGCAGCTTATTCGGGAGCAGAGAGTGCGAGTGAGTGATCAGCTGGGAAGGTCAGTTTCAAAGTAAACTTAATTTCCTTTTGTTTTCGGCGGAGACCAGGGGGCTGCTGGGTAAGTAAAACCCTATATATTTGGGCCGTTTCTGAAACCGAGACACTACACGGGTAGTGTCTCCCACCCGCCCTCCTCCTTTAACCAAAAAAAAAGGACTCGGTGGTGTTTAGATAAGGTAAGGCTTTTTCTATTTGTCTTTTTTTTTAATCGTGTGATTGGTAAAAACTTTTCGTTCCTTTTTCATTTAACTAAGTTAAGCTTAAGATTAAAAATGGCAGGAGATCTCAGACCCGTGTCATGCTCCTCTTGCTCAATGTGGGAGTTCAGGGACACGGCTGATGTCCCTGACTCCTTCATGTGCAGGAAGTGTGTCCAGCTGCAGCTCTTGTTGGACCGCATGACGGCTCTGGAGCTGCGGATGGACTCACTTTGGAGCATGCGCGATGCTGAGGAAGTCGTGGATAGCACGTTTAGTGAATTGGTCACACCGCAGATTAGGATTGCTGAGGGAGAAAGGGAATGGGTGACCAAAAGGCAGAGAAAGAGCAGGAAGGCAGCGCAGGAGTCCCCTGCGGTCATCTCCCTCCAAAGCAAGTATACCATTTTGGATACTGTTGAGGGAGATGGCTCACCAGGGGAAGGCAGCAGTAGCCAGGTTCATGGCACCGTGGCTGGCTCTGCTGTTCAGAAGGGCGGGAAAAAGAGTGGAAGGGCTATAGTACATAGGCACCAATGATATAGGTAAAAAACGGGTTGAGGTCCTACAAGCAGAATTTAGGGAGTTAGGAGCCAAGTTAAAAAGTAGGACCTCAGAGGGAGTAATCTCAGGATTGCTACCAGTGCCACGTGATAGTCAGAGTAGAAATGAAAGAATAGTCAGGATGAATGCGTGGTTTGAGAGATGGTGCAGGAAGGAGGGGTTCAGATTTTTGGGACATTGGGACCGGTTCTGGGGGAGGTGGGACTATTACAAATTGGACGGTCTACACCTGGGCCGGACTGGAACCAATGTCCTTGGGAGTGCTTTTGCTAACGCTGTTGGGGAGGGTTTAAAATAATGTGGCAGGGGGATGGGAACCAAATGAGGAGGTCAGTGGACAGTAAGGAGGTAGTAACGAAAGCCTGTAAGGAACTAGATAATGAAGTCAGCGTGACTAAGGGGAAGAGTAGGCAGGGAGCAGATGATGAACGCAAAGGGACTGGTGGTCTGAGGTGCATTTGTTTTAATGCAAGAAGTAGGGCGGCACAGTGGCACAGTGGTTAGCACCGCAGCCTCACAGCACCAGTGACCCGGGTTCAATTCTGGGTACTGCCTGTGTGGAGTTTGCAAGTTCTCCCTGTGTCTGCGTGGGTTTCCTCCGGGTGCTCCGGTTTCCTCCCACAAGCCAAAAGACTTGCAGGTTGATAGGTAAATTGGCCATTATAAATTGCCCCGAGTATAGGTAGGTGATAGGGGAATATAGGGACAGGTGAGGATGTAGTAGGAATATGGGATTAGTATAGGATTAGTATAAATGGGTCGTTAATGGTCGGCACAGACTCGGTGGGCCGAAGGGCCTGTTTCAGTGCTGTATCTCTCTAATAAAAAGTGTAGTAGGTAAGGCAGATGAACTTAGGGCTTGGATTAGTACCTGGGAGTATGATGTTATTGCTATTACTGAGACTTGGTTGAGGGAAGGGCATGATTGGCAACTAAATATCCCAGGATATCGAAGCTTCAGGCGGGATAGAGAGGGAGGTAAAAGGGGTGGAGGAGTTGCATTACTGGTCAAAGAGGATATCACAGCTGTGCTGAAGGAGGTCACTATGGAGGACTCGAGCAGTGAGGCAATATGGGCAGAACTCAGAAATAGGAAGGGTGCGGTAACAATGTTGAGGCTGTACTACAGGCCTCCCAACAGCGAGCGTGAGATAGAGGTACAAATATGTAAACAGATTATGGAAAGATGTAGGAGCAACAGGTTGGTGGTGATAGGAGATTTTAATTTTCCCAACATTTACTGGGATTCACTTAGTGTTAGAGGTCTAGATGGAGCAGAATTTGTCAGGAGCATCCAGGAGGATTTTCTAGAGCAGTATGAAAATAGTCCAACTCGGGAAGGGGCCATACTGGACCTGGTGTTGGGGAATGAGCCCGGCCAGGTGGTTGAAATTTCAGTAGGGGTCTACTTTGGGAATAGTGATCACAATTCCGTAAGCTTTAAAATACTCATGGACAAAGACGAGAGTGGTCCTAAAGGAAGAGTGCTAAATTGGGGGAAGGCCAACTATGCCAAAATTCGGCAGGAGCTGGGGAATGTAGATTGGGAGCAGCTGTTTGAAGGTAAATCCACATGTGATATGTGGGAGGCTTTTAAAGAGAGGTTGATTAGCCTGCAGGAGAGACATGTTCCTGTGAAAATGAGGGATAGAAATGGCAAGATTAGGGAACCATGGATGACAGGTGAAATTGTGAGACTAGCTAAGAGGAAAAAGGAAGCATACATAAGGTCTAGGTGGCTGAAGAAAGACGAAGCTTTGAAAGAATATCGGGAATGTAGGACCAATCTGAAACGAGGAATTAAGAGGGCTAAAAGGGGTCATGAAATATCTTTAGCAAACAGGGTTAAGGAAAATCCCAAAGCCTTTTCTTCATATATAAGGAGCAAGAGGGTAACTAGAGAAAGGATTGGCCCACTCAAGGACAAAGGAGGAAAGTTATGCGTGGAGTCAGAGAAAATGGGTGAGATTCTAAACGAGTACTTTGCATCGGTATTCACCGAAGAGAGGGACATGAAGGATGTTGAGGTTAGGAACAGATGTTTGATTACTCTAGGTCAAGTTGGCATAAGGAGGGAGGAAGTGTTGGGTATTCTAAAAGGCATTAAGGTGGACAAGTCCCCAGGTCCGGATGGGATCTATCCCAGGTTACTGAGGGAAGCGAGAGAGGAAATAGCTGGGGCCTTAACAGATATCTTTGCAGCATCCTTAAACACGGGTGAGGTCCCGGAGGACTGGAGAATTGCTAATGTTGTCCCCTTGTTTAAGAAGGGTAGCAGGGATAATCCAGGTAATTATAGACCGGTCAGCCTGACGTCAGTGGTAGGGAAGCTGCTGGAGAAGTTACTGAGGGATAGGATCTATTCCCATTTGGAAGAAAATGGGCTTATCAGTGATCGGCAACATGGTTTTGTGCAGGGAAGGTCATGTCTTACCAACTTAATAGAATTCTTTGAGGAAGTGACAAAGTTGATTGATGAGGGAAGGGCTGTAGATGTCATATACATGGACTTCAGTAAGGCGTTTGATAAGGTTCCCCATGGTAGGCTGATGGAGAAAGTGAAGTCGCATGGGGTCCAGGGTGTACTAGCTAGATGGATAAAGAACTGGCTGGGCAACAGGAGACTGCCTGGTATGGAGGGCACTAGCTATGAAGAGAGGTTGAGTAGATTAGGATTATTTTCATCAGAAAGACGGAGGTTGAGGGGGGACCTGATTGAGGTGTACAAAATCATGAGAGGTATAGACAGGTTGGATAGCAAGAAGCTTTTTCCCAGAGTGGGGGATTCAATTACTAGGGGTCACGAGTTCAAAGTGAAAGGGGAAAAGTTTAGGGGGGATATGCGTGGAAAGTTCTTTACGCAGAGGGTGGTGGGTGCCTGGAACGCGTTGCCAGCGGAGGTGGTTGACGCGGGCACGATAGCGTCTTTTAAGATGTATCTAGACAGATACATGAATGGGCAGGAAGTAAAGAGATACAGACCCTTAGAATATAGGCGTCATGTTTAGATAGAGGATCTGGATCGGCGCAGGCTTGGAGGGCTGAAGGGCCTGTTCCTGTGCTGTAATTTTCTTTGTTCTTTGTTTTTTTTTAAAACAGCTGATCTATTAGTTCACGTTGGTGTGTTTTTAGCCACAGTGAGGCTCTGTTAAGCAAACACCTGATTCACTCAATAGAAACTGTCTGGTAATATCAAGTTCAGGAAATCCCCTTTTGATCCTACAAAGTAAATTATCCCACTGACCAAAGTAATCATGCTGTATCCTAAAAATGTTACAGTTTTATGTGAATCCATCCCTCATCACCAGGTGGAAATGATGCATGGAGAAGTCAAAATTGGGCGACTTGACTTCCTAGCTTGAGGTTGTTCCATTCCCACCCAGACTCATTTTTTTTGGCTGACTTTTAAGTTGGCCAAGGCTCCCAATTCTGGCCGGGCAAAATTCAAACGTATACGTTGAGGCCTAATGATGTCATCAGTTCCATGACGCTATTTTAGCTAGATCTTGTGGGGGGGATGAGTGGCTAGGTCCACCTGGTAGTAAATCCATCAGGGAAATCTGGATGGAGGCAGTGGAATGGCCAGAAGAGGCCAAGTTTTATTTTTTACTCTTCAGGAGAATTCCTTGGGATTTAGGAAGGGCCTTCTCTGCCCCCTATCACCCCCTACCTCCCCCTCACTCCTAAAACCAACATATGCATGAGAAATACCCCACAGCATTTATTTTATTTTAGGGATTGTTACTTTAAGTCCCAAGCAGCAACTGGCTCCCAGACTAAGTCCCGTTCTTGGCAACATTCTCACTGACTTCGAGCAGGAGACAGATGTGAAATGTTAAAATCAGGCTCAGGCATTTAAAAAATCAATCACTCACTGATCCCACCTGAGTTAAAATTGACTGTGCCTTGATACTTTTCCAACTCACAGGTACACTGCCTACTTTGGGCCCCCTACTCACCTCATTGTTTCTGTCTGGTTCATTTGAAACATAAAATTACTTTTACATCATCAGTGTGTTAAATTAAAGAACAGCTACAAACACTCCAGGATAAAGCTATTTAATGGCTTTATTGCAGAGTTTCCCTTACGATAGCATTGCTGGATATTTTTTGATATTATTGTATTTATATAAAGCACTAAATTGATTGTTAAAATGACATCCTTCAAGCTATCTTTCTATTCGGTGCTGCTCTATTCCATCTATTCCCAGTCTCTAAGGAGGTTGTGGTGCAGCAGTGTCTTAGAGCTTATCCGGATGCTGTTCAGCCTGTTGCTAAGTTGAACCAGTGACATGTCTCCCAAGCATTGAGTGGCACTGCTTTCATAACATTTTTTAGATTTTTACAATGCCATTAACAGCATGTTTTTTCAAGCATTTTGACATGTATAAAAACATTATATCTAATTCCAAACCAGCTCAGCCATTGATACTTGGATGCAATTGAGCTGCCTCATATGAAATGGAATCCAGACATGTATCCTCAATTATCACTATAAGCTAGACACTAGAAAACTTAAGAAGAAATTTAGTTATACAATCCCTTCCAATACTTTCAACCATACTTCCACACTTGACATGCACAGGTCAGATAACTCAACCTGCAGCAGTGATTCTTCATTTGACATTTGTCACACTCACAGGAAGTGCAGTGATGAAAATACAGAACCAAACTGAAGAGTTATAAAAAATGGACTTTTCCTTTAAAAAGTGGACAATGTGCTGCAAAAGGTCAGGCTGACTTGCCCTGTATGTTCAAACTGTCTCGCTGTCTGTTAAGGATACACTCCAAGCTAATAGGTGTCAATTACACCCATCCTGAAACCATCAAGAGACATTCCTGAATTGAATGGGTCCTTCTGAAACAAGAGAAGGTGTGAAGTAGCCACATTCTGGGCCATTGTGTGATCACACAAGGGAGGGGCCATGCATCTCCTAACAGAAGCCAATGAGAGAGATTTTTGCCTTAAAAGATAGCTGTCTAGTGAGAGACTGATATCACAAGGACATAATAGAATCATAGAACCATAGAAGATTTATGGCTCAGAAAGAGGCCACTTGACCCATCGTGTCTGCGCCGGCCAAAAACCGAGCCACCCAGCCTAATCCCACCTTCCAGCATTTGGTCCATAGCCCTGCAGGTTATGGGACTTGAGGTGCATATCCAGACACCTTTTAAATGAGTTGAGGGTTTCTGCCTCTATTACCCTTCAGGCAGTGAGTTCCAGACCCCCACCACCCTCTGCATGAAAATCTTTTTCCTCATCTCCCCTCTAATATTTCTACTGTTAAGACTGAGGTGGGAGCTATGCACTGTTTTTTCTAGTTCCACCTCTCCACAGGTCAGAACGTATATTTAAATGTTTAGATTTCAAAATACGAATGACCTAAGGGGATATGAGGATAGTGTGAGAAAAAGGCATTGAAGTCGATGATCAGCCATGATCGTATTGAATGGTGGAGCAGGCTCGATGGGCTCAAGGGCCTACTCCTGCTCCTATGTTCCTATGTTCTGACTCAGTTATCGATACGGACAATCATAGACTCTATTTTTAATCCCAGAATAAAATATGCCAACCAGATTTCTGTAATAAACAACAAATTTATCAGTTTATTATGAAACAAGACTCAACCAGTAAACAAGCAAAGCATTAACACAGAGATTAAAACATGATAGTTCCCTTTTTACCTTAGCCCCTCACTGTCTCTCATACACACACACACACACACACACTGGTTAACGAAAAAATAGAGATTTTCTCTTTCGAGCTCTGTTACAAAAATGAATACTTTGGCCAAATACTTGCTAGTTCTTGAAGAAAAAACAGAAGACATGGAAAGATTTCAGTTGTTTATTTTTGGTTTGGCATCCCAAATATGCGTAGATGGCTGTCACTGGGATCTTTCTAGAACAGTTCTTTTCAGGCAACGTTGAAGATCAGCTTGGCAGGATTTCCAGGAGAAATGCAGCACAGGGGTTTCTGGCATGTCTTTCAGGAGGAATGCAGCATCATTTTCTCTATTTATTACATTCACTTCTAAGAGCTTCTCAAAGAGTTGGCAAAGCTGGCAGGTTTTTCAAAGAGATCAAAGGCTAAGCTGGGGTTCTGTCATTGGCAGATTTTTTAAAACTCCTTTCAAAGCACTCCACACTCCAACTCACTGTAAAAGCAAAACCAAAACAATATCTCAAGAATCAGCCTCATGACGCCTATAAACCTTGACCTGTCACTTCTCCGTAAACATCTTCCCAGGTCAAACAGCCCCTCACTGGGTAATTATCTGAAGACATGTGCCTTCCAGTAAGGCTTCTTTACAAACCAAGTCCAAAAGACCTTCTGAGACCCCAGTGAAAGAAAATCCATGGAATCCTTTTCAGTTTTCCCAAATAAAACAATGTCCATAATTCTAAAATACATGAGTCCTCAAAGAATACTTAACAAATAATATAGAAGTACCGTCATAACACTACCAATCACTTTAAATAACATAAAGCAGACCAACCAAGGGCTGTGAAAAACAGCCCAGCAAAAACCAGAGAAGGAGTGGCTGCGAATTCTACACTTCAACTTGGTGCAGCAGAGAACTGAAAATGACTACCACCTCCAGTCTGAAGTCTTAAACATCAGACATTAAAACCACCTACAAGCTACAAGCTACAAACACAAGGGGATTTGCAGTGGCTAAGCATGTCGGCAAAAATTTGGTAGATGGAATAAGATGTGGAGAAATGTGAGGTTATCCATTTTGGTAGGAAAAACAGAAATACAAAGTATTTCTTAAATGGCGAGAGGATGGGAATTATTGAACTTCAAAGGGACTTGGGTGTCGTTGTTCATGAGTCACTGAAAGCTGACCTGCAGGCACAGCAAGCAATTAAAAAGGCAAATGGTATGTTGGCCTTTATTACAAGAGGATTTGAGTACAGAAGTAAAGATGTCTTACTTCAATTAGATAGAGCCTTTGTGAAACCACACCTGGAGCATTGTGTACAGTTTTGATCTCCTTACCTAAGGAAAGATCCACTTGCCATAGAGGAAGTACAATAAAGGTTCACCAAGCTTGGGTGGAGGGATTACCCTATGAGGAAAGATTAAGTAGACTAGGCCTTTATTCTCTGGAGCTTAGAAGAATGAGAGGTGATCTCATTCAAACAGACAAAATTCTAACAGGGCTCGACAGGGTAGATGCAAGAAGGATGTTTCTCCTGGCTGTGGAGTCTAGAACCAGGGGACACAGTCTCAAAATAAGGGACAGGCCATTTAGGACTGAGATGAGGAGGAATATTTTTCCTCAGAAGGTGGTGAATCTTTGGAATTCTCTGCCCCAGAGGACTGTGGATGCTCTGTCATTGAGTGTGTTCGAGACTGAGATCGATACTTTTCTACATATTGAAAACATCAAGGGATATGGGGAAAGTGCAGAAAAATTGTGTTGAAGTGAAAGATCAGCCATCATTTTATTGAATGGTGGAGCAGGCTCAAAGGGGTGAATGGCCTACTCCTACTCCTACTCCTATTTCTTATGTAATGTTCTTAAGTAACAACCAGTCCCGCAACTTTAAAAAGAAACTGCCCACCGAGAAGATTCAACAGGTTTGCTGTGAACCCTAAACATATACCTCACTTCAAACTACTTACCCTTTTCCTCTCTTTCTATCTATTCTTGTGCCCTGCATTCACTCTGCTTCAAATATTTATCAATGTTTTCCTTAAAAGCTGAAATATTCTTTGTCTCATCCACTCCCTGCTTCAATAATGCTTCTACCATGTTTTCTCACTCTCAATTATAATTTTAAATTGATAACTTTTTATCACTGACTCTCCAACAATCTGTCAAAGTCTTTAATAATTTAAAATATTAAATCATCTTTTCCCCTTTGGAGCAATGTAGCTCGTCTCAGTATCAGAAGTTTCTGTTCATAGCTATAGTTTCCAATCCCTGGTACCATCCCATTGAATCTACGCAATACACTTTCTCTGGTTTCATTGCCCTTCTATCATGGGATGTCCAAAACTGCATACATCCTCTGACTGTGGACTTTTTAGTTTATTCACAATTCTTTGAGGTTCTCCAAAAAGAAATTACCTCACACTTCTCCAAATTAAAATGAATCTGCCTTTCATCTGCCCATTACACTAAGCTGTCTATGTTGTTACGACCAGGTGAGAAAGGAATCTAGGGGTCCCTTTCAGCCTGCACCATAACAGGGTTTAATTTTAAACACACTGTGTTTTTAGCTCCCCCTTGGTGAATCCTTGTTCACCACTTTTCAACTATAAGGCAAAGAAACCAGCACAAACAAGTTGTCTTAGGTTTAAAGAAGAAAAGTTGAAATTTATAAACTTGAACTTAAACTCTATTTGGTTGACACCTATGGATACACGACACACCCACACTCGCATGCATATGAGATACACACATGCAAATAGAGACAGAAAAGAAAAGAAATAAAATAAAGTGGAAAAGTTGGAGGCAACATCTGAAGAGTTTTTGATATGGTTCTTCGACCTCACTGTAGAGTCCTTGATTGTAGGTAAATCTTGCTTGTCGTTGGGGCCCAGTATTCTTCTTAAACCTTGTTCGCTGTAGGAGACTTTTCTCTTTTGGGGTTCATGTGTCTTCAGTGGATTCAGAGGCTTGTGAGAAAGAGATGGGAGCAGACAGGAGAGAGATCTTCTCAGTCCAAGAGCAAACAGTCTTTCTGAGTTCAAACTCACTGTGGCTGGTTCAAAAGACCCTGGAGCAGCCAGTTAGTCATGGAACCAGCTGGCCTAACCAGTCCTAGATTGTATCACCTTAGCAGTCTCTGGAATGCTCCTCTTATACACAATACCTGGTGATCAAGGTCCATTGTGGGTTGAATGTGTCAAGCACTGTCTGTTAATATACAAATGTCTTTTCCAGCCACAGCTGATCTGTTTAACAAGTCATTTTTCTCACTCCAGCAACAATTTAAAATCAATGTTTATGACAAAATTGATGTGCCTCATTCTTGGCAGGTGGGGACCTAGCACGACAATGAGTTCTTGAAAAGTCTTTTTCAGTTCAGATTGGTGTTTGTCAATACCTGCTCCTCTGCTTATGTTGTCAACAAATTTCAATATTACACTCTGATGCCCAAGTCCAAACTATGAAGAACAAAAATGGGTCCAGAACTAATCCTTGGGTAAATCATTTACAATTATACCATTTCAAACCCTTCTCCAATCTGAACAACACACATTAACCATAACCCTGTGTTTCTTGTCTGCCAACCAACCTCCTATCATGGAATAAGTTTCCTATGAGACACTTTATCAAAAGCCTTATGAAAATCAGGGAATTTCTGTAGGAATTCAGCTGATTATTTGCCATAACTTCAGCAGGAGAACTGCAGAAATGTTGGTGCATTTTCCAGAGTTCCGTAGCTCTTCCACTAAAGTTGATGAGTGAGATGAGTAGGAGAAACTCTATCCAATTATTACCACTGCAAAAGACTTTTAAATTTGCCAAGCATGACTTGCCCTTACCAAATCTATATTGATTCACAGAATCACAGAATAATACAGCGCAGAGGAGGCCCTTCGGCCCATCGAGACGGCACCGATGCATTAAAGACACCTGACCTGTCTACCTAATCCCATTTGCCAGCAGTTGGCCCATAGCCTTGAATGTTATGACGTGCCAAGTGCTCATCCAGGTACTTTTTCAGGGATGTGAGGCAACCTGCCTCTACCACCCTCCCAGGCAGTGCATTCCAGACCGTCACCACCCTCTGGGTAAAAAAGTTCTTCCTCAAATCCCCCTTAAACCTCCTGCCCCTCACCTTAAGCTTGTGTCCCCTCGTAACTGACCCTTCAACTAAGGGGAATAGGGGATTGTCCTTGATTAGCTGTTATTTTCTGAATACTCACTAATTTTTTCTTGAATTAGGTATTCGAAGCATTTTCACACAATAGACATTAATTATTCCACAGTTATCTGATTTATCCTACCCTCTTCTCTTGACCAGCGGTGCTACATTGGCTACTGCCCAATTCCCTGGACTCAATTTCCAATGAAGGAATAGAGAAAATAGGAGAAGAAAAAGTAAAATATTAAAATTTTTATGTCATATAAATATTCTTGTATTCATTTTAGTTATATGTGGTCAATAAGAAAGTTAAACTCATGACAATGCTTTATCTTTGTTCCAATGGCATCCTGTATGATAGCAAAACTCTAAGAAAATGCCTGGCCTAGGGAGATTCGGAATTTTTGTGGATCTGCCAGCAGACAATGATAACATTTCTATAACACTGTGGGCTGGATTTTACCAATCCCTCGACGTCGTGATCCATGGTGGTGGGGGGAGGGGGAGGCCTGAAGATGGCTCATGCCAAATATGCCGATGCCGGTAGGGCCCGGCCCGATACTCCCAGCGGCGGCAAGACTCTGTGGCAGCAACCCCGCCGCTGGGCGATGGGACCACAACTTGAACATTCAAATCAATAAAATTAATACATTTAAATATACTCACCTTAGATCTTGAGGGCTCACGCGATCTTCAGCGTGGCGGCCGGCACTCCCGCGCCTTCAGATCCCCATCTGGGGAAACGAGGTGCGACGCTGGTTGGGAGGGGGGAGGAGATCAGTTTGTCAGCGTGGGGGATGGGTGGGGGGGGTGCTTGTGATGGGGTCAAATAATGTTATGAGTGCAGGGGATGGTGGGAATGGTTAAACCTTCTACTTTGTGCAGTTTGGTGGGGGGAATGGTCCAATGTCAAAGATAAGTGTTTTTGGGGGAAAGGGCAAATAATTATCACAATTGTTATTGAGAGGTGGGAAAGTAGCAAAAGAAATGTATTTATCTAAGTTTGGTGTATATTTCTTTAAATATTTAAATAAACTGGCAGGGCTGGCTGCCCTTTAAAAAGGGCGCCAGCCCCTGCGCACAGGCAGCTGACTCCATTTCTGAGGACGGACAGCCCACCCCGTCCACATGATTGGAGGGGACGGGCCACCCCGACTATTTAAATGAGCCGTCGCGCTTAAGATCGTGGCGGCTCTTTGGCATGTGGCAAGCGCGGGAAAGGCGCCATTTGTTGAGCGTGCCGCCGATGTCGGCGGCAGGCTCATAGAATCCAGCCCTGATTCTGTCTTAAAATGCTTTACACAAGAGACCACTTTTTGGAAATGTAGAAGATCCTAGTAAGTGGGTAACAATGGCAACAATTCCTCACCAATAACATCCCACAAACAATAACCAATTAACCTGTTTTTTAGTGTTGTTTAAGAGAATGTTGATCAAGACACCAACTTTGATTCTGCAGTATTATCATGGTGTGGGACTCAGACTTAGAACATTTTGATATAGAGCCAAAGGAGCTGTCATCCGAGCCAAGCTAACATTTTTCATGCAAACAAACTCTTTCATTGTGTTGTTAAATGGTGAAAATGTATAACCAAGGGTGTTGATCACATACCCAACATCCCAACACAATCACTTGTTTTTAAATATGTGGAATTTGCTTCAATTAGAAAAAATAAAGATGACTTTAAGATGACAGCATCAGTGCTGCTTACAGTGCTGACCTTGTTTGCACTGGAGTGCTGACTTGGGCTGCATTAGAGTGTTAAAGTGGAAGTTTGGTGAGTGAGGAGGTTCGGTGAGGAGGCAGCGAGGAGCTCCTTTCATTTCCTACCTGTCCTCAGAGTGAGGGGAGCCGAGAGTTTCCAAAGAGCACAGCTGACTGGTGAGTAAGTCCTGGTGGGTATTTTTCAAAGTGGATTGAATTGTAAGTCATTGTTTTAGCAAGACTTAGTTGTTTTTTTTAATTATAATCTTCTAAAGTTTTAAATTTAAAGGGTTTAGTCATGGCAGGAGAGCTTGAAGCCGTGGTTTGCTCCTCTTGCTGCATGTGGGAATCCGGGAACATTTCCAGTCCCTGGGACCAGCATGTGCGCAGGAAGTGTGTCCAGCTGCAGCTCCTGGAAGCTCGGGTTTCAGAGCTGGAACGGCAGCTGGAAACACTGTGGAGCATCCGCGAGTCTGAGAGCATCGTGGATAGCACGTATAGAGAGGTGGTCACATCGCAGCTCAAGGGACTTGAGGAAGGAAGGGAATGGGTGACCACCAGGCAGTCCAAGAGAATCAGGCAGGTAGTTCAGGAGTCCCCTGAGTCCATTTTGGAGGCTGATGAGGCTGGTTCCTCCAGGGAGTGTGGACAGAGCCAAGCTTCTGGCACCGCAAGCAGCCTGTCTGCACAGGAAGGGGGAAAGAGAGGAAGAGCAATAGTAATAGGGGATTCTATAGTCAGGGGAACAGATAGGCGCTACTGTGGCCGTCAACGTGACTCCAGGATGGTGTGTTGCCTCCCTGGTGCCAGGGTCCGGGATGTCACTGAACGGCTGCAGGGCATCCTGAAGGGGGAGGGTGATAAGGCAGAGGTCATGGTACATGTTGGTACCAATGACATAGGTAGAAAGAGGGATGAGGTCTTGCATCAAGAATTCAGGGAGTTAGGCAGTAGACTAAAAAGAAGGACCTCTCGGGTTGTAATCTCTGGATTACTCCCAGTGCCACGTGCTAGTGAGTATAGAAATAGGAGAATAGCACAGATGAATGCATGGCTTAAGAGTTGGTGCAGGAGGGAGGGTTTTAGATTCCTGGACCACTGGGACCATTTCTGGGGAAGGTGGGACCTGTACAAGCGGGACGGTCTACATCTGAACCAGAGGTGGACTAACATCCTTGCTGGCGGGTTTGCTAGTGCTGTTGGGAGGAGTTTAAACTAATTTGGCAGGCGGAGGGGACGCAGACTCCTAGCAGAACAGGGACACAGCTAAACACAGGAAAGCAAACAAGTCAGAGGGAATACAGCGGAAGTAAGTTTCAAGGGAGTAAGACCAGGATGGAAGGCCTCTACTTTAATGCCAGGAGTATTGCAGGTAAAACGGATGAGTTAAGGGCAATGATTGACACGTGGAATTGTGATATAGTAGCCATCACGGAGACATGGTTGAGGGAGGGGCAGGATTGGCAGCTCAATATCCCGGGATATAGAATCTTCAGGCGAGACAGAGGAGGGGGTAAAAGAGGAGGGGGCATTGCAATATTAGTTGAGGAGTCAGTTACTGCAGTAAGGAGAGATGATTTCTTGGAGGGGGCATCAAATGAAGCTTTATGGGTAGAGTTTAGGAATAAAAAAAGGGACAGCCGCATTGCTAGGTGTTTATTATAGACCCCCAGATAGTCAGCGGGAAATTGAGGAGCAAATATGTGCGTAATTTGCAGAGGTGTGTAAAAATAATAGGGTAATTATATTAGGTGATTTCAACTTTCCCAACATTAATTGGGATAGTCATCGTGTTAAGGGCTTAGATGGAGTGGAGTTCTTAAAATGTATACAGGAGAACTTTTTAGCTCAATATGTAGAGGATCCAACAAGGGAGAGTGCAGTGCTGGACCTAATTCTGGGGAATGAAGCCGGACAGGTGGTTGATGTGTTGGTGGGGGAGAATTTTGGTGATAGCGACCACAACATGGTACAATTTAAGCTTGTTATGGAGAAAGAAATAGACAAGTTGCAAAAAAAAGGTTTTGGATTGGGGGAGAGCGAATTTTAGTAAAATAAGGCAGGATCTGGCCAAGGTAGACTGGAAAGTGTTACTTGTCAGGAAATCTACAGAAGAGCAGTGGGGGGCATTCAAAAAGGAAATGGGGTGGGTACAGGCCCAACATGTTCCCTCCAGGGTAATAGGTATGAGCAACAAGCCCAGAGAACCATGGATGACCAGAAACATTCTGGGTACCATGAGAAGGAAAAGAAGAGCAAATCAATGGAAGCATTAGTGGAGTACAGAAAGTGTAGGATGGAGCTCAAGAAAGCAATTAGGATAACAAAGAGGGGATATGAGAAAGCTCTGGCTGCTAAAAGTAGGGAAAATCCCAAGATATTCTATAAGTATATCAATGGGAAGAAGATAACCAGGGAAAGAGTAGAACCCATTAGGGACCAAGGGGGAAATTTGTGGGTGGAGCCAGAGGACATTGGTAGGGTGTTGAATGAATACTTCACATCTGTCTTCACCCAAGAGAAAGAGGATGTAGATATGGAACTTAGAGAGAGAGACTGTGAGGTTCTTGAGCAAATTGTCATAGGGAGTGACAGGTATTGGAGGTTTTGGAAGGCTTTAATGTGGACAAATCTCCAGGTCCGGATGATTTGTGTCCCAGGATGCTGTGGGAGGTGAGGGTGGAGATTGCAGGGGCTCTGACCCTAATTTTTAATTCCTCTCTGGCCACGGGGGAGGTGCCAGAGGACTGGAGAACAGCTAATGTGGTCCCACGATTTAAGAAAGGTTGTAGAGATAAGCAGGGAACTACAGACCAGTGACTCTCACGTCAGTGGTAGGGAAACTATTGGAGAAAATTCTGAAGGAGAGAATCTATCTTCACTTGGAGGGGCAAAATTTGATTAGGAATAGTCAGCCTGGCTTTGTCAGAGGGAGGTCATGCCTAACAGATTTGATTGAATTTTTTGAGCATGTGACCAGGTGTGTAGATGAGGGTAGTGCAGTTGAAATAGTTTACATGGATTTCAGCAAAGCCTTTGACAAGGTCCCACATGGGAGACTTATCAAGAAAGCAAATGCACATGGGATACAAGGTACCTTGATAAGGTGGGTTCAAAATTGGCTTAGCTGTAGGAGACAGAGAGTGATGACAGATGGCTGTTTTAATGACTGGAAGCCAGTGTCCAGTGGCGTACCACAGGGATCTGTGCTGAGTCCCCTATTATTTGTCATTTATATAAACAACATAGATGACTATGTGGAAGGTAGGATCAGTAAGTTCGCGGATGACACAAAGATTGGCCGAGTGGTTAACAGTGAGGTTGAGTGCCTTAGGTTACAGGAAGATATAGACGGGATGGTCAAATGGGCAGAAAAGTGGCAGTTGGAATTTAATGCTGAAAAGTGTGAGGTGATACACTTTGGAAGGAGTAATGTGACACGGAAGTGCTCAATGAATGGCCTGACACTGGGAAGTTCTGAGGAATAAAGGGAGCTTGGCGTGTTTGTCCATAGATCTCTGAAGGCAGAAGGGCAGGTTAATAGGGTGGTGAAAAAGGCATATGGGACACTTGCCTTTATCAATCGAGGCATAGATTACAAAAGCAGGGAGGTCATGTTGGAGTTGTACAGAACTTTGGTAAGGCCACAGCTGGAGTACAGTGTGCAATTCTGGTCGCCACATTATAGGAAGGATGTGATTGCATTGGAGGGTGTGCAGAGGCAATTCACCAGGATGTTGCCTGGGATGGAACATTTAAGCTTTGAGGAGAGGTTGGATAGGCTTGGGTTGTTTTTGCTGGAGCAGAGAAGACTGAGGGGTGACCTGATCGAGGTGTACAAGATTATGAGGGGCATGGACAGGGTGGATAGGGAGCAGCTGTTCCCCTTAGTTGAAGGGTCAGTTACGAGGGGTCACAAGTTTAAGGTGAGGGGCGGGAGGTTTAAAGGGGATTTGAGGAAGAAGTTTTTTACCCAGAGCGTGGTGACGGTCTGGAATGCCCTGCCTGGGAGGGTGGTAGATGCAGGTTGCCTCACATCCTTTAAAAAGTACCTGGATGAGCACTTGGCACGTCATAACATTCAAGGCTATGGGCCAAGTGCTGGCAAATGGGATTAAGTAGACAGGTCAGGTGTTTTAATGCATCGGTGCAGACTCAATGGGCTGAAGGGCCTCTTCTGCACTGTATTATTCTGTGATTCTGTGACTTTAGCAAGTAGGCAATATTTTTTGAATAATTGATGTTACCGCAGCAGCATGACATGATATTTTAAAAGAACCACTTTCATACGAAATTAACACAAAACACAAACCATCCAAGATTTAAATATTCAAATACTGTTAAATTTGAAAACATATAAGAAAAAAGACTTTAAAATCCAATTAATGATCTTCTTCCAACCACTTTATTTGTTTTCCTATCTTACATCTTTGGGATAATCTTTCTCAGCAAAACAGTTTATCCAATAAAGAGCTGCACGAAACAAACCAACAAGGTTTAGGGGGAAATATTTATTTGCATTGTGCCGTTTCAATTATATCAATGAGCAAAGCTGTGCGGGTCATGCAGGTAGCAGCCCATGGCACTGTCTGCCCCATGGAATCGATGCAGTCGATGTGACACTGCTTGACGTGGCACTATGCAAATGAATTTCACCCCCTGAAAGTCCAATCTGAGGTTTTTGGTGAGTTAGCTGATCTCATCTTGTGTTTGGGAAGAGATTATGCAATTTGCCTCAGTGCTCCCAGCGTAAAGAGGGGGAAAACGATCAAGATTCCTGCTAACCAGCAGTCCTAAGTGGACATACCTTGTTTAAGTCTTGGGCAAGGATGGGAACAGCTTGACTGTGAAGCTCACTTAGTTTGAATAGTCTGCAACACACATTGTTAATGTTCATTATGGGTAGGTGGAAATGTGGAGTAATCAGTTCAGCCATGAACTTATTGAATGACGGAGCAGGCTCGAAGGGCCGAGTGGCCTATTCCTGCTCCTAATTCGCATGTTCGTATACATAATTAGTGTTCACTACAGTGAATTGCCACAGCCAAGAAAAATGAAAGAAAGACAACTGGCAAGAAAAAAGAAAAGAAAAATCTTTCTCCTTGTCTATTTCTGTCTTTTTTCAATCTGTTTCTCCCATAAGATCACAAATTAACCTTCTGATCCTATCTGCTTTTTATTTCATCATTCCTTTCTTTGTCCTTTTATCATTTCCCTTTCACTTCTCCATATTGCTGATTTTCCTGCTTTGCAGTCAAAGTTTATGTTTCACTGATGCACCATTTCTTTTCTATTTCTTATGTTAATCTCATTATCATTTGTTCATAGCAATCACACTCATAAAGATCACAAAGTTCTGTGCAAAAGAGGGAGGTTATTTGACCCAACCAGCTTATCCTTCCACAGAAAACTACTATATCCCCCTATCACTGCATCCAACAGCATCTGGAGTGATTCCAAACTTTGTGCCTTCACCCTATCCTGAAAACCATTTTAGGCAGCACTCCGTGTGAAAATTATTTTTGCTTTCACCAATTTGGGCCTATGATCCAGAGCAGATTTGACTCGACTGGCTATGACTTTGGACAGTTTTGTAGCATATTATATCGCCTCACAAGACACAACCAAACTAACTGCCATTGTAGAATCCTTATTCCCTTGACAACCTCAGTCCCTGGTAAACTGATGTTGAGGCAGGTTTATGAGCTGATCCTTTTATCTCTGGTACCAAAAATCAGCAATGCCAAATGTGTCTGGCCACAGGTTCAGAGAACATTCTCATGACGTGATGTTATTGTGAACTTCAATGAATTTAAAATTATTTGCATTTTGCTATCTTCACTTTGCAGTGTTTTTTTATTACTTATAAGCTGAGATGTGCTTTTATCATCTTGACAATGTATCATACAAAAGCTGCAAAATTTACTTCCAAAATGATCTCTGTATTCAAGCTAATTTCAAACATCTAGAACAATTTAAGCCTTTGATCACTGTATAACTGAGGTCAAATTAAGACATTCTCTGTGTTTAGATCACACTGAGAAAAAGTAACTGCACCATATAGGGGGCATTAAAAATACCAGATTAAAACTGTAGACAATGTATTGATTTTTAAATCCAATTGATATTAATAATCCAAGCAAGCACAAAAATTATGAATAGTGCCTTTAAGTGGTTGTTGAAGTGCGTGTACAGTTGTTTGGTTCCTGTGACATTCGATGCAAGTCACAAATTTGTTCAACTTAATGTATTCTTTGTGAAAATACCTCAGCAGATAAATAAAAACTGAAGGACAGTGAAAAAAGAGAATATTTATCCCTAGAGAAACATCATCTTGTGTTCTGAGTGAAGGTGGAGACACGGTGACTACACATGGTGCATACCTAAAGGCCAGCTTCATGACACTGGTCAAAAGACAAGTTTGGTTTCCCTGGTAACAGTGCACTCTAAAGCTACCAGTCTTGTCTCAAAGGACCCTTTGTTGAAAATTGATGTACAGCTTTTTGATTCATTCCAGTAATATCTTCAGCTAAGCTAAAGCAGAACTCTACACATCACACATACTCAAAAGCTCATAAAATGAGGGATTCTAACTCGGTATGTATGTACAAAGTGGAAAGTTCAGTATGCCCAAGGTATACATCCATCCCTTAGACTTACTCTAATTAAAATATGGCTCTGGTTTTATGTCATGTACTGTGACATTTCATTTCTGTTAAGTCTCCACATTATGCAGCAGAGCAGTCTTAATATATTGATTGAAAAGAGTTCATGGCGTTACAGTAAAAATAGATGGGGTGTGTAATAAATCCTTCAATGGTCCATTGCAAGGCAAGTGATATCACACAGACTTTAATTTTCTTTTTGCAACTACTAAAGGCAAATAATAGGAGAGTGATCTTTCAGAGTTCTCCCCATTTATATTTTGATGAGTTTCTCATTTGTTTGTAAATGCCATTTTTGCTAATAGTTCAGAAAACTATTTATCTAAAGGTAAATGCTTTGGGATTGAGAGCATTCACATTAAATGGGATTTTAATCCCAATGTTAAAGGGATGGATGAGCCATTGCTAATTTTCAATGTTATAGTGGATGTTAGTGTCAGCTGCGGCTCAGTTAGTCACACTCTTGCCTCTGAGTCCCAAGGTTCTGGGTTTAAGTATCACTGCAGGGCTTAAGCACAAAAATCAAGGCCGATACTCCAGTGCAGCACTGAGGAGTGTTACACTGTCAGAAGTGCCATCTTTTGGATGAGGCATTAAACTGAAGCCCCATCTGCTTGCTTGAGTGGATGTAAAAGATCCCATGATATTATTTCAAAGAAGTACAGGGGAGTTATTCCCAGTGACCAGGCCAATATTTATCCCTCAATCAACATACCAAAAATTATGACCAGTTAACCTGGTCATTATCACATTGCTGTTTGTGGGAGTTTGCCAGTATAGAAGTCATCTTGGGGATTGGTAGCTAGCACATGGAAGCCAGAATTTTCTGCATGCTTCTATCTCAAAGCCATACTTTGTCAGTGAAACCTGTTTGTCAGACTTTTTGGAACCTCTAATGAAGCAATAGCTTAAGGGCTGTACCCTTAAATGTTTTGTGCTGGCAGCCATTCTTCCAGGTGACGATTTATTTCCTGTGCTATTCCCTTCCCTTTGTTCTGAATAGGAATGTCCTCTCAGAGGCTATCACAGAGAAGACTTGTGTGGTGTGGCCCACTGCTCATTGCACAACATGAGTCAACGGAAATTCAGCCAACTGGAATTAATACATCTTATTAAAACTGCTTTTTATATCTCCATCTCCTTATTCAGAAGTCTTAGTGTGAAAGGGGGAAGCTTTCTTTTTGATCAGGCACCAAAGCTATTGCAGCCCATATGGGGAAGAGGATCTACAGACAGCAGTGAGAAATAATGGCCTGACAGTAGGAATATAAATTTGTCAAATCTTGTTGAATTAAACCTTACCTCATTGAATTATATGCACTGTGTAGTTCAGCACTACTTTAAAGCAACAAGATGCAGTTGCTATTATACTAATATACCATATATATTGTACAGAAGTGTACTTCATCCTCATTACACTTGACCTTTAAACAATTATATTATGTTCCAAAATATCTTGATAAACAACCTATGATCCTCATTCTTGCTATAATCACATCTTGATACAATGCTCTTGAACTTTACCGGACCATACTTCCAGATTCATTCAGCAATTCTTTTCTAACTTGCAACAGTTTTTAAAAAAATCTCAGTCCACTCATATCTTCATAATTAACACGCATGAAACCCTACTGATCATCTCTCATGAAAGTGGTGCCATTGAGACCTTAAAAGGAAGCCACCTCATCAAACACTGTCCATCATCACACCCCAGTGCTGGACAACCCATATGAATCAACAGATTAAATAAAAACAGAAAGTGCTGGAAATACTCAGCAGGTCTGGCAGCATCTGCAGAGAGAGAAACAGAGTTCATATTTCAGATCTGTTACCTTTCAGTTCTGATGAAAGGTCACAGGCCTGAAGCATTAACTCTGTTTCTCTCTCCACAGATGCTGACAGACCTGATGAGTATTTCCAGCACTTTCTGGGCTGAATTTTACCGGCCCCTCGACACTGCGGGTTTCAGCATGAGGGCTGGTAAAATTCTGTAAGGAGAGGCCCGCCTCGATGTGCGATGTCGAGAAGTACACACTGCAAATTACCAGCGGCGGGGGACCACGGTGCAGCACCCCTGTCACATGCTGGCGGCACCCCAATTACCATATTTAAAACGGTACTTACCTCTCCTGATGATGCAACCCATCACTTCTCGATGCACACTTCCACATCTTAAGTTGAACAGGCGGCTGTTCTACACTGTACTAGATAGTGCATATAATTCAATGAAGTAAGGTAAGGGTCTCAATCTGCATACTAGAAGGGAGCCTCTGCGATTCCGCCCTCCGTAATGGTTGGCAGCTCTGTGCCATTGACTGCGTCTGTCATTGAAGGAGCAATGGCACTCGAATCACCCTGTATGTGGAGAGAGTGCCAGAGACGGTAGGTGTGTGAAGCTTATATGTCTTATGGGCCTATCGATGCAGCTTGTACAATCTTTATGTGTTGATGCGGTGCCACTCGGGGGAGCTATTATGGGCAATGCCATGCCATGCCACATAGCTGCTGTATGAAAGCACCTGATGTACGACTCAACATCAATCTCTGCCCTGTCAGGAACCTTCAAAGAATTGAAGGAACCGAGTTGAATTGCAACTTGAAGATGGGGATGGTTCACCCTATATTCATTGTTGCACAGCTTGAGAGGATCCATATGCACCACAGGCAAAACCAACAGGCAGTTGCAGCTCACATAGAGGCCCCAGTCGTGAGCAGCAGCACCCAAGGAGAGCCCGCCACTACAGATCGCCGCGCATCTACAGGTCCCGCATGACATGTCTGCAGATGTCAGAGCGCAAGTGTCAGAGGCGACTGTGGTTGTCTAGAGAGGCAGTGACACATCTCTGTGTCCTGCTGAATTATGACCTGCAGTCCAGGGGCTTCAGGGGACATCCCATGCCAGTGGTCCTCAAAGTGAAAGTGGCTCTCAATGTTTACTCTGCAACACTTCAGGGGCCCACAGAAGACCTTTGTGGGGTTACACAGTCAGCAGTGCACTGCTGCATCAGGGAGGTCACCGATGCCCAGTTCCGGAGTACTGGTGACTATATTCGCTTCACGACAGACCCAGAAAGCCAAGCCCAGAGGGCCATCGGTTTCAGTTCCATCGTGGGATTCCCACAGGTGCACGGGGTCATAGATTGCACCCATGTGGCTATCAAGGCTCCCACCGGGTGACCAGCTGAATACGTAAACCATAACAGCTTCTGCTCAATCAATGTGCAGCTCGTATGTGATCAACAGAAATGATTAATGTAAATCTGTGCCCACTTTCCAGGCAGCTGCCATGATACTTTCATTCTGCGCGAGTCGCAGTTGCCGTTGCTGTTCACTGAAATGGCTCAGATGGAGAGGTGGCTTCTTGGAGAAAAGGGCTACCCCTTCCACACATGGCTCTGGACACCAGTGAGACACCCCAGCACAGCTGCAGAAGAGCGATACAATGCCAGCCATGGAGCTACAAGAGCCACCATTGAGCAGGCGATCGGCATGCTGGAAATGTAATTCCGCTGCCTGGATAAATCGGGTGGTGCCCTGCGGTACGAGCCACAAAGGGTAGCTCGCATCATTGCTGTCCGCTGTGCTCTGAACAACTATGCATTCAATAGGGGGGAGGCCTTGCAGGATGAGGAGAAACATGAGCAGGACTCATCTTCGGGCGATGAGGACGCTGAGAACTTACAGCAGGAAGGGCACATGGGAGGACAGAGAGCATCCAGGCTCCGCATGCAGGCCAAACAGTGAGCTAGGGATGAACGGCAGTGCCTCATTGATCAAAAGTTCTGAACGCCATAGGGACCACCGTGGGCTCTGCATGCCACACAGCACCCTCATTCACCTGTTGTGCAGCAGTCTGCATTTGCAACATCTTTGCATCCACCATTACTGGCAGCAGATTACTGAGCCATTGTCCATATTACTGCATCCATGGAGACGCACAGGAGTGATACTGGAATGGCAATGATGTTATTCCATACATTGGCAATTCTGGAAGGCCGATGATGTAATGGGAGGAGCCATGATCGGTACATGCTGGCACACTTCATTCACACAGTAAACGCAACGCACATCTAAGTGAAGACGATTTTGTTTTTGGCCTTTCTACATTGTTGTGTCATCCAAGCAGACCCATTTGTGTCATGATGCTTTTTGGAAATGTTTGCAGATTCTCGTATGCAGTGCCACTTCTGCGCGAGCAGCCTAACTGTAGTAAGGCTGCTGATATGATTGTCCTTTGGCTGTGGATGATGTCGGCAGTCGTACCCTGTGTACATGAGGCCTAGAGGGCACCGGCTGGCTGGTACAGTGATCGTTCATTTTTTTCCAGCACTGGACCCTTTGACACATGATGGCCCCACGGCTACTCACCTCCTCTGCCATCTTCAGCCAGGCTGCCTTGTTCCGGTGGGAGGGCATCTTCTTACCAAAGCTGGCGAAAAAGACATCCCGCCTTGCCCACACAGCCTGAAGGAGAGTGAACAGGGAGGCTTCCTGAACTGTGGGGCCATCCTAGTTTACCCCTCTGCTATCCTCGACTTTTGGTGTGGTCCTTTAAATGCAAAGGTGACTCCACCATGTAACTGCTCTAACTTCTGGCTGCAAACTTTGTCTTGTGCATGTTTGGAAACTAATGCAGAACTGGTGTGGAAATCTGTGCTGTTGTCATAGTTTTTCAACTACTACACATTGACACATGTTCACGAACACTTTGCTTCTGCAGCAGCTGATCATAGTTATTGGTGTAATATTTCTAGTTGGCAATGCAGCTAGAATATGAACATATTTTCCCGTTTTTTTACAAACATTGTTTAATTGCAGTTACATGTCTTCTCACATAACAATTAGCAGAGAAATAAATACAGATTCCAAATGCATATTCGTCTGCAGCTTTTCACAGTTAGATGATTAGAAACCCGTAGTGTGTAAATATTCTTCAATTATGGTTTTATTTCTGTTGTGTATTTGTCATTTATGGTACATTTAAATCTCACATCCTGGAATGTGTGACATTAAGACAGGACACTGGGACACAGCAAGGTAAGTATGTGGCAGCAAAGCAGAAAGTGCTGGAGGAACTCAGCAGGTCAGGCAGCATCTGAGGAGAGAGAAGCAGAGTTAACTTTCAGGTCTGTGAACTTGGTCACAAACCTAAATTTAACTCTGATTCTCTCTCCAGAGATGCCGCCTGACCTGCTGAGTTCCTCCAGCACTTTTTGCTTTGCTGCCAGATTGACAGCAGCTCCACTCTTCAACAGTGAGATAAGTATTACTTTGGCAGCTGTCAGGAAACAGGTGCTGGGACGCTTTAAATAGGGCCCCATCACCTGCCACACAGCTGTCAAATGCTTCCTCACTGTGCCGGTTGTCCCACCTCTCCCCATATAATATGGGGGGGGGAGGGGGACGACTCGGCGCAGTGATGCTAATGAGCCCCCGCGTGTAATATCACGGGGGCTCGGCAGCGACCGAATTAAATTCTGCCCTCTATTTTTATTTCAGATTTCCAGCATCTGCAGTATTTTGCTTTTATTGAATCAACAGTTGATTTGAAAGCAGTCTGCAGGGTGGCTTTGATATAGAAACATAAACATAGAAACATAGAAAATAGGAGCAGGAGTAGGCCATTCGGCCCTTCGGGCCAGCTCCACCATTCAAAAAAGATCATGGCTGATCGTCTAATTCAGTACCCTGTTCCCGCTTTTTCCCCATATCCCTTGATCCCTCTGGCATTAAGAAATATATCTATGTCCTTCTTGAATGTATTTAATGATTTGGCCTCCGCTGCCTTCTGCGGTAGAGAATTCCACAGGTTCACCACCCTCTAAGTGAAGAAATTTCTCCTCTTCTCGGTTCTAAATGGCATGCCCCATATCCTGAAACTGTGACCCCTGGTTCAGGACTCCCCAGCCATTGGGAACATCCTCCCTGCATCTAGCCTGTCTAGTCCTGTTAGAATTTTATAGGTTTCTTTGAGATCCCCTCTCATTCTTCTAAACACAAGTGAATATAGGCCGAGTCAACCCAAACTCTCCTCATACGTCAAACCTGCCATCCCAGGAATCAGCCTAGCAAATCTTCTTTGCGATCCCTCCATGGCAAGAACATCCTTCCTTCGATAAGGAGACCAAAACTGCACACAATACTCCAGATGTGGTCTCACCAAGGCCCTATATAACCGCAGTAAGACATCCTTGCTCCTGTACTCAAATTCTTCTTGCAATGAAGGCCAACATACCATTTGCCTTCCTAATTGCTTGCTGCAGTTGAATGCTTGTTTTCAGCGACTGGTGTACAAGGACACCCAGGTCTTGTTGCACCTCCCCCTTTGCCAATCTATCACCATTCAGATAATAATTTACCTTTCTGTTTTTACAACCAAACTAGATAACCTCACATTTCTCCACATTATACTGCATCTGCCATGCATTTGCCACTCACCCAGCTTGTCCAAATCACATTGGAGCCTCTTTGCATCCTCTTCACAGCTCACTTTCCCCCCCAGCTTTGTGTCGTCTGCAAACTTGGAAATATTACATTTAGTTCCCACACCCAAGTCATGAATATATATTGTGAATAGCTGGGGCCCAACCACTGATGCCTGCGGTACCTTACTAGTCACTGCCTGCCACACGGAAAAAGACCCATTTATTCCTACTCTCTGTTTCCTATCTGTCAACCAATTCTCAGTCCATGTCAGTATGTTACCCCCAATCCCATGTGCTTCAATTTTGCACACTAACCTCTTATATGGGACCTTCTCAAAAGCTTTCTCAAAATCCAAATGCACCACATCCACTGGTTCTCCCTTATCTATTCTACTAGTTACATCCTCAAAAAATTCCAGTAGATTTGTTAAACATGATTTCCCTTTCGTAAATCCATGCTGACTTTGCCCAATCCCGATTATGCTTTCCAGGTGTTCTGCTATCACATCCTTTATAACAGACTCTAGCATTTTCCCCACTACTGATGTAAGACTCACTGGTCTGTAGTTTCATTTTATCTCTCCCTCCTTTTTTAAATAATGGGGTTACATTTGCCACCCTCCAACCTGTAGGAACTGCACCAGAGTCTATAGAATTTTGGAAGATGACCACCAATGCATCCACTATTTCCTGGGCCACTTCCTTTAGTACTCTGGGATGTAGATTATCAGGCTCTGGGCATTTGTCAGCCTTTAACCCCATTAATTTCCCTAGCACTATTTTTTTACTAATACTGATTTCCTTCAGCTCCTCCCACTCATTAGACCCTTGGTTCCCTAACATTTCTGGGAGGTTATTTGTGTCCTCCTTTGTGAAGGCGGAACCAAAGCATGTGTTTAATTGTTCTGCCATTTCTTTGTTCCCCATTATAATTTCCCCCATTTCTGACTGTAAGGGACCTACATTTGTCTTCACTAATCTGATATGTATCATGCCAACCATCATTGCTCTTCTCAAAAGATCACAGTCTGGCAGTGATAAATTCCTGTAAATGGGTGTTTACATTCTCATGGTGCATTTATTAGAGAATGCTGTTCAGTGCTTGTTCTGGGCAACACCAACCCCCACTCCCACCCCCACCACTGCTTTGGGACTCCTCTCCAGATGCCTCTGAAGATGACATTCACTCCACAATGCTCTGAAATTTGTGTCGAACTGCAATGATGTCAGAGGCACACAGTGGAGATGATGACAGGAACATTCTGAACACCTCAACAATACCCTACAGCCGGACCAATTCTCATTGCAAATCAGCTAGCATTTTGTTTCTGCAGGTACTATTCTAGATGAGCAAAATTTGAAGCTGTTATGTGTAAGGTAATACTATATCCCATTGCAGCTGTGCCGAACTGAGAGCAGTGAAACTGTGTAACTAATCTCTGCATGCACCATTCCTTCCATGGACAAAGAGCACGGATGAAGAGCAAGCATGTATTTATGCAAAAGAGGGTATAATTATCACTGTACTTCTCCTGATAATGGATACCTCCTTTTTCATTTTCACCCAATTGTGAAAGACCTGGGAGACTACATTCATCTCTCGGGATGGAACTTGTGCTTAAGCTTTGAATATCAACATCCTTTGCCATTCCTCCGGTTCATGATTGTTAAGGCATCCTCAGTGCAGGAGTCAGTTTTCCCATTGTATCTATAGCCTCACACATTACCAGTTTGTTTTTTGAGCCAAAAATTGGCTCTTCTGCTTTAGGACCTTCCAAACCCGTGACCTCTACCACCGAGAAGGACAAGGGCAGCAAATGAATGGGAACACCACCACCTGCAAGTTCCACTTCAAGTAACACACCATCCTGACTTGAAACTATATCGCCGTTCCTTCACTGTCATTGGGTCAAAATACTGAAACTCCCTTCTCAACAGCACTGTGGGTGTACCTACCCCACATGTACTGCAGCGGTTTAAGAAGACAGCTCACTACCACCTTCTCAAGGGCAATTAGGGATGGGCAATAAATGCTTTCCTAGCCAGCGACACCCACTTCCCAGGAACGAATTTTTAAAAAAGGTCAACAACAACCCTTTAAGAACAGTGGCTAGCCTGATTTTGCCCCAGCAATCATAGCCATAGAGATACAGCACTGAAACAGGCCTTTCAGCCCACCAAGTCTGTGCCAACCAACAACCACCCATTTATACTAATCCTACATTAATCCCATATTCCCTACCACACCCCCACCATTCTCCTATGACCTACCTACACTAGGAGCAATTTACAATGGCCAATTTACCTATCAACCTGCAAGTCTTTAGCTGTGGGAGGAAACCAGAGCACCCGGCAGAAACCCACGCGGTCACAGGGAAAACTTGCAAACTCCACACAGAATCAAACCTGGGTCACTGGAGCTGTGAGGCAGCAGTGCTAACCACTGCGCCATTGTGTCAAAAGCAATCTTGGCCTCACTCTCTGCAGCACTTTTTCCTTACAGAGGGAGCCTATTCTACTGAGGATAAAGTTTGGTGAGGCTAGCCCTCCCCACCGCTGGCATGCCCACGGTCCAGATGAGTGCAGCCCCATTTTTGATAGTCTTGGAAAGTCCAAGCTTTGTTGTTGATTTCTAAATGTGCAAAATTCAATAGTATTTTATTCAAACGCTATTAAGTTTAAATAGAGTGCAAAAATAACCATTTTTTAATATTAACTGTTGTCACTATATAATACATCTGGTTGGAGTCTTAACGTATATAAATGTTGGCAAGCAAAATATGATAGCATTACTGAAACATAAATTCTTAATTATTCCAATTGATTAATTGCAATGTGCTCCTTGTCTGGGCCCTAAGCTTTGAAATTTCCCTCCCTAAAGCTCCCTGCCTCTCCACCTCTCCTCATTTAAAAATGCTGCTTAAAATCTATCTCTGACCAAGCTTTGAACCATCTGTCCTCATGTCTTGTTCTTTCGGTCAATGTCAAATTTGTCTGAATACAATCACATGAAGAGTCTTTCAATTTTTACTGTGTGAAAGGTACAATATAAATGCAAATTGTTGTTAAATCATTATTCAAGGCATTTAAATTGCTGTTGTTTTGCTTAAAGTTCTGTTAAGGACAGCTGGTCAAGATAATGATGGTCATCAGGGGTTGAATTTTACCAGCCCCTCGATGCCATGGGTTATGGTGGGGGGTGGGGGGGGAGCCCGTCAAATTCTGCGGGGGGAGGCCCGCCTCGAACCCCCGATGCCGAGAAGGGCCCGCCGCATATTACCAGCGGCAGAAAGACCTCAGTGCAGCCCCCTTACCGCTTGGCGGTGGGGCCTTCACCTAAATATTTAAATTAACAAAAATTAGATGTAAATGAACTTACCTACTGGCGCTGGCCATCCCATGCTGATTTTACGGCTGCTGATCGCACCTCGCATGCCTTCGGAACTCCATACGGAATCCGGAGCCGAGAACCTGGTGGGGAGGGGGGAGGAATAAATATTTTGGGCAGGAGGGGTGGGGGAACGGGGAAAACGATTTTTATTGGCTGTGGGGATCGTGGGAAGGGGTTGAGGGTCAAAGACAACAAATTTTGGGGGGGAAAGTTCGCAAAATTAATAAAAGTTTATTATTGGGGGGAGAGGGCAATTTATATATAAATTACCCATGGGGAGGCGGGGGAGTGGTGGGAGACGGGAGTTAGGGTGGAAATAAAGTTTTATTTTTATTTCCTGGAGACTGAGACCTTTAAATATTAAAATGTTACTGAACGGCTTGAAGCCCTTTAAAAATGGCGTTGTGCCTGCGCGGTGGCACCAGTTGCCGTTGCCGGGGACACGGTGGCCGCCCCTGATGACATAGAGAGGGCGGCCGCTCTGCCCCCTCTATTTAAATGAGCCCCCCTGCATAATATCGAGAGGGCTCAGCGGCAACACATCCATGTCGGAAGGCAGCCGAGTTCAAAGCATGCCATCGCAGAGTGCTAATAAAATTCAGCCCTAGGATTTATATAATAAATTAGAAACTCTAGAGTAAAATATGCAAAAGTTTAGGACTTTGGCTTCAGATACAACTCAAATAGATGAATAAAAAGGTTCCATCAAAAATGTTAATGTTAATTCCTGGGAAGGATTTCTTCTAAAGTTATGCCAGCATAACTTGGATGCAATAGGTTGTGAAATCTTTGGGAGTGTTCTATTGGATCCGTGCTTGGCCCTACCACTTCCAACACTTTCTCCAGATGTGGCACCAGAAGTGTAATAGCCCAGATCTTCGACTTTCACAGAATGTGGCAGAATGTCGATGCATCTTGAGTGTAGCCTGCCTTCTGCCTGCTTCCCCGAACCTAGCTGACCTCTGAGCTTGGGGATCATTTCAATATTTTTAATGCAATGGTGTATCATTACTGATTGCTTGTAAAACCATACAATTTTTAAAATTAATTTTTCATACAACAGCTTGTGGAATTAAACAATTTGCATTCAAAAAAGTGCCATGGGATCAATTACAACCACCTGATTCAATTGGCTGAGGAGATGGTGGGAAGGGGTTGAAAGGCAAAGGGTTCAAAGTTTAGGGTTGTAAGATGAGGACCAGCAAAAATGGATTTTCGGGGGGGAGATGGAAATAAATTTATTGGTTAATGATTGGGGGTGGGGTGGAACAGGGCCTTTGATCTCTACTTAAATGTTTTTACTTAAATTACAAGCGGTTGTGACTTGAAAATTTAACATCAGCTGTCAGGGCATGAAGCCCTTTATAAATAGCGCCTGCACCAGGACAGTGGAGCCAGACGCCTTTGCCAGGAATGGAGCAGCCGCTCCCTCTACGTCATCGGGGGTGGCCGATCCACCCCCTCGATCTAAATGAGTTCCTGCGCGAAATATCACGGGAGCTCAGCGATGGCGGATCCGCGCAGGCAGACCGCCGAGGCCAGAATTTGCGATGCACTCAGAAAATTCAGCTCACTATGCCTGACACATAAGTGAGTGTGGAAGGTCAGTCTGGAAGGTGAGCTATCAAGTCAATGAGAAAAGCAATGAAACTGTTGAGATGCCTGCCCTATGCAATGGAACAACTACTGAATATAATATAGGACTGCCTAAACTAAACTAAAACATTAAACTAATGTAAAATACTGCAGATGCTGGTGATCTGAAATAAAAACACAAAATTCCAGAAACAAGCAGCACGTCAGGCAGAGGTAGATAGATTCTTGATAAGCAAGGGGGTGAAAGGTTATCGAGGGTAGACAGGAATGTGGAGTCGAGGTTACAATTAGATCAGCCATGATGTTATTGAATGGAGGAGCAGGCATGAGGGGCCGAGTGGCCTGCTCCTGCTCCTAATTCATATGTATGTGCGTATGTATCAGGCAGCAGGTGTGACCTGAGTGCTTCTAGCATTTTATACCTTTATTTGAAAATAGTAAATGGCTTATTTAAATATTTTCAAGAATACAAAACTAGATCAAGAAATAACTAGCAGATTAATAAATAACAGATTAAGTAATATTGCCAATGCCAAGTTAAATCAAAAATGGAGATAAAGCACACTAACAATAGATCAATCAAGGTGTAAGGAATGCAGCAGTTAATGGAAGCTCCTACAATGGCTCAGTTGCATTGGGCAGTAGATTGTGCTATTGACGAGAAAGTTCCAAACCTGTGCTGATTTGGCCGATTGCAGACTGGATTATAGAAAGATAGCATCCTTTCACATCAGTATCTTAAGGCTAAAAAAATTCAAATGAACTACACTATCAGCTTATCACTTATCAGCAACACCAGTGGGGAAGTGAATATTGGATAAGCACAAAATTGGTGTTTGGTGATAATACCTAACATAGTTGAAAAGCTAAGCCTAAGGAACAGCAGGGGAGATGAGGAGAAAAGCAGGGGGAAATGATTGACAGCTATCTATAAAAATATTTTTAAATTATTATTAAAATCAGACTGTCAATACTTCATTGTGGTTACATATAAAAACAGACAGTAAAACTTTCTACAAATATATATAAAGGAAAAGAGTAGCTAAAGTAAGCATTGGTCCCTTAGAGAATGAAACTGGGTAATTAATAATGGGAAACAAGGACATGGCAGAGACTTGGAACAAGTATGATGCATCCGGCTTCACAGTAGAAGACACAAAAAGAATCCAAGAATAGTGGAAAATCAAGGGGCAAAAGAGAGGGAGAAATTTAAAGCAATCACAAACACTAGTATATCGTACTAGGAAAACTAATGGGACTCGAGGCTGACAAGTTCCCTGGACCTGATGGCCTGCATCCTAGGGTCTTAAAAAAGATGGCTGCAGAGATAGTGGATGCATTGGCTGTAATCTTCCAAAATTCCCTAGATTCTGGAAAGGTCCAAGCGGATTGGAAAACCGCAAATGTAACACCTCTATTCAAGAAAGGAGGGAAACAAAAAGCAGGAAACTATAGGCCAGTTAGTCTAGCATCTATCATTAGGAAAATGCTGGAATCCATTATTAAAGAAGTAGTAACAGGACATTTAGAAAATCATAATGCAATCAGGCAGAGTCAACATGGTTTTATGAAAGGGAAAACATGTTTGGCAAATTTATTAGAATTCTTTGAGGATGTAACAAGCTGGATGGATAAAGGGGAACCAATAGATGTAGTATTTGGATTTCCAAAAGGAATTTGATAAAATGCCACATAAAAGGTTAATACACAAGATAAGAGCTCATGGCGTTAGGGATAATATATTAGCATGGATAGAGGATTGGCTAACTGACAGGAAACAGAGTCGGGATAAATGGGTCATTTTCAGATTGGCAAACTGCAACTAGTGGGGTGTCACAGCGATCAATGTTGGGGCCTCAATTAGTTACAATTCATGACTTGGATGAAGAGACAGAGTGTATTGTAGTTAAATTTGCTGATAGGTGGACAAGTAAGTTGTGAGGAGAACACAAAGGGTCTGCAAAGGGATTATAGATAGGTGAAGTGAGTGGGCGATAATTTGCCAGATGGTATATAATGTGGGAAAATGTGAGGTTATCCACTTTGGTAGGAAGAATAAAAAAACAGAATATTATTTAAATGGAGAGACTGCAGAATGCTGAGGTAGAGGAGGGGTTTGGGTGTTCTCGTACATGTGTCACAAAAAGTTAGCATGCAAGTACAAGAAGTAATTAGGATGTCAAATAGAAGTTTAGCATTTATTGCAAAGGGATGGAGTATAAAAGTAGGAAAGTCTTGCTACAACTGTACAGGGCATTGGTGAGGCCAGACCTAGAGTACAGTTTTGGCCTCCTTATTTAAGGAGTCATTGAATATATTCAAGACTGAGTTAGACAAATATTTGATCTACAAGGGAGTCAAGGGTTATGAGGGGCCAACAGGAAAATTGAGTTAAGGCCACAATCAGATCAGTCATGATCTTATTGAACAGTGGAGGAGGCTTGAGGGGCCAAATGGCCTACTCCTGTTCCTATTACTTCTGATCTTACTTTCTGTAACTTTGTTTAACTTTGCTGTTATAGCTACTTGATGTATATACACAGAACAAACATCGTAACTATTTGGTATCTTTAGTATCTGCCCTGTTTGCTCTATATCATTAGCATTCCAATGTAACTTAGTCTCCTAGAGTTTTGAAATCATTGTTCTGTAATGCATTCATTTCACTTAATTTTAATTTTCAGTCTGGAAACAGCATCTATTTAATTTACCAGTTTGGAGCTTTTTACCTGAAGCTGCAGTAATTTAAAAGTGGTATGATCACAGTTTTAAGAATAACAATGTGGGTACAAAAAGGCTTTGGATAGACACAATCAATAATTCCAGCAGCTGTTTTTAACATAATTTCCAACTTGATCATTCCCAAATGAATAAGAAAAAACCTTTGAAATGTAAAAAACATTTGCTGTTCCCCATTGTTATTCTTGCCACTCTGTGTTACACAAAAGTAAGGGATCTTGAGCTACATTCAAGCATTCAAGGTTGTTAATTTACAAGAAATATTGTGCGACCATTTCCATTGAGCACCCATGAAGAGGTAAAAGAAAAATATCTTCCCCATTAGAGAAGCCAGCTCTTTGAATAAGAGCCAACAAGTCTTTAATTTCCTAAATTTATCTTGGCCAGAAAATTTGGCCCCATAGCACCCAAAGTTTCAATGCTATGGGTGCCATTTTGTTCCCAAAATGGCATCTGTGCTGTCAAACCAGGGCCATTTTGCTGAGAACGTAAAAGCATTAGGGGCAAGCACTGAAAGTATGCAGAGTAGGCAGATCATGATGTCAGTCAGCTTTAGTGCTGATTTGACACCAGTACTGCCATTTTTGACCACGCCCCTCAAGGTATTGCACTCTGTTAAACACACACAGCTGAACATGCCTTCAGCAGCAGGAAGTATCATAGACTGGTTACAACATAGAAGGAGCAACTCAGCTTGTCCCACTCCCCTGTCTTTTCACTGTAGCCCTGCAAATCTTTTTTCTTCAGATAATTATCCAATTCACTTTTGAAAGTCACGATCGAATCTCCACATTCTCAAGCAGTATATTCCAGCTCCTAAACACTCAGTGCATAGAAACATTTTTTCTCCTGTCGCCTCTGGTTCTTTTGCCATTCACGTTAAAGCGATGTCTTCTGGTTCTTGACCTTACCACCAATGGGAACAGTTTCTCCCTATTTACTCTGTCCAGACCCCTCATGATTTTGAACGCCTCTATCAAATCTCTGATCAACCTTCTCTCATGAAGAACTGTCTCAGCTTTGTCAATCTTTCCACATAACTGAAGTCCCTCATCCCTGGAGCCATTCTCCTGAATCTTTTCTGCACCCTCTCCAATGTCTTCACATCCTTCCTAAAGTGCAGTGCCCCGAAATGGACACAATACTCCAGTTGAGGCCGAATCAGTGTTTTATTAAGGTGATCCCAACTTCTTTGCTTTGTACTTTATGCCTCTATAAAGCCCAAGGTCCTGTATGCCTTATGAACCGCTTTCTCAACCTGCCCTGCACCTTCAACGATTTGTACACCTATACCCCAGCTCCATCTGCACCTGCACCCCCTTTAGAATTGTATACTTTAATTTTATTGCCTCTCTTCACTCTTCCTACCAAAATGTATCACTTCACACTTCTCTGCATTAAAGTTCATCTGCCACGTATCCGTCCATTCCACCAGCCTGTCTATGTCCTCTTGAAGTCTATCACTATTATCCTCAAAACTCACAATACTTCCAAGTTTTGTGCTATCTGCAAATTTTGAAATTGTGCCCTGCACACCAAAGTCTAGGTCATTAATATAGATCAAGAAAAGGAGTGGTCCTAATACCGATCCTTTAATGCCTTTTTCCCACACTATCCCCATATCCCTTTATGTCATTGGTATTTAGAAATCTGTCAATTTCTACTTCAAACATACTCAATGACTGAGCTTCCACAGCCCTCTGGGGAAGAGAATTCCAAAGATTCCAACCCTTTGAGTCAAGAAATTTCTCCTCAACTCTGTCCTAAGTAGCTTCCCCCTTATTTTGAAATTGTGTCCCCTGGTTCTAGACTCTTCTAGACTCCAGGGAAAACATCTTACTTGCACTTACCCTGCCTATCCCTTTACGTATTTTGTAGGTTTCAATGAGATCACTGCTCATTCTTGGAAACTCTTGAGAATACAGGCCCAGTTTCCCCAATCTCTCTTCATAGAAACATAGAAAATAGGAGCAGGAGTAGGCCATTCGGTGCTTTGAGCCTGCTCTGCCACTCATTATGATCATGGCTGATCATCCAACTCAGTAGCCTGTTCCCGCTTTCGCCCCATACCCCTTGATCCCTTTAGACCCAAGAGCTATATCTAACTCCTTCTTGAAAACATACAATGTTTTGGCCTCAACTGCTTTCTGTGGTAGTGAATTCCACAGGCTAACCACTCTCTGGGTGAAGAAATTTCTCTCCATCTCAGTCCTGAAAGGTTTACCCCGTATCCTTAGACTATGAACCCTGGTTCTGGACTCCCCACCATAGGGAACATGCTTCCTGCATCTACCCTGTCAAGTCCTGTTAGAATTATATAGGTTTCTATGAAATCACCCCCTCACTCTTCTGAACTCCAGCGAATATAATCCTAACCGACTCAATCTCTCCTCATACGTCAGTCCCACAATCCCAGGAATCAGTCTGGTGAACCTTCGTTGCACTTTCTCTATGGCAATAATATCCTTCCTAAGGTAAAGGAACCAACACTGCACACAGCACTCCAGGTGTGGCCTAACCAAGGTTCCATACAACTGAAGCAAGACTTCACTACTCCTGTACTCAAATTCTCTGCGGTAAAGGCTAACATATCATGAGACTTCTTAATTGTTTTTTTTTCTTATTCATTCATGGGATGTGGGTGTCGCTGGCTAGGTCAGCATTTATTGCCCATCCCTAATAGCCCTTGAGAAGGTGGTGGTGAGCTGCCTTCTTGAACCGCTGCAGTTCATGTGAGGTAGGGACACCCACTGTGCTGTTAGGAAGGGAGTTCTAGGATTTTGACCCAGCAACAGTGAAGGAATGGCGATATAGTTCCAAGTCAGGATGGTGTGTAGCTTGGAGGGGAACTTGCAGGTGGTGGTGTTCCCATGCATTTGCTGCCCTTGTCCTTTTAGTTGGTAGAGGTCGCAGGTTTGGAAGGTGCTGTCTAAGGAGCCTTGGTGCATTGCTGTACTGCATCTTGTAGATGGTACATACTGCTGCCAATGTGCGCTGGTGGTGGAGGGAGTGAATGTTTGTGGATGGGGTGTTAATCAAGCAGGCTGCTTTGTGCTGGATGGTGTTGAGCTTCTTGAGTGTTGTTGGAGCTGCACCCATCCAGGCAAGTGGAGAGTATTCCATCACACTCCTGACCTGTGCCTTTTCGCTGGTGGACAGGCTTTGGGGAGTCAGAAGGTGAGTTACTCACAGCAGGATTCCGAGCCTCTGATCTGCTCTTGTAGGCACTGTATTTATATGGCTACTCCAGTTCAGATTCTGGTCCATGGTAGCCACTAGGATGTTGATCGTGGAGGATTCAACGATCGTAATGCCATTGAATGATAAGGGGAGATGATTATATTCTCTCTTGTTGATGATGGTCATTGCCTGGCACTTGTGTGGCGAGAATGTTACTTGCCACTTATCAGCCCAAGCCTGGATATTGTCCAGGTCTTGCTGCATTTCTACATGGACTGCTTCGGTATCTGAGGAGTCGCAAATGGTGCTGAACATTGTGCAATCATCAGCAAACATCCCTACTTCTGACCTTATGATTGAAGGAAGGTCATTGATGAAGCAGCTGAAGATGGTTGGGCCTAAGACACTACCCTGAGGAACTCCTGCAGTGATGTCCTGGAGCTGAGATGATTGACCTCCAACAACCCCAACCATCATCCTTTGTGCTAGATATGACTGCAACCAGCAGTGAATTTTCCCCCTGATTCCCATTGACTTCAATTTTGCTAGGCTCCTTGATGCCATACTCGGTCAAATGCTGCCTTGATGTCAAGGGCAGTAACTCTCACTTCACCTCTTGAGTTCAGTTCTTTTGTCTATGTTTGAACCAAAGCTGTAATGAGTTCAGGAGCTGAGTGGCCCTGGCGGAACCCAATCTGAGTGTCAGTGAGCAGGTTATTGTTAAGCAAGTGTCGCTTGATAGCACTTAATTGCTTGCTGCACCTGCATGTTAGTTTTCAGTGGCTTATTGACGAGGTCACCCATTTTCCTTTTTTACATCTGCACTTTCTAATCTCTTACCATTTAAGAAATACTCTGCACATCTATTCCTCCAACAAAATGGATAACCTCACATTTTTCCACATTATATTCCATCCGCCACATTCCTGCCCACTCATTAAGTCTGTCCAAATCCCCTTGAAGCCGCTTTGCATCTTCCTCACAACACACATTCCCACCTGGTTTTGTGTCATCTGTGAACTTGGAAATATTACATTTGGTCCCCACTTCCAAATCATTGATATATATTGTGAAATGATGGCGCCCAAGTACTGATCCTTGCAATACTCCACTAGTCGCAGCCTGCCAATGCGAGAATGACCAGTTTATTCCTACTCGCTGTTCTCTGTCTGTTAACCAATCCTTAATCCACGCTAGTATATTACCTCCTATCCCAGTGTGCTTTAATTTTGCTAACCCACCTCCTGTGGGGGGCTTTTTCAAAAGTCTTCTGAAAATCCAAGTATACGACTCTCAACCAACCCCCCTTTATTAATTCTGCTCGTAACATCCTCAAAAAACTCCCAACATATTCGTCAAACATGATTTAGAACATAGAACATTACAGCGCAGTACAGGCCCTTCAGCCCTCGATGTTGCGCCGACCTGTGAAACCATCTGACCTACACTATTCCATTTTCATCCATATGTCTATCCAATGACCACTTAAATGCCCTTAAAGTTGGCGAGTCTACTACTGTTGCAGGCAGGGCGTTCCACGCCCCTACTACTCTCTGTGTAAAGAAACTACCTCTAACATCTGTCCTATATCTATCACCCCTCAACTTAAAGCTATGTCCCCTCGTGTTTGCCATCACTATCCGAGGAAAAAGGCTCTCACTATCCACCCTGTCCAGCCCTCTGATTATCTTATATATGTCTCTATTAAGTCACCTCTTCTCCTCCTTCTCTCTAACGAAAACAACCTCAAGTCCCTCAGCCTTTCCTCGTAAGACCTTCCCTCCATACCAGGCAACATCCTAGTAAATCTCCTCTGCACCTTTTCCAAAGCTTCCACATCCTTCCTATAATGCGGTGACCAGAACTGCACGCAATACTCCAGGTGCGGCCGCACCAGAGTTCTGTACAGCTGCAGTATGACCTCGTGGCTCCTAAACTCGATCCCCCTACTAATAAAAGCTAACACACCATATGCCTTCTTAACAGCTCTATTAACCTGGGTGGCAACTTTCAGGGATTTATGTACCTGGACACCAAGATCTCTCTGCTCATCTACACTACCAAGAATCTTCCCATTAGCCCAGTATTCTGCAATCCTGTTACTCCTTCCAAAGTGAATCACCTCGCACTTTTCCGCATTAAACTCCATTTGCCATCTGTCAGCCCAGCTCTGCAGCCTGTCTATGTCCCTCTGTAACCTACAACATCCTTCGGCACTATCCACAACTCCACCGACCTTCGTGTCATCCGCAAATTTACTAACCCACCCTTCTACACCCTCATCCAGGTCATTTATAAAAATGACAAACAGCAGTGGCCCCAAAACAGATCCTTGCGGTACACCACTAGAAACTATACTCCAGGATGAACATTTACCATCAACCACCACCCTCTGTCTTCTTTCAGCTAGCCAATTTCTGATCCAAAGCACTAATTCACCTTCAATCCCATACTTCTGTATTTTCTGCAATAGCCTACCGTGGGGAACTTTATCAAACGCCTTACTGAAATCCATATAGACCACATCCACGGCTTTACCCTCATCCACCTGTTTGGTCACCTTGTCAAAAAACTCAATAAGGTTTGTGAGGCACGACCTACCCTTCACAAAACCGTGCTGACTATCTCTAATGGACTTATTCTTTTCAAGATGATTATAAATCCTATCTCTTATAACCTTTTCCAACATTTTACCCATCAACCGAAGTAAGGCTCACAGGTCTATAATTACCAGGGCTGTCTCTACTCCCCTTCTTGAACAAGGGGACAACATTTGCTATCCTCCAGTCTTCCGGCACTATTCCTGTCGACAATGACGACATAAAAATCAAGGACAAAGGCTCTGCAATCTCCTCCCTGGCTTCCCAGAGAATCCTAGGATAAATCCCATCTGGCCCAGGGGACTTATCTGTTTTCACACTTTCCAAAATTGCTAACACCTCCTCCTTGTGAACCTCAATCCCATCTAGCCTAGTAGTCTGTATCTCAGTATTCTCCTCGACAACATTTTCTTTCTCCACTGTAAATACTGACGAAAAATATTCATTTAACACTTCCCCTATCTCCTCCGATTCCACACACAACTTCCCACTACTATCCTTGATTGGCCCTAACCTATCTCTAGTCATTCTTTTATTCCTGATATACCTATAGAAAGCCTTAGGGTTTTCTTTGATCCTATCCGCCAATGACTTCTCGTGTCCTCTCCTTGCTCTTCTTATCTCTCCCTTCAGATCCTTCCTGGCTAGCTTGTAACTCTCAAGCGCCCTAACTGAGCCTTCACGTCTCATCCTAACATAAGCCTTCTTCTTCCTCTTGACAAGCTCTTCAACTTCTTTAGTAAACCACGGCTCCCTCGCTCGACAACTTCCTCCCTGCCTGACAGGTACATACTTATCAAGGACACGCAGTAGCTGCTCCTTGAATAAGCTCCACATTTCGATTGTGCCCATCCCCTGCAGTTTCCTTCCCCATCCTACGCATCCTAAATCTTGCCTAATCGCATCATAATTTCCTTTCCCCCAGCTATAATTCTTGCCCTGCTGTATATGCCTGTCCCTGCCCATCGCTAAGGTAAACCTAACCGAATTGTGATCACTATCACCAAAGTGCTCACCAACTTCTAAATCTAACACCTGGCCGGGTTCATTACCCAGTACCAAATCCAATGTGGCATCGCCCCTGGTTGGCCTATCTACATACTGTGTCAGAAAACCCTCCTGCACACACTGGACAAAAACAGACCCATCTAAAGTACTCGAACTATAGTATTTCCAGTCAATATTTGGAAAGTTAAAGTCCCCCATAACCACTACCCTGTTACTCTCGCTCCTGTCAAGAATCATCTTTGCTATCCTTTCCTCTACATCTCTGGAACTATTTGGAGGTCTAAAGAAAACTCCCAACAGGGTGACCTCTCCTCTCCTGTTTCTAACCTCGGCCCAGACTACCTCAGTAGACGAGTCCTCAAACGTCCTTTCTGCCGCTGTAATACTTTCCTTGATTAACAATGCCACCCCCCCCCCCCCTCTTTTACCCTCTTCTCTGTTCTTAGTGAAACATCTAAATCCCAGAACCCGCAACATCCATTCCTGTCCCTGCTCTACCCATGTCTCTGAAATGGCCACAGCATCGAGATCCCAGGTACCAACCCATGCTGCAAGCTCACCCACCTTATTCCGGATGCTCCTGGTGTTGAAGTAGACACATTTTAAACCAAGCTCTTGCTTGCCAGTGCCCTCTTGTGTCCTTATAACCTTATCTCTGCCCTCACTACTCTCAACTACTCTCTTTATCCCATTCATAAATCCATGTTGACTCTGCCCAATCAGATTATTATTATCCAAGTGTCCATTTATCACATCCTTTAGAATATATTTTAACATTTTCCCTACTACTGATGTGAGGCTAACAGGTCTGTAGTTCCCTTTTTCCTCTCTCCCTCCCTTCTTAAATAGTGGGCTGACATTGGCAACTTTTCAGTCGGCAGGAGCTGTTCCAGAATCTATAGAATTTTGGAAGATGATCACCAATGATCAGTGTAGCTCAAGTGCCTGCTTGTACAAGTTGACCCCAAATTGTCCACTGTGCCTGTGCAACATGTCCATAGATGTGCACGAGTCATCCGGACCTCTTGCCTTGACCGAGGTCAGCAAGAAGCTGGTGCAGTCCCTCCACATCAAATATGATAATGTGGACATCAATATGCTGGGTAAAGTGCTGACCACACTCAAGTACTAAATGCATTCGACAACCGAACATACAGGAAACATTACAGAGCATGGCGTGCTACAACAAGCAAAAAAAAAGGATGAATGAATCAGCATAAAGTACCTAATGTCACATGTAGCAATCTATCCAGCTGCTAGAAATTCATAACACTGATAGTGGGGAGGAACCACTGTCAGGCTGACCTTAACATTATGTGAGATGTTGTGTGCCTTTGTATTTCTTTTGGTTTCTGTTATTATTAAAACTGAATTTCAACTATTGGAAAGCAAACTGAATAAATATTGAAGAATATTTATTTAAGCGACTGAGTAGAAGTTGCGTTTTTTTGCTGCTGCAAAGCTGACTGCCATATTGTTATGCCATGTCTGGGTTCCTTTAGGTTGCGGTGAGAGAAGGAGAAGAAAGCAAGAGGTGCATACTTAGACTATCAGCAACTTGTAATTCAGAAGAAATTGTGGGATGAGTGGGCAAGTACCCTCTCAGGCGGATGTATTAGACTCCAAGGTATTATTTTGAAAAAGAACAGGGGAGTTAGCCCCAGTGTCCTGGCCAGTATTTACCCCTCATTCAAAATCACAAAAACAGATTATCTGGTCATTATCACATTGCTGTTTGTGGGAGCTTGCTGTGCACAAATTGGCTGGGGCATTTCCTACATTATAACAGTGACTCTTCTTCAAAAGTATTTCATTGGCTGTAAAGAGCTTTAAACCATCAATTGTTCATGAAAGGTGCTATATAAATTCCAGTGTCTCTTTCTTTACCATTAGTTCATCTCTAAGTCTCCTTAGTGAAACTGTTGAATCAGCAGCACCAGCCAGAACCTCCAATTAGATACTGTGCTCACAATTGTGTCTAAAATTAAAGTTTAGCCTAGGAACGCAAATAATTATAGCATGTAACAATAGGTTTTCGTGAAAACAACAACCCACATTATCCTGTCAAAATGTTGTTGTCGTTCTAGCACCAAAGGACCATAGGTGTCACTCTCCATTAGAGAGAGACAGTTGGTAATGCATAGCTTGAGGAGCACCACTCCTCAAACATGGGGCAAGGCAAGGAGGCAGGTCTCTATGAACTACCACAGCTGGTACAGAGATACAACCTGGGCTGTTTTGATATCACACTCCAGCTGTCTAGTCAACTAAGCTAACCAGCACCCCCACCCCCTATCAAAATGATGGTGAGGCTAATGGCCCTTTTTGTTATTTAGTGCAAATGACAACAAATTCAGGTGAGAAGCATATGCATGGTTAAATGCAAGTATCCAAATGTTGCTGTCCAAGATGAGCCGCTCTGCTGTTAGCTTCATAAAAACGGCATCTCACTCTCTGGCTTATTATTGGAACACATTGAATGGCATGAAGTTGCAGGATTTGAATGGTAGATATGAACTAAATGTGCCGCAGAAAGTTGTCTTGACTATTCCAGTCTAAGTACCCTTTCAATGACATGCTCGATGTTAATTACTCCCAGTCAACCTCTTTGGCACTGAAAATTAACTATTGCAAAGGTGGAGCATCATTCCTTCAGGTTTTCTTTTGTTGTTGGCATTCTTAAAAATGTAAGATACTACTGAAAAAAAAATTATTTTCTGTCTGTTTTCACTCTTTATCCAATTTTTCTTTCTCTATTTCTCTTACTGTACTTGATCTGACATTGAATTTATCCACCCTAGTTTACTCTTCCCTCTCAGTCCTTGCAGTGTTAATTTCATGATCCTTCAATCTGATTTGTTAAGGAGATACACAATTGCTTGCCCTGTTCACTCAGGTCCCAGATGCCCTCTTTCTCTCTGCTGCTACTGCTGCTTGTAGCTACTCCGACCATTAGATCTGGTGTCAAGATATGTCACAGTCGTCTATCTTGCACCATCCTTGCGCATTTTTCTCTCATTGTGCTTTTATCAGCTTAGACTTCCAGCAACTTACCACACAAAAAATGTAACAACCTAACCATGGAGGGACAAATTTAACTAATGCCAGACACCTTTAGATGGCCTGCTATAGCAAATTATGGCACAAGACTTATAGAAGCAAATGATGGCTGAAACAATCGTTTATAAATGTAATTAGAAACAGCTGAACTCCTCTAGAATGTTTGTGATCCACCCACTCTCCATTACCAAACTTGGGCTCTTGTATCCACGAATACCAAACTTTAGTCTGCCTCTAAGCATAAGAAACTCAAATGCAAGCATAAATTGATGTTGAAAATATAGCTCTGTTACTCACTCAGTTACTTCACTCTCTGAAGGAATCTGGCCATAATGAGGGATTATAAGATTAAAAGAATTATTTTCCTATGAATTAGGGATTAAAAAATTAAAAGAAGGGTTCAGCTTCCTAAAAGGTTAAAAAAAGTTCATCTCTGTAATACTAACTGGACATGCCTCTGTGTTTAAAAAAAAAATTGCCTCATCTTAGAACATAGAGACAGCTTCTAATAAGGAGGATTTGCTCCCAAAGTCACAAACCTCAACACACGGTATAATATCGATAACATAGTTTTGCGAACTGTCACGAAAGCTACCGCAGTGTAATAGTTGATAAGATGGTTTTACGTGGACAGCCTTAACCAGTCAACTGAATTTTTGACAAAAATAACCAAATCTTGCACCACAGTTAGATGACTAATGAGAACATTCACTGTCATGAGACTCGTAGTTTAGTTGTTTTAGAAATCGAAGAGGATGGATCTTAACTAGAATTAATACACCTTATTTGGGAAATAAAAGGGGACAAACTTACTTGCAAAGGAGGTAACACCTCCATACATAAAAAATTAGTTATGCAACTTGGAAATATAGGTACCACACATTGAATTTTTAGATTTGTTCGATACACTCCTATGTCTCTCAGAGTAAAGGTAGAACTAATGGAGTGTGGCAATGATAGTTCTCCCCTTAACTGGGACAGAAGTATTTTGCTAGCTCTATAATCTTCTACTCAGGGATTTAGGTAACTGTTACTTTTAAAATTGATGGGTATCCTTCTTAAATATTTTACTATAACAATATTTAGTTTTAAAAATTGGATTCTCTACTAGAAACAAGATGATACTTTCTTTTCCCAGAACTATTAACGTTGCAATTGACTGTCTCACCAACTGTAAGTTGCATGTTTGGTTCTTTAATAAACTTTTATATAATTTAGAAATTATACTGTCCCACATAGTGTTCTGTATCACTAACTCATGAATCCATTCCGTACACTCTTTGGTGGGAAGGTAGATTACTGAGGAGCGCTTCCCAGACCCTTATAATATCTGGGTTATTATAATCTGGCTGAAACTTGTTAATGAGGCTATCTGGAGGTTGGTAATGTTCTTGGCTGGTTCCTTTCCTTTAGGGTGAGTTAAATCAGTCCTTCAGACCCATTCAAGTGTCTTTAGGATCTGTCTTGTTCAATGTTAAGTGAGAGTAATCATCTGACAAGTACGCAAGATCGGGATAGTCCCAAAACGGGACTAGGATTGTAATCCTACCTTCACTTCCTTTTTGCTGCCTTTCTTGAATATTAAATCTTCACTCCTGCCTCTTGTGGATCTTTTTCCTTGTTGTCACTAGTCTTTCTTTTTTATTCTTGGTCTCATTCATTCAGCATCAATTTCTTGCTATTTACTTTTTGCCTTCAGTCTTTTTTTTGCCTTGCTTTTCTTATCTCTCTGTTCCACTTTTTCCTTCACCTTGATCCTTTGCTTTGTTAAGTCTCATATGCCTGTATCTAATTCTTCAATGAGAACATTGAGCTGTATGGCGAGACTTGTGTCTCAATGATACTGACTTGCAATTGACTGAAGCACAAACTGTACCAATGCTTTTTCAACAAAAGCCACTGGAAAAAAATAAACCATTTTGAATAAAGAGTGAAGATTTGAACATCTGGAAAAATGCTAAATAAAGATGTGAGGGAAAGAGAGAAAACCAGAATAGGTTTTTTTTATTTGTTCAGGGGATATGGGCATTGCTGGTTAGGACAGCATTCATTGCCCATCCCTAAATGCCCTTCAGAAGGTGGTGGTGAGCCGCCTTCCTGAACTGCTGCAGTCCATGTGGGGTAGGTAAACCTACAGTGCTGCTGGGAAGGAAGTTCCAGGATTTTGATCCAGCAACAGTGAAGGAATGATGATATAGTTCCAAGTCAGGATGGTGTGTGACTTGAAGGGGAACTTGCAGGTGATGGTGTTCCCATGCAGCTGTTGTCCTTGTCCTTCTACTTGGTTAAGTCACGGGTTTGCAAGGTGCTGTCTAAGGAGCCTTGGTGCGTTGCTGCAGTGCATCTTGTAGATGGTACACACTGCTGCCAATGTGTGCTGGTAGTGGAGGGATTGAATGTTTGTGGATGGGGTGTTAATCAAGCAGGCTGCTTTGTGCTGGATGGTGTTGAGCTTCTTGAGCGTTGTTGGAACTGCACCCATCCAAGCAAGTGGAGAGTATTCCATCACACTCCTGACTTGTGCCTTGTAGATGATGGACAGGCTTTGGGGAGTCAGGAGGTGAGTTACTCGTTGCAGGATTCCCAGCCTCTGATCTACTCTTGTAGCCATGGTATTTATATGGCTACTCCAGTTCGGTTTCTGGTCAATGGTAGCCCCTAGGATGTTGATAGTGGGGGATTCAGTGATCATAATGCCATTGAATGTCAAGGGGGATGGTTAGATTCTCCCTTGTTTGAGATAGTCATCGCCTGGCACTTGTGTGGTGCAAATGTTACTTGCCTCTTATCAGTCCAAGCCTGGATATTGTCCAGGTCTTGCTGCATTTCTACATGGACTGCTTCAGTATCTGAGGAGTCTCGAATGGTGCTGAATATTATGCAATCATCAGCAAACATGCCCACTTCTGACCTTATGATTGAAGGAAGGTCATTGATGAAGCAGCTGAAGATGGTTGGGCCTAGGATACTACCCTGAGGAGCTCCTGCAGTGATGTCCTGGAGCTGAGATGATTGACCTCCAACAACCCCAACCATCTTCCTTTGCGCTAGGTATAACTCCAACCAGCAGAGAGTTTTCCCCCTGATTCCCATTGACTCCAGTTTTGCCAGGGCTCCTTGATGCCATAGTCAGTCAAATGCTGCCTTAATGTCAAGGGCAGTCACTCTCACCTCACCTCTTGAGTTCAGTTCTTTTGTCCATGTTTGAACCAAGGCTGTAATAAGGTCAGGAGCTGAGTGGCCCTGTCAGAACCCAAACTGGGTATCACTGAACAGGTTGTTGCTGAACAAGTGCTGCTTGATAGCACTGTCGACGACACCGTCCATCATTTTACTGATGATGGGGCAGTAATTGGCCGGATTGGATTTGTCCTGCTTTTTGTGTACAGGACATACCTGGGTCATTTTCCACATTGCCGGGTAGATGCCAGTGTTGTAGCTGTACTGGAACTACTTGGCTAGGGGCACAGCTAGTTCTGAAGCACAGGTCTTCAGTCCTATTGCCAGAATATTGTCAGGGCCCATTGCCTGTGCAGTATCCAGTGCCTTCAGCCATTTCGTGATATCACGTGCAGTGTATCGAATGGCTGAAGACTGACATCAGTGATGCTGGGGACTTCAGGAGGAGGCCAAGATGGATCATCCACTCGGCACCTCTGGCTGAAGATTGTTGCAAATGCTTCAACCTTATCTTTTGCACTGATGTGCTAGGCTCCCCCATTATTGAGGATGGGGATATTTGTGGTAGCACCTCCTCCAGTTAGTTGTTTCATTGTCCACCACCATTCACGATTGGATGTGGCAGTACTGCTGAGCGCATATCTGATCGGTTGGCTGTGGGATCGCTTAACTTGTCTATTGCATGCTGCTTACGCTTTTTGGCATGCATGTAGTCCTCTGTTGTAGCTTCACCAGGTTGACACCTCATTTTGAGGTATGCCTGTTACTGTTCTTGGCATGCCTTCTTTCACTCTTCATTGTACCAGGGTTGATTCCCACAGCTTGAATAAGGATATGCCAGGCCATGAGGTTACAGAATGTGGTTGAGTAAAATTCTGCTGCTGCTGATGGCCCACAGTACCTCATGGATGCCCAGCTTTGCGTTGCTAGATCTGTTTGAAATCTAGCCCATTTAGCATGGTGGTAGTGCCATACAACAAGATAGAGGACATTATTACGAGATTGCTTCTATTTCATTTTTGTAAAATATGTTTCAAGGACTTATAGTTGAATTATGAACATAGATGCATCTGGAATCTTGAAGAGATGCTGAACTTTGCGTTTGTTTAAAAAAGATGTTACCAGAAGGTTCCTGGATTTGGCTTGTGAACAAGTCTTACTGGAAGGCGCTTGTCTGCGGATAATCACCCAGCTGAGGTTGTTCTTGACTTGGGAAATATTTATGAAGAAGTGACAGGTCAAGATTTATAGAGGTCAGAAGACATGACTTCTGGAATATTTGTAGTTTCAATTTGTTTTTGTTTGTTTGTTTTGTTTTTGGGCCTCCTTATCTCGAGAGACAATGGATACGCGCCTGGAGGTGGTCAGTGGTTTGTGAAGCAGCGCCTGGAGTGGCTATAAAGGCCAATTCTGGAGTAACAGGCTCTTCCACAGGTGCTGCAGAGAAATTTGTTTGTTGGGGCTGTTGCACAGTTGGCTCTCCCCTTGCGCCTCTGTCTTTTTTCCTGCCAACTACTAAGTCTCTTCGACTCGCCACAATTTAGCCCTGTCTTTATGGCTGCCCGCCAGCTCTGGCGAATGCTGGCAACTGACTCCCACGACTTGTGATCAATGTCACACGATTTCATGTCGCGTTTGCAGACGTCTTTATAACGGAGACATGGACGGCCGGTGGGTCTGATACCAGTGGCGAGCTCGCTGTACAATGTGTCTTTGGGGATCCTGCCATCTTCCATGCGGCTCACATGGCCAAGCCATCTCAAGCGCCGCTGACTCAGTAGTGTGTATAAGCTGGGGATGTTGGCCGCTTCAAGGACTTCTGTGTTGGAGATATAGTCCTGCCACCTGATGCCAAGTATTCTCCGAAGGCAGCGAAGATGGAATGAATTGAGACGTCGCTCTTGGCTGGCATACGTTGTCCAGGCCTCGCTGCCGTAGAGCAAGGTGCTGAGGACACAGGCCTGATACACTCGGACTTTTGTGTTCCGTGTCAGTGCGCCATTTTCCCACACTCTCAATTTGAATTGTTACAAAAGACAGTTGGTTTTTGCCTGCCAAGAAGACTCACCTCATCTCTCTCTCTCTCTTGAAAAAGAAACCTTGTGACAGAGACAGAGAGAGGAGCAGAGTCGGAGGAGCGGAGGTTTAAAAAGCGTGCCAAATCACAGAGTTCGAGATAAAGACAGATAGGGGAGCACAGCAGGAGCAGAGCAGGGGAAAAATCACTTAAGAGTGATTGCGCAATCAACAGAGAGAGCAGGGAAGAAGCTACCTGTTTGGTGAGTATCTGGTAAGTGATTCAGGTCCATTCTAATCCTAAAATTTAAAATAGTAAAGGAATTAGTGGTAAGCTTAATAAAATATATTAAAAAAAGGAAAACAAAATAAATAATTGAATAAAATAATTAAGTAGTCAATTAAAACACATTAAGGATGGCAGGCGAGTTAATGTGTCATGGCTGCAGCATGTGGGATCTCCTGGATGCCAGTGTGATCCAGGGCAAACACGTCTGCGGTAAATGTTTGCAGCTCGAAGAGCTTCGGCTCAAAGTCATTGAACTGGAATCCGAGCTGCAGACACTGCGACACATCAGGAAGGGGGAAAGTTACCTGGACATTTTGTACCAGGAGGTGGTCACACCCCTTAGAATAGGGTCTTCTGATTTGGTCAGTGGTCAGGGACAAGAAAGTGTGGCTGCAGCTGAGGGAGCTATGGAGACCCAGAGGGCAGGAGTGCAGGAGCCTCAGTCTTTGCGATTGCCCAACAGGTTTGAGGTTCTTTCAGCTTGTTTGGATGAGAGTGGGGGCTGCAGGGTGGATGAGCAACCTGACCATGGCACCATAGTACAAGAAGTGATTCAAGTGGAGGGAGAAAGAAGGAATGTAGTGGCAATATGGGACAGTATAGTTAGGGAGATTGATGCTGTTCTCTGCAGCAAAGAGCAAGAGTCCAGATGGCTGTGTTACCTGCCAGGGTTCAGGACATCTGCTCAGGGTTGGAGAGGAACTTACAGTGGGAGGGAGAGGATCCAGTCATCGTGGTCCATGTAGGTACCAACGACATAGGCAGGACAAGGAAAGAAGTAATATCCTAGAGTCCTTAAGGAAGTGGCCCTAGAAATAGTACATGCATTGCTGGTCATTTTTCAAAATTCTATAGACTCTGGAACAGTTCCAACGGATTGGAGAGTAACTAATGTAACCCCAATTTTTAAAAAAGGAGGTAGAGAGAAAACAGGGAATTATAGACCAGTTAGCCTGACATCAGTAGTGGGGAAATTGCTCGAGTCCATTATAAAAGATGTAATAGCAGAGCACTTAGAAAACAATAACAGGATCGGACAAAGTCAACATGGATTTCCGAAAGGGAAATCATGTTTGACAAATCTACTGGAATTTTTTGAGGATGTAACTAGTAGAATAGATAAGGGAGAACCAGTGGATGTGGTGTATTTGGACTTACAGAAGGCTTTCGATAAGGTCCCACATAAGAGATTAGCATACAAAATTAAAGCACATGGGATTGGGGGTAAGGTACTGATATGGATAGAGAACTGGTTGGCAGACAGGGAACAAAGAGTAGGAATAAACAGGTCTTTTTCCGAGTGGCAGGCAGTGACTAGTGGGGTACCGCAGGGATCAGTGCCAGGACCCCAGCTATTCACAATATATATTAATGATATTGACCACAAGTCGTGGGAGTCAGTTGCCAGCGATCGCCAGAGCTGGCGGACAGCCATAAAGGCGGGGCTAAAGAGTGGCGAGTCGAAGAGACTAAGCAATTGGCAGGAAAAAAGACAGAAGTGCAAGGAGAGAGCCAACTATGTAACAGCCCCGACAACCAATTTTATCTACAGCGCCTGTGGAAGAGTCTGTCACTCTAGAATTGGCCTTTATAGCCACTCCAGGCGCTGCTCCACAAACCACTAACCGCTGACTAGGCGCTTACCCATTGTCTCTCGAGAGAAGGAGGCCAAAGATGAAGAAGAAGATTAATGATATTGATGAGGGAATTAAATGTAATATATTCAAGTTTGCAGATGACACAAAGCTGGGTGGGGGCGTGAGCTGTGAGGAGGATGCAGAGAAGCTCCAGTATGATTTGGACAGATTGAGTGAGTGGGCAAATACATGGCAAATGCAGTATAATGTGGATAAATGTGAGGTTATCCACTTTGGTGGCAAAAACAGAAAGGCAGATTATTATCTGAACGGTGATAGATTGGGAAAGGGGGAGGTGCAGCGAGACCTGGGTGTCCTTGTGCACCTGTCACTGAAAGTAAGCATGCAGGTGCAGCAGGCAGTTAAGAAGGCAAATGGTATGTTGGCCTTCATAGTGAGAGGATTCGAGTACAGGAGCAAGGATGTCTTGCTGCAATTATACAAGGCCTTGGTGAGACCATATCTGGAGTATTGTGTGCAGTTTTGGTCTCCTTATCTGAGGAAAGATGTTCTTGCTATGGAGGGAGTGCAGCAAGGGTTTACCAGACTGATTCCTGGGATGGCAGGACTGACATATAAAGAGACATTGGGTCGATTAGGCTTGTATTCACTAGAGTTTAGAAGAATGAGAGGGGGTCTCCTAGAAACCTACAAAATTCTAACAGGACCGGATGTTCCCGATGGCAGGGGAGTCCAGGACCAGGGGTCACAGTCTAAGGATAAAGGGTAAGCCATTTAGGACTGAGATGAGGAGAGATTTCTTCACCCAGAGAGTGGTGAACCTGTGGAATTCTCTACCACGGAAAGCAGTTGAGGCCAAATCATTAAATATATTCAAGAAAGAGTTAGATATAGTTCTTCGGGCTAATGGGATCAAGGGATATGGGGAGAAAGTGGGAACAGGTTACTGAGTTTGGAAGATCAGCCATGATCATACTGAATGGCAGAGCAGGCTCGAAGGGCCGAATGGCCTACTCCTGCTCCTATTTTTCTATGTTTCTATCTATGTTTCTAAGTTCTGCATAGTCAGTATGAGGAGCTAGGCACCAAATTAAGAAACAGAACCTTAAAGGTAATTATCCCTGGATTATTACCTGAGCCACATGCAAATTGGCATAGGGCAAATAAGATTAGAGAAATGAATGCATGGCTCAAAGACTGATGTGGTAGAAGTGGGTTCCAGGTCGTAGGGCACTGGCACCAGTACTGGGGAAAGTGCTGGCTGTACCGTTGCGACGGTCTACACCTGAACCATGCTGGGGCAAGTGATCTAACAAGCTGCATAACTAGGGAAGTAGAGAGGATTTTAAACTAAATAGTGGGGGCAAGGGATCAGATTTGGGAAAATATGGTAAATCAAGGAGTGGAGACAAGGCAAGAGAGAAAGGTATTAATATGGGAAATGATAAACAGACTGTGACAGGAAAGGACACAGCGTAAAAAGCTAAAAGGAAATCAACAGATAAGGCGAGAGGTTACAAAAATAATAAAAGGACACAACTAAAGATGTTGTACCTGAATGCACGTAGCATTCAAAACAAAACAGATGAATTGAGAGCACAAATAGTAATAAATAAGTACAATCTGAAATAAAAACAAGAAATGCTGGAACCACTCAGCAGGTCTGGCAGCATCTGTGAAAAGAGAAGCAGAGTTAACGTTTCGGGTCAGTGACCCTTCTGCCAATGCAGAAGGGTCACTGACCCGAAACGTTAACTCTGCTTCTCTTTTCACAGATGCTGCCAGACCTGCTGAGTGGTTCCAGCATTTCTTGTTTTTATTTCAGATTTCCAGCATCCGCAGTATTTTGCTTTTATTTAAGTACGATCTGATAGCCATTACAGAGACATGGCTGCAGGACGATATAGATTGGGATCTGAATATTGGAGGATACATGTCATTTAGGAAGGACAGGAAGCTAGGAAAAAGTGGAGCGGTAGCTCTGTTAATTAATGATGGTATTAGCGCAACAGAGAGAGATGATCTAAGTTCAGAAGACCAGGATGGAGAAGCAGTTTGGGGAGAGATGAGAAATCATAAAGGCAAGAAGTCACTTGTGGGAGTGGTGTACAGGTCACCTAACATTAACTGCGCTGTGGGATGAGTTATAAAGGAAGAAATAATGGCAGCTTGTCAGAAAGGTACAGCAATAATTATGGGGGATTTTAACCTCCATATAGACTGGAAAAATAAGATGGGCAGAGCTGACCTAGATGAGGAGTACATCGGATGTTTTTGGGATAATTTCTTGGAACAATACATTCTGGAGCCAACCAGAGAGCAGGCTATACTAGACCTAGTATTGTGCAACGAGATAGAAATAATTAATGACCTCATAGTTAAGGCACCCATAGGTAGCAGCGATTATAATATGATTGAATTTTACATTCAGTTTGAGGGAGAGAAGAGTGGGTCCAAGACTAGTATTTTAAACTTAGATAATTATGAGGGCATGAAAGCAGAGCTAGCTAAAGTGAACTGGCAAATCAGATTAAGGGATAGGTCAATAGAGATGCATTGGCAGACATTTAAGGGGATATTTCAGAATACATAGAATAGATACATTTCAATGAGAAAGAAAAAGTCCAAGGTGGGACCTGCCATCCATGGTTAACTAAAACAGTTAAAGATAGTATAAAACTTAAAGAAAAAGCCTAAAATTGCGCAAAGATGGGTGGCAGGTCAGAAGATTGGACAGAATATAAAAAACAGCAAAGAAGGACTAAAAGATTGATAGAAACGTAAAATTAGATTACGAGAGAAAGCTAGCTAGAAATATAAAGACAGATAGTAAGAGTTTCTATAGATACTTAAAAAAGAAAAGAGTTAACAAAATGAGCATTTGTCCTATAAAAAGTGAGTCTGGGGAATTAATAATGGATAATAAGAAGATGGCAGATGAATTGAACAGATATTTTGCATCGGTCTTCACTATTGAGGGTACAAGCAACATCCCAGTATTAGCTGTAAGTCAGGAAATGGAAGGGAGAGAGAACTCAGGAAAATTACAATCACCAGGGAAGTGGTACTGAACAAATGGTCGGAACTGCGGGCTGTCAAGTCCCTGGGTCCTGATGGACTTCATCCTAGGATCTTAAAAGAAGTGGCTAGTAAGATAGTTGATGCTTTACTTTTAATTTTCCAATATTCGTGGAAGGTTCCATTTGATTGGAAAATAGCAAATTTATTCAAAAAGGGAGGGAGACAGAAAGCAGGAAACTACAGACCAGTTAGCTTAATACAACAAAAACAAGAAATGCTGGATTCACTCAGCAGGTCTGGCAGCATCTGTGGAAAGAGAAGCAGAGTTAACGTTTCGGGTCAGTGACCCTTCTTCGGAACTGACAAATATTAGAAAAGTCACAGATTATAAACAAGTGAGGTGGGGGTTGGGCAAGAGATAACAAAGGAGAAGGTGCAGATTGGACCAGGCCACATAGCTGACCAAAAGGTCACGGAGCAAAGGCAAACAATATGTTAATGGTGTGTTGAAAGACAAAGCATTAGTACAGATTAGGTGTGAATATACTGAATATTGAACATCAGCAAGTGCAAACCTGAAGAAAAACAACCTGAAAAAAACAGTGGGTAAGCAAACTGAACAAACTAAGATTAAATGAAATAAATGCAAAAAAAGATAGTAAAAAATGTAAAAATGAATGCAAACAAAAGGAAGAAAAAATAACTAAAAATGACTAAAAATGAAAGTAAAGTGGGGGGCTGTCATGCTCTGAAATTATTGAACTCAATGTTCAGTCCGGCAGGCTGTAGTGTGCCTAATCGGTAGATGAGATGCTGTTCCTCGAGCTTGCGTTGATGTTCACTGGAACACTGCAGCAATCCCAGGACAGAGATGTGAGCATGAGAGCAGGGGGGAGTGTTGAAATGGCAAGCAACCGGAAGCTCAGGGTCCTGCTTGCGGACTGAGCGGAGATGTTCCGCAAAGCGGTCACCCAGTCTGCGCTTGGTCTCCCCAATGTAGAGGAGACCACACTGTGAGCAGCGAATACAGTATACTACATTGAAAGAAGTACAAGTAAATCGCTGCTTCACCTGAAAGGAGTGTTTGGGGCCTGGGATACCTCGTCCCCGTCCCAGGGCACCTTCCCTTGCAATCGCAGGAGGTGTAATACCTGCCCATTTACCTCCTCTCTCCTCACTATCCCAGGCCCCAAACACTCCTTTCAGGTGAAGCAGCGATTTACTTGTACTTCTTTCAATGTAGTATACTGTATTCGCTGCTCACAGTGTGGTCTCCTCTACATTGGGGAGACCAAGCGCAGACTGGGTGACCGCTTTGCGGAACATCTCCGCTCAGTCCGCAAGCAGGACCCTGAGCTTCCGGTTGCTTGCCATTTCAACACTCCCCCCTGCTCTCATGCTCACATCTCTGTCCTGGGATTGCTGCAGTGTTCCAGTGAACATCAACGCAAGCTCGAGGAACAGCATCTCATCTACCGATTAGGCACACTACAGCCTGCCGGACTGAACATTGAGTTCAATAATTTCAGAGCATGACAGCCCCCCACTTTACTTTCATTTTTAGTCATTTTTAGTTATTTTTTCTTCCTTTTGTTTGCATTCATTTTTACATTTTTTACTATCTTTTTTTGCATTTATTTCATTTAATCTTAGTTTGTTCAGTTTGCTTACCCACTGTTTTTTTCAGGTTGTTTTTCTTCAGGTTTGCACTTGCTGATGTTCAATATTCAGTATATTCACACCTAATCTGTACTAATGCTTTGTCTTTCAACACACCATTAACATATTGTTTGCCTTTGCTCCGTGACCTTTTGGTCAGCTATGTGGCCTGGTCCAATCTGCACCTTCTCCTTTGTTATCTCTTGCCCAACCCCCACCTCACTTGTTTATAATCTGTGACTTTTCTAATATTTGTCAGGTCCGAAGAAGGGTCACTGACCCGAAACGTTAACTCTGCTTCTCTTTCCACAGATGCTGCCAGACCTGCTGAGTGAATCCAGCATTTCTTGTTTTTGTTTCAGATTTCCAGCATCCGCAGTATTTTGCTTTTATTTCAGTTAGCTTAATATCTGTGTTAGAGAAAATGGTAGAAGCTATCATTAAAGATGTTAATGCAGGGCATTTAGAAAAATTGAAGGTAATAAGACAGAGTCAACATGGTTTTGTGAAAGGGAAATCATGTTTAACCAATTTATTGGAGTTCTTTGAGGGAGTTACATGTGCTGTGATTGAAGGGGAACTGGTGGATGTACTGTATTTAGATTTCCAGAAGGCATTTGATAAGGTGCCACAACAAAGGTTATTGCAGAACACAACAGCGCATGGTGTAGAGGATAACATATTGCCATGGATAGAAGATTGGCTAGCTGACAAGAAACAGAGAGTAGGCATAAATGGGTCATTTTCTGGTTGGCAAGATGTAATGAGTGATGTGCCACAGGGATCTATGCTGGGGCCTCAACTTTTTACAACTTATATAAGTGAGTTAGATGAAGAGACCAAAGGAATGGTTGCTAAATTTGCTGATGACACAAAGATAGGTAGGAAAGCAACTTGTGAAGAGGACATAAGGAGACTACAAATGGATATAGATAGGTTAAATGAATGGGTAAAGACCTGGCAAATGGAATATAATGTGGGAAAGTGGGAAATTGTTCACTCTGGCAGGAAGAATAAAAAAGAAGCATATTATCTAAATGGTGAGAAATTGTAGAGCTCTGAGGTGCAGAGGGATCTGGGTGTCCGAGTGCATGAATGGCAAAAGGTTAATATGCAGGTACAGCACGTAATTAGAAAAGCTAACATAGAAACATAGGAAATAGGAGCAGGAGTAGGCCATTCTGCCCTTTGAGCCTGCTCCGCCATTCATTATGATCATGGCTGATCATCCAACTCAGTAGCCTGTTCCAGCTTTCGCTCCATACCCTTTGATCCCTTTAGACCCAAGAGCTATATTGAACTCCTTCTTGAAAACTTACAATGTTTTGGCCTCAACTGCTTTCTGCGGTAGTGAATTCCACAGGCTCACCACTCTCTGGGTGAAGAAATTTCTCCTCATCTCAGTCCTGAATGGTTTACCCTGTATCCTTAGACTATGACACCTGGTTCTGGACTCCCCCACTATCGGGAACATCCTTCCTGCAACTACCCTGTCAAGTCCTGTTAGAATTTTGTAGGTTTCTAGGAGATCCCCCCTCACTCTTCTGAATTCCAGTGAATATAATCCTAAACGACTCAATCTCTCCTCATACGTCAGTCCCGCCATCCCAGGAATCAGTTTGGTAAACCTTCGCTGCACTCCCTCTATAGCAAGAACATCCTTCCTCAGATAAAGAGACCAAAATTGCACACAATATTCCAGGTGTGGCCTCACCAAGGCCCTGTATAATTGCAGCAAGACATCCCTGCTTCTGTACTCGAATCCTCTCGCTGTGAAGGCCAACATACCATTTGCCTTTTTTACTACCTGTTGCACCTGCATGCTTACCTTCAGCAACTGGTGTACGAGAACACCCAGGTCTTGCTGTATATTCCCCTCTCTCAGTTTATCGCCATTCAGATAATAATCTGCCTTCCTGTTTTTGCTACCAAAGTAGATAACCTCACATTAATCCACATTATACTGCATCTACCATGCATTAGCCCACTGACTCAACTTGTCCAAATCACCCTGAAGCCTCTCTGCATCCTCCTCACAACTCACCCTCCCACCCTGTTTTGTGTCATCTGAAAATTTGGAGATATTACATTTAGTTCCCTCGTCTAAATCATTAACGTATATTGTGAATAGCTGGGGTTTTGGCACCGATCCCTGCGGTACCCCACTAGTCACTGCCTGCCATTCGGAAAAAGACCCATTTATCCCTACTCTTTGTTTCCTGTCCGCCATCACAATACACTACCCCCAATCCCATGCGCTTTAATTTTGCATGCTAATCTCTTAAGTGGGACTTTGTCGAAAGCCTTCTGAAAGTCCAAATAAACCACATCCACTGGCTCCCCGTCATCAACTCTACTAGTTACATCCTCGAAGAATTCTAGTAGATTTGTCAAACATGATTTCCCTTTCGTAAATCCATGCTGACTCTACCCGATTCTACCACTGTTCTCTAAAATCTATAAAATTTTTGATAATGGACTCTAGAATTTTCCCCACTACCGACGTCAGGCTGACTGGTCTGTAATTCCCTGCTTTCTCTCTACCTCCCTTTTTAAATAGTGGGGTTACATTAGCTCCCCTAATAGAATGTTATCATTTATCGTGAGGGGAACTGAATACAAAAGTAGGGAGGTTATGCTTCAGCTACACTGGGCATTGGTGAGACCATATCTGGAGTATTGTGTACAGTACTGGTATCCTTATTTAAGAAAGGGTGTAAATGCATTAGAGGCAGTACAGAGAAGATTTACTACACTAATACCTTGATTGGGCGGGCTGCCTTACGAGGAAAGATTGGACAGGCTAGGTTTGTATCCATTGGAATTTAGAAGAGTAAGAGGCAACTTGAATGAAACATATAAGATCCTGAGGGGCCTTGACAGAGTGGACGTGGAAAGGATGTTTCCTCTTGTGGGGGAATCTCACACTAGGGTTCACTGTTTAAAAATAACGGGTCGTCCATTTAAGACAGAGATGAGGAGAATTTTTTTCTCTTAGAGGGTCGTGAATCTTTGGAATTCCCTTCCTCAAAAGGCAGTGGAAGCAGAGTCTCTGAATATTTTTAAGGCAGAGGTCGATAGATTCTTCATAAGCAATGGGGTGGAAGGTTATCGGGGTTAGGTGGAAATGTGGAATAATCAGCTCAGCCATGCACTTATTGAATGGTGGAGCAGGCTCGAGGGGTCAAGTGGCCTAGCCCTGCTCCTAATTTGTATATCCAGTGTGTCAGATTCCTATTTCCGCCTGTATTTGAAGAAACCCTGCATCTCAATTGTATTGGAACTGAAAACCCTTGTTGCCGCATTTCTGCTGTAAGACCTATTTGAAAGCTCTATAGCTGTATTTCTTGAAAAGCCTACCCAAACTGATCTTCAATGTCACCTGGAAAGAACTATTCTAGGAAGATCCCAGTGACAGCCTTCTATATGCATTTGGGGCACCAATCAAAAAGGATAAGTATTCTGCCTAAGTGCTTTTTTTGTTTTCTTTGTAACAGTGCTATAAACAACAATCCCGTGTGTGTGTGTGTGTGTCTAAGATAAATAAGTGGCTTTAATATTTCAAATTGTGTGTCTACGTTTTCCTTCATTATTAGCTAAGAATTGTTTTATAATAAACTGATAATTTTATTGTTTATTCAAGAAACCTGGTTGGTGTGTTTTATTCTGGGAAAATAGAGTATATGGTTGACTGTATCAGTAAGTGGAAAATTTAAATAAATGTTGTGACCTGTGGAGAAGTGGGACTAGAATAAACACTGAACTCCTCCCACCTCAGTCATAACAATATCCTCAATGTGAAGATGGGACTTTGTCTTCACAAGGACTGTGCGGTGGTCACTCCTACCAATGCATATACAACAGGCAGATTGGTGAGGATGAGGTCAAGTAGGATTTTCTCTCTTGATGGTTCCCTCACACTATTGGGGTTGTGGCAAATTATGACAGATCAGTTCTGATTTGAGCATAATAATTCATAAGCAACCTTATGCAAGCTTTTCTCACGCTATTGTTTTTACAGTTCAACTCTTGCAAAGAAAAGTTATTTGCAATTATTATGTCTGCAAAGATGGTTTAATTGTATTTTACTCTAATACACTATTAGGTTTGGTTTTAGGAATCGCTACTGCAGAAGTGGTTAAAGATACAGTTGGTGAGATCTGGAACAAATGCTAGCACAAGCCTCATAAAAGTTCCACATGTTATAAATACATCCCTGACTGGATATTTGGCTTTCTGAAGGCCTCTTAACAGTCAGTGCTGCTCTCCCATTTGAAACAAATACTTCAGTGCATGGGTGACATGGCCAGAGGGTATAAAGGTGAATATTACTTTTTATGTTTTTGTTGAAAAGTTAGCATTTACATATTATATGTATATTGTGTTGCTTTATCTGCATTTTTATTGCTGCATTATATTTTGTTGTTGCTGGCAGAACTTTCCCAGCGTCAGACAGGCCCTCTGCTGAGTCCGGAGCCCACCAACTATTTGGAGGCGGCCTCCTGGCGGCAGGTCTGAGGGTCATTGGAGCTTCCCCTCAAACCTCCAATGACGAAGCTGCAAAGCTGAAATGGCCACAACCACAGCCACATTGATTCCTATGGATAAATCCACAGCTATCCAAGACAGCCTCCATTTTAAGGTGCCCTCTCACCCACCACTCCTGGGCTGCTGGCCATCCAGTGCTGCGAGGTCTCTCCTTGGGTGTCCCACCCATCATCCTTAATTGGCTAGTGAACACAGAGGAGCCTGTTAATTGGCCGCCTCCCATAAGATCACGGCACCATGGCTCTGACCCCCGATTATTTTCTATGTCTGGAAGATTCTGGCCTGTGTGAGTCATTGGTAAGGTATGGCCACCTGGTCCAGTTGGAAGCGGATCTTGATTGGAAATGTCTGTCGCTGCCTGATGTGGCGCCCTGAGCCATTTGAGACACTAGTGTTCTGACATGTTGAGGAAGCTTAGCATCTGTTGTAGGCCCTATGTCTTGGGTATGGCCTCCTGCGAGATGCAGCTCTCTGCTCATCCTCTCTTTGTGTGGAGCTGCAGGTCTGTGAGCAGCAGGCTGTTGCTGCGGGTGTTCCTGGTCCTCAGCTGAGGTCTAAAGTAACACAGAATAAGCGGCACCCATGCTGATCTGATAGATCAAAGCTCCAAAGTGCGGATCAGACCTCTGAACTTTCAAAGTGTAGATGGCATCTGCAAACTGTGTAAAGTAACTTTTCAGCACAAGTACTGTGAACAGTTCCCTTTAACACAAGCAGATAGGAAAGCAGCTGTGAGTACTCAGTACCTATTGGCACATTTCGCTGTCATGGATTCAGCCCGTTCAATTGCTGCTTTGTTCTCTACTTTCACTAGTGAGCTCTAGGAAGCCCCAGGAAATCTGTGGTCCCAAAGTTAAACTGCAAAGCCCACATTAATGTCACACTAATTAAGCAATTAAGATATCTTAATTGACAACACACCTCTTCTGATGGGGTTCCGTGCACACAGCCTAATGTGCTGCAGTGAAATGTGGAAGTCAGCAGGTTGGAGTTGTCTTCCTGATGCGTACAGAATTTTTCCCATTTTAACTCCCCCCACTCCCGTCTGCATCCAATCCCACGTGCTCACCCATGTTAAAATTCCCTCCTGTGTGTTTCACTGATGATTCTACAATGTGATTGGTTGAAGAGCCACACTGTTTCTCAGACTGTTCACAGATGCCCTGTAGAGGATGTCGCACTGAATCAGATGTTGGATTAGATTAAGTCTCCGCTGTAAATCCCACAAAATCATTGTGAGTTGCTGTCAGCAAGGTGAACAGTGAGCACTGTTCCTTCACCACTGACTGCGAAATCTGGGCAATTGAGCATGTTTTGGATTATGAGCAGGCATTAGTGTTGGTTTGCAAAATGCCTTTCTTTAAAGAATCTTCAGTAACATTTTATAATAACTGAACTGTAAACGCAGGAAAAAGGATACTGAACGCATGAAGGTTCCAGCTCAGTGTCTCTTTATTCCACTGGCACAAAACATGAATGTACACTCGTGAAGACTAAAAACTTAACTTAAAGAAACAAACTCATTACTGTGGACTATTGCTCAATCCCCAAAGATGGAAAACTGTTGAGCGTTTAACTCTTTATTTCGAATCAGCAATGTGGCAGACTTGTTTGTTAAACAATGGGAATGCCTCGCTTCAGCTAAAAATGGATGGGCCTAACTCCTTGAGATGAAGGAAATAGTGAAGTGAGAAGATTAATTTTTGCTTTACTCGGTTGATATGGTGGATGTTCAGGTCTGCACTAACTAATTTATAACCTGCACTGTCCCACTGATTTCTCCATCACTCATAGGTTTAGCAGAGTGCATTCTCCCCAACTCTATGGACTGCTCCACATAATGTGCAAGCTGTCCAATGTTTAGGATGAAATAAAAACAGAGAGTGCTGGAAATACTCAGCAGGTCTGGCAGCATCTGTGGAGAGAGAAGCAGAGTTAACGTTTCAGGTCAGTGACCTTTCATCAGAACTGACTTGAAATGTCTTGCCTTTCACAGGTGCAAGGTTCCCTTGCAACAAGATTAAGTACATTAAGTGGAAGCCAGCATGTGAGGGATAACTTCCAGGTGGCATTAGGGAGCTGAGATCAAAACTCATTCACTTACACAGAGTTAAAATGGGGCCCATTGTTGGTGCTGTTATGAAAGTGCTTCCATTATTTTTAATATATTTTTTTAAGATCTATATTAAAACTGAAAAGACTCCATGAATGTGTTTTTTTTAACCGATGGGACAAGATGTTATTTGAAAGCGACCTGTGATTTGGGCTTAGAACGCTTGTTGACTTGGGGAAAAAAATGGTTACAGAGAAGCCACATGTCAAGGTTGAACGTGATCAGGAGATCAACTCACTGTTTGGGGTTTGAACATTGTTTTCAGATTTTAGTTGTGATGAACTGTTTGAAGACAGTTGGTGTTTTCCTGCCAAGGAAAAAGAAACCGCCAGCTCACCTCCTTCTCTACCTTTTTGATGAAATCCTGCCAAGATCCAGTGTGGAAAAAACATTCCTGGTGCTGTATAGTTCCTGAGAAGCTGGAAAAAACTCCTGCAATTCAAATGTGTGCTGGTGGAAAAACCTTGATGCAACATGTCTCCTCGAAAGCCTACTAGAATATTTCTCGACATCTTCAGAACGGACTGCTTCTGAAACAATCCGAGTGACCCATCTCTGCATACCTGATGCCAGACCAAAAAAGGGACAACTGACTTCCTTCCACATCTTCCTTCACTTTTTTTTATCAAGAATTAGTACGTATTTGGCCAAAGTAGTTTATTTTTGGTATTTTACTAACAGAACTCTGCAAAGTGAATTTCTGTATTTTTTCCAGTGTGTGTGTGAGTATCATAATTTCTCCCCTCACTACGTTTTGCCCGTCAGCTGAGACGGTGTATCGGGGTGTAGCGCTTGGAGCCAGCAGTGAGAGCTGACTGTAGATGAGGACCAGTGATTCCAGTCCATCTGACAATTTGGATGCAGCTGACTGAAAATACAGGGGTACTACCTCTATCGGAACACCACATACACCGCCATCAACCAGATGAAGAACAACAAAGCCCTCGAAGCATGGTGGCCCTGCCCTATACACAAAGCTTCATGAGTTTTTCACGGCCTGGTGGGAACAGGGCAGGATTCCACGGGATCTTCGTGATGCCATTATCATCACCTTGCACAGAAACAAAGGAGAAAAATCAGACTCCTCCAACTACCATGGGATCATTCTCCTTTCTATTGCTGTGAAGATCCTGATTAGAATACTTCTGAACAGGCTTGTGCCTACCATTGCAGAAGAAAACCTCCCAGAGAGTCAGTGTGGTTTCAGAGCAAACAGAGGCATCACAGACATGGTATTTGCACTCAGACAATTACAAGAAAAGTGTTGTGAGCAAAACAAAGGCCTGTATGTCACTTTCATAGACCTCACCAAGGCATTCAACACTGTGAGCAGAGGTGGATTTTGGAAAATCCTTGTAAAACTTGGATGCCCACCCAGGTTCCTGGCTATGGTGAAGCAGTTTCATGAAAATTAGTACAGACATGTCAAGCAAAACAGTGACCTCTCGAGTCCCTTCCGAATCTCCAATGGCGTGAAGCAGGGATGTGTGCTGGCCCTGACCCTATTCACCATCTTTTTCAGCATGATGCTGCAGCAGGCAATGGAAGACCTTAAGGAGGGAGTTTATGTACGCTTCTGGACTGATGGAGGCCTTTTCAACCTCAGGTATTTTCAGGCTCATACAAAGACACAAGAAAAACTCATCCGTGAACTTCTTTTCACCGATGATTGTGCTCTCCTGGCCCACAGTCAGTCAGACCTGCAATGTATAACAACACATTTTTCCAAGGCGGCACAACTCTTCAAACTAAAAATCAGTTTAATGAAAACTGAAGTCCACATCAGCCTGCACCCCAAGAAGAATATAGACCACCAAACATTGTCATCGAGGGAACCGAGCTGAATGCCATCAAGCAACTTACATATTCGGGAAGCGTAATCTCCTTTGATGCCACCATAGACAAGGAAGTGGACAATAGGCTTTCAAAAGCAAACAGTACATTCGGCAGACTCTACAAATGTGTGTGGAGCAACCACAGCCTCAGAGCACAGAACAAACTCAAAGTGTACAAGGCCATAGTCCTCATGACCCTTATGTATGGCACCGACTCATGGGTCCTATACCACCGTCATGTACGCCTTCTAGAGCGCTTACATCAGCTCTGCCTCCACAGCATCCTCAAGATTCACTGGCAGGACCGCGTCACAAACATTGAAGTCCTGGAAACAGCCAACATCACCAGCATCGAGGCCACCTTCCTACAAGGCAACTGCGTTGGGTGGGTCACGTTTCTCGGATGGACGACAGTCGCCTGCCCAAGATCATGTCGTATGGAGAGCTGATCATGGGTAAAAGGAACAGAGGGGCCCCATGTAAACATTTCAAGGACTCCCTGAAGAAGTTCCTCTCTGTGTGCCACATCGACCATCGCCAGTGGGAAGTGCAGGCCATGGATCGTGATGCCTGGAGATGCTACATCAGGAGGGCTACAGACACTATTGAGAATGAGCAAAGAACCAGCATGAAAGAGAAAAGGAGGAGAAGGATAGATCCAATTGCCCCCAGCAGCGACTGCACCTTCACTTTAACCTGCTGTGGGATAATCTGCCGGTCATGGATAGGCCTAACTAGCCACCAGCGGGCCTGCAACCAATGACTACAACCTTCCCAAAATCCTCGTCCATGAAGAAATGCCAAGAGAGTGTGAGTGTAGTTGGGGAATTTTTAAAAAGGGAACTTTATTTTAATCGGTGTGTTAATGCTTTGCTTCATTACTGGTTAAGTCTTATTTTATGACAAACTTTTAATTTTGTTGTTTATTAAAGAAAGCTGGTTGGTGTATTTTGTTCTGGGATTTAAAAGAAAGTATGTGATTGGCTGTATCGGTAACCGGGTAAACATTTAAATATATGTTGTGACCTGTGGAGAAGTGAAACTAGAAAAGACAGTGTACTCCTCCCACCTCGGTCGTAACAGCGCCACCCTGTTAAAATGAAGGAAAGAACAGCTGATAGCTGCATGGGATACAACACTGGCATAAATTATTACATGCATTATCAAAGCCTGTATAACTTCACACATTTTTGAAAAACATGAGTTAAATATCCACAACCTGTGAGTTTGCTTAATTTCTTTAATTTTAAAGGGGAAAATTGTACAATATGTTTCACATTGGTGCAATTAGACATTCTGTTTCACACAACACTTATATGAGCAAACATTGATATATTGTCAGTGCCGGCCTATTGCACCAAATAGGTATTAAATATTGGTAAAAATAGTTTTAAAGCCAAGTTAACTATCGTAGGAAGAAGGGAGAAGGAGCACACATTTCTACCTCTTGTCAAATTTTCTTGTTGCCTGGTGCAGGGTTTGTGGGGATGGGGCTGGAAGTCTGTGGAAAAGAAGACATTTTTTTATGTGTGGCCAGCAGTGTATTTTGGAAGATCACAGGGATGCTCTGCTCTTTAATTCAAATAGGAAAACATGCCCTGGATTTCTTGACGTGTGAGACCTTCCACTGGGAGAGCATATTCATAAATTTGGACCTTTGTGTAAATAAGTGCAAATGCATTTGAGAAAATGTTTTCTCGAATATCCTCCCAGAACCTTTGGGGTATTATGCTTCGCAGTTCTCTCCTGGGTTTTACATCCTGAATATATATGTCAGCTTTGTCGGATGCATATAAATCAGTTTGCAACAAACTGAAGGAAGGAAACTTTGCAATTGTAAATATTAATAAATCATCTATTATGGAAGTGATTTTTACTTTAATTATTGACACTAACTTATTGAACAAATGTTTGTTTTTATTATTTCTGATCCTGTTAATTATATTTATCAAAGTGAAATAGTAAACAAATAGAGAAAGGAAAAACTAGATATGAATTCATGCATGGCAGGGGCAATACAGATGCTAAAAAAACAGGCATTAGCAATTTATTAGTAGGTAGAACTTGTTAGGTTTCCTCAGTCAATAACAACTTTTTCTGTACTGCTCAAATATTTTTTTGCTTATTAGTTTTCTCTATATATGCTCCACCTCTTTTGGAGGACAGAAAAATGTCTGTTATTGTTCAAAAATATATTTGGCTTTAAACACTGATTGGGAATGTGTTAACTACCTGCTTAATTTGGATGGAGTCATTACATGTGGCTAATTGAAGTTTGATTATGGATTCTTCAATAGGCAGTGTTATGTTATTTGCAGCAATTTTCTTTTCATTCTGTGCTTAATTTTAAAAAAGTATGCTTACAGAGTCATAGAGAGATACAGCACTGAAACAGGCCCTTCAGCCCACCAAGTCGGTGCCAACCAACAACCACCCATTTATACTAATCCTACATTAACCCCATATTCCCTACCACATCCCCACTATTCTCCTACCACCTACCTACTCTAGGGGCAATTTACAATGGCCAATTTACCTATCAACCTACAAGTCTTTGGCTGTGGGAGGAAACCAGAGCACCCAGTGGAAACCCACACGGTCACAGGGAGAACTTGCAAACTCTGCACAGGCGGTACCCAGAACTGAACCCAGATAGTTGGAGCTGTGAGGCTGCGGTGCTAGCCACTGCACCACTGTAGATGGCTATTGATGATGTTTGCTAGCCTGTGCCCACCCTGGTTGTATATTTTTGGCTACAAGACAATGTCTTGCCTTATTTGTCTTCAGGACATTGCAAATTATAATTTTAGAAGAGTTAGAGCAAGCTGTGACCACGTTAATATTACACATGGCAATACCAAGAATCTTTTAACCAGCAACTGCACTCTCAAGTTCATCATTTGTGGAATTCAGCCTTCATCAATGCATGGCATTGAGAAAAGTTTTCTTTAACCTTTTATCAATGTGTACAGCTAAAAAACACATATAGTACTATTTTGACACAAGTCATATTCAGAGCACGACTGCACATGACCAGCTGGCAAAAGTACCTTTTAAAGATGGGTTGGAGGTAAATTTGAAATTTCTCGGAACTCTTTGATTAAGTTTTGGTCTAATGTTTCAAAGACAGGTAGATAAGGTAGATAAGTCCCCAGGGCCTGATGGGATCTACCCCAGAATACTGAGGGAGGCAAGGGAAGAAATTGCTGGGGCCCTGACAGAAATCTTTGCATCCTCATTGGCTACAGGTGAGGTCCCAGAGGACTGGAGAATAGCCAATGTTGTTCCTTTGTTTAAGAAGGGTAGCAAGGATAATCCAGGAAATTATAGGCCGGTGAGCCTTACGTCAGTGGTAGGGAAACTATTAGAGAGGATTCTTCGGGACAGGATTTACTCCCATTTGGAAACAAACAAACTTATTAGCGAAAGGCATCATGGTTTTGTGAAGGGGAGGTCGTGTCTTACTAATTTGATTGAGTTTTTTGAGGAAGTGACAAAGATGATTGATGAGAGAAGGGTGGTGGATGTTGTCTATATGGACTTTAGTAAAGCCTTTGACAAGGTCCCACATGGCAGACTGGTGCAAAAGGTGAAGTCACACGGGATCAGAGGTGAGCTGGCAAGATGGATACAGAACTGGCTCGGTCACAGAAGACAGAGGGTAACAGTGGATGGGTGTTTTTCTGAATGGAGGGATGTGACTAGTGGTGTTCCGCAGGGATCAGTGCTGGGACCTTTACTGTTTGTAGTATATATAAATGATTTGGAGGAAAATGTAGCTGGTCTGATTAGTAAGTTTGCGGACGACACAAAGGTTGGTGGAGTTGCGGATAATGATGAGGATTGTCAGAGGATACAGCAGGATATAGATCGGTTGGAGACTTGGGCGGAGAAATGGCAGATGGAGTTTAATCCGGACAAATGTTAGGTAATGCATTTTTGAAGGTCTAATGCAGGTGGGAGGTATACAATAAATGGCAGAACCCTTAGGAGTATTGACAGGCAGAGAGATCTGGGCATACAGGTACACAGGTCACTGAAAGTGGCAACGCAGGCGGATAAGGTAGTCAAGAAGGCATTTGGCATGCTTGCCTTCATCGGTCGGGGCATTAAGTCTAAAAATTGGCAAGTCATGTTGCAGCTGTACAGAACCTTAGTTAGGCCACACTTAGAATATTGCGTGCAATTCTGGTTGCCACACTACCAGAAGGACGTGGAGGCTTTGGAGAGGGTACAGAGGAGGTTTACCAGGATGTTGCCTGGTCTGGAGGGCATTAGCTGTGAGGAGAGGTTGGAAAAATTTGGATTGTTTTCACTGGAACGACGGAGGTGGAGGGGCGACATGATAGAGGTTTACAAAGTTATGAGTGGCATGGACAGAGTGGATAGTCAGAAGCTGTTTCCCAGGGTGGAAGAGTCAGTTACTAGGGGACATAGGTTTAAGGTGCGAGGGGCAAAGTTTAGAGGGGATGTGCGAGGCAAGTTTTTTACACAGAGGGTGGTGAGTGCCTGGAACTTGCTGCCAGGGGAGGTGGTGGAAGCAGATACGATAGCGACGTTTAAGAGACATCTTGACAAATATATGAATAGGAAGGGGATAGAGGGATATGGGCCCCGGAAGTGCAGAAGGTGTTAGTTTCGGGAGGCATCAAGATCGGCGCAGACTTGGAGGGCCGAATGGCCTGTTCCTGTGCTGTACTGTTCTTTGTTCTTTGTTCTTTTGACACTTGGGGTTAAATTGGATAACCCATGAAAATGGACATGGCGATCACAGTACATGATTAATTCATGCCCATGCGTTGCATTGTGGGTAGTATATTAAATTCGTGCTGCCTTATGTTTTGTATGACTGCTGTGTGCAAGCAGTGCTCCTGTGCTGTTCATTGCTCACATCAGCAGGGTGCAGATATCACGGGTGGCTGTTGCTACTTAAAGGCAATCTGCGTTATATTCCAGAAAGTCAGTTGGTGAAGGATAGTACTGGAGCCAATCTTTACTCAGTCTAACATTTATTTACAGAGTGAAACATTGCTTCCTCACTTAGCCACACCACAATTTCGGCAAGTGTCTCTTTATATGTGCTCAAGTGAAACCCCAATTAATGCCCTCTGCCTGCATATAATTAAACACAATTGATATACAATTAACAGTCTGCTCCTCTTAAAGTGTGGCTGCAAGAAGTAATGGGAGTCCTTTGTGAACTGACTCTGTGCTGCAATGTACTGAAGAATGGCTGAATATGTTAGAGAGTCAAGTACAGGAAAGCTCCAAAAATGCATACAATTGCAGCAGTAGCCAGAAGACATAATCCGGCAACTAACCTGTAAGTTCTGCATGATCCCTTTAAATGGCACTGGCTGGGTCCTTCATTCAGTTTAACATTGTGTTCAGGCTAAGAGAGGGTACTGGCTGAAGTATGGAGTTGCAAAATGGCAGCTGTGCCTTCAAATCAGCATTACACACTCATTTGGGTCAACATCTTGTAACCATGATTCTATGGTTCTCTGCATGCTGTCAGTGGTGGTGAAACATACGCAAATGACTTTACCAAGATGATGTCCTGTGAAGTTTCATTGAAACTGTCCATGCGCAGCTTGAATCTAATTTTGGAGTCTTAGTTGGCTGCGTAGTGCCTAAAAAAGGGGCACTATACAGTCCAATCGGCCCATCAACTTATCATCTTCCCACCCAATGGTAACTAGCACAGAGGTTAAAATGGTTTTAAAAGCAACGGGCCTTTTCCCTCTAGTGGACATTTTGTAATCTTTAAAAATCTGGCTGTAAATTGGCTTATTTATATAAGGGGAGATTTATTGTGGGGTTCTCCCAACCTCCTGCAATAACTTTCCTGGGAGATCAGCTGAAACCCTAGAGAAACAATTTAAATATCTGTTTTGAACAATATACGTTGTTTCTCAGGGAGTTATGCCAACCTCCCAGCAAGGAAGCCTCAAGGAAATTTCAGGCAATAAATTGTAATTCTGCTTCAAATTCTAATTGTTATTTATTGAACAAGACAAAACAATGGTTATTTGTTCCAGCTAGATTGTGAATATTAATGAGTTTGAACTAAGGATGCTTTTTAAAGGATATACTCTGGCACTCGCTTGCTACATAGTTGTTGCTTGCTAGTTTTTTCCTTGATTTTAACAGCTTCTTTTTTACCATATTTTTATTCACTATCACCAACTCTTCTACTACTGGTCGGTATTTGTTTTCACTGCTGTGAGGCACTGGCAGATGCTTTCGGCATTAAAACCACTATTTTAAAGGAAAACACAACATTTTCACGTTGTAAATCAACTGTGTGGATCAACCACCAAGAAAGTGGAAAGCAAATTGCCAACTGCTTGATGAGATTATGATATAAAAAACCACACTGGCTAACTAATGGCCCTGCGACTCATACCCTGTCTTCCTACATCTGACTCCAGTCACACAGAATATGATTAATTTAACGCCTTCAGAGCAATTCGGAATGAGCAGTAAATACTATCTTATCATGTCACCTATATCCCAAGAACAAATACAAAAGAACTTTTAACAAAATATTGCAAATGCACGAAATCTGAAACAAAAACAGAAAATTCTGGAAACATTCAGCATCTTTGGAGAAAGAAAAACAATGGCCTTAATTTTATTCATGCGCCAAGCTCCGCGGTGGTGTGCTTTGAACTCGACAGCGTGCCTGCATTCAGTGGCCACCAAGCCCCCATGATATTACACGTGGGGGCTCATTAACATCACTGCAACATGACGCTCCCCCCCCATATTACATGGGGAGAAGTGGGACATCCGGCGCAGTGAGGAACCTTTTGATAGCTGTGCAGCAGATGCTGGGGCCCCAGTTAAAGGGCCCCAGCACCTTCTTCCTGACAGTTGTCAAATAAATACTTACCTCACTGTTGAAGGGTGGGGCTGCTGTAAATATGGCAGCGAAGCAGAAAGTGCTGGAGAAGCTCAGCAGGTCAGGCAGCATCTCTGGAGAGAGAAGCAGAGTTAACTTGACCAAGTTCACAGACCTGAAAGTTAACTCTGCTTCTCTCTCCACAGATGCTGCCTGACCAGCTGAATTTCCCCAGCACTTTCTGCTTTGCTGCCACATACTTATCCTGCTGTGTCCCAGTGTCCTGTGAAGTTGCGATCCTCTTCTTCCACTCAAGTATAACATTCCTTCGTGTAGGCGTGGCGCACCTGGGTGAATAATCTTAATTTTGCACATTCCAGGACGTTAGACTTAAATGTACCATAAACGACAAATACACAACAGAAATAAAACCATAACTGAAGAATATTTACATACTATGGGTTTCTAATCATCTGACTGTGAAAAGCTACAGACTAATATGCATTTGGAATCTGCATTCGTTTCTGTGCTAACTGTTACGTGAAAAGACAAGTAACTGCAATTAAACAATGTTTGAAAATAAAACTAGAAATATTGCAGCAATAACTATGATCAGCTGCTGCAGAAGCAAAGTATTCATGATCATGTGTCGCTATGGAATAGTTGAAAAACCATGACAACAGTACAGATTTCCTCACTAGTTCTGCATTGGTTATCAAACATGTGCAAGACAAACCTTGCAGCCAGAAGTTAGAACAGTTAAACAGTGGAGTTGCCTGTGCATTTAAAGGACTGCACCAAAAGTCGAGGATGGCAGAGGGGTGCTCTAGGGTGGCCCCACAGTGCAGTGAAGCCTCCCTGCTCACTCCCCTCCAAGCTGTGCAGGCAAGGCGGGAGGTCCTTTTCACCAGCGATGATAAGAAGAGGCTCTCCCGCCTGACCAAGGTAGCTTGGCTGGAGATGGCAGAGGAGGTGAGTAGCCACAGGGCCATCCGGTGTCAAAGGGTCCAATGGCGGAAGTGGATGAACGATCACTGTCCCAGCCAGCCGGAGTCCTCCAGGCCTTGTGCACACAGGGTACGACCGCTGAAGTCATCCACAGCCAAAGGGTCGTCATATCAGCAGCCTTCCGACAGTCAGGCTGCTAGCGCAGAAGTGTCACCACGTAGGAGAATCGGCAAGTATTTCCAAAAAGCATCGTGACACAAATGGGTCTTCATGGGTGACACAACAATGTAGAAAGGCCAAAAACAAAATAGTCTTCAATAACATGTGCGTTGCTTTACTGTATGTATGAAGCGTGCCAGCATGTACAGATCATGGCTCCTCCCATTACATCATTGCCATTCCAGTATCACTCACGTGCATCTCCACAGATGGAGTAATATGGACAATGGCTCAGTATTCTGCTGCGAGTAATGGTGGATGCAAAGATTTTGCAGATGCGGACTGCTGCACAACAGATGAACGAGGGTGCTGTGTGACATGCAGAGCCCTCTCCTCATCCAGCAAGGCCTCTCCCCTATTGAGTGCATAATTGTGCAGAGCACAGCAGACAGCAACAATGCGAGCTACCCTTTGTGGCTCGTACTGTAGGGAGCCACCTGATTTATCCAGGCAGCGGAATCGCACTTTCAGCATGCCGATTGCCTGCTCAATGGTGCCTCTTGTAGCTCCGTGGCTGTTGTTGTATCACTCTTCTGCAGCTGTGCTGGGGTGTCTCACTGATGTCAGGAGCCATCTATGGAAGAGGGTAGCCCTTGTCTCCAAGAAGCCACCTCTCCATCTGAGCCATTTCAGTGAACAGCAACGGTAGCTGGGACTGGTGCAGGATGAAGGCATCATGGCAGCTGACTGGAAAGCGGGCACAGATCTGCATGAATCATTTCTGGTGATCACATACAAGCTGCACATTGATTGAGTGGAAGTCCTTATGGTTTATGTATTCAGCTGGTCACCCGGCGGGAGCCTTGATAGCCACATGGGTGCAATGTATGACCCCGTGCACCTGTAGGAATCCCACGATGGAGCCGAAACTGGTGGCTCTCTGGGCTTGGCTTTCAGGGCCTGTCGTGAAGCCGATATAGTCACCAGCGCTCCGGAACAGAGCATCAGTGACCTCCCTGATGCAGCGGTGCACTGCTGACAGTGTGACCCCAGAAAGGTGTCTGGTGGGCCCTTGGAATGATGCAGAGGCGTAAAAATTGAGGGTCGCTGTCACTATGAGGGCCACTGGCATAGGATATCCCCTGAAGCCTTTGGACTGCAGGTCATTTTTCAGCCGGGCACAGAGGTGTGTCACTGACTCTCTCAACATCAGCAGTCACCCCTGACACTGGCAGTCTGACATTTGCAGGAATGTCATGCGGGACCTGTCAATGCACAGCTATCTGTAGCGGCAAGCTCTCCTTGGGTGCTGCTGCTCACGACTGGGGCCTCTTTGTGGGCTGTAACTGCCTGTTGGTTTTGCCTGTGGCACATATGGATCCTCTCAAGAAGGGCGTCAATGAATACAGGATGAACGATCCCCATCTTCCAGTTGCAATTCAACTCGGCTCCTTCAATTCTTTGAAGATTCCTGACAGGGCAGAGATTGATGTTGAGTGGTACATCAGGTGCTTTCATGCAGCAGCTATGTGGCATGGCATGGCCCGTCTTAGCTCCCCCAAGTGGCACCGCATGACCACATAAAGATTGTACAAGCTGCATTGAAAGGCTCACAAGACATATAAGCTTCACACGTCTACTGTCTCTAGCACTCTCTCCACATACAAGGTGACTCGAGTGCCATTGCTCCTTTACTGACAGAGGCAGTCAATGGCACAGAGCTGCCAACCATAATGGAGGGCAGAATCGCAGTGGCTTCCTTTCAGTATGCAGAGTGAGACCCTTGAATATCTGGACTTAACTTCGCTGGTGAAAACTTCTGCCTCTGATGAGCCATCGGCTTTTCTGATCGTGAATGGGATGGCACGTGACAGTCGCCCATTCAACGTAAAATGCAGAGGCCTGCATCGAGAGGTGAAAAGCTGCATAATCAGGAGCGGTAAGTACCATTTTGTATATGGTAATTGGGGTGCCCCCACTGCCGGTAATAGGTCTGACCAGCGGCATCAAGGGGTCAGTAAAATTCAGCCTAATGTTTCAGGTGTAACCCTTCATCTAAACTGGAACACATTAGAAATGAACAAGTTTTGAGAAGTAACAGCAAGGGAAAGAGGGGAGGAGGAAAAGGGAACGCATATAGAAGAAAAGAAAAAGAATGTGCTGGAAAGTGATTCAGTGGAAACCGGAAGATGGTTAAAAAAACATTTGATGCCAATAAAAACGTAACAGTGTTCCTGGAAACTCTGCTTGGCCAGTGTCACTCCTCTTTGATTGTTTACATAGTGTATATCATAATTTTAATCAAGTTCCCTAACAAATAAATTATACATTGTGGTGCACTTCACAGGGAAGTCAGTTTTCAATTTTTAAAAGTAACCTCTACAGTCTACATTTTCAGACCCCGCTGGAACGGAGGTGAACGGACCCGGAAATATTGGCACCAGCTGGCGTGCTGGTTTGCCGACACCGTTCCTGGCACTGGCTATTTTTGCGGAGGCAGGTTCGGGGCCGGCAGGGCTATCTGCCTCCATCTGGTGAGTAGCCAATTAGGCTCTTTAAGGACCTAATTAAGGCCAATAAGGCAGGGGCCAGTTTAGGTCTCTGGAGGCAGGCACCCAGCAGCAGACCAGGGTGAGGGAGGGGGTGCAGCGGCCAGTGCTCCAAGCAGACTTAGAGGCCCTCCCTGCCTGCTTGGGTACAGGGATAGACACAGGCTGCCCTGTAGAGAGATCTCCCATCCCTCCCTCAATGACAGTGGCATGGCTGTTGTATCTACCTTTTACTTAAATATTTGAAAAAGTTGGAGAGGGCACTGTCATGTTGAAGCGCCCTCTCTGTTACTTATCTTCCATTGCAGCCGGCTGCTCCTCTCAAGCTGGAAGGCCTCTAATTGGTCCTACAGCTTCGAGAGCCCACCCACTGCTCTTCAGTGGACAGAGAACCTGTGTCCATGCCAATTAAGGGAACACCACTGTGAAAATCCCAGGTCAGCGATAGTTTCCTCGTGGGACAAGGTCAGGACCCGGAAACAGTCCCAACCTCTGTTTCTGCCCCCTGAGCCAAAATCCAGCCGTACAAGTGTATGATGCACTTCATTTTGTTTGGTTAATTCGCTTAGTTAAAAATAAAAACAATTATAGCCTCCACTGTGCAGTTAGACAGAGCAAAAACACAAAGCAATTTTCCTGCAATCAACTTTGCCTGTTATTCATCGTATTCCAGCGTAAACTTATGACTTAAAAATAATCAGAAATAGTCTGCATTAATCAATCATACAGACAATGCTCATATTTTCATTATTAATCAAAATGAAATGTGTTGAATTGCGTTATCAGCCTGGCAAAAGGGAAAGCACACTTACAGTTTCAAATGTTCTACTTTTTAATCAATTTATGTCAATAAATCAGACGAATATAGAATTACAAAATAAAATCTGATAAACCTTGGGTTATACTAAAACAATTTTTATTTAAATGAGACCCAAAAGGTCAACGTTATTTTAACAAGTGAGCAGATCTTCCTGAGAATTGCTCAGCGTTAATCTGGGGTCCACAGCATCTCTGAGCTTTAACTGATTCATTTGCCATCCAAATAGCAAAGAATAAGACTTCCAATGTAATTCCTGCATCTGTGCCCTTAGTCACGCTGTGCACAGAGGATGCTTATGAGCCCTGGCAATTTAGCATTTTTAAGGCATTGAAGGTGCTTTAAATGTAAAAACCCAGGGTTTTCCTACTGCAGTGTGTTGCAGAATGAGGAGCAGCCAGTTCACCAAATGGCAAATTTCTTCCATTAAATCATTCAGGCCAGCCCACTTACACAACTGCTAGGCCCACCTCCTTCTGGAATGTGTCTTTGCAAAGCAGGTGTGGAAAGAGATGCAGTGGCTTTTGTCGAGGTTCATCCCAAGCAGCTCTGTAATACAGGAGTCTGTGCTCTACGGGTTGTTCCCAGGGACGCACAACGAGACAAACATCAACTGCTGCTGGAGGACTATCAATTCGGTGAAAGACACCCTTTGGTCTGCCCGAAACTTGCTGGTCTTCCAGCGCAAAGAGTTGTCCACGACCGAATGTTGCAGACTGGCACATTCCAAGGTCCAGGACTACGTGCTGAGGGACGCACTAAAGCTTGGGGCAGCCACAGCAAAGGCTCAATGGGGAAAGACCACTGTGTAAGATCCCCCCACCAAGCTGAACTGAGGGACTGGATCCATGGGAAGCCCTTCGCATTGTACTGGGAAAATTTTCATTTGCTGTAAACTGTAAAAATGTATATGGCATGACAAATGAAATGGAAGGGTTGTGAGGCAACTCATGATTCTATTGAAGGAAACTGATCTCCCTGGCACTGTTTGTATTTTTTGACTTGGTGCTGTTTGAAACTGTTTGGTAATGTATTTTTTACAGATTTTTATGAATAAAGTATATTTTGGAAATTTAAAAAAATGATTCCACTACCTCACTACTCACATCACCAACCTGATCTAGGCAGTCCAGTTACAGCCACCTACAAACAATAAGAAAATGCCTCTGATTCTGTTCTTTAGGATGGGCTCAGAGATCAGGGATGCACCCAGGGTGTTAGGCAGATGTCATGTCCTGCCTCACATTGGCCTCCCTTGGAAATTCAACTATAAACAGGCAAATGCAGGTAATTGAAGCTGCTTATAATATGGTGAAATTAATCAAAGAACAATTCTAATTTTGTCAATTTCAAACTCAAAGTACATGACTGACATTCATTCCCCTTTTCAAAGATGGTCTTGCATCTGTAACAAAGTCACACTCTGAAGTGAGACAGCTGGTGTGTGACAGTTGCATTCTAGATGTAAGGCTTTTAAATACGCATGTACAAGCTGATCTTCTGTGACATTGCTCACAGGTATTCTGGTGTCTGGGGCGCAGTTGTGATGTTTTGCTGTATCCTGACTTGTCCCTTTAACCTACTACAGTTAATAGCAAAATCCAGGTAATTGTGCCTATTTTTAAACAGTTAAAATTAATGAGGGAATAGATTTATTTGCAGCTGTAACAAGGTGTAACACGTTAAATAGTCACATCTAGTACATGATATCTGGTGTCTAATATTTGGTGTATAACATTGGGAGTATGATAGATGGGAGCTATATATATATATATATATATATATATAATGTACAAATACACATTAAGAGATGGCTATGTCTTGCTCACTTTGAGTCAGGGAGTGTTGCAAGGCCCAAAGTGGCAGTAGGGAAGAGTTGCATACCTCAACTGGTGGAATGTGAAAAGAAGTTTGTAGGAGACCTCCTGAAAGATAGCAGGTTATAGGTAATTTTACAAATTTTTACTTCTGGCATAAAGCTTCTCATGCTATCAGTATTGAACAAGAATTCAAGCCCAAGGGTCAGTGCACTGCATGAGATTTTCGTTCTATTAATTGTGGGGTGTGCTGAGCTCAGTGCTTTAATTACTAATTCTGCTTTAAGAGTGTATTCTTTGTGTCCATTCAAAATGGGCTTTGAAGATTGACTTTGTGCGACAGTGTAACATAGGTGATAGTGAGTCAGCAATCCATTTGCACCTCTCTAACGTTCCAGAAAATAGGACTGTGGCGACCTTACACTCTGACACCTATGATGAGAAAAAGGAGGGGGTGATGTACAGACAATTAGAAGCAAAGGAACAAAACATTTGGTAGAGATAATCAGGATGCAGAATATACAGAGGTAATGCAGGGCAAGGCCATGGAGGGATTCATAGACCAGAACAAATAATTCAACACATTGAGGAATGGGTAGGCAGTGAAGGTAAGTAAGGACAGGAGTGATGGGTATGCAGGGAAGTTTACAAGTGGGAGTTTGGGATGTTTTGCACTTTGATGGGGGAGGGGAATGGAAAGTCACCAGAAAGGAATTGGAATAGACAACTCTGACAGCGTTTCAGCCATGAAGGGGCAGAGGCTGAGAATTGCAATGTTGGAAGTAATCAGTCCTGCTGATGAATAAGATGCAGGGGATGAAATTTGGCTTGGTCTTGCACGTTTTTTGGGGTTTTACAAACCCCCTGTGGATGACAAATTGGCGTCCGCAGTGCTCCTGCACAATTCTGGTGTGAAACACGGCAGATGGCATCTGGGTAAAGGAGTTAGTGCACGTGCACTTAGCGTACAACAGTAATATGCAAAGAAGGCAGATCATGATGTCAATCAGCGTGCAACACTGATTTAATGCTGGAGCTTACATTTTGGATCTCCACATTCCAGTCCATGCCGTCTCTTAACCTCACACAGCAGAACACGTATTAAGCAACATGAAGGATTATCCATCAGCGCTATTTAAAGGCATCATCAATTACTTACAGGTGAATTTCTGCTTGATTTTCTTTGGCTGTTTCTTTGATTCTACAAGAGATCGGAACCAAGTCCTGTTTCTCAGTCACTCATGTGTTTTGTGACCTACATTGGCTCTCGGTCAAACAACACCTTGATTTTAAAACTCTCATCCAAATTTTCAAATCCCTCCATGGCCTTGCCCCTCCCTATCTCTGTAATCTCTTGCAGTCCCACAAACCCTGCAAAATAACAGCACTCATCTAATTCCAGCCTCTTGAGCATCCCCAATTTTAATCACTCCACCATTGGTATCTGTGCCTTCAGCTGCCTCAGCCCTAAGGTCTGGAATCCCCTCTCTACAACTCTCCACCTTTCTTTCTTTAAGACACTCTTAAAGCCTACATCTTTGACCAAGCTTTTGGTCATCTTTCCAAATATCGCCTTATGTGGCTTGATGTCATATTTGTTTTATAATGCTCCTGTGAAGTGCCTTGGGACATTTTATTATGTTAAAGGTTCCAGATAAAAATATGTTGTTGTTCTTGTTTCTATAGTTGCTTAAAGTTATCAAAGTCTAAAGGTGTGACAGGTGCTGCAGGAAATATTGTTGACTTCAAGACTTCTGTACAAACCAGTTGGTCCCAGATTCGCATGCCCCTTGGAATCAATCTTGACTAGGAAAATGAACAGAGACCATGCAGAGCAGAGCTAGCTGCCAGGAGAGAGAGGGGGAGGGGTTGGGGGAGAAGGGCTCTCAGGAGGAGGCCATATCCGCACAGGGTGTTCAGGGAGAAATTCCCCTACCTGAACATCAGCAAATAACAATGTTTCAGATGATTGTGCTTCACTAAGGAGCTTATCACTGAAATCTGCCAATTGCTGCAGCCACAACTGTAACCTCAGAGCAGGGCAAGGACTGCATTGCCAGAGGCTGTGATGGTGACTGTGTCCATGGACTTCTATGCATCAGGCTCCTTCCAGGTTGGTGCTGGAAATATTAGTAATATCTTGCAGTTTGCAGTGCACTGCAGCATAAGGAAGGTTACTGGATTTCACTATTCACTATCTCCCGCAGCACCTGACATCATTACAGCCTTGGTTAAAACATGGACAAAAGAGCTGAACTCAAGAGGTGAGGTGAGAGTGACTGCCCTTGACATCAAGGCAGCATTTGATGGAGTATGGCATCAAGGAGCCCAAGCAAAACTGAAGTCAATAGGAATCAGGGGGAAAATTCTCCACTGGTTAGAGTCATACCTAGCACAAAGGAAGATGGTTGTGGTTGTTGGAGGTCAATCATTTCAGCTCCAGGACATCACTGCAGGAGTTCCTCAGAGTAGTGTCCTAGGCCCAACCATCTTCAGCTGCATCATCAATGACCTTCTTTCAATCATAAAGTCAGAAATGGGGATGTTCGCTGATGATTGTACTATGTTCAGCACCATTTGTGACACCTCAAATACTGAAGCAGTCCGTGTAGAAATGCAGCGTGACCTGAACAACATCCAGGCTTGGGCTGATAAGTGGCAAGTAACATTCGCACCACACAAGTGCCAGACAATGACTATCTCTAACAAGAGAGAATCTAACCATCTCCTCTTGACATTCAATGGCATTACCATCGCTGAATCCCCCACTATTAACATCATTGACTAGAAACTGAACTGGAGTAGCCATATAAATACCGTGGCTACAAGAGCAGGTCAGAGGCTAGGAATCCTGCGGTGAGTAACTCACCTCCTGACTCCCAAAGCCTGTCCACCATCTACAAGGCACAAGTCAAAGAGTGTGATGAAATACTCTCCACTTGCCTGGATGGGTGCAGCTCCAACAACACTCAAGAAGCTCAACACCATCCAGGACAAAGCAGCCTGCTTGATTGGCACCCCATCCACAAACATTCACTCCCTCCATCACCGAATCACAGTGGCAGCAGTGTGTACCATCTACAAGATGCACTGCAACAATGTACCAAGGCTCCTTAGACAGCACCTTCCAAACCCATGACCTCTACCAACTAGAAGGACAAGGGCAGCAGATGCATGGGAACATCACCACCTGCAAGTTCCCCTCCAAGTCACACTCCATCCTGACTTGGAACTATATCGCCATTCCTTCATTGTAGCTGGGTCAAAATCCTGGTCCTCCCTTCCTACCAGCCCTATGGGTATTCCCACCTCACATGGACTGTAGCGGTTCAAGAAGGTAGCTCACCACCACCTTCTCAAGGGCAATTATGGATGGTCAATAAATGCTGGCATAGCCAGTGATGCCTACATACCCTGAATGAATAAAGAAAAAAAACTTTATTTCATTCCCCTTTGCCAGAGCGAAGCAGACAGAGTGAGCATGAGGGGTTTGCAGGTATTACAGGCTAATAGAAATGCTGGCCAATGAATGGACCAGCAGTTCTCTGTCTCAGCAGTGCCAACGGGAGCGGTGGCCATTGCTGGGATTGCACCCAGCATCGCAAAAAAAGATGTCTGGGAACCCCAGAACACAGGAAAGTTTTTGTTGCCTTGCCGGGATGATCAGTTGGGCCCCGGCGAGGCATAGGTGGTTTAATGGGGGGATGAGGGGCATGTTGGGGGTGGTTGCGGCATCAGGGGTGGCCCTCCATCGGGCACAGGGTCAGCTGTTGGCTAACTCTGCGAGTGCGCTATGTCAACCACTGTCACCGGTTTTGACATCTGCTTGTTTTTGTAGCCTCATCCCTCAAGTTTCAACCACATTATTCATTCATGGGATGTAGGCGTCGCTGGCCAGGCCAGCATTTATTGACCATCCCTAATTGCCCTTGAGAAGGTGGTGGTGAACTGCCTTCTTGAACTGCTGCAGTCCATTTGGGGTAGGTACACCCACAGTGCTGTTAGGAAGGAAGTTCCAGGATTTTGACCCAGCGGCAGTGAAGGAATGGCGATATAGTTCCAAGTCAGGATGGAGTGTGACTTGGAGGGGAACTTGCAGGTGGTGGTGTTCCCATGCATTTGCTGCCCTTGTTGATAGAGGTCATGGGTTTGGAAGGTGCTGTCTAAGGAGCCTTGGTGCATTGCTGCAGTGCATCTTGTAGATGGTACACTGCTGCCACTGTGCGTCGGTGGTGGAGGGAGTGAATGTTTGTAAATGGGGTGCCAATCAAGCAGGCTGCTTTGTACTGGATGGTGTCGAGCTTCTTGAATGTTGTTGGAGCTGCAGCCATCCAGGCAAGTGGAGAGTATTCCATCACACTCCTGACTTATGCCTTGTAGATGGTGGACAGGCTTTGGGGAGTCAGGAGGTCAGTTACTCGCTGCAGGATTCCTAGCCTCTTTCCTGCTCTTGTCGCCATGGTATTTATATGGCTACTCCAGTTTAGTTTCTGGTCAATAGTAACCCCTAGGATGTTGATAGTGGGGGATTCAGCAATGGTAATGCCATTGAATGACAAGGGGATATGGTTAGATTCTCTCTTGTTGGAGATGGTCATTCCCTGGCACCTGTGTGGTGCAAATGTGACTTGCCACTTATCAGCCCAAGCCTGCATATTGTCCAAGTCTTGCTGCATTTCTACACGGACTGCTTCAGTATCTGAGGAGTCGCGAATGGTGCTGAACATTGTGCAATCATCAGCGAACATCCCCACTTCTGAACTTATGATTGAAGGAAAGTCATTGATGAAGCAGCTGAAGATGGTTGGGCCCAGGACATTACCCTGAGGAACTCCTGCAGTGATGTCCTGGAGCTGAGATGATTGACCTCCAACAACCACAACCATCTTCCTTTGTGCCAGGTATGACTGCAACAAAGAACAAAGAACAGGACAGCACAGGAACAGGCCATTTGGCCCTCCAAGCCTGCGCCGATCTTGATGCCTCCCGAAACTAACACCTTCTGCACTTCCGGGGCCCATATCCCTCGATTCCCTTCCTATTCATATATTTGTCAAGATGTCTCTTAAATGTCGCTATCGTATCTGCTTCCACCACCTCCCCTGGCAGCAAGTTCCAGGCACTCACCACCCTCTGTGTAAAAAACCTGCCTCGCACATCCCCTCTAAACGTTGCCCCTCGCACCTTCAACCTATGTCCCCTAGTAACTGACTCTTCCACCCTGGGAAAAAGCTTCTGACTATCCACTCTGTCCATGCTGCTCATAACTTTGTAAACCTCTATCATGTCGCCCCTCCACCTCCGTCGTTCCAGTGAAAACAATCAGAGTTTTTCCAACCTCTCCTCATAGCTAATGCCCTCCAGACCAGGCAACATCCTGGTAAACCTCCTCTGTACCCTCTCCAACCAGCGGAGAGTTTTCCCCCTGATTCCCATTGACCTCAGTTTTGCTGGGGCTCCTTGATGCCATACTCGGTCAAATGCTGCCTTGATGTCAAGGGCAGTCACTCTCACCTCACCTCTTGAGTTCAGCTCTTTTGTCCATGTTTGAACCAAGGCTGTAATGAGGTCAGGAGCTGAGTGGCCCTGGCTGAACCCAAATTGAGCATCACTGAGCAGGTTATTGCTAAGCAAGTGCCGCTTGATGGCACTGTTGATGACACTTTCCATCACTTTACTGATGATTGAGAGTAGGCTGATGGGGCGTTAATTGGCTGGGTTGGACTTGTCCTGCTTTTTGTGTACAGGAAATACCTGGGCAATTTTCCACATTGCAGGGTAGATGCCAGTGTTGTAGCTGTACGGGAACAGCTTGGCTAGGGGCATGGCAAGTTCTGGAGCACAGGTCTTCAGTACTATTGCCAGAATATTGTCAGGGCCCATAGCCTTTACAGTTGTTGCATAGATAGTTCTTTGTTCTCCAGCCCTTGTCTGATAACAAGACATTACCTCACTCTGCTGACCCCTGGACTCCAAACAACCAGCCTACATGGTGCATCAGTTACAAACCTAGCAACTGGTTAGACATGCCTCCAGCATGACCTTGCAGTTTTCAGTACATTCACTTCCCCTTTAGCAGTACCGTTACACCACATTGCTGCTTCAACACATCCTACTTCCCTGCTGTGGACACGTGCTTACCACTTTTAGCCACACACACTACTTCCCCACGTATCAGGTTGCATACAGTTCATGGGTTGGATGGTGGTCGCCTACAGAAGGGTTGAAGTTTAAAGTATGTACCGTTTTGGCGGGGGGTGCGGGGTGTGGGTGCGGAAAGTCAGATGGTAACGGTAAGTGCTTTAGGGGAAAAGGGCAAATAATTAATTTAATTGTTATTGGGGGGGTGGGCGAGGGGAAAAAGAAATGTATTTATTTATTTTCATTTAATCTTTCTTTAAATATGCCAGTCGGGTACCTGCCTTTTAAAAATGGCATCACGCCTGCACACAAGCAGCTGACGCCATTGCTGGGGACGGACAGACTGCCCCCTCCAAATGATCGAGGGCGTGGCCCGCCCTGGCTATTTAAATGAGCGCCACACTTGGAATCAGCCCCATGAAGTTGCCATGCATTATTCTGAACAGGTGCGGAGTAATTGTGCATCGTCTTCCCCGTCACCGTTTTCGGGGGTTATCCAAATTAGTCCCTGCTGAGCTTAAAGCTCAAATCAGGGTCAAAAAGATGCCATGATTGAGAGAGTGCCTATTTGTAGTTTGTTTTTTTGAATGACTATTCAACTACAATCAACAATAATTGTATTAGTATGGAAGCAAAATTCTTCATTGTTGTTTCCCTGTCATGTGGAATTGTCTGGCTCAGACATTTACACCATGGCACCTCCATATAACTGAATTAATTCTTTAGTGCGTCAATTATTCGTTTATATTTCATTTACTGTAAGAAAATAATTAGACAAAATTCTGATTAGCTTAGTTGTTGGCTTTGTTTCATAAACATCACATAGTTCACTCTCGGTTCTCTGGGCCAATTCATCCCATGTATGACATCACATTCATTAGGACTATATGACAGGGATATTCTCAATGAGTTCTACTGCTCTTCAGCTTCTTTGTCGACAGGTATATAAAGGAGATTGAGAACAGTACCATTTATTGAAAATGCTGCCTTCCTCACATCTAGTAGGCACAATAATGGGTCTCCTTTACAGCTCTTTGTTCCTTACACAATGTTAAGAATGTTAAAATGTTATATGAGATTTAATTAACCTTGACCCATGAAGCAGATTAATAGGATCAGACATAATAAAAATTCTAAAATTTGGTGACAGCGAAAATTGTAACCCTTCTTCCAGTTTTTCAACTTATTCTGTACTTTGCTTGGAAAGTTTAGACGATTCTTTCCAATATTGCCCAGCTTGTTGGGTATTCTTAGGTCTTTAATGCTTCAACCCTTTGCATTTTTTCTTTAAAGGAGCAGTTGTCCAGTTGATTAAGTCAAACTGTCACAGATATCTGACAGACTGAGCTTGCTCACTTTCCATTACACATGTTCGGGATAGTCCAAAGAAAAAACAGAAATTGCTGGACATGCACAACAGGGCCATAAAAACCTATAAAGAAGAAATAAAAAAGAAAGAATAAGTATTGATCAAGTGTTTTTCACATCTCCAGGATGTCCCAAAGCACTTCATATGCAATTAGCTAGATTTTAATGTGCAGGCGCACTGGGAGCCGAGGTGTGGTGAGGTGGTGGTGGGGGAGAGGGAAGGAAGAGCAGGTCCAATAGCATGGGAAATTCTGAAGTAAGCACTATGCATCTGTCAGTGGCTTTTTAACCCAGTTGCCTCATTACTATTTTACTCCTGGGCTTTCTATTCAATTAGCATCAGTGGACGCTCATGGCACGTTTTCAACTCCAGTATTTAAAGGAACACTCCAAATATGCAATAGAATAAGTTTGGCGTCTTCGCAGAGAGCCACAAACCACTTGCTATGGATTGAGATGGGCAAAGGCTGCACCCTTCTTCAGCGATGCCTTCCTGGATGTACTGTTGGGGACTGCAGGGGCCTTGAGGGAGACATTCTTCCCTAATGACAGGAGCAAGATTTCACCAAATCTGGAAGAGACCACATTAGAAAGGATATAATTGCATTGGAAGCAGTTCAGAGAAGGTTCATTCGACTAATTCCTGGGATGAGAGGATTATCTTATGAGGCAAGGTTGGACAGGTTGGGTCTGTGTTCATTGGAGTTTAGAAGAATGAGAGATGATCTTATTGAAAAATATAAGACCCTGAGGGGAATTGACAGGGTCGATGTTGAAAGAATGTTTCCCCTTGTGGGAGAGACGAAAACTAGGGGGCACAGTTTAAAATAAGGGGTCTCCCATTTAAGACAGAGATGAGGAGAATTTTTTTTCCCTCAGAGGATTGTGAGTCTTTGGAACTCTCTTCCCCCGAGAGCGGTGTGGGCAGGGTCATTGAATGTTTTTAAGGTAGAGGTAGACAGATTCTTGACAAACAAGGGAGTCATAGAGTATCAGGGTTAGGCAGGAAAGTGGAGTTGAGTCCATAAACAGATCAGCCATGATCTTTTAGAATGGCAGAGCAGGCTTGAGGGGCAGAATAGCCTACTCCTGCTCCTAGTTTGTATGTCCCTATTATGAGCAGTGAATGCAGTATACTAAATTGAAAGAAGTGAAGTGAATTGTTGTTTCATCTGGAAGGATTGTCCCAAAGGGAACGGTTTCTTTGGAACGCTGAAAAGGGAGGATGTGCTTGGTAGTGCCATCACACTACTGGTTGTGGAAATGCTGGAGGATGGTTTGTTGATTGTGGAGGCTGGTGGGATAGAAGGTGAGGAGAAAGGGAACCCTACCATGGTTCTGGGAGGGAGGGGAGGGGCAGATGTGCAGGAAATGGGATGGGCAGAGTCCAAGGCCCTGTCTACCATGGTAGGGGAGAATCCTTGATTTAGGAAAGAAAAACATATGGTAGCACTGGTCCAGAAGATGGCATCGTCAGAACAGATGCTACATGGATGTAGAAACTGGGAAAAAGAATAGAATCCTATGAAGAAGATTTTATAGAAGTCAGGATTGTTTTCTTTTAATGTATCTTAGTGCTAAAATTATATGGTTGTCCCTTAGACACCTGACATGCTATGCATTTGAATTGTGGTTTGGTTAGCTTCTGTTATGGTTTGCTTGTCAATGCTAACTGATTAAAAGTGTTATCAGCTATACAGCATCTATGTACCTAACCATTTCATTAATAAGTCACAGTGGTGATGAGACAAGGCCAAGCAATTCATTGTGAAGTAATAATAAAGTTATATAAAAGTATTTTTAAGTGGAACTTAAACTTAGTTCAGATATTTCCCATTGCAGTGAGAAATGTGGCTTCATGCTTAGATTTTTTTTGAACAGTTGATTGGAAGTTTTTCACATGTAATGCTAGTGGAAGAAAACAATAAAAGATAACAAAGGAGGAAAGAAAACAGGTTGAACATTGTTGGATTACACATTCAAAAGAAATTCCTTCAGGGAAACTTCGATAAGGTCTTTAGATATATGTAAAAAGTCAAACAAGCACCAAAGAAAAATAATAAATCCCAGTGACCAGGGCCAAATGTAGAATCAAGCCTTTTTAAACAAACTGCAAGAAAATACGTCTGGAAATTTTCTACAATGGTTGAAGCCCTGCTGCCAGGGCCGGAAGTGGGAGGCTACCCCGCTTCGGCAGGTGGCATGACTCAGGGAGGCATATTCCTGGCAGTGGCTAATTAAGGACTTGCCCGCTCCCAAGATTTGCCAGCCCAATCAGAGCGCTAGCAACTCAGCAGCAACACCACTAGCGTTGGCCATTGCCGAGGCTGCAGCTGCAAGGAGAGGGTGCCACAATGGCCAGGCAGGTTGGTCCTGGCCATCGGGGGTTCGGGGCAGGGTGTTCTGAAATACAGGCAGCACCATTGCCGTGGGGGTGGCCATTGCCACTGGGGGCCCCCTCCATCGGCCATGGACTGCCCAGAAAAGAACGCCCCCGGGGCACCCCAGTAGGTCATCAGGTTTCACTAGGCGATCTTCATGTGGCGCTAGGCTTCCCGACATGAGACAAATGGCCATAGAGGGGGAAATGGCCCTTAATTGGCCACTTATGTGACTCAATTGGGCTCCCAGTGAGTGGCCAATCTGCCACCTTTCATGTATGGCAGTGGAAAGACATCGGGCATCCCCCCGATGCCTTCTGGTGCCATTTTGCCAGCCTTCCAGCCCAGCAGCAAAGGCCTGGTAAAATTCCAGCCTACATTTCACTTAGGAAAACATCTCTCAGATGTATCTTTTTTCCAAAAATATACTTTATTCATAAAATTTGTAAAAATACATTACATAACAGTTCAAATTTGTCATTACATAAAATGCAATACAGATCAATTTCATTCAATACAGTACATGGAATGCCTCACTCTGCTTGCCACTACAGGTTATAGTTACAATGTACATTTCATGTTGAATATTCTCTGGTACATACAGCCCGAGATGTTTGATATGGGTTCCAGCTCCTCTGTGTACTAAGCGGGAGGACCTTAGACAATGGCTTTTCCCATTGAGCCTTTACGGCGACTGCCCCAAACTTTAGTGTATCTGACAACACGTAGTCCTGGACCATGGAATGTGCCAGTCTGCAACATTTGGTCATCGACAGCTCTTTGCACTGGAAGACCAGCAAGCTTTGGGCAGATCAAAGTGCGTTTTTCACCAAGTTGATGGACCTCCAGAAATAGTTGATGTTCATCTCGGGTTTCGTCCCTGGAAACAGCCTGTAGAGCACTGAGTCCTGTGTAATGGAGCAGGTTGGGAAGAACCTCGACAAAAAACAATTCATCTCTTTCCAGACTGCTTTGCAAAGGCACATTCCAGAAGGAAGGTGGGCAGTGGTCTCTTCCCCACTGCAGCTGCCTCGAGGGCAGCGAGTGGAGGTAATGAGACTAAGGGTGTCCAGGGAGGATCTGATGCAGAGGGCCCTTCTCACCGCCAGCCAAGCTACATCTTGGTGCTTGTTTGAAAGTTCTGACAATAAGGCATTCTGCCAAATGAGTTTGGCAGTCTGGTCGGGGAACTATCCAACAGAATCCACCATCTCCTTTTCCCGCAGGGCCTCAAAGAAGTTACGTGCAGATCACTGCCTAATGAACGTGTTTTTCTATACAAATTTTTCCATGAAGGTCGGATTATACAGCACTGTCCAACTAAATGGACCGACCCACGGGAACATGGGCAGACCCATCCTTTGCAATACCAGGGACAGATAGAACCTCAGCACGTGGTGATATTTGGTGTTTGTGTACCGAGGGTCTACGCACAGCTTGATGCAGCTGCACACAAAGGTGGCCATAAGGTTTGAACATTGTGTACCAGCAGACACAGTCCATTTTCAATCTCTAGATAAAATGGAAGATGGCTTGGGTGACCGCCACAGCACAGGAGTGGGATATGGGCCAAATCTGCGCCACAAAGAGCAACACCAAGAGCACCTCGCACCTCATGACCAGGTTCTTACCCACAATTGAGAGGGAACATCGCTCCTGCATGCCCAGTTTCTGTTTCACCATGATTATTCACTCTTTCCAGTTTTTGCCGCATGACCCGGCCCCTCAAAAACATATCCCCAGCACCTTCAGGTAGTCTTAAGGGGACAAAGGATCAGTCAGCCCAGTTCCCAAAGAACATGGCCTCACTCTTGCCACCATTTACTTTGGCTCCCAAGGCCAATTCAAACTGGTCGTAGATGCTCATCTGCCTGTAAACCGACAGCGGGTCCGAGCAGAAGATGGCTACGTCGTCCACATGCAGGAAGGTTTTGACCTGAGTGCCTCCACTTCCTGGGACTGTCAACCCTCTTATGCCTGCATCCTTCCTGATGGACTTGGCAAAAGGTTTGATACAGCACATGAACAAGACTGGGGAGAGAGGACAGCCCTGCCTGACTCCAGATTTGATTGGAAAACCTTCTGATTCCCCCCATTGCTTGAAACTTGTGTAGAGCAGTAGGAGCCAATTGTGAATTTCCTCCCATTACCCCACTTTGGAGAGCACATCAATGATGTAGGTGTGCAATATTCTGTCAAAGGTCTTTTCCTGGTCCAAGTTGATAAGGCAGGTGTCCATCCTCCTGTCCTGTACATAGGCAACCGTATCCCTGAATAGCGGGAGGCTATCAGAGATCTTCCTGCCGGGTACAATGCAGGGCTGATCGGAGTGAATCACCAAACTCCAGAGCAGACTTGACCTGATTGGCAATGATCTTGGACAGAATATTGTAGTCCACATTTAAGCAGTGAAATGATCTGCCAACTCCTGATTTCGTCCTTCTCTCCCTTCCGCTTGTAGATGAGGGTGTCGATGCCTTTCCTCATGGATTTTGACATGCTGCCGGCCAGAAGCATCTTCTTGTATACTTCCAGCAGGTCTGGGCTGATCAGATTCCACAGAGTCGAATACAACGCGACCAGTAAGCCGTCGCTTCTGGGAGTTTTACTCATCTTGAAAGACCCGATGGCCTTTGTCAGCTCGTCCAGAGTTAAGAACTCCATGATAGATGACAGGAAGGACTGGGAGGCTCTGCTATCTGTGGGCTTCACGTCGTACCGCCCAGCATAAAAGGATTTGCTGATCCTTAGTATGTCAGGCTGCAATGTCATTACTGAGCCGTCTTCTTCCTTCAGGCTGCTGGTCTCAGAGCTCTCTCTGTGTCCCTTTTCGAAGAAGAAGCATGCGCATGTCTCATTCTGCTCAACGAAGTGGACTCTAGACTGGAAGATGATCTTGGAGGCCTCCACGGCAAAGATTGAGGCCTGCTGGCTCTTCACTTCTTGGAGACCCTCCTTAACATCAACATCCATCGACTGCAGCAAGAACAGATTCTGCATTCTTTTCTGGAGTTGAGATATTTCCCTCTGTCTCTCTCTCTCACTTTCTGAACACCTTTGAGGATGACGTGCCTCTTGATGTTCACCTTGATCACTTCCCACCAGTGCGTCGGGGACTTAAGGAGGGCTTTCATGACTCTCCAACCTTTGTAATCCCTTATAAGTTCCTTGATGTTTTCTGGGGTCAACGGTTTCACATTCAACTTCGATGTCCCTCGTCAACCCCTGGTCTTCCTGTAAGTGACAGTCAGCCAGTTGGAGGCAGTGGTCAGTGGATCTGATCATGAACAGGACATAGACAGGAAGTCTATTCTGGAATAGACGGAGCTGTCTGACCTCAGCCACGTATATCTATATGGTGGCTCAGTCTGCAGGGTTGCTGAAGATGTCATGTAGCTTGGCGTCTTTTACCATTTCCATCAGGAGTCTGGACGTGGAGTCCAGTTTTCTGTTGGCCCTGCTGGGTCATCCACCCGCATCGATAATGCAGTTGAAGTCACCTCCTTGAATGACCGGCCTGGATGTTGTCTGCAGCAGTGGGAGCTGCTCGCTGTTTTGAGCCGGGGGTAACACATTGATTAAACAAAGCAAAGCGTTTTTGTACATTACATCTGCTATGAGGAGACAACTGCCCACCACCTCCTTAATTTCAGAGATGGTGAAGTTGCCTCTGCACAGCAGAATACCCAGGTCAGAAGAACAAGAATTGTTTCCCCCTGACTAGATCGATGCCCATGGGACCACCATCATGACCATTGTCTATAGATGCTAAGGTGCGGTATTCCACACTCCTGCAGAAACAGCAGGTCAGCTTTGACCTTGGCGAGGTGCCTCAAGGTTGCAACACATCGCGTAGTGAACTTAACGCTATGCACATTAATGGAAGCAATTTTTAGACACATTTAAATTACATATTGCTTAGCAGTCCTGGTGTCTGGGCTATTCCCAGCCCTTGGGTATGTTCCTGCAGCCCTTTTGCATTCACAAAGCCACTGTAGTCCATTTTAGACATGAACCTCCTCTTGCCATTGGTTTGGGTGGTGGTCTGTTCCCTTTTTTGGGCCTTCTTTATGGTTTTCCAATTAACCACTTGCCACTCACCCATTTGCCCTTTTGCTGGCTCCTCTTCCGTTGATTCTGTCTGCTGAGGTGGAGGCTCAGGGTACAGTGTTGGTGTTTGGCAGTTTGCTGCAGCTCCCTTTTCCTTCTCCTTCTTTGTCATGTTTTTCGCACTGGGGTCTTGGTGGGCGGAGGGTTGCTGGTCTCCTTTGCTGCAGCCATGTTCCTTCTTCATGCCCCTCCTTAATTCTTGCTGTCAGTGCATAACGGAGGCAGCGTTTTGAGCAGCTCTTGTAGAGGTGGCCTGTCACACCACACAGGTTGCAGCACTTACTCTGCTTGTAGTCTGGTGGCCTTCTTGCTTGCACTTCTTATAGATGACTGTGCTGCAGTTGGCCAGCACATGACCAGATTTGCCACAGGTGCACAAACTCTGGGCTATCCCGCGAAGACCAAATATCCCTGACTTCCCCTGATAGAAAAGCTGATGGAGGGTGGCAGATGGCTCTGTTGGTGTTTGCCTTCACATCACATTGACGTGCCATTTGCTGGTCCAAATCCCAAACGGTCCTTGACCTCCGTGCTGTTCCCAGCCACGTCAATGACCTGGTGAGGAAAGTTAGCACATCCATGGCAGGAATATGGGGTTTGTAGAGATGGATTGTCACAACCTGTTCCCATTGCAATGGCAGCATAAATGGTGGCTCCACCATGATGATCGATAGTGCCTCCTAGTTTCCTCTCTCCTTGAAGACCTTCAGGAATTTCACGCATCCCGCCATGTTCTTAAACATCACGCTGAAGTATCCGCTGGGGAAATCCTGCAGGCAGAAGATGTCTGCTGTTTCAAATCCACAGCACTTCAAAAGGACTCGCTTAATGAAGAAGGTCCGGTCCATGGGTGCACCTCCTTCACTGTTTTTCACCATCACCCTAACAGTGTTACGCACCACATGGCTTGGAGCGCTGGTGTTGGTTGTAGCCATTGCTTAAAGTCTTCACAGGACAGGCAGCAAGGCCCAAGCCAGCATGAAAATAACAACCACAGGAGAACTCCAACACTAACAGGGTGAAAGGCCAAAGCTGGTGTTGAAAACTCCCCAAAACTAAAAGAAAACCCAAAACATGTCTTGGGAGAACCTTCTTCAGGATCAAGGTCTTTCCCATGCTGGGTAAGTATCAAAAATATACTTTATTCATAAAAATTTGTAAAATGTACATGACAAAACAATTCAAATTTGACATTCTGGAAAGTGGAATAGAGATCAGATTCCTTCGATACAGAACTTGAGGTGCCCCACAACTCTTGCCATTACATTTTACATGCAATGTACAGTTACATTATGTAGCAAAAGCATTTTTGGTGCATACAGCCCGAGGGGTTTTACTCGGGTTCCAGCCTCTCGATACACTATGGCGGGAGGACCTTACACAGTGGTCTTTCCCCATTGAGCCTTTGCGGCAGCTGCCCCAAGCTTTAGTGCGTCCATCAGCACATAGTCCTGGATCTTGGAATGTGCCTTGCACTGGAAGACCAGCGAGTTTAGGACAGACCAAAGAGCGTCTTTCACTGAATCGATAGTCCTCCAGCAGCAGTTGATTTCTATCCCGGTGTACAGCCCTGGGAACAGCCCATGCAGCGCTGAGTCCTGAGTTATGTAGCTGCTCAGGACGAACCTCGATAAAAACCACTGTATCTCTTTCCACACCTGCTTTGCAAAGGCATATTCCAGAAGGAATTCTCTTCCCCATCACAGCCTCCTCGAGGACAGCGCGCGGAGGTGGTGAGACTCCAGGTGTGCAGGAAGGATCTCACCACCAGCCAAGCTACATCTTGGTGCTTTTTATCAAAGAAAAGATTTTTTTTTTTTTATTTCCAAAATATACTTTATTCATAAAAATCTGTAAAAATTACATTGCCAAACAGTTTCCAAACAGCACCAAAAAATACAAACATTGCAAGGGAGATCAGTTTCCTTCAATACTGTCATGAGTTTCTTCCCAACCCTTCCGTTTCACAATTGTCATGTCAATTACAGTTTTACGTTTACAGCAATTGAGAATATTAACGATACAGTTCGAGGGGTTTCCCATGGATCCAACCCCTCAGTCCAGCTTGGTGGGGGAACCTTACACTGTGGTCTTTCCCCATTGAGCCTTTGCTGCGGCTGCCCCAAGCTTTAGTGCGTCCCTCAGCACGTAGTCCTGGACCTTGGAATGTGCCAGTCTGCAACATTCGGTGGTGGACCACTCTTTGCGCTGGAAGACCAGCAAGTTTCGGGCAGACCAAAGGGCGTCTTTCACCGAATTGATCGTCCTCCAGCAGCAGTTGATGTTTGTCTCGGTGTGCGTCCCTGGGAACAGCCCGTAGAGCACAGACTCCTGTGTTACAGAGCTGCTTGGGATGAACCTTGACAAAAACCACTGCATCTCTTTCCACACCTGCTTTGCAAAGGCACATTCCAGGAGGAGGTGGGCGACCGTCTCTTCCCCACCACAGCCAACGCGGGGGCACTGTGCGGAGGGGGCGAGACTTCGGGTGTGCATGAAGGATCTGACGGGGAGGGCCCTTCTCACCACCAGCCAAGCTACGTCTTGGTGCTTGTTTGAAAGTTCTGGTGATGAGGCATTCCGCCAAATGACTTTGACGGTCTGCTCGGGGAACCATCCGACAGGATCCACTGTTTCCTTTTCCCGTAGGGCCTTGAGGACATTCCGTGCAGACCACTGCCTGATGGACCGGTGGTCAAAGGTGTTTTTCCGCAGAAACTGCTCCACGAAGGATAGGTGGTACGGCGCCGCCCAACTGCACGGTGCGTTCCGCGGCAATGTGACCAGGCCCATCCTTCGCAACACCGGGGACAGATAGAACCTCAGCACGTAGTGACACTTGGAGTTTGCGTACTGGAGATCTACACATAGCTTGATGCAGCCGCACACGAAGGTGGTCATCAGGATGAGGGCCACGTTGGGTACATTTTTCCCGCCCATGTCCAGAGATTTGAACATCGTGTCCCTCCGGACCCGGTCCATTTTAGATCCCCAGACGAAGCGGAAAATGGCTCGGGTGACTGCCACGGCGCAGGAGTGGGGTATGGGCCAGACCTGCGCCACGTACAGCAACAACGTGAGCGCCTCGCACCTGATGACCAGGTTCTTACCCACAATGGAGAGAGATCGCTGCCCCCACATGCCCAACTTTTGTCGTACCTTGGCTACTCGCTCCTCCCATGTCTTGGTGCACGCCCCGGCCCTTCCGAACCATATCCCCAGCACCTTCAGGTAATCTGACCTGACGGTGAAGGGGACAAAGGATCGGTCAGCCCAGTTCCCAAAGAACATGGCCTCGCTCTTGCCGTGGTTGACTTTGGCTCCCGAGGCCAGTTCGAACTGGTCGCAGATGCTCATCAGTCTGCGCACGGACAGCGGATCCGAGCAGAAGACGGCGACGTCATCCATGTACAGGGAGGTTTGACCTGAGTGCCTCCGCTGCCTGGGATTGTCACCCCTCTTATGCTCGCATCCTTCCTAATAGACTCAGCAAAGGGTTCAATACAGCAAACAAACAAGACCGGGGACAGAGGACAGCCCTGTCTGACTCCAGATTTGATCGGGAAACTTTCAGATTCCCACCCGTTGATTGACACTGCGCTACTGATGTTTGTGTAGAGCAGTTGTATCCAATTGCAGATTCCCTCCCCAAACCCCATTTTGGAAAGCACGTCCATCATGTAGGTGTGCGATATCCTGTCAAAAGCCTTCTCCTGGTCCAGGCTGATGAGGCAGGTGTCCACCCTCCTGTCCCGTACGTAGGCGATCGTATCCCTGAGTAGCGCGGGACTATCAGAGATCTTCCTGCCGGGTACAGTACAGGTCTGATCGGGGTGAATCACCAACTCCAGAGCAGACTTGACTCGACTGGCTATGACTTTGGACAGAATCTTGTAATCAACATTAAGCAGTGAGATGGGCCGCCAATTTCTGATTTCTGCCCTCTCCCCCTTCTGCTTGTAAATGAGGGTGATGATGCCTTTTCTCATGGACTCTGACATGCTGCCGGCCAGGAGCATACTCTCGTATACTTCCAGCAGGTCAAAGAAAAGATAGGGAGTCAGGAATTCATACCCTATAGAAAATAACAAAGTTCCATTGGTAAAGTGTGAAACTCCTCCAAAGGGATAATATCCCACATTACATTCAACTGACCTTCATTGGAGAATGTCTTGTGTGAATTCCAGTTTTTCAAAATGCAAACTTCAAAATGTTATCAAAGCACCACAGAAGTGTTGAGTTGAACATTAAATCTTGAAAGTTGATAGAGATCGGTTGTGCCAATGATTTATTTGTTACACACTAATGCTATAGGGTAATTTTCCATTCTGTTGTGTCCATTGCACAGATAGAGAAGATCTGTGGGGGGAGCGGGGATGGTAAAATTTGGCATACAGGTCTGAGGTATGCTTTCCACCAAATTTCATCTGATTTTCCACCTGCTGCATTTCATCTGTGAGACTGCTTGGATACATTGGGCTGAATTTTATGGGCTCCCTTCGGGACAGGAATGGTGCCGGGGGGGCGGCGGGGTGGGGGTGCCCATCAAATTGCATGGGAAGGTGGGGGATTTAAGTGCTTGTCATCTTCTCGATGCCTTCCAATTTAGTCTGGGGTAAGGAAGGCTGAGGACGGCCTTCCCACACCAGGCCAATTAATCGCCACTTAAGGGCCTCCTCCCTCCTCCACCATAATATAATAGAAGGCGGAGGGGCCGACTGCTGAAGGGAGATGCTACAAAGTAAAACCTGGCATCTTCCTTGTGGGATTGGGAGGTGTCCGTCCTTTGGGGGAAATCCAGGTGCCCTGTCGCTGGGGCCTGCCTGATTGGCCCTGGCAACCCCGACCCCACTTATCTCTCCTGGCATCTTCATCACTCTTCTCGTCTGCAGGCCTCCTGCAGTAAGGACAATGGCCACTGGTCCTAGTGATGCTGCCGGTACTGCAGAGCTGCTGGCCTTCCGATTGGCCGACAGCTGTGGAGGTGTGAGTTTGTCCCTTAAAGGGACAGCATCCCCGATGGTGGGCAGTTAATTGCCTGCCTGCCGAGGTGGGATCTGCTCCACCTTACGACCCACTGCCATGACTCCTGTCACCAAAATAAAATCCCAGGCGACAAACCTGGCAGATGGAGAGCAGGCAATTAAGGTAGTTAAGAGATTTTATTCTTAGTTTTAAATTTTATTAACAGAGCTCAAGAATCACGGGGCTTCAGAACCTTGCCTGGTTGAGGGAGGTGACATGGAGACGGCAGCTCATTGCAAAGGGAAGTCATCGGGAGAGATAGCAACAACAACAACGCTGGATTCCCCCAGGTGCAGGGTGTCATTGACTACACACTTGTGGCCATCAAGGCTCCTACACACCAGCCAGCGGCCTTCATCAACAGGAAGGGCTTCCACTCCCTCATAGTGCAACTTGGCTGCGACCACCATAAATGGATCCTGCAGGTCTGCGCACACTTCCCAGGAAGTTTCCACGATGCCTACATTTTGAGATAGTCCCAGGTGCCAGAGCTTTTCCGGCCTCCCGCATGCTTTCAGGGATGGATTCTTGGAGACAAGGGCGTCCCGCTGTGATCATGGCTGCTGATGACTGTGAGGAACTCTCACACAGATGTGGAAGAAAGGTACACCTGCCACGGGACAATATGAACCACCTGTAGAGCAAGCCATTGGTCTGCTCAAGATGAGATTCATTGGTCTAGATCAGTCCAGTGGAGCCCTTCAGTATACCCTGGCGAGGGTCTCATGTGTCATGGTAGTCTACTGTGCACTGTAAAACCTGGCACTACAGAGGAGGGAGGCGTTGAACAATGAGGAATGCGAGGAGCCTGCTGCCTCCTCCGGTGGTGAAGATGCGGAGGAGGACGCTGGCCAAGCATTGCCAGATGAAAGACCCCAGGGACAGCAGGAAAAATACCATGAGATACATGCAAGGGAGGCTCTCAATGCCCTTACATATTTGTGTATCCTTTGATTCTTACTGCCAGTTGTACTTTGACCAATAAAGACTTATCTATATCCAGTTCTGTTCAGGAAGCATTCGCCCAGCGCCCAGATGTGCAGTCCAGACTTGACCTCTCACAGCATGATCCCTCGCCTCGAGTCCTTTAACAGAGGCAGGTTTGAAATGAAGAATAAAAGTCGATAAAAAAGAGGAAGGAGATCTTGTGCGATAGAAGCTTGTCTTTATTATCTCTGACAATGAATGCTATCCTTTCTATTTGCATTACACATTCACCCGTGAATCCCCTGTGCTTTATGTGCTCTTCTTTATTCTTTTGCGGCTTTCCTACATGGTGCTCACCCTGCGCTGTCAGATGAGGCAGGCTGCTAACCTTATGTCCCTTGGTGAGGGATGACCTTGGCAGTTGTCCTCTGGATGCCTTAGGTCTGATGGGCCCCGGCATATTGAGGGTCTCCAACACAGAAACAATACCACCTTCGGTCTTCAGGGATGAAGGAGCATCAGGCATCACTGGCAAAGGGACTGAGGAGCTGCTGCCTGCACCAGTAGAACCCTAAGAGGAACCCTCAGCTGCAAGGGGCAGATTCTCCACCTCCCTTGCAAGGCAGACCTCTGCCATTCTGCTGACCCGAGAGGGTAGAGGACCTGGTCCCTGTCCAGTCTCTCGTCTTGCCACTGCAGCCTTAAGCTCATGGTCAAGACGAGAGTATGTAGATGTGTACAAATCTCCTGCAGACACTGAGTGCTCTGCTGGATGTGGCTGTCCAGGAGAGCCACCAATCTCTCAGTGGAGGATGCCAATTGTGCATCAGTCAAAGTCAGTGCAGCACTCAAGGCCTGGATGGACTCCTCCATCATCTGCACTTGACTGTGCATAGCCTCTGGCATCTCTGCCAGATGTTGCCTGATCTCTCGCTTCAGCATTTCCTGTGATGCTGGTGAGACCAGAGGCACATCGTGAGCCTAGGACTCAGCATGGGCCTGGCCTTTCACATTCCTCTGACTGTCAGAGGCCTGGGCTGTCACAGTCTCCGTCAGCTGCTTGGGAGCATGTTGTATCCACCAGGTTCTGAGACCGAATCTAATCACAATTGCATATCCATCAACATGACAGTATCTGCGCTGGTGGAGGATGCAAGGGTATGAGGTGATGATTCACCCTATGAGGCTCTGTTCTCCTCCTCAGAGGTCGCAGACTCTCCCATTGTTTTGCTGGCTCTTTGATGACATTCTGCGTGACCTGCAAGAGAGAACAGAGACATTGAAGGTTCAAGGACCTCTCCTCCTGACATAGCAATCACCCCTATGTTGGAGACCCCTGTAGGCACCAGATGCCTCATGAGCATATGGTTCCATCATTGCTGAATTGCCCTTGTGCCCCATGGTAACCTTACTCACTGTCTTGGGAAGGTGCCCCTGTCTCTCCTCTGCAATGCACCATCTGTCCTGCAGCCATGCCATCTCCTGGCCTCCTCCTCCATTGGGCTCAGGACATGGAGATTTGGCAGTCCATTGCCAGTCTTGGCCCACCCTCTGCGATTGTGGGCTATCTTCTCCTGCAGACACAAAGATTACTGTTGTTGTTCTCCCAGTGTGGACAAACCCAAGACATATGCTGGTGGTCATTCAGCTGTTACTGATGAGGGTGATGACTTCATGAGGGTCTCCAATGAAAAGAAAGCCCTTTACAGCACCATTTCACCATGCCTCAGGCAGATTGTCTTTATACCATGACCCTTTGCCCACGTCTGGGTGGGCACTCCCTCTTGTCCCAATGCACCCTCTTCCTCTGACAAATGCAAAGCACAAGAGCTGAAGGCTTTAAGAGGTACTCACTTTCACTGCCGGAATGAGGTCATTGAGCCGCTTGCGGCACTGAATCCAGGCCCTTGGTGTCATCCCACGTTGCTGATCTCCTCCGTTTTCTGCAGCTAGTCTTGCTTGCTTAGGTGCCAGCTCTCCTCCAACCGTCCCTCGGGAAGATTGCCAAGTGTGGGGCTACCTTCTACCATCATTGTGCAGCCTTTCTCCCCTGAAGAACTCCTTATACCTGGCAATGGTACATTGAATGCAGAGCTGGCAGTCCTTTAAATATGGTGCCAACACCTGCTGCTGGCTTCTCTGGCCCTGCCACCGTCCACTTTATTGGATGGCCCCTGCATCTCATTCACCCTAATTGGCCGGCCGCCACTTGATTATGTGCGAATGGCCAGTTGTGGCCCCAATGAACGCTGCATCCTCTTCTGGTCCCTCAGTTGGAACCTGCGGCTTCAACATAAAATCCAGCCCAAAGTCTCTGAGTAAATGGCAAAGCAGTACTGCCCCCTACCATTCCCCTGTAAAAGGGCAGGCCAAGTGAAAATGCTATTGCACTGACCCCGAGCTTTTGGTTGCTTGCCATTTCAACACCCCTCCCTGCTCTCATGCCAACATTTCTGTCTTTGGCATGCTCCAGTGTTTCAGTGAATATCAATGCAAGCTCGAACAGCAGCACCTGATCATTCGATTAGACTCGCTACAGCTTTGCAAACTGAACATTGAGTTCAATAACTTCAGAGCATGACTGGCCTTTCTTTTAAATATTTTATTTTTTAACCATGTGCCTAGTTTTCATGTAGTCAGAGCTGCTCATTATTCTGCTATTAATACTCTCTCTGGACTCATGCTTTGTCTTTCACCACAAGCATTAACACATTCTTTGCCTTCGTCCCAGGACAGCTTTATTATTTAATCTCTCCTGCACTATCAAACACCATCCCCTTAGTTCTCTCACCCACCCCCTCCCCTTCACTTGCTTAAAGCCTAATTCTTTTCTAACCTTTGCTAGTGATGAGGAAGGGTCACAGACCTGAAACGTTAACTTTGCTTCTCTCTCCACAGATGCTGTCAGACCTGCTGAGTATTTCCAGCACTTTTTGTTTTTATTTCAGATTTCCAGCATCTGCAGTATTTTGCTTTTATTACATGCTACTGACACCCAGGCTCCGCACTGCCTACAGTGCCTGAAGGATCAGGAAACAGATGCAAGTGAAGATGGTACACTTTCAGGATTGTGGCAAGAGTACTCGACAGTGCACCAGATAGAGGGATCAAAATTCAATGCCACAAAGTATTACCTGTCAAATCATGTTTACTGCTTGCCCTTGCCAAGCTTTCACACAATCTTACTTCTCTTTCACTGTATCTCCTGTATACTCATACTTCAGCAGAACACACGCCATCCATATTTTGCAAGTTGTTTACAGGTATCCTTGATGCAGATGCCAAAGTTCTGCCCTGTAGATCAAGACCAAGCTGAGGCAGTCATTATTAACCATTGGCAGACACATATGCCAAGGACTAAATATATGGTTTAATGTCTATCTGCTGATATCACTGGCATGCCTTCTTTCATCTTGTTTTGCTTCAACAATGAAATACTCTTGCTTGGAACGTTGAGGATAAAATTACCTAAAGGAGTAAAAATTGATACTCGAGTCTTTTTTTATGAAAATAAATATTTATTAAAAAGAATCAAGAAATTTAGAAAAATACTGTTACATTTTTAATGAAACAACCCATTACAAAAAAGAACACAAAATATTGTAACAACAAAAGCAAAACCCATAACAATTTAAGAACTTCTTCACCCATAAAGCATCTCTTTCTGCCTCTGCAAATAGCCAAACAAAGAAGAGCAAATTTGGGACAAATCCTGCAAAATTATAAATCATTTTGTGTCAAAATTGTGCTTTTAATGATGCTACGGCACAAAAAGACCTAAGCACTGTAACTCAGAAATGCAGAAAAGCATTGAACTGCAGCATAATAGGACATTGGCACAGGACCTGGTGTCCCAATTCTGTGGTCTTTTGTATTGACTGTGTACCTACTCTTGCAGCACTGAGGACTGCTGAATCTGCCCATGAGATCCAATAAAGAATTGCCTTCTAATAGATATCGTGTTATGCACAAGACTATCTCTATAACACCATCTGTGGAAGTCAAACCAAAAGTACGGTATAGCTTCATGCTACTTTCATAACGGGATCAGCCTAGTTGTTACTATGGCAACAGAGATGCGAGCCTAACAAAGGCTTCTTCTTTCTCTTTTCCCTATTGGGTCACATATGTTCAGTCTTATCCACACTCAAAAATACCCTGCTGTGTCCATGGTGTAAATCAGTACTCACATGGGAGAACCTGCAAGGGTACAACAATTATTATTTTTACATCAAATCAAACTATAATGCACATTCTTAATACAGTAATTTAGTTTGACTTTCTGTTATGTACTGTAACATCACATTTCTGTATTGACTGAAATTTCCTGGTTGTAATAACTGAAATCAAAGCTTTAAAACTGAATGGTAATTCCCCGCTGCCCCACAACATCATCACTCACTTACCTCCTACTCACGAGCTAAAGCATTTGGGATCAGCTTTTGTATCAAGTCATTGCTCATGGTTTAGTCCCATTGGGCCAATTATATTGCAACATGTTTTTGCTTCCCTTTGAACTATTAGAAAAATTATTATTTACTCCATAACAATAATACATTAAGCCATTGTGCTATTATTTATTCATTGCTTGTTAAGCTGCTTCTGAAGTTACACATCGTGGATTGTCATTGGTTCTTTGATAGGAAAGAAAGGAACAAAAAAAATTGATACTGTTGGTGGGCAGAGATTGAATCTTTTTAACAATACTAAAACATTGTAACTGTACATCAATATTGATCTCAGCATTGAATGTCACAAGATTATGTGACTTGTAAACTAAATTGCACTGGAGCAGAGGAAGACTTTGCTGGAAGATTTTAAATAAAGATTGGCATGAACATCACTAATGTACCAGAACACAGAAAAACATATAGCAGCGTTATCATAGAATCATAAAATGGTTACAGCACAGAAGGAGGCCATTTGACCCATTGTGTCAATGACGGCTCTCTGCAAGAGAAACTTATAGAAAATAGTCAGAACAGGAATTGGTGGAAATACAGCATCTGTGGAGAGACAAACAGAGTTAACGGCCGGAACTTTATGCCAACCCAACGAGCAGGATGGTGGCTGGGGGTGGAGGGGGGGGGGGGGGTGGTGCTGGTGCAGGTGGCGTAAAATGGAGCAGGGGGCTCCGGGAGGCTTTCCTGACGTGCTTCCGCCTTCGCCACCCTTTGCGTAGGGCGGGGGGGAGAGGGGGGGGGAGGCGAAAAATGGCCCTCCCGCCCCAGGCCAATCAAGGACATTTAATGGCCACTTAAGGGCCCTCGCCCGCCTCCATGCGGATTTTACGCGTGGCACGCGGGTGCCCTGGAGCCAGGAAAAGCTGCTTGGGAAAACCAGGTGGCTGCTGATTGTCCCGGGGTGGGGGGAGAGGGGGTGCCCTGCTCTTTGGACACAGGGTGCCAGATGGAGGGCCGCCCCCGCTATCCCAACCACCCCCAGCACCCACCACGTCCCCTTCCCCCAAACCGACCACCCTTGCCTCGCCAGGGCCCGACCGATTACCCCCAGCGAGGCAACCAAAACATACCTTAACTGTCCGCTCCATGTCTTCCTCTGCGGTTGGCTGGGCTACAGTCCCAGCAGTGGCCAACGCTCCCAGTGGCACTGCTGGGACTAAGAGCTGCTGGCCCGCTGATTGGCTGTCAGCTTAATGAGGCGGGACTTCCTCCCTGAAGCTGGTGGAAGTCCCGCCTCGGAACACTTAAAGCCTGGGGACCCGTAAAAAAAGGAACGGTTCTCTCGGCGAGGCAGAAGCGGGTTTGCCACCGACGTTTCAGTCGGTGGCCAGCTCCCGGCCAATGTTGCAGTTCTGTGACCTTTCATCAGAACTGGCAAAGGTTAGAAATGTTTTAGAAAAGGCTTTGAGCAAGTGAAAGGGGAGGGGGGAAGAAGAACAAAAGGGAAGGTCTGTGATAGGGCAGAGGGCAGGAGAGATTAGATGACAGCGATGTCATGGAACCAAAGGCAAAGGGAGTAGTAATAGCCATAGCAAAAGACAAAGCATTTGTCCAGAGAGAGTGTTAATGGCAAAATAATGAACAGCTCTGTCTGAAAGCAAAAACATGAAAAACAAGTTTAAGACTTTTTTTATTCGTTTCATGGGATGTGGGCATCGCTGGCCAGGCCAGCATTTATTGCCCATCCCTGATACAATGTAAAAAAAAAATCAAAATGGCGGTGATGGTCTGAATTTGTTGAACTCAATGTTGAGTGGTGAATTAAATTGGCAAGCAACCGTAAGCTTGGGGTCATGCTTGCGGATTGAGCGGAGGTGTTCTGCAAAGCAGTCACCGAATCCGCATTTGGTCTCCCCAACGTAGAGGAGACTGCATTATGAGCAGTGAGTACAGTATACTAAATTGAAAGAAGTACAAGTAAATCACTGCTTCACTGGAAGGAGTGTTTGGAGCCTTGGATGGTGAGGAGAGAGGAGATAAAAGGGCAGGTATTACACCTCCTGCAATTGCATGGGAAAAGAGTGCCACTTTGTTTTATCTTAAACACTAATAAGAGAAAACTTATCAAAGGCAAAACCTTCAAACAGCAAATACATTTTGACAACTCTGAGAGTGCTTTCAAGAATTAACAAAGTATAAAATAATTCCTGGAAATACTCAGCAGCATTTGTGGAGATAAAAACAGAGTTAACATTTTAGGTCTACCAAAGGTTACAGAAATGTTGGCCGGAATTTTATAACCCCCCCGCCCCCTGCCCACCCCCAGAAGTGGGCTGAAGGTGGGGAAGGGGGCGTAAAATTGAGTGTGCAGTGGGGCGCGCCATTCCCATCACTTACTGCCTCCACTGCAATTTTACCAGCAGCAGGGGAGGTGGCAAACAGCCCGCTCATCCCAAGCCAATTAATGGTCACTTAAGGGCCTCCTACCACCTCCAGTGGTGTTTTACCAGCGGCAGACTGTCACTTTGCCACCTGAGCAGGCTGCCCAGTTAAATCTGGCGGCCTTCTTGCGGGTATTGGGCCCTCCTGATAGGGCACCCTGTGCCGCATGAAGGGCCCCCCATGGCACAAGCCAACCCCGCTGTAACACCTCCACCCACCCTCTTGAACGACTCCCATCCCCCACGCAGAAGCCCAGCTAATTGTTCCCGGTGGGGCCCCACACACACCTGTATTCCAGGGCCTCTTCCATCTTGCTGGTCCTGGCCGGGTGCAGTCCCAGCACGCTGATTGGCCTCAGATAGCACGAAGGCCCAACCTCTTCCAATTAAGGTCTTGGGCCGCGCAAAATCGCTGCATGACTTCCAGGCCCGGCGGAGGTCGGCTTGCCCCGACTTTTTTGACGGTGGGCAGGACCTCTGCCACAAGGTAAAATTCCAACGTTAACTGTTTCTCTCTCAGCAGATGCTGCCTGGCCTGCTGAGTATTCCCAGCATTTTCTTTTTATCTCAGATTTCCAGTATCTGCAGTATTTTGCTTTTGTACAAAACCATTCCACTCATTTGTTCCGCTTCAAATCACTTTCATGGTCATTTTACAGAGCTGCCCACACTAACAGCTCAGCAATGTAACTCATTTAAATTTTTTAATTTAATGTGATTTGCATTAAGCTCTCCGAGAACAGTTTCAGAGTGTCCATTCAAGGCAATTTGGAAAGAATTTCAAGGACAATATTATGTTTTTATCGGATTCACCTCGGTATTTAGTGCGCTTCAATCACTATCTTGAAGAATAGGCTACCCAGTGGGATATAATGCGCAGTCTCCCTCCCCAGACTCATGAGGTAAAATACTGTAGAATGTGTGGAATAAAGGTGCTTGTGCTTTCCGTGAATAATCTTTTACCCCAACCTCGAGGACAGCTCTACTGAAGCTGATTTGTGCTTGTAATTTTAACTTTGAAAATGTTAAAGATTTTGAAGACACAGAACTGGATCTGTATTATCAATCGCAACTGCAGGCATATAATAGCATTTCTGTATCTTTAGAACTTCTAATTTGATTCATGTGAGAAAAATTATGGCTAAGGGGGGTGCAGTGTGTTGAACTGCTGTCCTTTGCCTTTGGGATCTAATTTGCACCTAATTAAGTATGCTGGGATTAAAGCTTCCTTTTGTTCAGCAACTGTAAAGGTTTCAAGCAGTTTGAACCTTATTGATTGACAAAAATGCATTAATTTGCTTCTAATTAGCACTAAAATGTTAGTCACATTCAAAGAGAGCTGTGAGCTCTTCATCAAGAGACAGGTTGTCTGTCACTGTAGATCCAAGGTAGCAGAATTTGCTGACTGCTTCCAGTGGTGTGTTGTTGAGTCTGATCTCATGAAAGCCCTCAACATTAATCACGACAAGAGGGAACCTCAAGCTGACGATCAATGCAAATAGTGACACCAGTTGTGGGCAGGAATTCGCCACCGTGATGACATGTGGTTTCAGAAGTTCCAAAGCAGATGCCAACCCTGCAAACAAGGCGTCAGCAGAGATCAATCTGCAAGGGACAACTTCCTGTGTGGCACTTGTGGCAAACTTTGCCTTCCCAGAACTGGTTTGTTCAACCATCAAAAGAAGTGCAGGAAATGATCTCATCTGACCTCACCAAAGTTCTGAGGCTGCATTCCCATCATATCTTACAAATGGAAGGATGCCAATTCAAAGAGGGCACAAGCACGACAGCCTGGGAGCTGGGTTTAGAGATATTGGAGAACAACTAATGTTCCAAACCTTGCAAATACTAAAGATTTTTAAAGAATGGGTTTACTCTTCAGTCTCCCCAGAGGAATCTAGCAGTGCTCAACTGCTGCAAGCTCTTATGCCTGTCAGCAACCATATTACACTCCTTCCCAAGAGGTGAGCCCATTGTGGGAATACCGTCAAGTGCCCTCAAAAATATGATAATATTTCATCTCATAATATTGACTTTCAGCTGCACAATATTGCCATCTCCACCCCTGCCCTCAGCCAATCTGTTGCTGAAACCCTAATCTATTGTTTTTTGTACCTCCAGACTGGACTATTCCAATGTTCTCCTCCACTCTCCAAACTTGAGCTCATCCAAAACTCTGCTGCCTGTATCCTGGCTTGTACAAAGTACTGTTCACCCAGGTGCTTGCTGGCCTACATTGGCTCCTGGTCGATCAATACCGCGACTTTAAAATCCTTTTTCTCATATTCAAATCACTCCATTGCCTTGTCCCTCTCTAATTTTCAAACCTGCTCTTGCCCTGCAGCACTCTGAGAACTCTGATTCCTCCAGCTTCAGCCTTTTGACATCACCTATTTCCTTCACCCCACCATTGGCAGCCATACTTTCAGCCAGCTATATCTTAACTTCTGGAATTCAGTCCCTAAGCCTCTCTGCTTGTCCACTTCTCTCTCCTCCTTTGAGATGTTCTTCAAAATATATTTCTTTGATCAAGCTTTTAGTCACTTGTCCTACTATTTCTTAGGTTCAGTGTCAATTTTTGTCTGATTCAGCACTTGGGGCGGCACAGTGGCGCAGTGGTTAGCACCACAGCCTCACAGCTCCAGCGACCCGGGTTCAATTCTGGGTACTGCCTGTGTGGAGTTTGCAAGTTCTCCCTGTGTCTGCGTGGGTTTCCTCCGGGTGCTCCGGTTTCCTCCCACATGCCAAAGACTTGCAGGTTGCTAGGTTAATTGGCCATTATAAATTGCCCCTAGTATAGGTAGGTGGTAGGGAAATATAGGGACAGGTGGGGATGTGGTAGGAATATGGGATTAGTGTAGGATTAGTATAGATGGGTGGTTGATGGTCGGCACAGACTCGGTGGGCCGAAGGGCCTGTTTCAGTGCTGTATCTCTAAACTAAACTAAACTAAACCTATGGAGTGCCTTGGGTCATTTTATTACATTAAAGGCCCTATGTAAATGCAAGCTCTTGTTGCTGTTGTATTAAGTCTAACACCAGGATGTACAATGGGAGAAGGCATAGCCAAATGGGCATGCAGAAAGCCTGTCCCATCACAGTTCCAGCAGAACTCCAGTCAAAGAGGAAAATTTAGGCAAAGAGATGTTGGACACCAATCCATTGTCACTTTGCCAAAAAAAACCACATTGGATTTAATTGGATACTTGCATGATAAAACAAACAGTTAAAAGAAAACATTTCTGGTAAGATCAACCCAAATAGTTTTTCCACTAATCATAATTAATACATTAAAAGTCAATTTGCCTCAATCCAGCAAGTTTATCCCTGTGGACAGATGCACCACATTAATGAAATGCAGAGTTTCTAAATTGGTATATTTTGCTAAATGTGAGTGGTTTCAACCTGAAAGATACCGTGAAGAAAAGTCAAGAACAAGATATTTTGTTTTAACACAGGTTGACCTAACACCAGAACTGCAATTCTTTTTATTTAGCTCCAAATAAACTTATAAGCCAATGCGCAAGCAACAACAATCTTATCAATGCACTTTGCTGGTCAGCTGCACAGTCTTGGCTGATTAAACTCCAGCACCTCCCTTACACATGCTTGATCGGAGAAGGGTCCTTAAGCCTTGCCTCTTGCCAACTTCCTACTTTCTTCTCTGTCATTAGGTAAAAGGATGTAAGGTGAATGGCAAATAGCATTGATGCCGTACAAATGCCAAGCAAAAACCATCTCCAACAAAAAAGAATCTAACCATCTCCCCTTGACATTCAATGGCATTACCATTGCTGAATCCCCCACCATCAACATCCTTGGGGGTTACCGTTGACCAGAAACCTAACTGGATCAGCCATATAAATACTGTGGCAGCATGGGCAAGTCAGAGGTGTTAGGTGAATAGAAACTACTTTGTGGCTTTCTCAGTACCTTGATTTACCAATGCTTAAAAGGGAGAATTGAAATGGTTTTATGAAAGGGAAACTATGTCTGACAAATCTCGTAAAGTTTTTTGAGAATTTAACAAGTAGGGTAGACAAGGGAGAACCAGTAGATGTAGTATATCTATAATCGCTGTTCCTTCACTCTCAGTGGGTGAAAATCTAGCGTGACCCATCCTAACAGCACTCTAGGTGCACCTAAGCTCTTGACATATGCCTTGAAGATGGTGGACAGGCTTTAGGGAGACAGGAGGTGCGTTACTCACCACAGAATTCCCAGCCTCAGATCTGCTCTTGTAGCCACAGTATTTATGTTGATAGTGGGGAATTCAGCAATGGTAATGCCATTGAATGTCAAGGGTTATATTCTTTCTTGTTGGAGATGGTCAATGCCTGGCACTTATACGGCAGAAATGCTATTTGCCATTTGTCAGCCCAAGCCTGAATGTTGTCCAGGTAGTGTTGCATGTGGACATGGACTGCTTCAGTATCTGAGGAGTCATTAATGGTACTGAACACTGTACAATTATTAGCAAATATCCTCACTTCTGACCTTACGATGGAGGGAAGGTCATTGATGAAACAGCTGAAGATGGTTGAGCCTAAGACACCACCCTCAGGAACTCCTGCAGTGATGTCCTGGGGCTGAGATGATTAGCCTCCAACAACCACAGCCATCTTCCTTGTGCTAGGTATGACTCCAAGCAGTGGAAAGTTTTCCACTGGAAGTCCGACTCCCATTGACTCCAGTTTTGATAGAGATCCTTGTTGCCACACTCGGTCAAAAGCTGCCTTGATGTCAAACGCAGTTACTCTCACCTCATCTCTGGAATTCAGCTTTTTTATCCATGTTTGGACGAAGGCTGTAATGAGGTCTGGAGCTGGGTGGCCCTGGCAGAGCCCAAACTAAGTATTGGTGAGCAGGTTGTTGCTGAGTAAGTAAATAGCACTGTCAATGACACCTTCCATCACATTGCTGATGATTAGAGTAGACTGATGGGCAGTAATTGACTGGATTGGATTTGTCCTGCTTTTTGTGGGCAGGACATAGCTGGGCAATTTTTCACACTGTCAGGTAGGTGCCAGTTTTGTAGCTGTACTGGAACAGCTTGGTTAGATGCGTAGCTAGTTCTAGAGAGCAAGTCTTCGGTACTATTGCTGGAATGTTGTCAGGGCCTTTGCAGAATCCAGTGCCTTCAACCGTTTCTTGATATCATGTAGAGTAAATCGAATTGTCTGAAGACTTGCATCTAATATGGTGGGGAGCTTAGGAGGAGGCCAAGATGGATCATCAACTCAGCACTTCTGGCTGTAGATGGTTGCAAATGTCTTTTGCACTGATGTGCTGGGCTCCATCATCATTGAGGATGGGGATGTTTGTGGAGTCTCTTCCTCCCGTTAGTTGTTTAATTGTCCACCACCATTCATGACTGGATGTGGCAGGACTGCAGAGCTTTGGTCTGAGCCATTGCTTGTGGGATCGCTGAGCACTGTCTATAACACGCTGCTTCTGTTGTTTAGCAGGTAGCCCTGTGTTTTATCTTCACCGGATAGGCATCTTATTTTTAGGTATGCCTGGTGCTGTTCTTGGCATTCTCTCCTACACTCCTCACTGAAACAGGGTTGGTCTCCTGGGTTGATGGTAGTGGTAGAGTGAGGGATACATTGGGTCATGAGGTACAGATTACAGTGGAATACAATTCTGCTGCTGCTGATGGCCCACAGTGCCTCACGTATACCCAGTTTTGAGTTGCTCAATCTATTCTGAATCTAGCCCATTTAACACAGCACAAAGGAGGGCCAGGCTGGGTAAGGATGGTAGAGTTCCTTCCCTGAAGGACATTAGCGAACCAGATGGGTTTTTATCACAATCCGGTAGTTTCATGATCATTATTAATTTTATTCCAGATTTATTAATTAATTGAATTTAAATTCTGCCAGCTGTCCTGGTGGTATTTTAACTCATGTCTCTGGGGCATTAGCCCAGACCTCTGGATTACTAGTCCAGTAACGTTATCACTATGCTACTGTCCCACTATATAGGAAAATAGGAAGAAAAGTCGAATTGACTGAAGTCACTTTTGTTGATTGTGGCAGCTCAGACATTTAATTCAGAATTCCTTGCCTCTACTCTAATTCCACTACTATTCTTACATCCCTGGTAAATATTTTTCTCCATTGTAAACTCCTCAATTGACTTTACGTCTGGGCAATACATTTTACATCCCCACAATCTTTCGACTGAATATGTTTTCTCTGGATTTGTTCTTATCCAGTCTAGTTTAAATTCTATGATGATAGAATTGAAATCCTGCTGCTTTGAGGGCTAACAGGGCAGGGTCAGCATAAGAAATGAAATTTGGGGAAACCCCAGATCACTGTGTTATCACTGCAATAACAATATTTTAGCTTATTCCAACGGAGGTGGAACTGGTGCTCAGTATACCCACCTTACTCATGTTGCAGCAACAATTTGGGAGCTCGACTGGGGGTATTCCAGGATTCTCCTAGGAATCATGCCTGACGCTTCCCCATTGGGACAGCAGTGTTTACATCTCCTAAGAGAAGATGTGGATTCCGTTCTAGACCTAAGGTCCAACCACTGAATGGAACGATAATCGATTCCAGAGGGGTCAAGTATCATTCCAGATTGGGCTTAGTATCTTGGGAAAGAATTCAAAAATTTAGGTTATCCTTTATTTTGAGCCTGATTCAATGGGCAAGATTTTACTGGCCTCTGGGTAGCAGGCTAGGAGGTGGGGTGGGGGGTGGGATGGGCTGGTAAAATAGCAGGGAGGTGTGTCAAGAGGGCTCCCCAATGCAGTTCCTTGGCCAGGCCATTTTACCAACCGGAGGCAGGTGGTCAATTTAAGCAATTAAAGGCCCAATCAAGGCCATTTCCCCAGGCCTCTGGCATCTTGCCAGTGATGGAGAGTCCCCGTGGTCATGTGGGAAGGCCGCCAACTGCATGGAGGCAACCTCCCAGTGGCTTCCCAGGAAGAGGCCATTGCATTTGGAGGCACCATGGCCTAACGAGGAGGCCCCCAGTAGCAAAGGCCGCCCCCACAGACCCAACATCGCCACTGGAGGGGTTACCCCTCCAATTGCCAGGCCTGTCTGTCTGACCCCGCCAGAGAAAAAAAATCTCGAACTCCCCTGTGAGAGCACATCAAAATGGAGGCAGTCCCTCATTTTCCTTGCAGCCTCAGCAGCGGCCATCTCTGATTAGGCCAGCAGAGCAGAGTGTAGAGCCAGCCTGCCATTCTTAATTGGACAAAGGCTCCGCCATGCGGGCTTGGGACCTGCATTTGGCCCCGACTTCGGGACTTACCCCCTGCAGTAGAATCCCGGTCAATGTTTTGCTCTGACTTGAACAATGTTCCACAGAGCTCTGGCTACACCCTACAGGGCTGGCTGGCTGAGGATGTTCTGCCCCACTTCACTTATAGTGGTGCAACGGTCTTTCTAATTCATTCCCCTTTTGTGCCCTTGTTCTGGATTCCTCTACTAAAGGGATGAATCATTGTCTGTCTATTCAGCAAATTGCCTGAATTATTTTAAACCTCTCAATCAGGTCACCTTTCACCTTCATATTGTCAAGGAATGTATCCAGCATTCATCCAGTATCTCATCATAACTCCAACCCTTCATCCCAAGCATCACCCTGGTGAACCATTGTTGGACTTTCCCCAAGAAAAGTATAACCTTCCTAAAGTGGGAAGACCAAAACTGAACACATTGTTCCAAATTATCAGTGTTCTATATACTTGCAGTAATATTTGTTTACTTTTATGTTCCATGTATCTCCTGTGATGAAAGCCAGCAGTCCATTAACCTTTATAATGACTTTTACCTCAATTTATTCTCTAGGCAATGGCCTATCTTTTTAATACATGAAAGAAAAGCTACAAAATGTATTTTTTGAGTAGAGTCATAGAGTTATGTACGGCACAGAAAGAGGCCATTCAGCCCATCAAGTCCATGTCGGCAGTAGGGTGACCTCTTTATTGAACCAGAGCAGTGCCAGCAGTACCTATTAATCCTTGCCACAGTATGGAGAGTGATGATTATTGTTGCTGTATAAACATACAATTTACAACTAGGCTTTTGTACAGCAAAGCCATCTAATAAGAAAGAAAATGGCTTGCCATCAGAAAAACTGTGGCAAGCTTTACACTTGCAATGGATTTTAATCAAACAGGATCTTATCAGTACTTCATAGTTCTTTTTATAAATGTACCTAGGTTCTAAATAACCTATAGGTTAACCTATACCATAGGGAATACAATGCCCCGACAAACAAATTTTTCTGCAGCACCTGTGGAAGAGTCTGTCACTCTAGAATTGGCCTTTATAGCCACTTCAGGTGCTGCTTCACAAACCACTGACCACCTCCAGGCGCTTATCCATTGTCTCTCGAGATAAGGAGGCCAAAGAGAAAGAGAGATCTGTCATTCAAATCCACCAGTGAACAGCTTTCACCAGATCTTAGTTGGCCTCCTAGTTTAAGGGCTCTGGTGCAACAATGAATCTAATATATCTTAATTTTCTACCAAGCAACCCCATCAGCTGTTAGCCAATCATAAATTAGCATTGACAGAGGTCACTAAGACATTTTTCTGCACTATTTTATGTCAACCTTCTGTCTGATGAGGAAACTAAAATGGAAAATGCAAGGATACAGACCTCTTTGGAGATTACGTTTAGGATATCTCTAAAAACGATTCTGCTGCATTAAGAAATTGATGACAGGGTGTCGTCATGAGATGATGCTTATATATTATTAATTTCATGAATAGGCTATATGGGATTACTGGAAGTAGATAGACAGTTTCTCATAAAACCATACATATTAGAGTAGGAAAAATGATCATATGGTTTATGGAAAAAGATGGATAATAATTTATAGAGTTGAGAATACGTAATTCTGTGATATGAAAATATATTTGAAGATTTTCCCTCACTGATTTCGTGAAAAATATGGTAAGAATGTAAAGATTGCAGAAGAGTTCATATTTTTATTGTATTAAGTTATTAAAAAAACAAATAAATATGTAAAGTATTTAAATAAACAAAAACATTTGAAAAGATTTTGTGATAAAACTGTGGCTGCAACAAATGTGTTATAGCATTCTGACACACTTTGGTAGGAAAAACAGTGAGAGGTTGGGAAGTGTTAATGTCCCAGTTGTCCTTGTTCATGAGTCACGAAAAGCAAGCCTGCGGGTGTAGCAAGCAATTAAGAAGGCAAATTATATGTTGGCCTTCATCGCAATGGGTTTTGAGTACAAGAATAAAGAATGGCAATTGCAATTGGTGAGACCGCACCTGAAGTATTGTGTACGGTTTTGGTCTCCTTATCTAAGGAAGGATATACTTGCCATAGAGGGACTGCAACAGAGGTTCACCAGACTAATCCCTGGAATGGTGGGATTGTTTCATGAGGAGACATTGAGGAAACTGGGCCTGTATTCTCTAGAGTTTCGAAGAGTGAAAGGTGATCTCATTGAAACTTACAAAATTCTTACAGGGTGTGACAGGGTGGATGTAGATATGACATTTCCCCTGCCTGGTGAGTCTAGAACCAGGGTCATAGTCTCAGAATAAGGGGTAGGCCATTTAAGACTGAGATGAGGAGGAATTTCTTCACTCAGAAGGTGGTTAATCTTTGGGATTTTCTATCCCAGAGGGCGGTGGAAACTCAATCATTGAGCATGTTCAAGACAGAAATTGATAAATATCTGGATACTAATGACATTAAGGGATATGGGGATAGTGGGGAAAAATGGCATTGAGGTAGATGATCAGCCATGATCTAATTGAATGGCGGAGCAAGCTCGATGGGCTGAATGGCCTACTCCTGCTCCTATGTTCCTATGATCTACTGGATAGATTTGGTGGTTTTGTGACCTGAATTCTGAAGAGTAGCTTTAACAGCTTACAGACTAAAGCTGCCATCTGGGCTGCAACAAGCTATGAAAGAGATTCTTGCCTTTGGAGAGGGGAATGCTTTGTAATCAAGTACATGTATGTGCCATTCTTTACTAGTGTAATACCAATTATTCAGTTCTACTTGTCATTATACACTGATTAATTAGGCAAGCTGCTTCTGCGTGGTGTTAATAAAAATGAAAAGGAAAGTTTTAATGAGAAGCAATCAAAGAAATTCAGTCAATCGATTTGATTTTTGCTGGTGGCTTTGGTGGTAGTTGGTTGTGATAGGGGAAGCTTGATTTATAAATAGATTGAATTGCAAATGACTACCATAAAAACACTGCCTGCACCAAACCATCAGTGATTTAGATACATGTAATAATTAATACACCTACTTTATGCTGCAATGGCGCAGTGGGTGGCACAGTGGCGCAGTGGTTAGCACCACAGCCTCACAGCTCTAGGGACCTGGGTTCAATTCTGGGTAATGCCTGTGCGGAGTTTGCAAGTTCTCCCTGTGACCGCGTGGGTTTTTGCCAGGTGCTCCGGTTTCCTCCCACCGCCAAAGACTTGCAGGTGATAGGTAAATTGGCCATTGTAAATTGCCCCTAGTGTAGGTAGGTGGTAGGGAATATGGGATTACTGTAGGGTTAGTATAAATGAGTGGTTCTTGGTCGGCACAGACTCGGTGGGCCGAAGAGCCTGTTTCAGTGCTGTATCTCTAAATAAATAAAAAATCAATAAATCTTAATATGTAGACATTAAATCCTTGAATATACCATTATTAGATTTTTATGGATCAGCCCTATAAAGACAGCATTATTAGGCCATCATAGATCCGACTAATACATGCCCTATTATTAGATCACCACAGATCAGGTCTATACATTGGTACAGGAGTAGGTCTGTTCCTCCATTCAATGAGATCTTGGCTGATCTGTGACCTGTCTCCAAACACCTGCCTTTGCCCCATGTCTCTTAATACCATTGGTTAACAAAAATCTATCAGTCTCAGATTTAAAGTTAACAATTGATCTAGCATCAATTGCCATTTATGGCAGAGCTCCAGACGTCTACCACCCTTTGTATGTAGAAGTATTTTCAATACTGCTGGACCACAACAGACCAGACAACTAGGGCAGGATTTTTAGGTCTGGATGGGGCAGGAACAGAGGCGGGCTGGCACGAAAAATAGCACTACTGGCTGGCATGCCGGTTTCCCATTGCTGTTCCTGCCACCAGTGATATTCCTCAGGGCGGGGCAAAGTGGCACCCAGAAACACGCCCGATTTGGGAATGAAGCCAATTAATGTAGTTAGTGAACTCACTGTCAACTCATTAAGTGGCAGTTTGGGATTTTGGCGGGGGCGCACATGTTGCATACTGGATCAGAGACAGACCAAGTGCATGGAGGCAGCAGCACAGCAGGGAGCCAGTCATGGCCGCACCATGCAATTAGGTGGGCTCATAAAAGCGAGCACAGCTGACAGGAGCATTCAGCCATTGGAACACAAGTGTCATCGGGTGTGTAGAGGTTGTGGGGAGAATGGTCTGTATGTGCTAGGGCAGTGCAAAGGGTCATGACCCTCCTGACATTGTGGGGGAATAAGAGGAGGGGTTAGTTTTGCAGACATTCTTGGGAGTCCAGCTGAGTTCAAGAAGGCTGCAGCTGGTAATGGGAGCAAGATTCTCAGATTTTGGGTCTAGTGGTGATGAGGATCAACATCATCAGCAGCAGAGGCAGAGCCCCGGGCATGAGGAGGACACAGGAGAGGGACGAAGGGCAGGAAGGCAACGGAGGCCATATCCTTAGCGTATGATCTATCGCCAAAGATGGAGCTGCAGGAGACAGTGCCTATCCAGGCAGATCATCATTGAGATTAGTGCCCTCATCACAGAAGACCTTAAACTTCACAGCACTGTTCGCCATGCTCTGCCAGTAGGCGTAAAAGTCACCCTGGCTTTGATTTTCTTTGCCTCTGGCTTCTTCCAAAGATCAGCTGTGCATAATAGTGACGTCTTGCAAATGGCTGCACACCATTGCATCCCGTAGGTCACTGATGCCCTATTAGCGAGAACATACAATTTTAAACAGATAGGGCCTCGCGGGGTCAAAGGACAGTAAGATTTGCCTCCATCATTGATTTCCACAAGTGAAAGGCAGCATTGACTGCACATATGTGGCCACCAATGCACCAACTGATTGGCCAGTGAGACTCATCAATAGGTAGAGCTTCCACTCTCTTAATGTTCAGCGGGTCTATAAGCAGAGCAAGCGCTACCTGTGCATGGGGCTCACTTTCCTGGCAGTTGCCATGACTTTTTCATCCTTCGCCAGTTCAGGCTGCCATAGCTCTTCATTTCACCACTCAAACTCCATGGATGGATTCTAACGGACAAGGGTTATCCCTTGAAGAGATGTCTACTCATCCTTTTACATGACCCTGAGACGGAGCCACAAAGGCACTACGACTGAAGCCATCTACTCACAAGGACTACCATCGAGCAGGCCGATTAAGATGAAGTTCTGGAGCCTGGACCTGTCGGGTGGTTCCCTGCAGTAAACTCCTGTAAGTGATTTGCTCACTGTGGTGATCTGCTGTGCTCTCCATAACATGGCTCTCGAGAGTGTTGTAGATCTTGAAGAGGCTGAGGCCCTGGATGACGCAGCTCATTGGAGGAAGAGGAGGAGCAGGATGTGGAAGAGGAGGAGGAAGAGGAGGGAGATGCAGAACACCAAGGTGCTCTGGCTGCCCAGAAAGGTGGCTGGGTCTGGCGCAGAACTCACGTGTCTTGTCAGAATGCCATCAACATCATGGATCATCTGATCCAGTACGTTTTAGCTGAGCGCATTTGATCCCAGGCGGACAGCATTATCTGGAACTCACTTTCACCTGCCTGCAAGAGCACTTCTATTGAAGACGCAGTCTTGAATAGATCCACTCTTACCACCATTGAACAATGCAGATCTGTCCAGAGGTTTCTCTGTCCCCATTCAATGGCCTTTGCTTCCCTTCACCACCTTTGCCTCTTTTCCAGTTTCACCATTAGAGAATGGAAGCGCACATGTCTGGTGTCATGTGTCTATATTTACATTGTGTTCAAAAAACGAAAAAGTGCACATTTACATGTGAGGTAAACCCCAATGAACCACACAGTGCTTTGCCCAATGAGGTGGCCTCTGCTCTCGACCACTTCTTATATTTAAAAATGAAAAAAGTTAACAAAGTGAATGTCATATTGAAAGTGAGTCTGGGGAATTCATAATGGATAATAAGGAGATGGCAGATGAATTGAACAGGTATTTTGCATCGGTCTTCATGATAGAGGATACAAGTAACATTCCAGAATTAGCTGTAAGTCAGGAAATGGAAGGGAGGGAGGAAGTCAAGAAAATTACAATCACCAGGGAAGTAGTACTGAACAAATTGTTGGAACTGCGGGCTGAAAAGTCCCTGGGTCCTGATGGACTTCATCCTAGGGTCTTAAAAGAAGTGGCTAGTGAGATAGTTGATGCGTCAGTTTTAATTTTCTGAAATTCCCTTGATTCGGGGAAGGTTCCGCTGGACTGGAAAATAGCAAATGTAACTGCTTTCTTCAAAAAGGGAGGAAGACAGAAAGCAGAAAACTACAGGCCACTTAGTTTAACATCTGTCTTAGAGAAAATGTGAGAAGCTGTTATTCAATATCAGGGCACTTCGAAAAATTGTAGGTAATCAGGCAGAGTCAACATGGTTTTGTTAAAGAGAAATCATATTTAACCAATTTATTGGAGTTCTTTGAGGGAGTTACATGTGCTGTGGATGAAGGGGAACCGATGGATGGATTCTACTTAGATTTCCAGAAGGCATTTGATAAGGTGCCACATCAAAGGTTATTGCAAAAAATAAAAGCTCATGGTGCAGGGGGTAATATATTGGCACAGATAGAAGATTGGCTAGCTAACAGGAAACAGAGAGTAGGCATAAATGGGTCATTTTCTGGTTGGCAAGATGTAATGAGTAGTGTGCCACAGGGATCTGTGTTGGGGCCTCAACTTTTTACAATTTATATAAATGACTTAGATGAAGAGACCAAAGGTATGGTTACTAAATTTGCTGATGACACGAGGATAGGTAGGAAAGTAGGTTGTGAAGAGGACATAAGGAGGTTACAAAGGGATATAGATAGGTTACGTGAGTGAGCAAAAATCTGGCAAATGGAGTATAATGTGGGAAAATGCGAAGTTGTCCATTTTGGCAGGACGAATAAATATATTATCTAAATGGTGAGAGATTGCAGAGCTCTGAGATGCAGAGGGATTTGGGTGTCCTAGTGCATGAGTCGCAAAAGGTTAGTATGCAGGTACAGCAAGTAATTAGGAAAGCTAATAGAATGTTATCGTTTATCACGAGGGGAATTGAACACAAAAGTAGGGAGGTTATGCTTCAGCTATACAGGGCATTGGTGAGACCACATCTGGAGTACTCTGTACAGTATTGGTCTCCTTATTTAAAGATGGATGTAAATACATTGGAAGCAGTTCAAAGAAGGTTCACTAGACTTATACCTGGAATGGGCGGGCTATCTTATGAGGAAAGATTGGACAGGCTAGGCTTGTATCCGCTGCAATTTAGAAGAGTAAGAGGCAACTTGATTGAAACATATAAGATCCTGAAAGTCTTGACAGATTGGATGTGGAAAGGATGTTTCTCCTTGTGGAAGAATTTATAACCAAGGGTCACTGTTTGAAAATAAGGGGTCGCCCATTTAAGACAGAGATGAGGAGAATTTTTTTTTCTCAGAGGGTTGTGAGTCTTTGGAACTAATTTCCTCAAAAGGCGGTGGAAGCAGAGTCTTTGAATATGTTTAAGGCAGAGGTAGATAGATTCTTGATAAGCAAGAGGGTGAATGGTTATCAAGGGTAGTTGGAAATGTGGAGAAATCAGTTCAGCCATGAACTTATTGAATGGTGGAGCAGACTCGAGGGGCCAAGTGGCCTACTCCTGCTCCTAATTCGTATATACGTATGTACTTCTACGTAGTACTCCCTTGAGGCCTCGAATAAGGCTCGCTTTCCACTACTTGTGGCATGTGATTGTCATTCCCCTCATGGAGGTGCCAGTGGGGTCCACCAGTGTCAATTCAGGAGCAGCCTCAGTCACTGGGCCCTGCTGCATAGATGTTCCGTCAGAGGAGAAAAGGAGGCCACTAATGATGATGGCACCTCTGAGGGTTGACACCCTCATCCGCCTTGGTGACTGCCTCATCTCTTGGCTGGTGCTCCAGATAGCTGGAGGGGAGCACCAGCCGGGGCGCAACTAGCATCCACTCCAAAATGTCTGTGCCATCAGAGACACTGAACGATCCATGTTACAGAGTGTGGCATACATTCTGCGAACGTCAGTGTGCTGTTCCTGTACGCACTCAGAGTGCTGCTGCACATGGCTCTCTATGAGGCTGGCCACTCTCTCAATGGAGAAGCTCATGCGTTCAAAGTCCTGAACCATGGTGGCACACATGAGCTGAATGAACTCCTCCATTCACAGCCCATGACCCTGCACTACCTCAAGGAATTCCGACATGTGGCTACACGTCTGTTGTTGCTGGTCAAACTGGTGCATTCTTTCTTGTGAATCCCGAGACCCTGCATCTTCATCCAGCTGAGCAGGGCTGTGTCTGTCCTCCATCCCACGAGGAAGGCTGCCTACTGCTGCCTTTGCCTTGCTCACTTCCTCCTGCTCACTCGTCATGTGTTCTTCATTCAGTGCCACCCTATCTAATCGGGTGCAAGGAACCACCAACATGAATGTATCTGTGCTGGTGGAGGAAGCGCTTGTAAGCTGTGATGACTCATGCTCTGATGTCTCCGTTCCTTGCGAGTGGTCTCATGCCATTGCAAGACTCCGGCGTTACCCCTTCCACATCAGAACTTGCAGGAGACACAAGATCAAGAGAACTACTCTTTGAGAGCAGAAACCTCGGCAGTGCTGAAGCTTCCCAATGCAGCTAATTCTTTGCATACTGTCAGAAGGAGTGTACTTCACTCCCTTCATCTACAGACTGCAATATCTTTTCTAAAATAAAAACAAAAATGCAGGAAATACTCAGCATGTCTGGCAGTATCTGTGGAGCGAGAAACAGAGTTAATCTTTCAGGTCTGTGACCTTTTCACCCTCTCCACCAGGAATGTCCATCTCTCCTTCCCTGATTTGCTCCCTTCTCTATGGCAGTGATAATGTGGAGATGAGGCACTCCTCCTCCTGTCAGAGCCCTTTCTCTTTCATTATGAGCCCTTTTCTCCTGCAAGGTCAAAAGAGAGAGAGAGGGAAGGCACTGCCAGCACCTCATTGACAAAGGAAGCTGCATGGATCAGTGCTGGCAGGTCCTCAACAGGGCTAGGGTTCTCAGCCTTCCTGAGTAGTCAGTAAGTACCCTGGGCACACATTCCTCCTATGTTTAGGAGCAGCATGCACCCTCAGGCTCCTCAGTTGGTGTGTCAGTTAGGGGTTGAATACCTATAGGCCTGTCATCTGGGTCCGGCATCACACTTAGCTTGCCAGAGTGAATAAGGTTATTGGAAATTTTCTGGCACTGGCCCAGTTCCTGAGTACCACACTTCAGCTGCTGATGGTCTCAGCCACCTGCAGCCATGCCAGTTTGGTTTGGGGGCAGGTGGCCTTCTCCTGCCAGCCATTGGAAAGAGGACCTCCCTCTTCTGCTTCACTGCCTCCAGAAGGGTGTTGAGGTCAGCGTCGGAGAATCAAGGGGCAGCACTGCCCCAGGTGCCAACCTCTGCCTCTCTTCCTGAAGCCCAGGTGCATCCATTCTTTCAGAGAAATAGCAGCCAGAGTAATGGCTGCCATGGTATGTTTAAATGGGGCCCGCACTTCTTCAGTCCCAGCTCTATTACTGCCCCGCAGCCACTAATTGGCCGCCCAACCTGCCCTCCATCCAGTTAGCAACCCGCCTCCACAAAAATCGTGGGCTGTGACTACTTCCCTCGAGGCAGGTTCGGGCCCTGGAAATAGTCCCGCTGTCGGTTTCCCAACACCAGAAGGAAAATTTTTCCCCTACATACAGCATTATCATTAAACTCATTTATACACATTACTTGACTACAAATGTCAGACACTTTCATTGACCAATACTATAACAACATGAATCAGATACACAGACCTACCTCTACTTTGTCATGGATCACCATAATATCTCCTCAGACTTTCTAGTATGTGCCCAAGTATTTCTCCCTATCAGTCCACCATGCATCAAATACATGCACTATTAAGTTACCTTGTCGATTACAGATCAGGCTGAATTTCTGCAGGTTCTCTTGCTATTCCAATGTAACTTCACTGGAAGAGCATGAAAACCCTAGATAAATGGTAGATGCTATGTATGCCATTTTTCCAGAGTTTCTGCAGATCTTCCAGTGAAGTTACATTGGAGGAGTGAAATTCACTCCCCAATTTTACTTAATACATACTGTGAATAAGCTAAGAAACTCAGATGAACTAACCAGAGGGAAATTTACCCTTTTAGGAGATTTCAAGCTGGAACTATTTTTAGGCTGCATATAGCTTTTAGTCGTATACAAGCAGCATACATGGCAAGATATTTAAAGTTGCTGAGAGCACAGAGAAAGCATAAAAGACTGATCAGAAGCTTAAACTAAGAAGCTTAGTGCTGTGAGTTAATTCAGAATAAACATTGCTAAAATGGCCCAGTCCAGTGTTTTTTGTGCAGTTTTGAAAGATGCTGGGGGTTAAATTCAATCGTGTGGGGATCGCAACACACGATTCACCTGCACCCATTGATTGCAACAGAGGCAGCACGCCGGCTTCCTGTCACCAGCTGTTTGAAATGATTTCAGCCTCCAGCTGGTGCTGCACTGCTGATTGGCTAAATGTTTAGTTTAGAGATACAGCACTGAAACAGGCCCTTCGGCCCACTGAGTCTGCGCCGACCATCAACCACCCATTTATACTAATCCTACACTAATTCCATATTCCTACCACATCCCCACCTGTCCCTATATATTTCCCTACCACCTACCTATACTAGGGGCAATTTATAATGGCCAATTAACCTATCAACCTGCAAGTCTTTGGCATGTGGGAGGAAACCAGAGCACCCGGAGGAAACCCACGCAGACACAGGGAGAACTTGCAAACTCCGCACAGGCAGTACCCAGAATCGAACCCGGGTCCCTGGAGCTGTGAGGCTGCGGTGCTAACCACTGTGCCACTGTGCCGCCCCACAATGCTTGAGCAAGAGGAGATAAAGAGTCTACAAAGGGATATAGATAGTTTAAGTGTCTGGGCAAAAATTTGGCCGATGGCGTATAATGTGGGAAAATGTGAATTTATCCACTTTGGCAGGAAGAATAGAAAAGCAGTATATTATTTAAATAGAGAGAGACTGCAGAACTCTGGCACCGAGGGATCTGGGTGTCCTGGTACATAATTCACAAAATGTTAGTATGCAGGTACAGCGAGTGTTTAGGAAGGCAAATGGAATGTTGGTGTTTATTGCAAGGGGAATGGAATATAGAAACATAGAAACATAGAAAATAGGAGCAGGAGTAGGCTATTCGGCCCTTCAGGCCTGCTCCGCCATTCAAAAACGATCATGGCTGATCATCTAATTCAATACCCTGTTCCTCTTTCTCCCCATATCCCTTGATACCTTTGGCATTAAGCCAATATAAAAGTAGGGAAGCTTTACTGCAGCTGTATAGGGCCTTGGTGAGACCACATCTGGAGAACTGTGCACGGTTTTTGTCCCCTTATTTGAAAAAAGGATATAATCGTATTAGAAGCAGTTCAGAGAAGGTTCACATGACTCATTTCAAGGATGAAGAAAGGTTGAACAGGTTGGGCTAATACCTGTTGGAGTTTAGAAGAACGAGAGGTGATGTTACTGAAACATATAAGATTCTGAGGGGACATGATAGGTTGGATAATGGGAGAATTGTTCCTCTTGTGCTGCAGACAAGAACTAGGGGACATAGTTTAAGAATAAGAGGACTCCCTTTTAAGACAGAGATGAAAAATATTTTCTTTCAGAGGGTCGTTAGTCTGTGGAATTCTCTTCCCCAGAAAGCAGTGGAGACTGGGTCATTGAATTTATTCAAGGCTGAGTTAGATAGATTTTTGAGAGACAAGGGAGTCAAGGGCTATGAAGGGCAGACAGGAAAGTAGAGTTGAGACCACAACTAGATCAGCCATGATCTTATCGAATGGCAGAGCAGGCTCGAAGGGCTGAATGGCCTACTCCTGCTCCTAAGTCCTATGCTCCTATGTTCCTAAAATGAGAAGAGAGCAAGTTCCAAGGTTTTCAGATGCTGCACTGGATGCCTTCGTGGGCGAGGTGGAAAGTAGGAGAGATGTCCTGGAGGGAGCCAAGAGGCCCTCCAGACACTCACTCAGATGGCAGTGGGAGCAGATAATCATGGAGCTCAATGCCTAGAGTCAAGTCCCAAGGACCTGGATGCTGTATTGCAAGAATTCCAATTACTTCATTGTGGTCAGGGTGAGCGAATGCATCTTCAAATGCCTTATCCTATCAAAAAGGGAAAAAAGGGGGAGGGGTGGCAGTATTGATTAAGGAGAGCATTGCAGTGCCGAAGAAAAAGGATGTCCCAGAGGGGTTGAGGACAGAATCAATTTGGCTAGAATAAGGAACAAAAAAGGTGCAGTTACATTGCTTGGTGTTGTTTATAGGCCACCAGCTAGTGGGAAGGACATGGAGGAAGAACTTTGCAAGGAAATTACAGAGAGGTGCAAGAATTATAGGCTAGTTATAATGGGGGACTTCAATTGTCCAAACATAGACTGTGATAGTTGTAATGTGAAGGGCAGTGAGGGGCAAGAGTTCCTAGAGTGTGTTCAGGAAACTTTTCTACAGAAATATATTTCTAGTCCAATGAGAAGGGAGGCATGGCTATACCTGGTTCTTGGGAATGAGGTGGACCAAGTAGCTCAAGTATCAGTTGGAGATCATTTTGGGTAAAGTGATCATTGAATCATAAGGTTGAGACTGACTATGGAAAAGGACAAAGGACAATCCAGAGAAAAATTAATTAACTGAGGGAAAGCCAATTTCAATGGATTAAGAACGGAGCTGGGCAAATAAATTGGAGACAAAGATTGGCAGGAAAAAACAATAGTTGAACAATGGGCTACCTTCAAAAAAGAGACAGTTTGGGCACAGTCAAGGTAAGTTCCCTCAAAAGGGAAAGGTAGGGTTAGCAAATCCAGAGCTCCCTGGATAACAAAAGAGGTAAAGATTAAGATAAAGAAGAAAAAGTATTTTTATGACAGATGCCAGGTAGAAAATACTATTGAGAACAGGCTGAATATAGAAGGCCCAGAGGGCAAGTAAAAAAGCAAATCAGGGAAGCAAAGAGAGAGCATGAAAAGAGACTGGCAGCTAACATTAAAGGGAATCCCAAAGTTTTCTATAGACATATAAATAGTAAAAGGGTGGTAACAGGACAAGTTGGGCCATTTAGGGACCATAAAGGAGATTTTTGCATGGAGACGGAAGGCATAGCTGAGGTATTAAATGAATACTTTGCATCTATTTTTACCAAAGTAGACGATGCAACCCAAGCAATGGTGAAAGAGGAGGTAATTCAGACACTAGAAGGGTTTAAAATTGATAAGGAGGACAGATTAAATAGGCTGTCTGTATTTAAAATGGATAAGGCACCAGGACCGGAAGAGATGCATCTAAGGATACTTAGGGAAATGAGAGTTGAAATTATGGAGGCACTGGCCATAATTTTTCAGTTGTCCTTAGACTCGGGTATGGTGCCAGAGGACTGGAGAATTGTAAACGTTACACCCTTGTTCAAAAAAGGGTGTAAAGATAAGTGCAGCAACTACAGGCCAGTCAGTTTAACTTCGGTGGTGGGGAAACGTCGAGAAGCAATAATTTGGGACCAATTTAATAGTCACATGGACAAATGTGAGTTAATTAAACAAAGTTTAGGTACATTGTGAAGGCATTGGAGAGAGTACAGAAAGTACGACAATGGTGGCAGGGATGAGGAACTTCAGGTATGAAGATAGATTGGAGAAGTTGGGACTGTTTTCCTTGGAGAAGAGAAGGCTGAGAGGAGATTTGATAGATGTAGATGGTGCACAACCGGAGGTAGCAGGCTAACCAGAGGGTGACAGGTATGGCTGCATGTCCTGACACCCATGGAGGAGATAGTCTTCTCCACTATTGGGATGCTCATTGTTGAGGTCGTAGACAGCAGAGAGGCTAAGCCATCGAAGTTGACGATACCCATGTACCAAATACTCCCTCTCACATCCCACCTCCCCCACCCTCTTCTTATTTATGAGCTGCTCCCTTCCCTGCACCACAACCTTACCCTATAACTTTCTCCTTTCAGATACCCAAGAAGCGCAACCCGGATAGGCAGGAGAGGAACAATAGGAAGATAGTGATTATGAAAACAGACTATCAATTGATTTCACACTCACAGCTAGAGGATAGTATCCAGGCAGGATCTGCAAGTGCTGAGATATCAGCATGAGTGGCCTGCAACCAGGACAGGGGCAAGGATAGTGCAGGTTCCAGCTTGCAGGAGGGCAAGGGCACACATGCGGTCTGCTGCAGAGGACTCAGATGAGGACTTCAATGGGACAACCTACAAAAGGAGGCTGATGGTATGCACAACGAAACGCCTCATGCATTGGCAGGCCTCCCAGAAAGCCTGTGGCCAACATCAATCAGCAAGGAGGAGTCAGTACCAACTTGCCACAGGGATTTGCACAGAGCTTGAAGCACATCCTCTCCAGTACTGAAGTGGCGACTAACTCCATGAATAAACTTGTGGTCCCAAATGTCATACAATGTCTGGTGACCAAAGTCTCAGCTTCCATCGCAGCACAAGGAGAAGCCACCTAATGTCTGAATGCTGCCCTGCAGGCTCAGACTGCTGTCATCATGGCTGTGGACTATAGTGTGCCAAGAGGCTTTCAGGGTCTCACAGCAGATCAGAAATCTGACCTCCAACAGATTACTAGGATTGCTGAAGTGCTGACCTGATGGAGTGACAGTGGCTCTGCTGTCCGCTCTCAGAAAGACAGCATTCGTCCTCCTACCCTGCCATGCCATTAGTGCGTGCCCTTGTTGTTGTCTGTCAGCCAGCCAGCCCAGAATGCTGTCACCCATGTTGACATGGTGCAGTCTGCAGCTCGCCCTTCTAGGCTCAAAGCCGCTCGAAGTCATCCTCCAAGGTCACCTGCCGTCTCCCCCACTGAAGTCAACAGCCTTCCAGCAGCCATGCTGCAGCCACTGGGGTAGCACTGTGTAGGAGCATTAGGATAGGCAAGGGCTAACGGAAGATATACAGCAAAAGAATGCACAATGATGAATTTGACGTTTGTATGCAATAAGGAATGATTTCATTATGTATTAGGTTTGGAATGTTTATTTCGTGGTGGCTTGTATTTTTGCGTTGTGGCCAAGCAAACGTTATGATGGTTGGTGAAGGTAAGGAGTGGGACTGCTGGTGAATGGGGAATTGGTGTTGCGGTTATTGGTATCGCACTCAGATAACTTCTCACGAACAGCCCAGCTCAAAAGGGGTGGTCTGGATTGGCTTTTCTATTTCTCCTCCTTCTTCTCATGCTTTTCCTCCTGTGCTGCTCACTGTCTAGTTGGTGGCAAGGACTGTCCTCTTATGATTGCCGGGTGGTGCAGCAAGCAGCGGACCTCCACGAACCTTGACATCTGCTCTGCCGAGTACTGCAGGGTTCCTCCAAAGCAGTTCAGGTAGTGGAAGTGATGTTTCAGCATGCCAATGGTCTGCTCTTTCATAGTTTGTGTGGCAGCATGGCTTTCATTGTATGCATGTGTACGTAGTGCTGGTTGCATATCATATTCATCAGCCGGGTGGTTATTTATTTTTTCATGGATGTTGGTGTCACTGACAAGGCCAGCATTTGTTGACCACCCCTAATTTCCTTTGACAACTGAGTGGCTTGCTAGACCATTTCAGAAGGCAGTTAAGAATCAACCACATTGCTGGGGGTCTGGAGCCACATGTAGGCCAGACCAGGTAAGGACAGCAGATTTCCTCCCCTAAAGGACATTAGTGAACCAGATGGATTTTTACAATTGATGATAGTTTCATAGCACCATTACTGAGATTGGCTTTTTCTTCAAGATTTTTATTAATGAATTGTATTTATTAGTTAATTGAATTTAAATTTCATCAGCTGCCTTGTACCCATGGCATTAGCCTGGGCCTCTGGATTACTAGTTCAGTGACATTACCATGACACCATGGTCTTTGTGGTTGGATAGCCCTTGTTGCCCAGTAGTCACTCTTTAGTTTGTCGTGGTGGCACCAATGCAGCTGGCACAGTGGACTGATGCAGAATGAAGCCATCATGACAGTTGTCAGGATATTGGGCTTTGACATGCATGATTCTCTCCCTATGGTCACACACAAGCTGGATGTGGAGGACATGGAATCCCTTTTAGTTCCGGTACATAGCAGATTTGGCATGCAGCACTCACAAAGCAATATGCATGCATTCAATTGCACCCTGAACCATGGGGAAGGCTATCATCCTGGCAGAGTCATGTTCTCACTCTACAGGCTGCTCTCTGACAAGCATCAATGAAATGTAGTTCACTATCAATGAATAGAAAGCATCAGTGACCTCCATTATGCAAGAGTGGACAGCAAACTACAAGATGTGGTAAATAACCCCAGATCCAGTCTGGAAGAAGCCAGACTCAAATGCTCATCACCATTGCCTCCTTCTCAGCTACTGACAGTGTGATCCTTGCCCTGTTCTGAGGTTGTAGCAGGTGGCAGATTTCAGTGAGGATTTCCTGACTGAAGCATGGGCATCGTACAAAATTGTTCCTGACTGCCCCTCATTCATGCCATTGTTACCTCTCGACATGACTATTCCAACACAGTCCTGGCTGGTCTCCCACATTCTACTCTCTGTAAACTTGAGGTATTCCTATCTCTGCTGCCCGTGTCTTAACTTGCACCAAGTCCCGTTCCCCTACCACCCCTGTGCTGGCTGACCTACACTGTCTTCCAGTCAAACAACGTCTTGAGTTTAAAATTCTCTCCATTGCCTCGCCCCGCCCTATCTCTGTAATCTCCTCCAACTTCACAACCCTCCGAGATATCGGTGCTCCTCTAATTCTCGCCTCATATGCATCCCTGATTATAATTGCTCCACCATTGGTGGTCATGCCTTCAGTTGCCCAGGCCCCAAACTCTGAAATACCCTCCCTACACCTCTCCACCTCTCCAGTTCGCTTTCCTCCTTTAAGACACTCCTTAAAACCTACCTCTTTGACCAAGTGTTTGGTCATCTGACCTAATATCTCCTTATGTGGCTCAAGTCATACTTTATTTTTTAATGCTCCTTTAAAGCACCTTGGTACATTTTGTTACGTTAAAGGCACTATATAAATATAAGTTGTTGTTTCTGTTGTTGTAAGATCCTTGAACATCCTCGGTGGATATGTCCTCCTTCTGAGAACTCTTCTCCCCTTCCTCCTCCTCCCTCTCCCCTCAGTTTGCCCTGCTCTGTGTGGCTTCTGTTTGTTCTCCAAGTCCTGCTGTATCCCAAGGTGAATATCTACTACTGCATCCATATCTGGGAGAATCAAGTTTATGTAGAAATTAGTGAAATCTCCTTGAACGCCTCCCCCACACCACTCCCTGTAGACTACTGTAACTTGAATCAACTATAGAAAGCACCAAACATTTGTAGATTGAAGCAACAGCCAAAAGCAATTAACCAACAACTAAGCTGTAAGTAGTTGATGATCCCTTTAAATAGCATTGGTGGTGGGGATCCTTCCTGCTTCTGAATGCATGTTCCGCTGTATGAGGTTAAGAGAGGGCATTATCCAGAACACTGAGCTCCAAAATGGTATTGGTGATATCAAATCAGCATTTCAGGCTGATAGGCATCATGACCTGCCCGCCCTGCAGACTTCCAGTGGACATTAACTGTGCATGCATTAACACCTCCACCAATATGATGTCTGGTGTGATTTGCCCTAAAAATATGTTGTAAGCCGCATGACACAAATGCCTTTTGGTCCCAAATTGCACCCATAACTTCAGGAAAACAGGCACTACTGATCCCAATTTCATGCTGCCTGTAACTGATTTTGGGATGTCTTATCTGTAGGTCTACAACGGAGGTGGTGAGAACATTGTGGTGCTAGCTTTGCACCATTCTGATTTGTACAGGGGTGACCCTGTCAAAGTTTCTGTGGTTGTCTCTGCTAACACAAGCAGTGTCCTGGACCTAACCAGCTTCAGCTGCTTCATCAATGACCTTCTCTCAAAAATAAGATCAGAAGTGGGATGTTCGCTGATGATTGCACGATGTTCAGTACCATTCACAACTCCTCAGATACTGAAGCAGTCTGTACTTCCATGCAACAAGACTTGGTCAACATTCAGGCTTGGTCTGATGCGTGGAAAGTAACATCCGTACCACACAAATGCCAGGCAGTGATCAGCTGTAACAAGGGAGAATCTAACCATCTACCCGTGACATTCAATAGCACTACCACCACTATCAACATCCTGGGAGTAATCATTGACCAGAAACTGAACTGGACCAGCCATATAATACTGCGGCACAGTGGCGCACCGCAGCCTCACAGCTCCAGGGACCTGGGTTCGATTCTGGGTACTGCCTGTGCGGAGTTTGCAAGTTCTCCCTGTGACCGCGTGGGTTTTCGTCGGGTGCTCCGGTTTCCTCCCACCGCCAAAGACTTGCAGGTGATAGGTAAATTGGCTGTTGTAAATTGCCCCTAGTGTAGGTAGGTGGTAGGAAATATGGGATTACTGTCGGGTTAGTATAAATGGGTGGTTGTTGGTCGGCACAGACTCGGTGGGCCGAAGGGCCTGTTTCAGTGCTATATCTCTAAATAAAATTAAAAAATAAAATAAATATAAATACTGTGGTTACAAGGGCAGGTCAGAGGCTGGGAATTCTGCAGTGAGTAACTCACCTCCTGTCTACCCAGTGCCTGTCCGCCATCTACAAGGCACAAGGCGTGGAACGCCCTGCCTGCAACAGTAGTAGACTCGCCAACTTTAAGGGCATTTAAGTGGTCATTGGATAGACATATGGATGAAAATGGAATAGTTTAGGTCAGATGGTTTCACAGGTCGGCGCAACATCGAGGGCCGAAGGGCCTCAACTGCGCTGTTATGTTCTATGTTCTAAGTCAGGAGTGTGATGGAATACTGTCCACTATCCTGGATGGGTGCAGCTCCAACAACATTCCAAGTTCGACACCATCCAGGACAAAACAGCCCACTTGATTGACACCCCCTCCACCACCGATGCACAGTGGCTACAAGATGCACTGCAGCAACTCACCAAGGCTCCTTCGACAGCACCTTCCAAATCCACGATCTCTACCACCTAGAAGAACACGGGTAGCAGATGTATGGGAACACCACCACATGCAATTCCCCCTCCAAGTTATACACCATCTTGATTTGGAACTATATCATTCTTCCTTCACTGTCGCTGAGTCAAAATCCTGGAACTCCCCCTCTAGCAGCACTGTGGGTGTACCGATAATACATAGACTACAGTAGTTCAAGAAGGCACCTTCTCAAGGGCAATTAGGGATGGGCAATAAATGCTGGCCATTCTCCACGATAAAGCTGTAACTTCCAACTGGAACATTTGGCACAATGATATCTTAAAAGGGCTCCAAGTAGCAAATCTTGCTAACACAAACTAGTTACCTGATATGTGATCCGATAGTGCTACATCGGATGGGCTTCAGTTTTGACACTATATGAACTCCCTAAACTTCCAACATTTCAAGACTACCTCTCTACTTGCAAGACAAGATGACAAGCAGTTTGAAAATTAACCCAAACTAAGAGAATGCCCAGAAATTTCAAGTGTATGATTCCCTTGGAGGAGACCTTCCTGGATATCCTGGAAAGATAGATAGACTTCCAAACACTCCGGGTTAGATCCACTCTGCTCTTATTATGACTCGATCTCTTCTCACTCACCCACATAGGCAACCAGCATTCTAAAGTTTATCACTAAAATAAAAGCAAAATACTGCGGAGGCTGGAAATCTGAAACGATCCCTTCAGAATGCTGACAGGCGAAGGGAGGGGAAGATGCCTTTGGTAGTGGCATCATGCTGGAGGTGGCAGAAGTGGATATGGAGGCATGATGCCACTACTAAAGGCATCTTCGCCTGTCATCATTCTGAAGGAATCATTCCCTCTGCGACACCGTGGTCCACTCCTCCATTACCCCCACCACCTTGTCCTCTTCCCACGGAAGCTGGAGGGAGGGTGGATGATGGCTCTGTTGGCATCGACCTTCAAGGTCACCTTGACCTGCCGCTCACTTGTCTAAATCCCAAACGGGTCCCTGGCATCAGTGCTGCTGCCGACCACCTCGACGTACCTGGCTCGGAAGGTGAGTACATCCACGACAGGGTTATGGAGGTGAATTGTCACCACCCGGTAACGTTGTGACGGCAGTGTGAAGAGTGGCTCCACTGTGAAAATGGACAGCAGCGCCTGGTTTCCCTTCTCTTTGAAGACCTTCAGGAACTTGATGCATCCCTCCACGTTCTTAAAGTCATGTCGAAATATCCACTGCTGGGGAAGTCCTGCAGGCAGAAGATATCGGTAGCTTGGAATCCACAGCAATCAATGAGGATTCTCTTGATGAAGAAGGTACAGTCAAATGGTGCACCTCCTTCCTTATCCTTCACAACCACCCGAACGGTGTTGTGCACTCCCTGGACTGAAGCTGTAGAATTGGTTATAGCCATTTGCTCAAAAAATACCCAGGACAGAATCAAAGGCCACTGATCATGGTTTCTCCCCTGCTAGGTTTACCTTTTAAATCTGACTTTCACCCCACCCACCCCGCCAAAGACTGCACAAAGTTTAAAGTTCACCCCTTCCCACCATTCCCTACACCCATTACTTTCATTTGACCCCATTCCCCCACTGCATGGAATATCTTAACTCCTCCCGCTCCCCACCAGTGTCACGCTGGCTTTTCCCAGATGGGGAATTGAAGGCACAGGAATGCCGGTTGCCACAGTGAGGATTGCGGTGGGCCTGGAAGATTAAAGATAAATTTATGCTAATATATTCATTTTGTTGATTTGAATATGTAGATGCATATGTAGAATATGTTGCTCAGCGGCGGTTAGTGGGGTCGGGTGGGGTCGGGTGGGCCGCCACCGCCGGGAGGATTGGGCCAGGTCCTCCCGGTGTCGGGAGAACAATCTTTTGGCCCTCCCACCCCGCCATGGAGCCCGAAGTCGTGGGCCTGGTAAAATCCAGCACCGTGTCTGTTTGAATTTCCCTCTGTCCAGTGGGGCTTTGTTGCACGGCAGCAGCATCCACTTTGACCAACTTTTCCTTACATGGATTGCATATTCATCATTCGGGAGCCCTTAGGTCTATTTTAAACAATCATGCGGCAAGTTAGGTGAAACAGTTAGCACCTTACCAATCTCTTTCTAACTGCAGGAGAAGAAACTACAACTAAAGGAGAAGGCTAGCAACTGGTGATGGCACACAAATCTCAAGCACCTAATTTACTTGGAAAATTTAATTTTGGAGATTGTGAACGGGTACGCATAACATTCATTTAAGAAGCTCTTATAGGTGCCAATCTGCATGACCATGTTTGCAACCTTCATCACTGCTTTTTCTTTCCTCTGTGAATTTGTCACATATTCAGGCATGCTGTCAGTCGTAAACTTGGCAGGCGCCAGAACACCAGAGGATGGCAAGTATTGGCGGGTGCAACATGTAACTAGGAATGTGTTGATGGTAGCAATAAATACTTCTTTCTGTTGTATTTCTATAGGTATTACTGAACAGCACTAACTTGCAGAGCCTGAAGGTAAAGCAGCTTCCACTTCACAGCACATAGTAGCTTTCATTCTATTTGCAGAAAGCATTGGCCCAGGAATATTAGCATAGGTATTTCATGGCATTGCACTTGTTTCACAGGCACACAGGCACTATGGTGCATTGAAAATGTGCCACCTGCCATATAGGTAAAGGCAAAAAAAGAGGCTGCTAAACGCAGCCTGGCTGCATTCTCAGAAACCATGGTGCATGTGCAGCCTAATCAGCAAAAGGACTGCTGGAGACAACCACCATGAAGGTATGTTTGTTGAAAAATACTTAGCTGAATATGGAGCCAAGAGATGCAGCGTTGCTCGTTGGACATGGGCTGTATCACTATGTTCACCAAATACTTGAACAGTTGCCTGAGAAAGCTTTTACTTCTACAAAAAATAATCTGCACACATGGACCCACAATCTTCATTTTGGCAGTTGTATTTTTATATAAACAGATCAGCCATTGCCATCAGTCTCCAGCAAATAAATTCACCACTGGAGGATTCTTTCTTTAAGTGGATGAACTGGTTAGTTCAGTAGTTATTTGATTACATAGAAACATAGAAAAATAGGAGCAGGAGTAGGCCATCCGGCCCTTCGAGCCTGCTCTGCCATTCATTATGAACATGGCTGATCATCCAACTCAGTAACCTGTTCCCGCTTTCCCCCCATATCCTTTGATCCCTTTCGCCCCAAGAGCTATATCTAACTCCTTCTTGAAACCATACAATGTTTTGGCCTCAACTGCTTTCTGTGGTAGTGAATTCCACAGGCTCACCACTCTCTGGGTGAACAAATTTCTCCTCATTTCAGACCTGAAAGGTTTACTCCGTATCGTCAGCCTATGACCCCTGGTTCTGGACTCCCCCACTATCAGGAACATCCTTCCTGCATCTACCCTGTCAAGTCCTGTTAGAATTTTAAAGGTTTCTATGAGATCCCCCCTCACTCTTCTGAACTCCAGCGAATATAATCCTAACCCACTCAATCTCTCCTCATACGTCATTCCCGCCATCCCAGGAATCAGTCTGGTAATCCTTCGCTGCACTCCCTCCATAGCAAGAACATCCATCCTCAGATAAAGAGACCAAAACTACACACAATATTCCAGGTGTGGCCTCACCAAGGCCCTGTATAATTGCAGCAAGACATCCTTACTTGCTATAATCATAACAAGAACCTATTGGAATGGTTTTCATGAGTTAACAAAGAAAGAGATTAATGTTATTGTACCTAAATGGAACTAATAAAACAATAAACAACGTGGCAAATTTCACTCAGACACTCACTAGAGGTTTACACACACACAAATAGATTACAGAGTTGGGAAAGAAAGATTGGTTGAGTTAGAGTCGATTACAAAAAAGGTATATAGTCTGTGGGGTTTGGCGATTTGGCTGGCTTCGAGCTGAATTCAGTGGCCCTGAGGCTTTTAGTTTGAAGAGGTTCGGCGGGTCCCTTGGAGAGAGCGATGCAGATTGTTTCCACCAACGGGATTTCTGATTGTGGCCGGAGTATGAAAAGGTGATCAGTCAATAAGCAGGAGTTGAAAGCTTTTGAGCTGGAATGGAGACTGAGAGAGGAACCCCCACTTGGGGTCTGCTCATGTCAGAGTCCAGTTGTTCTTCGTCTGCTGCAGAGGAAAACACCAGCTTAAAAACCACAGATGGGAGGAGCTTGTCACATGACAATCACTGAATGATTCAAACATAACAGTTAGCAGTATTTCTCTGCTTGCTAAAAAGAATAGGTAGTTCTTTCAAATTTCCTGAGTCTTGGTTCTTGCTGGGAAATGCAGACTTTTTGTCTCCCGCCTCACAGTTCTTTGCAATGTAGGATACAGTGTAGCAAACTAGGTGATCATCTTAAACTGCTGGCAGTCATCCTGCTTTAAATGTTTTTTTGAAATTTCTTCAAAAAAATATAAATTCGGATCTCCAGTCAGTGGACCAAAGAAAATTATCATTCAACGAAACACATTGGCGTAACAATAATTTCTGGAATTCCTTCGGTTGTGATCCCATTGGTTACTTCTGGAGCAGACCACACAGTGCTCTCTAGCCCTGCTCCTTCCTGTTTTTCCTTGTAAAAGATGGACAGAGGTTTTTTTCCCTTCATCTGCCCCTTACTAGACAATAAAGAAAATACCCAAAAAAGCAAAGACCAGAATAAGTGAATCTCCACTGTTTCCCCTGGGATTACACTGGTTTCCCATTGGGAGTCATGACCTGTGATTGGTGGAACCTCCACAGCATTTCAACCCTGATTTTAAAGAAATAGCTGGCTCAAAAATCAATGGGGAATAGTACCTCTGTGTAAGTGTCGAGATGCAACCATTCTGGTCCTCCACCACATGGAATTTAAGGGAAACTCCCTTCCTTTCCTTACCATTGGCAGGCATCAAAGTGACGAGTGACACAGCTGGGCTGCTTGCCATTGCAGCAAGGCCTGAAAGTCTGGTGGGGGTGAATCAGCCTCAGTGGGGGTAATGCCCCCACAAAGAAGATTTTGTTTTGTTGCTACCTATGACTTGTTTGGAAGAGAGCTGAGTTAAAAAAAATACACTTCTAAAACATAGTACTGATTCCTCCTTGTGAGTGGGGGGGGGGGGGGGGGGGCAGGGTCCAGGCTTCAATTTCAGCCCATTTCCCAATTAGGACCCATCTGCCCGCGCCAAGGAGGTATGCCTGATTTTAACAGGCATACCTTCACTGACCTTAAGCTGACTTCCACTGAAGTCCAGAGGTCAGGAACTCTCAACACAGCGATTTTCTATCCCCAGGAGGGATCCCATCCCCACTATGATAATGTCCTCATAAGGAACAGGCAGTGGTTTCATCCACAGAAGGTTAGTTTCTTTGGTGCTAGGTTGCGATCCAATGTATCTGTGACCTGGCCTAAATTCTGGCTGGAAGCAGACCAGAAAGGAGTCTGATTTTTGACCCAGAGACCTTTCTTTTACCTCCATAAAAAGCCAGTTTATTCCAACCCTGTTTGTTGTTTATTCTTAACATAGGTTAGGGGATACTCTTGTTTAGAAAAATTGATTGCTTTGGCTCATCAGTAGATATTTATTTGAGCACAAATAAAAGTAAGTTTAAGATAAACAAGATGTTTAAGCACCAATATTAAGCTTAAATTGCCCCAAATTATATAACAAATTTTAACATACATAGGTTCTGTGAATACTATCAGTTACAATTGCCCTTATACACTGCATTCTGGCACGCTATGTGTTTTGTTAATACGTACAGTGGTTATTATTATTTGATACATTTTCCTTTAAGTCCATGCAGTGAACGTTTGGCACCGTAACCAATAATACAAAAATACCAAACTGTGACAAAACTGCGATGAGTTATAATATTATTCTGACATGAACCTCATAATTCTGCCTGTACCTCAGCTGCCAATAGTGCATCATTTTATTACTTGTCTTATTGAAAGCCAAAATAGAGTTAGCTGAGCACATTTCAAATTAGTAATGCCTAAAACTATCAGCCAGACTGCCAATAAATCAGATACAGGTTTAACTATGTCACATTTGGTTCTAATCCCTGCCACAATTCCATTTCCCTTTGACTATTCCATCAGCTTTTTAGCAATCAAAATAAACACAGCAGCAGTAAAGGATCACTACCTATCATTTGCTATTTGGAGAAGCTATTGGAATATTGGTTCCTGCAGACTGGAAAGTAGCAAATGTAGCTCTACTATTTAAGAAGGAAACGAGAGAAAAAAATGGATAACTACAGACCTGTTAGTTTGCTGTCAGTAGTAAGGGAAATGTTGGAATCTATTATAAAGGATGTGATAACTGGACACTTGAAAAATAATGGTAGGATTGAGCAGAGTCAACATGGATTTATGAAAGGGAAATCTTGTTTGACAAACCTGTTGGAGTTTTTGAGGATGTTACTTGTAGCATAGATAAAGGAGAACCAATGAATGTGGTGTATTTGGATTTTCAGAAGGCTTTTGATAAGGTCCCACACATGAGGTTAGTAAACAAAGTTAGAGCACATGGGATAGGAGCTAATATATTGGTATGGATTGGTAATAGGTTAACAGACAGAAAGCAGAGAGTAGGAATAAATGGGTCATTCTCAGGATGGGAGGCTGTTACTAGTGGGGTATCGCAAGGATCAGTGGCCACAGCTGTTCATATCTATATAAATGATTTAAATGTGGGGGCCAAATGTAATATTTCCAAATTTGCTGATGACATAAAACTAAGAGGGAATGTAAGTCGCAAGAGGATGCAAGGAGGCTTCAGGGGGCTTGGACAGGCTAAATGAATGGGCAAGAACATGGCAGATGGACTATAATGTGAACATGTGTGAAGTTATCCACTTTGGTAGAAAAAACAGAAAAGCAGAGTATTTCTTAAATGGTGAGAGGTTGGGAAGTGTTGATGTCCAAAGGGACCTGAGTGTCCTTGTTCATGAGTCACTAAAAGCTAGCATGCAGGTGCAGCAAGCAATGAGGAAGGCAAATGATATATTGGCCTTCATTGCAAGGGGACTTGAGTACGGGAGTAAAGATGTCTTATGAGAAGAGATTGCAGAAACTGGGCCTGTATTCACTAGAGTTTCGAGGAGAGGTAATCTCATTGAAACTTACAAAATTCTTACAGAGTGTGACAGGGTAGATTTGGATAGGATGTTTCCCCTGGCTGGTGAGTCTAGAACCAGGGGGCACAGTCTCAGCATTAGGAGTAAGTCACTTAAGACTGAGATGAGGAGGAATTCCTTTACTCAGAGGGTGGTGACTCTTTGGAATTCTCTACCCCAGAGGGCTGTGGAAGCTCAATCATTGAACATGTTCAAGACAAAAATCGATAGATCTCTGGATACTAATGATATCAAGGGATATGGGGAAAGTGGGGAAAAATGGCATTGAGGTAGATGATCAGCCAGGATCTGTTTGAATGGTGGAATAGGCTCGATGGGCCAAATGGCCTACTGCTGCTCCTATTTCCTATGTTTGTCATGAAGATCATGGCACACACAATGGATTGAAGAGTTGTACAGTCACCCTGCTGCCAAGGTGGTGTAGGCACAAAAAGGAATGAGATTCAGTAGTTCTGTATTGCAATTTTCATGCCATAAAAAAAATTTGGTTTAACAATTGTAGCCTCTTTGAAAAAAGGATGCTGTAGATTTTTAGCACTTGTTGAGGGATATGTCATCAATTGCAAACACACTGAAATTAAATAGTGTTGAATATAAAGCTCTTATTTCTCGATGCATAAACTATTAATAAGGAATATTGTGCTTTGGAGATACTTTGCAAAAATTCACTTAAAGTTCAGTTTCTTGAAGCTTAATGTATTGATTTAATTTTCTTGTTGTAGATTCAATCCTCAGCTGAATAACATCCTTTGATTTTTTTTAAGAACTACTCAATTTTATATTCACAATTATTATTAGTGCTGCAATTTTGCTAATTTATGGAGAAAGTTGATCATTGTTGTTTGGTGTGCATATTGAATATAAAGCTCAACTGATTCAGGTACCACATTTCTTTTACTGCCAGTTTTATTACCAAGGCAACTTGCTTGTAAATTTAATGAGCATTTTATAGCTTTGAGACTGTTCACTGTTACTGCCATTGAGAATCGATACAAGTCCTTTGTTGTGGATCATGTTCAAGTATTTGGAAAAGAGACTTTTGCTTCTAATAAAACCTCCTTGCACACAGTCCAGTTATCTTCCAAGTCAGATTACAGTCAAATCATATCACAACTTGAGAAAATATAGATTTACCTATCGTCAGCCAACTAAAGTGAGAACCATTCCCCAATCTCATCACCGATTTAAGCTTCAAAGTGGTATCAATGTATTGAGAACAAAAATGACGAGTGTACTGTCAGCACAAAAATTTAGATTGAGCATTAGGAGTTTGAAGATATAAAAAAAAAAGCCATTACAAGGCATAGTAAAAGCATCACTGCCCAGGCTTTGAAGCCTTGAGATTACTGATAGCCTTTTTGGCAATATGAAGGATTTGGATTCTCTTTTTATATCCAGGTCTCTTGCTGATTCTCAAACTGGGGCCAAATTGTTATTAATGACAGCTGTCTTATCTATATATATGTGCATGCAAGATGACTCATGCTGGTCATTACATAGCTTCCTATTGAAACTTTTCTGTCCAATGTTTTGAGGTAGTTGTGATTAACAAGGCCACAGAAATATATAAACTGTTTATGAAGTCTATCACAGCATGTTTGACTGCAACAAGCATTGAGATAAACTAAGGAACTTGTCATCAAGGTATGGTATACTGCAACCTATTTTGACCAGCAATTTGATGAAATTTCAAAACACAATTATTGAAACAATTTAAATCCTCTGTAAAAAGCACAGACATTATTTGGGGAAAAAACTGGCCATATTCAGAATTGCCTTGTTCTGTGCAACAAATGTTCTGTCGATAAATAAGCAAACTGATCATTTGCCAATATTTAATGCCCTTATTTTGTAGAATTTAATGACTGACAAACAATATAGTGGGGACAATTTTAATCTTACAATTCCAAATTTTGAACAGGCAGCAAGGACACCCACACAAAGATGATGGGGTTCTTCTGTACATTTGAGTGTCAGCTTGTGATTATGTCATTGGGACCCAACTACAATTTTAACTGATGGCCTGAGTGGGAAAGCCGCAGTGGCAGGAGAAGGAGCTGGTTTTGGACTACAGAAAATGTTTGAAAATGGGCAGAGTGAAGTTTAGAAAATCCTGCTTCACTAACTAGTTCATCGAAGTCCTATTAGAAAACCTTTCAGAAAAATGTAATGAACCTTTTTGGGCCTGAGGAGAAGTGGGGATGCAGAGGCCTACAGACTGTCAATAGACACAAAAAATGAGGCATTGGATGACAGATCTGCAAGATTCAAAATAAAGGATTTCAATTTGCTCTGAGTATCAGGAGTAATCAGAAGCATTAAGATGTAACCATTTTAGTCTTAACGTTACTGTTTGCTAATGGTCGTGTCTGAACAATTAATGTTTCGTATAAAATTATTTTGCCATTTTAATGGAGAGAGTATCTTTTTATTTTAAATAGGTTAATCACTATGTTAGATACCCATAATGGAATTTCATACTTCACACACCAATTGTTCCACTTCATCACTTATGATCGGTAATGTAGTGTTTGTTATTAAATTCAGTTACAAACAAGCTGAAAATCTGGTTTGTATTCAGCAGCCATCTTTACTACACAACATGGAGCTACTAATCGGAAAAACATTTCTGTGGTAGAGAGAAACATTTAAGGAATTTCCTATATTTAACTATGACTACAAAGTTACACCAATATTGATACAAGTGATTCACACTATGTTCCTTCTGCAAATACATTAATGCCCTTCGAAATGTATCTGACTGTTGTTGTATCTGCTTTAATTAATGTGAATGATGCAGATTGTTGAAAGGAGCATGCCAGTCTTGGACTTCCCTGAAAGAAGAAGATGGTACAGGTATTGCTGTGATTTTATAACTATAATGATACAGCGGGGCTGATAATGTGGTCTCTGGGCAATACCATCATGCTGGGCACTGTCCAGGTACTCAACAACGCATCTCAGTATTTTTGGCATTCTGGCAACATTGTTCGAGAGAAGGGAAGAGAAGAATGAGAGGAGTGTATGGAATCAGTGGCAGGATCAGGAAGACAACTAGGCCCTTTCCAGTCATGTACTAAATTTTTGTTGAATGCAGAATAAATCGAAAATGTTGAAACTTAAAAAATTAATTCTTTGGATATAAAAAGTAACATTTACTTCATGTGAAAACACAACACAAGTATTTTCTATTAATTTGTGCGGCGTTCTTCATTGATATGGGTACACGCAGCTGTGTCCCCTGAGTGTGCCCAAACGTTGAATTGACACCACCTGGACATTACAAGACCCAACCGGTTGATTTGATGCCAGGATACCAAGTTGGACCACAAAGGTCCTAGCAATGCCTGTATTGTCCACTTGTGAAAATACTGTGAAGCAGCAAGATGGATGGTGCAGTAGTGCTATTTAAATGGTCAGCCACCCTGAATGCGGGTAAATAAAACTAATGGAATTTTGTTTTATATTGGTAAGTGTCTGAAAGTAGTTGGCAGTGTTTTTGAAGGTGTTTTTGTCCATTTGCCAGAGAATGTTGCTGCATTCTCATAGAGATGGCAGAGCAGTAGACGTGTGAAGACAAAGCTGTAACAGGAATGGCAGCAACAGTGGCTGCAGTACAACAGGGAGATACAGCAGAGGCTGCAGAGAGGGAAAGCTCTGCGCCGTGTCCTCTGCCAAGTTGGAGCCAGACAGGAGGCTGTCCGGCAGGCCAGATAGCGCACCAGGATCTTTGTATGTGTGCTCATTCAGTAATCTCCCATATGCCACACCATCAAGGTTCTCATCTGAGTCCTCAGCAGTGCTTGCCTGCCATGTTGTCCTCCAGTGAGCTGGAAAACGAACCATCGTGTACCCCTGGCCTGCTTGCAGCCACCTGTACCCATGACTCACCATGTACTGATCTCAACTCTATACTAGGCTCCAAGTTACGTACAGTGCCAATGTCTGAGCATGTGGCTGCGCATGTCAGATCTACAAAGGAGTCTAAGGTTATGGGGGGCTGGCAGGAAAGTGGAGTTAAGGCCACAATCAGATCAGCCATGGTAGAGCAGGCCTGAGGGGCCAAATGGCCTACTCCTGCTGTTATTTCTTATGATCTTATGATCAAGTGATGGGACCTCTTCATTATTGCTGTGCTATTGTCTTCTCCCTTCCTCCTGGGACTCCTGTGTCTGGACAGGCAGCACTTCCTAGGTGTTTGAAAGCAGGAACTCAGAAAGCGACAGTTGGTATGAGGGAAGGGGATTGGGTGGGAAGCAGGAGTTCCATGGTCACACCATCAATAGCTTGCTCATCATGTCAGGTAGCAGGATGATGGTGTACTGGGATTTGAAATGGGGAATAAGGCAGGAGGATGCCATCATCCTCAATGTACTCAGTAACATCAAATGTAGTGGGCCCTGTTGCAGGTGGCCCAAAATGCTGATAGGCTTCTCCTCTACAGGGCTCAGGAGATGCAGGCTTCCTTGCCCGTGTCTGCTCTGCTCTGCCTTCTTCTATTGTGTGCTGTCTTGTCCTGCAAGTGGTTGCATAGCACTGTTTGGGTGATGTGCCTGCCATAGCTGAATAGCTGGACATATGTGGAGCAGTGAGAGGTGGGTGTATGGCAGTATGGATAGGTGTGTGAGGGTGAGGTGGAGTATCTGGATCTTAGGTGTGAGTCTGCAGTACCAGAGACTGATGTTGGTTGAGTGATGGGGGTGCAGTACATTGAGCAGTGTGAAAGGCTGGTGTAGTGGTGTATGGTGGATAGGAGATGACATGTGAAGATACATTCACTGATGTTGACCATCTGTATGAGGTCATTAGACATCTTGTGGCACTGCTGCCAGGTTCTCGGGTCAAGACTCCAGGAGTTGACCTTCCTGGCCACCTTTTCCCAATCCTTTCTGAGGATGGTCCTTGAGGGTCTCTTGGCATGCTGTGAATTGCAGCCCCATTCCAAATATTGGTGCAAATTAATTTCTATGTTTCTCTTTTTTAGCATATAGTTTCTTGTTTCACTATTTTTTGTGAAAAGTCACACAGGTATAAAACATACTCTCCTTTGCTGTTTCATGCCACCATCATGGATGAAAGAGAGGAAGAAAGTAGGTTATTTGTTATCTCTTGTCTGGTGATGTCACTCGGTAACTATCTGTTAATTGGCCTGTAAATGAATGACCTGCAGTGACTTGCCCACCTGATTTTACCCCGCTATCAGTGAGGAGCTGCCTAGCTTCTGCTGGGATCTCTCACTGATGTTGTAACTGAATTCAGGAACTCACCATGAGAGGAATCAAAGCACGACAAAAGCCAATGTATGGGAACTACAAGCACTGCCCGCGTTCACTTTAAGAGCCACTATTCAAAGCAAAAATGAAGTCATAATATTTTAAAGTAACCATAGAGAGGAATTGAGATGACATAACCTGACATTAATATCCCACTCAATTTACCAGTACAAACTGTGTGATAGATAGTGGATGAAAAAAATAAAAATAAGTTCTGCCTTCTCTTTAATGCAGGAATTAAATTGCATTTATGCAAATAAATGAACTCAGTTTTCTAATTTCTACTACAGTTTAAAATCCTTGAAATGGCCCATTATCCTTTAAAGTTGAATGATATTTTTTATTTAGAGATACAGCACTGAAACAGGCCCTTCGGCCCACCAAGTCTGTGCCGACCAACAACCACCCATTTATACTAACCCTACAGTAATCCCATATTCCCTATCACCTCCCTACACTAGAGGCAATATACAACAGCCAATTTACCTATTACCTGCAAGTCTTTAGATGTGGGAGGAAACCGGAGCACCCGGCAAAAACCCACGCAGACACAGGGAGAACTTGCAAACTCCACACAGGCAGTACCCAGAATCAAACCCGGGTCCCTGGAGCTGTGAGGCTGCGGTGCTAACCACTGCGCCACTGTGCCACCCATATAGAATCAGAATTTTACTGAACAGAAGGAGGCCACTTCCCTATCACATCTGTTGTAATTCCCTGAAAGTGCTGACCACTGAGTTCCATTCCCCTGTCATTTCCCCATAATCTTCTACATTTTTCTTTTCTCAAATATTTCACCACTTATCTTTGAAAAGCCATTACTGATTCTGCTTTCACCATTATTTCTGACTGAGCATTCCATGTTTTAACAGCCATCTGTGTAAAAAAAAACTAACCACTTTCTTCATTATTTTGTTGATCTTAAATTTATGCCTTCTAGTGGTTGACACACCAACCAGTAGAAATATTTTTCCGTGTTTACTTTATCAAAACCTGTCATAATGTTGAATATGCTAATAGATCTCCTTTTAACTATCCTTGTTTTCTCATATGTGATGCTCAGTCATGTGATGTGTATTAAATACGTGATCAATGTGCATCAAAAATTAAAGTAAAAATGAAAAAGAAACACAGGAACAAGAATAGGCCATTCAGCAGCATGAGACTGTTTCACCATTCAGTTAGATTATGACTGATTTGAATCTTTATGTGCCATAACTTTAATACACTTATTTAACATAAGTTTATCAATCACAGTTTTGAAATTTCCAATTGACCTAGCTGCAACAACTTTTTGGGGGAGAGCGTTCCAAATTTCCACGAGCCTTTACATGTAGAAGTGCTTCTTGGCATCACATCTGAATTGCTTCTGTAATCCCGGAACTCCACTATAAATATGGTTTCTTTTGCAGAGATCAGAAATTCCTAACTGAATGTGAAAATTCAACTTCCACATTCAGTATGCTGCTCCACTGTCACTACATTTGTTTCAGTGGTGATAACATAAGAATGTTGTTCAAATAAAAGGTCACACTGTTTAATTTCTTCAGTTGGTGTGATATTGAAATGGCTATACGGAACTTCCACGCTGATGCAATATTGAAAGAAAAACTTTTATTTCTCTCATTTTCATGACAATAAAGGGACACATTTACCTGGCACTGGATTGCCAGGGCTTAGCAAATATTGGAATATTAGGCTGATCAGAACATATACCTCTCAAGAAACATACACAATTTTCCTTCCAGGGATTTAGTACACCTGTTCACATACCCAGAAAGATCTACCCTCAGGTCTTTTGTCATTGCTGTAGTCAAACTGTATTGCTTTATGTCAGGATATTCACCTGAGATAAAAATATTCTGATTAAACACTGCAAAACCGATCTGTTAGTTGCTTTGAAATTGACAAGTATGCAGAGAATAAATAGGAATATTGTCCTTAAATTATTCTCTGGAATACTAGTGTATAAAGGCTTAACCTGTTCCTTCTAGCTTCCTCTCTAATGATAATGCATTTGCTAAATGAATGCAGAAAAGAATTTCAGATAGCCATGCAATGTGTTACCATGCTAGCATCGCACGTTTCGATTTCAGAACTAATGGCCTAGAAATTGCTTTTTGCTCATTTTTGGGTACAGAATGGTCAGTGTGCTCCTGGTATGTGCTAGAATCTGGAAAAATTGGGCATCGGGCCTCATCTTAATAATTGCCGCAAGCTGTGGATGTCCGTGAAACCCCCAGCCGCAGCTCGCTGGTTTGTAACTCTCCAATTTGGCACAGCTACCTTGTGCAGCAGCCCTCAAGTAACTGCTTGGGGTGGAGCTGAGGTTGGGGGGAGGGGGGGGTGGTGGGGGGGTGGGTGTTGTGGTGGTAGTGGTTGGTGGAAGGAGAACAGGATGGGGCTAGCCTGGGCCTGCAGTAGCTCGCGATTGTGCTATCGAGCTGGGTGGTGCATTCCTGCTGCTCCCAGCTCCACGTGAAGATAGTTATACTTTTAAACTGTATCTTGATGTTGGCAGCCTCCAATGGTCCCTTTAGGACTGCTGGTCAGGCTACTGAAAAACCTGAGCAGAGCATGTCCATCACTTACTCCACTCAGCGTGAACCAATTTCCAAGATCAGCCCTGAAACAGGCATTAGGCCCCTCATTAATATATGCAAGCTGCCTAACACCTGTTTTAGTTGGCCACCAGAGATGCCTAATTATCATCTGACACCCCCAGTATATGGGTCGAACCTATTTCAGGTGTCATTGGGCCATGGGAGATATCAAGGCAAAATTGGTGCCTTTTGCCTCCGACTAGGTCCAATTTAGAAACTGATACATTTAGAATAAGAAGTTATACAATTATATAACTAAGTGCCTTTGCATTGTGAAGCAAATGATTCATGAACTCTATTTAATATTTAACATTCAAAAATTGCGCATGAATTAAAATAAACAGCACAAAGAAGTGGTTGATTTTTTTAAATTTTTACTAGGACCTCAGCATTGAGGGGCATTTATTCATCTGCCTATTGCTGCATCTGTAATTTCACTGAATTGCTTGTGCAATAAATAATTAATTGGCTTCAAAGCTTGCCTCAGTATAACTAATGGTAAATAAAAATCTCAGATTTATTGCTGTTTTCTTAGGTACATCGGCCATGGTGTTTCAACTCTCTATTTGTAGTGCTGCAGGAAAACATGAAGAAGAGATTGCTTAACAACTCAACAAAATGTGAAAATGTAACAATAGTCGTGAATGATTAACGCACATGGATCTATGTTGTTGATCTGATTGGGTGTGAGGGGAAAACTGGGTAGTGAAATTTAATTTCAGCAGGTGTGTAAAACAGGCATTAGCACATGAATCTCTCAGTATACAGCCCATCAATGGAAAGAAAGTTCGGGCTGGATGTATAACCCTCTGTTTTACGCCTCTGCCAAAGTTTAATTTTACTCAGCCAAGCTTTCTTTTTTTTTCTGGTCACATCACTGGACAATGCTGTAAAAGTCTAATTAGAGACATTAGCCTTGAAATTCGATAGTGCCAGGCTTGTTTTTCAGGCACTAAATGTGAGCACAAGTATTCAGTATAGCAGGCGAGGCATATACGAGTTCATTGCAGAAGTGGATCGTGCCATATTGAAGACAGCAATAAAAATAATGCTCAACTTAGACCCTTTGCATATGTGAAGACAGTGTGTTATCATCCTCATGGAGATTAACAAACCAAAGAACTGAGGTTACTGACCGACACCAGTAGAAAAAAACAAATTGACAAGATATCACCTCTATAATTTTTACTTTAACATCCTGAAACCAAAATCAACATAAATGAACCATAAGTTAACAGACAAATCACAGTCAACATACGTATTACAAAGTACAAATTAATTATCAGATACAACAAAGATAGATCTCACAGATTTACTGGGCAGTCCACTCAGCATATATGGCAACAATTACAGCCACAACATCTTCCAAGCCCTGAACTTTCTCAGGTAAATCTCCAGCAGCTTTCTTCCAAGATGTAGCCATTGATTCTCATCTGAAAGTAGTTCCCCTTCAATCCGGACTCCTTGGGTAGGGTGTTAAAACAAAACAACACACATCTCCAGAACCTCCTCGGCTGTGCTCACAACAGTCTTAATGGTGTTGGTCCACCAGTATCATCAGAAAAGGCAGATTATTATTTAGATGGAGAAAGATTACAAAATACTGCAGTACAGAGGGATCTGGGTGTTCTTGTACATGAAACACAAAAGTTTAGCATGCAGGTGCAGCAAGTAATTAGGAAGGTAAATGGAATTTTGGCCTTTATTGCTAGGGGGTTAGAGTTTGAAAATAGGGAAGTCTTGTTACAACTGTACAGGGTGTCGGTGAGGCCACAGCTGGAGTACTGTGTACAGTTTTGGTCCCCGTATTTAAGGAAGGATGTGTTCTTTTTGCCTGGTTCCGACCAGTTTCTGTTTCTCCAGAAACCTGAAATTTTAGTTTCAGTTTAAGTTTCAGTTTCTGTTTTCATTTTAGGTTCCCTTTCAGTTAGGGTTTGCCTCCAATAAAAAAGCTTTGAAACCAGGGTCAGTTTACCAAACAGAACATTTGACACGTCATCTGTTCAGACAACAGCTTGCACATGCTCCTTCACTGGTCTAGCAGACTGCATACTCCATAATAGATGCCTCATGTCTGGTTGAGGCCTCCTTTGCAAAATGGGCATCCCTGAATGCTGCTAGCATTGAACCACCTGCATTTAGGAAAGATTGGTCTTTTTAGTACGTTCATGAGCTGTGGGCATCGCTGGTTAGACCAGAATTTATTGACCATCCCTATTTTCCCTTGAGAAAGTGGTGGTGAGCTGCCTTCTTGAAGCGTTGCGGTCCATGTTGGGTAGATACACCCACAGTGCTGTTAGAAAGGAAGTTCCAGGATTTTGACCCAGTGACAGTGAAGGAAGGGCGATATAGTTCCAAGTCAGGATGGTGTGTGGCTTGGAGGGGAACTTTCAGGTGGTGGTGTTCCCATGCATCTACTACTCTTTTGCATCTAGGTGGTAGAGGTCACGAGTTTGGAAGGTGCTGTCGAAGGAGCCTTGGTGCATTCCTGCAGTGCATCTTGTAGATGGTACACACTGCTGCCACTGTGCATCTATGTTGGAAAAAGTGAATTATTGTGGATGGGGTGCCAATCAAGCGGGCTGCTTAGTCCTGGATGGTGTCGAGCCTCTTGAGTGTTGTTGGAGCTGCACCCATCCAGGCAAGTGGAGAGTATTCCATCATACTCCTGACTTTTGCCTTGTAGATGGTGGACAGGCTTTGGGGAGTCAGGAGGTGAGTTAGTCGCTGCAGGATTCCTAGCCTCTGACCTGCTCTTGTAGCTACAGTTTCTGGTCAATGGTAACCCTCAGGATGTTGACAGTGGTGGATTTAGTGATCATAATGCCATTGAATGTGCAAGGACATCACTGCAGGAGTTTCTCAGGGTAGTGTCCTAGGCTCAACCATCTTCAGATACTTCATCAATGACCATCCCTCCATCTGAAGGTCAGAAGTGGGATGTTTGCTGATGATTGCACTATGTTCAGCACCATTTGCAACTCGTCGGAAAATGAAGCAGCCCATATCCATATGGAGCAAGACCCAGAAAACATTCAGGCTTGGGCTGATAAGTGGCAAGTAACATTTGCGCCACACAAGTGCCTGGCAATGACCATCTCAAACTAGAGAGAACCTTCTTCTCAAGGGCAATTAAGGATGGTCGATAAATGCTGGCCTAGCCAATGATGCCCACATCCCATGAGCGAGAAAAAAAAGAAAATGCTGGAAATACTCAGCCACTCTGGCGGTATCTGTGGAGAGAGAAACAGAGTTAATGTGAACTCTGTTTGGAACCTTGGTGTCATGTTTGACCCCAAGCTAAGTTTCAGATCACTTATCTGTTCAACACTAAGATCACCTATTTCCATTTCTGTAACATCGTTCAACTCCTTCTCTGCCTCAGCCCATCTGATGCTGAAACCCTCATTCATGCCTTCGTTACCTCTAGCCTTGACTATTCCAATGCACTCCTGTCTGGGCTCCTACATTCAACCATCCATAAACTTGACGTCATCCAAAACTCTGCTGCCCATGCCCTGACTCACACCAAGTCCCATTCACCTATACCCCCTGTGCTCACTGACCTATGTTGCCTCTTGGTTAAGCAATGTCTAAATTTAAAAATTCTCATCCTTGGGCTGGAATTTTAGGTTGAGGTAGTGGCCCCACCCACCAGCTAAAAAGTCAGGGGAGAGCCTGCCTCCACCAGGCCTGGAAGCCGTGTAGCAATTTTACATGGCCCAAGCCCTTAATTGGCCATTGTTAGGACTTCTGCCCCTGTGAGGCAGGAAGTCACGCCTCCAAGATCTGCCAGCCAATCAGAGAGGTGGCAGCTCCTCCATCCCAGCAGTGCCATCGGGTGCAGTAACCACTGCGAGGACTGCCCCCAGCCAGAAGAGGACAATGTTAAAAGGGAAAAGAGAAATTATGGACTATCTAGGCTCACTATAGTATGAAATCTGTCAGAGAAAAATAGACTTGCATTTATGTAATGCCACTCATTTTCTCAGGACACCCCAAAGTGCTTCACTGCCTGAATGCAAGAAAAATAAACACTTTTGAAATATAGTCACGGTTATTTTGTTGGCAAATTCATCAACCAATTTGCACACAACCATGTCTCACAAACAGCAATGAGATGATAATTAGAGAATTTAATAGAGAATAATAGTAACACTTGGAAGGAGGGGCTAATCAAGGACAGCCAATGTAAATTTGTAAAGGACAGATCATGCATAACTAATTTAATTTGATTCTTATACAACTTTACTGACAAAGGGCATTCAGTGAATGTGATGTATTTGAATGTTCAAAATGTGCCTGTTAAAATACATAAGAGACTTGTAGCAAAGGTTAAGGTCCATGGTATTAAAGGTAAACAGCAACATGAATAAATGGATGGTGGAAGGATGGATAGCAGAGAGTAGACATAAATGGATGTTTCTTCGATTGACAAGACATAGCTAGTGGTGTGCCCGAGGGATCTTGTTGGGACCTCTCTTGAGAGAGATCAGGGATTCAGATACACAGATTATTAAAAGCAGAATTGCTGGTCAGAAAATATTGAAGGGTGCAAATGGGATTCTGAGTTAAAAATGGGGCATTAAATACAAAGGCAAGGAAGTGATGATGAATCTGTACAGGACATCGGCTAGGCTAAAGTTGACGAACTGTGTGCAGTTTGTATATCCAGTTCTATTATACAAAAGATAATGAAAGCATGGAAAAAGCCTAAGTTAGATTAACTTGGATAATACTGGAGATGAGAGGATCTAGTTATGATGAGAAACTTGAAAAGTACTGGCTATCGGGATTGGAGCACAAGGTTAAATGGACATCAAATGAAGGTGGTCAAAATGTTGAAAGCATTTGAGAGGGTCAATAGTGAAGGTTATTTTTGCTGGTTGGATGTCAATAACATGGAGGAGGTAAATCCAAGATTAATACTGGAAACACTAAAGGGAAGATAATTATTTTTTTCATGCACAGAGTTATTAGAATATGGAGTACTAGGGCTGGAATTAAACAATATGATCTTTTTGCTGTTTCTCAGATTATCAGCACAAGAAAGGTCTCCAGTCTAGGTTCTCAGAGCCTACTTAAACAGCACATAAGAGGCAGGGCGAAGATACTCAGGCTGTTGCACAGAATGTTCTTCCCAGGACTCAGCTGCCATGAGATGAGGGCCACCTCAGTCCCAAGAGTTTCTTGTATCAGCAGAGCAACCAATCACCTCTCATGATTCTAGTCCTCAGTTGATACCAAGACACAACACTAAAATTAGTACTTTAAAGCATGACTAGGCACCCAGGAGAAACATGGTGAGAAGCAGTAGGTTTGAGCTCTTGTAAAAGAACAATGTTGTACTTTGTTTTGGTTCTGTTGTTTGATAGCCTCATGAGATCTCACAAGATCTGATCTGTGCAATAACTCTCTTGTCAATGGTGTTCATAAAGACAGATGTCTATGTGTGGAAGGAGTGGAGTTGGCAGGAAGGTTGGGATGATGTTGAGATGGACTGTTGCTAACTGTATCACTTTAATCTAGAAGCATGATCTCCCCATGAATATTTCTGGCAGCCATCATGGAGAAATCTTCCAAGTACTAAGTTCTAGGTTTCTCAGCTCCTCCACAGCTGGGCTTACCTTCTTTTGGCATTTAATTTCCAAATCTTTCTGAATAATGGAGTTGTAAAGGGCACAGCATACTGTCGATACAATGTTGGAGACCTGTTCAGAAAAATATTGCAATACCCCTCCTGATCTATCCAGGCAGTATAACTTTATCTTCAGAATCCCTACATGCCTCTCAATCACCAATCTGCAGGATGCATGGACCATATTAGAGTTAGTGAGTTTGGTAGCTGAAGTGGGGGGACAAGACATGTAACTAAGGTGTATTCTTTGCCTTTCAGAAGCCATCGTCTCATTTTGTTGTCTTCTCGACGTAAAACTGGGAGGCTAGAGGTCCTCACAACAAGCACATTATGATGACTCCATAAAATCTGCTCTTGGGTTGCAGGAATCATTATAGCTGGCCACATATAATTTTCTAATCAGGAAATTCAGAGGCTTCATAGTAGGCTCTCGTAATGCAATGAGGGTGACATCAATTGCCTGTTGAAGTCTGGGGAGTCCAACAACGTGCTAGAATCAAATGGCCTTGTCTTGCTGCTGACTAGGAGACATGCCAAAATGGATGAATTTTGCACCTATCTTGAAAATGGAACAATGACCAGGTGTTAGGAAGCTTAATTGGTTCCCGGGCTGATGTTGCAAAAATTGCCAGTTGCAACTGTGATAACCAGGTGAGAAAGGTGTCTAGGGGTCCTTCTCAGCCTTCACCTGGTCTTACTGTAACAGGGTTTAATTTTAAACACACCATCTTTTTAGCTCCCCCTTGGTGAATCCTTGTTCACCGCTTTCCAATTATAAGACAAAGAAACCAGTACAAACAGGCTTTCTTAGGTGTAAGGAAGAAAAGTTGAAATTTCTTAAGCTTAAACTTAAACTCTAATTCGTTTGCGCCTATGGACACACAACATGCCCAAGCTAGCATGCATACACGATACACACATGCAAATAGAGACAGAAAAGAGCAGAAGAAAAATAAAATGGAAAGGTTTGAGGCAACATCTGAAGAGTTATAGTTACGATTCTTCGAGCTCACTGTATAGTCCTTGCTTGTAGGTAGATCGTGCTTTTCGTTGGGGCCCAGTATTCTTCTTAAACCTTGTTTGCTGTAGGAGTCTTTTCTCTCTTGGGGTTTATGTGTCTTCAGTGGATTCAGAGGCTTGTGAGAAAGAGATGGGATCCAGCAGGAGAGAGATCTTCTCAGTTCATGAGCTAACAGCTTTCTGCCTAAACTGTTTGTACAAATTCAAAAAACTCAGGATGTTCAGCAGGTTAGTCATGTGACTAGCTGGTTTGACCATGTCCGTTTGTGTTTTCATCCAGCTTAGTAGTCAATCTGGAATGCAAGCTCCCCCACCTTCAACGTCTGGTGATCAAACATCCATTGTGGGTTGAATGTGTCAGGGAATGGCTGCTTTATCTTTCCAAACATGTTCTGTTAATATGCCAATATTTTTCCAGCCACTGCTGATCTGTTTAACAAGTCCTTTCCTAACTCTAGTAACAGTTTAAAATCAATGTTCATGAAAAATTAATGTGCCTCTTTCTTGGCAGTTGGGGGCTTAGCATGACACAACTTATAAGCTGCCAGTGCTATAAAAGTTAAAGAGTAGTGCTGACTTACACAGCCATGGACTGAGCTGTTCTGTGACTGGATTGGGGTTGCAGGCCTTTAAGCAGAAGGTGGCCTTGCTCATCCAGAGCTTTTTAGTCAAGTTTTAAAGGCAGGGCTCTTCACTCAGTCCCTCCTAGATGTAAAGGCCCTGTATAATACTTGACTGTATGTCTGTCTGTCTGTGTTGCATTTGGTGGGCAGGTGGAGTGCTGGGTTCACAGCTGGTTCCATGCTCCTTTGATGCTACTTCATTCTCCTTATCTATCTTCTGTCCTTCTCTTCCTTCTCCTCTTCCATCAAAAAAGGAGGGAATGCTGTTTGAGAGTATCCTTTAATGTGAGTTGAGGTTGAAAATGTGTTAGTGACCAAAGAGTCTTTCATTCTAGCACTTTGAAGTGCACCTCAACAGCTCGTCAGATCAAAAGAAAATCCTGAAATAAGCAGGCAGAGCTGAGAAATGGGTAAACTGAAATTCCAGGGATGAGGGAATCTAGATAAGAGGCATCATGACAAATACATGAATAGGATGGGAATAGAGGGATACGGTCCCCGGAAGTACAGAAGGTTTTAGTTTAGACAGGCATCAAGATCGGCGCAGGCTTGGAGGGCCGAATGGCCTGTTCCTGTGCTGTACTGTTCCTTGTTCTTTGAGGGACTTCAGTTATGTGGATAGATTGGAGAAGCTGGGGTGGTTCTTCTTAGAGAAGAGAAGGTTGAGAAGAGATTTGATAGAGGTGTGCAAAATTATAAGCGGTCTAGACAAAGTAGATAGAGAGAAATTGTTCCCTTTGTCAGCAAGGTCAAGAACCAGAGGACACTTATTTAAGGTGAATGGCAAAAGAACCAAAGACAACATGAGAATAAAAGTTTTTACACAGCGAGTGGTTAGAATCTGGAATGCACTGCCTGAGGTTGATTCAATTGTGGCTTTCAAAAGAGAATTGGATCAGCAGCTGAGAGAAAACAATTGCAGGGCTATGGGGAAAGGGCAGGGGAGTGGAACTAGCTAAATTGCTCTTGCAGAGAGCCAGCATGGACTCGACAGGCTGAATGTCCTCCTTCTGTGTTGTAACCTTTCTATAATTCTATGATTCTCGGTGGTTAACACTTCAACATGGATCACCTTCACCCAATAGTTCTGTTCACAACCTGAATCTGCCTCATTTACTTTCTCATAAATGACACAAATACCAATTCTGTATAATTGCGGCAGAACTGGTGTGGAGGATTTGGCCCCTCCCACCCAAGCCAGAATTTTTTAGCTAAAGGAAAAATGGGTGTAACATTGGCATAAATGGTTTTCACCCAGAAATTTAACCCTCAAAATCTTGCTGCACCAGATTTGCACTCCTTTCTCACCAAAGCCAATGCCTATTTTTCAGCCCCATTCTCTTGCTCAGGGACAGAACACACCCAGATGCAAAGAAGTGCAGATTGAGTCAAATCCACATTCTGCAAAAGAGTCCAAATTGGTTCAGTTCGAAACAGTTCTGAGTCAGGTAATCATCTCTGGGAAGGTGTCTTGATCTTTTGAACAAATTACGCCAATGTGTTTTGTTTAATAATAATTTTCTTTGGTCCACCGGCTGGAGATCCAAATTTGTATTTTTTTAAAAGGCATTTTTCAAAAGACAAGCTACCAGCAAAGTCGTCCTGTCAGCTTAAGATGATTACCTGACTTGCAACACTATAATCCTACATTGCAATGATTGTGAGAAGAGAGACAAAATATCTGCTCAGTCCTCAGCAAGAAACATAGGAACATAGCACATAGAAAAATAGGAACATAGGAACAGGAGTAGGCCATTCAGCCCCTCAAACCTGTCCCGCCATTCAATAAGATCATGGCTGATCCGGGGTCTAATTCCATAATTTCATAATTCCTGCCTTTGGCCCATATCCCTTAAAATCTTTGCTTAACAAAAATCTATCTATCTCAGATTTAAAATCAACGACTGTTCTAACTTCAACTGCTGTTTGTAGGAGAGAGTTCCAAACCTCTACCACCCTTTGCATGAAGAAGTGCTTCCTAACATCTCTCCTGAACGGTCTGGTCCTAATTTTTAGACTATGCCCCCTAGTTTTAGAATCTCCAACCAGTGGAAATAGTTTATCTTTATCTAGCCTGTCTTTTTCTGTTAATATCTTGAAGACGTCAATCAGATCACCCCCTAACCTTCTAAATGCTAGCGAAAACAGGCCTAATTTGTGTAATCTCTCCTTGTAACTTAACCCCTGTAGTCCAGGTATCATTCTTGTAAACCTACATTGCACTCCCTCCAAGGCCAATATATCCTTCCTAAGGTGTGATGCCCAGAACTGCTCACAGTACTCCAAGTGGGATCTAACCAGGGTTTTGTACAGCTGCAGCATAACCTCTGTGTCATTATACTCCAATCCTCTAGATATAAAGGCTGGCATTCTATTAGCCTTTTTGATTATTTTCTGCACTTGCTCGTGGCATTTTAAAGATCTATGCACCCTGAACCCCCAAGTCTCTTTGGACATCCACTGCACTTAACCTCTTCCCATTTAGAAAGTATGCTGCTCTATCCCTTTTTGGTCCAAAATGGATAATCTCACACTTTCCCACATTGAAATCCATCTGCCACAGTTTTGAAAATGGATAACCTCACACTTTCCCACATTGAAATCCATCTGCCACAGTTTTGCCCATTCACCTAGTCTGTCAATATCTCTTTGCAATTTTATGCTATCATCTAGACTGTCTACAATGCCGCCTAACCTTGTATCATCAGTAAATTTGGATATATGACTTACTATGCCATCATCCAAGACGTTAATGAATAATGTGAATAATTGAGGCCCCAACACAGATCCCTGTGGGACACCTCTAGTCACATCCTGCCAATCAGAGTACTTACCCATTATCCCCACTCTCTGTCACCTACCACTCAACCAACTTCCTAACCATGTCAATAACTTGCCCTCAACTCCATGGGTTTCTACCTTAGTTAACAGTCTCTTAAGTGGGACTTTATCAAATGCCTTCTGGAAGTCCATATAAATAACATCCATGGACACTCCCCTCTCCACTACCTTAGTCACCTCTTCAAAAAATTCAATGAGATTTGTCAGGCATGACCTTCCGGTCATGAATCCATGCTGGCTATCCCTGATTAACTGAAATTTTTCTAGGTGTTCAGTCACCCTATCCTTGATTATAGACTCCAGCAACTTGCCCACCATAGATGTCAGGCTAACTGGTCTGTAATTTCCTTGGTTCCCCCTTTCACCCTTCTTAAAAGGTGGACTGACATGTGCAACTTTCCAATCCAGAGGGACCAGTCCTGACTCTAGGGAACTCTGAAAGACTATAGTTAGGGCATCTACAACGTACTCCCCTACTTCCTTTAACTAGCTCAGATGGAAACCGTCAGGTCTTGGGGATTTCTCACTCTTTAATTCCATTAATTTTCTTGTTACTGATGTTTTACTTACATTAATTGTATTAAGTCCCTGTCCCCTGTCGACTATTAATATTTTCGGGACTTCCGGCAAGTTACCCTTCTTTTCAACTGTAAATACTAAGGCAAAGTAATTGTTCAATGTCTGCCATTTCCCCATTATCAATGACAATATCTCCATTTTCACCTTTTAGTGGGCCTACATTGCTCTTGACCATCCGCTTTCCCCTTATGTCACTATAAAATTTCTTTTTATTGACTTTGATGTCCCTTGCAAATTTCCTTTCATAATCCCTTTTAGTAGCTCTTATAAGCTGCTTTGTGACCCTTTGCTGGTCTTTGTATCTATCCCATTCGACCAGATCTGTGCTGAATTTTGCATTTTTGTAAGCCATTTCTTTTAGTTTTATGCTATCCCTAATTTCTTTAGTTGTCCATGGCTGTTTTTTCTGTGAAGTGGAGCTTTTTCCTCTCAGGGGTATATACTCGTTCTGTATTTCGTTAAATGTTTCTTTAAATATTCTCCACTGTTCTTCAGTCATTTGACCCATTAACAGATCTACCCAGTTTACCATGGACAGTCTCTGTCTCATCCCGGTAAAGTCAGCCATACCCAAATGTAAAATTCTAATAGTTGATTCGTGCTTTTCACTTCAAACACTACTTTGAATTCAATCATGTTGTGATCACTATTTGATAAATGTTCACGCACAGTTAGGCTACTAATTAAACTTGGCTCATTACTCATAACTAAATATAATATTGCCTGTCCCCTTGTTACATTTAGGACATATTGCTGTAGGAAACTATCCCGGACACATTCCATAAATTCACTACCCTTCTGACAGGTGCTAGTCTGCCTCTCCCAATCTATGTGTAAGTTAAAATCCTCCATTAATACTACTCTGCTTTAGTTACACACTTGCCTAATTTGTGCATTTATACAATCTAATACCTCAGAACTGCTACCAGGGGGTCTATACACAACACCTATTACAGTTTTAGATCCTTTTCTGTTCCTCAATTCCACCCATAAGGTCTCCACTGGATGCTTTCCCCTCATTATATCCTACCCTCACCAATGAGGTGATATTATTTCTAATCAGTAAGGCTACTCCACCTCCTCTGCCATTTTTCCTGTCCCTCCTGCAAACTTTATAACCAGGTGGATTTAGTTGCCAGTCCCGACCATCCTGCAGTCACGTCTCCGCAATGGCCACCACATCATAATCTTCCATTTGAATTTGCGCCTGCAGTTCATCTAGTTTATTCCTTACACTCAATGAATTTGTATATAGAATTGTTATTTGGTTATACCCCCTAACCTGTCGCTCAGCATTGATGCTTTATTTGCCTGTTTATTATTTCTCTCTTCTGGTTTAACCAGTATACTTGCAGTTTTGCCATTACCTGCAGTTCCTGAGGTAGGGTTCCTGACTGTTTCTTTACTCTCTGCCCTGTTACTTGTTTTTGAAACTGTATTGACTTTCTCTGAGGCCTCCCCCTCCCGTCAATTTACTCATTTAAAGTCCTTGTGACTACCTTATTTATCCTTTCCGCTAGGACACTGTTCCCAGATCAGTTCAGGTGGAGCCCGTCCCAACGGTACAGTTCCCTCCTGTCCCAATACTGATGCCAGTGCCCCATGAAATGGAACCCCTTTTTCCCACACCACTCCTTTAGCCACATGTTTACTTCTCTAATTTTCTTATCCCTATGCCAATTTGCACGTGGTTCGGGTAATCATCCAGAGATTATAACCCTTGAGGACCTGTTTTTAATTTTGTTCCTAGTTCCTAATAATCCCCAAATAGGTCCTCTTGCCTAGTCTTGCCTATGTTGTTTGTCCCAACGTGGACCACAACAACTGGATCCTCCCCCTCCCTCTCCAATATCCTTTCAAGCCGGTTAGAGATGTCTCTCACCCTAGCACCGGGTAGGCAACATACCATGCGTAACTCTCGGTCCTGTTTACAAAGGATGCTATCAGTACCCTTAATTATGGAATCCCCTACCACTACCACTTTTCATTTTGCTCACCCGCTTGAATGGCCTCCTGTACCATGGTGCAGTGGTCAGTTTGCTCATCATCCCTACAGTCCTTTTCCTCATCCACACAGGGAGCAAGTACTTCGTACCTGTTAGACAAGGTCATGAGCTGAAGCTCCTCCATTGCTGAATTCTTGCAGTCACACCCTCCTGTCCCTGACCACTGGCCGAATTTGAGATAAACTTAATCTATGGAGTGCCTTAAGCAGTGTCCAGAAACCTCTGCCCCTCCCTGATGTGCTGCAGTGTCTGAAGCTCAGACTCCAGCCTATCAACTCTGAGCTGAAGTTCTTTGAGCTGCAAGCACTTGCTGCAGATGTGGTCACTGTGGCTTGCAATGGGATCTACCAGCTCCCACATCATGCAGCTATGGCACATCGCCTGCCGTGCCATCTCCACTTTACTTTAGTTAATTAGTTTTTCAAATTTTTCAAATTAGTTTTTCAAATTTAATGCAGATTCCCTACCAGTTTTCCTGTGACGTCACTTTTTTCAGATTTTTCTCAGTTTCAGCTGGAACACTGAAGCAGTGAAAGCAGCTCCGCCCCTCCGGGTTTACTGTACCTCCGCTCCCCTGTGTCTAGGCCGCAAAATCCCCGAGGTAAGTTATTTATACTAACAGCTCCGCTGCTCCGCCCCTCCGGATCTGCTCTACCTCCGCTCCCCAGTGACTAGACTGCAAAATCCCTGAGATAAGTTATTTATACTCACAGCTCCGTGCTCCGCCCCTCCGGGTCTGCTCTATCTCTGCTCCCCGGTGACTAGGAACCAAGAGCTATAAAGTTTAAAGGAACTACCTGTTCTCTCAGCAAGAAGAAGAAATACTGCTAAATTCTATGTTTGACTCAATGAGTGACTGTCATGTGACAAGCTCCTCCCCATCTGTGGTTTTAAGCTGGTGTTTAGCTCTGCAGCAGAGGAGAAGCAACTGGACTCTGACACGAGCAGACCATAAGTGGGGGTCGCTCTCTCTCTCTCTCCATTCCAACTTGAAAGCTTTCAGATCCTGCTTGTTGACTGACCACCTTTGCATACTCCAGCTACAATCAGAAACCCCATTGGAGGAAATCATCTGCATCACTATCTCCAAGAGACTCACTGAACCAGTCATCTACCGCTGCAAACTAAAAGCCTCAGGACCACTGAATTCAGCTAGAAGCCAGCTGAATCACCAATCTCCGCAAACTGTATACCTTTTTTTTCAATGAACTCTAACTCAACCAATCTATCTTTCCCCACTCTGTAACCTATTTGTTTGTAAACCTCTAGTGTGAGTATGAGAGCGAAAGTTGGTGCATTGTGTTTAATTTTATTTGTTCAGTTTAGGAACAATAAAGTTAACCTAGTTCTCTGTTAACTCAAGAAAACCTGTCCAATTGGTTCTTGTTATGATCATAGCAAATAAGCAATCAAACAGCTACTGAATTGACCAATACATCCACTTAAAGAAAGAATTAAACCTGTTGTGGTCAAATAAGGAGAGGGAAAAGAGGCAAGCCCTTCCACCCCTCCTCACTTGACTGTAACAAACATGATGGTGGCATTTTTTTTTTCAGACATCAAAAGTTAAAGACAATCAACAATTTTAGCTTACAAACATGTCAGAAAAGAATAGTACCAATAAATAAATTATGTTATTTAGCATTGTGAACCTGCTTGTTGTCATGTTGGATTGTGGAATATCATTGCTGATGTAGAAAACGTTCTCGTGTGCTTGCCACAAAAATGAAACTTTTTAATCAGATTAGATACTGTTGCAGTACATTCCCTGAGGATGAACAAAATCAATGTTTTAAATTATAAGATATATGATCTGTTAATAAGCTTAGTTGCAGGAAGTGTAATATATGAAAGCAATGAATCACCACTTACTGTAAAAACAAAGGAACATACTTGCTTTTGAACATAAATTCTGATGTAGGTGTAGATGCAGACTGAGAGCAAGCCCTGTAGGATGAATATTCTGTCAGTTTGTGTAGATACATGGAGTTGTGCTCCCATCCTAAAATCTATTCCCAGAAATCAGTGGGGAAAAACATGTTCATTAGGGACAGTCAAGATTGTTAAAGGTTGATCAGTAGAATTGCACAAGAGAAGGAGGAAATATAAGTGGAAATTCAGAACTGCTTTAGTCAAGTGAACCAAGGGCAAGATTTCATATTATTGCCATTGCAGTGACAGAAATGGATTGTCATCTATCTCAGTGCAGCACAAAAGATCAGCCCAAGAGATCAGAGAGGAGAGATGGTGGACAACATGCAGAAGAAACTAACCCAGGTATTGAATCTATGAAATGCGATCTGGGTATGATGGTGGATCAGTGTATAATGAGATTCAGGCTCAACAGAAGGCTCTGACTAAAGTGTGCCATCTGGTCCATGACAAACTGCAGGGACAGTTAACTACTCACATCATGTTATTCGGGGCAGTCAAGGTTATCACTTTCCTTAACTTCTATGTAAGAGGTTAATTCCAGTCACCCACAGGGGACATCACAGGAGTTAACCTCCAGTTTGTTGTGGTACCTGCACTTAGACTTTGTCAGGTGCAGTGTAGCCAAAATGCATTTCATGCCTTCATCTCCATATTAAAACAGGATGATTTCAATTTATTTCATTGATCTATTTTAAATAGTGCTTACCTCCATTTCCATGATCGATCCTTTGCAAATACTTATACTTCTTTCCATACCTTAATGCATGTTCAAAGTTGTGAAGCTTCTTCCAGACATCCTTCCATCTCCTCACAGTTGCCGAACCGAGGTTCTCATGCTTTTTCTTTCCACAGTATGCTGTGCTGCAGGAGCTAATTTTTCCATGACACAATCCATTAGATTAGATTAGATTAGAGATACAGCACTGAAACAGGTCCTTCGGCCCACCGAGTCTGTGCCGAACATCAACCACCCATTTATACTAATCCTACACTAATCCCATATTCCTACCAAACATCCCCACCTGTCCCTATATTTCCCTACCACCTACCTATACTAGTGACAATATATAATGGCCAATTTACCTATCAACCTGCAAGTCTTTTGGCTTGTGGGAGGAAACCGGAGCACCCGGAGAAAACCCACGCAGACACAGGGAGAACTTGCAAACTCCACACAGGCAGTACCCGGAATCGAACCCGGGTCCCTGGAGCTGTGAGGCTGCGGTGCTAACCACTGCGCCACTGTGCCGCCCTTCGTAAAGCCCAGTTCGTAAAACAGGCTTTTCATATTTTATCCTGAGCCAAAACTGAAATGTTTGTGCACCTCATGCTGGATGAATCATAGACCGTACAGCATAAAATGAGGACATTCGGTCCATCATGTCTTTGCCAGATCTTTGAAAACATATCCAATTAGTTCTACTCCCCTGCTCATTCCCCATAAGTCTGCAAATGTTTCCCTTTTAAGTATTTATCCAATTCCCTTTTGAAAGTTACTATTGAATCTGCTTCCACCATTCTTTCAGGCAGTGCTTTCCAATTGTGTCCTCTGGTTCCTGGTCCTCTTGTCATTGAAAACAGTTTCTCTGTAGTTATTGTATCAAAATCCTTCATAATGAATAAACGTTTTTATAATTGATACAAATTAACTGGCTGATTAGCTGCTTCAGAAGTAATTTGACAGAACTTCTCCCAATCTCCTACATAACTTTAGCAGAAGACCAGCAGAACCCCAGAGAAATGGCAAATATGGCTATTTTCAATCATTTACGCTGCTGAACCTGCATCACTGGGGGTTCCACCAAACACCCACCTGAATTCATGGTGAGTGATTGGGCTCTTCAAAGATAATATTTTTACAGGCACATTGCCAGCTTTCTGTTGTCCCTGCTGCTGAAATCAATTTTCATGAAATCAGCAACATAAAATCTTAAAATGCAGAATACTGCAACTGCTGGAAATCTGAAAAACAGAAAATGCTGGAAACACTCAGCAGGCCCTCACTTGCTGTGTGTTACCAGCATTTTCTGTTTTTATAATAGCAAAATCTTTCCTACCCAACACTGGAATCGGCAGTGATGAAAATCGACCAAAGAAAATCAATTATCAACCTTTTTTGAAAAAATGGAGGAACATATACCCTAAAGAGTAAAATGCCCCAAATACTAAAAAAGTATTGTATGGTCAGTATTGCTCGTCAGAGTATCCCATTAATGTCTATTTCAAGGGCATTTCAATCATCAAATATGAGCAGAGGCTCCGAAAGCTGTAGCGATCAGTATGGATTTTCAGTGGGTTAGTGGGCAGGCATTGAAAACTCTCCCTTGAAGCAGGTGGCAACTTTGTTAGAATATTTAAATAACAGGGAGCCATTTTGAGATCTCCCGTATCTTTTTCTTCACTTTCCAAAGCTAAAGAAAATAACATCCATTGTAACTGGGCATCCAGGGTTGCCAGGAAATGAGCAGCATCAGTAGGTAAATTAAAAGGATGACAGAAAAACTTCTTTATGGCCTGTTTTTTCCTTTTTTTGCTGTAATGGTACATTGGCTTTTGTTACGCCAACATGCTATATTGAATGATAATTTTTTAATCCATCGACAGGAGACCTGAATTTATTTTTTTAAAGAAATTAAGAAGGAACAGATAAAAGGTGAGTTTTCTAGCAGCTTAAGATGGCCACTTAATTTGCAACACTGTATCCTACATTGCAAGGCCTGTGAGGTGGAGACGAATTGTCTGCCCAGTTCCTAGCAAGAACCAAGACCTGGGAAATTTAAGGGAACTGCCTGTTCCCATTAGCAAGGTATCAAGACTATTACTTGAACAATGGGACCCTGGTTGTGAGAAAGAAATCCCCAGACATGGCTTGTTTTAGTTGCAAGAAGAAATACACACTGATAGCTACCATGCTTGAATCACTGGGTGACTGTCATGTAACAAGTCCCCCTGCCCCATTTGTGTTTTAAGCTGGTGCTTCTCTGCAGGAAAGTATCTGGACTCTGACAAATGCAGGTCCTAGCGGGGATCTCTCCCTTTTCTCTCTCCCTCCCTCCATTCCAACTTGCAAACTTCTAACCCTGCCTGCTGGCTGACTATCGCTGCATACTCTGGCTGCAACCAGGAGGAAATCATCCGCATTGCTGCTGCCAAGACACCTACCGAATCAGCCATCTACATATTCAAACCAGAAGCCTCAGGACCACCAAATTCAGCTGGAAGCCAGCTGAATCACCAAACCCCAAGACTGTATACCCCTTTTGTCGTGTGCATGTATGAAAGTTGGAGCGTGGTTTCTTATTTTACTTCGATCGGTTTAAGTAGAATAAAGCTAACCTCTTTTTTTGTTGAACCAAGAAAACCTGTCCAATTGGTTCTTTTTTATGATCATAGCATGTAAATAATTAAACACTCACTGAATGGGCAAGAACATCCAATTTAAAAAAGAATTAAACCTAAAAGTCAAACAAGGAGAGAGAAAAGAGAGAAGCCCGTTGACCCCGCTTCACCTGACAATAATAATTCCCATGAAGCTTTATGCCAGTCTACTTATTTACCCTGCCACATTATTTGGATCTATGAGTTTCCCAAAAGGAATCCACCAATGTAAATTGCAGAGAAGAAGAGGAAGATCAGAAATGGAGTTCCAGGTTGGTTATGATGCCTGAGATATGCTCTTACCAGTGCAGACACCTACCTATCTTATTTAAACTAAGTAATCTCTCCCTGGCACTGAAAAATTTGACAAAGCAGAACCAGAGGTCTTGAGCTGATACATGCCCAGCACTTTCATCAGGATATCAGGCCGATGGATTTCTGATCCCATGTGTTCCCCACACTTGCCAATGTCTACACCTGGATCTGTGACAAATTATGCAATAAGCTGACCCAAGATTTTTTTTATTCATGCATCTGTCCCTGACAGTATTGGTAGGAGTGACCACTGCACAGTCCTTGTGAAGACCAAGAACTGACTTCTCACTGAGGATACCATCCATCATGTTGTGTGGCACTCTCTCTTGGCATTTATTCATGGACATAGATTTTGGGAAGGTTGTAGTCATGGGTTGCAGGCCCATTGGTGCCTAGTCAGGCCTATCTGTGACTGGCAGATTCTCCCACAGTGAGTACAAGTGAAGGTGTAGTCACAGCTGCGGGCAATTGGATCTATCCTTCTCCTCCTTTTCTCTTTCATGCTGGTTCTTCAAAGATGTCTGTAGCCCTCTTGATGTAGCATCTCCAGGCATCACGATCTATGGCCTGCGCTTCCCATTGGTGATGGTCGATGTGGCACACAGAGAGGGACTTAGTCAGGGAGTCCTTGAAATGTTTGCATGGGCCCCTCTGTTCCTTTTACCCATGGTCAGCTCTCCATACAACATGATCTTGGGCAGGCGACTGTCGTCCATCTAGGCAACGTGATCCACCCAACGCAGTTGGCTTTGCAGGAGGATGGCCTCGATGCTGATGATGTTGGCTTTTCCAAGACTTCAATGTTTATGATGTGGTTCTGCCAGCGGATCTTGAGGCTACTGCGGAGGCAGCACTGATGGAAGCGCTCTAGTAGGCATACATGACGGCGGTATAGGACCCATTGACTTGGCACCATACAGAAGGGTGGCGAGGACTATGGCTTTGTACGCTTTGAGTTTGGTCTGTGCTCTGCAATGGTTGCTCCACACACATTTGTAGAGTCTGCCGAATGTACTGTTTGCTTTTTAGAGCCTATTGTCCACTTCCTTGTCTATGGTGGCATCAGACAAGATGACACTCCCCAAATAAGTAAATTGCTTGATGGCATTCAACTTGGTTCCCTCGATGACAATGTTTGGTGGTCTATATTCTTCTTGGCGTGCAGGCTGATGCAGAACTTCAGTTTTCTTTAAACTGCTTTTTAGTTCAAAGAGTTGTGCCGCCTCGGAAAAATGTGTTGTTCTATGTTGAAGGTCTGACTGACTGTAGGCCAGGAGAGCACAGTCATCGGCGAAAAGAAATTCACAGATGAGTTTTTCTTGTGTCTTTGTATGAGCCTGAAGACGCCTGAGGTTGAAAAGGCCTCCCTCAGTCTGAAAGTGTACATAAACTCCCTCCTTAAGGTCTTCCGTTGCCTGCTGTAGCATCGTGCTGAAAAAGATAGTGAATAGGGTCGGGGCCAACACACATCCCTGCTTCACGCCATTGGAGATATGGAAGGGACTTGAGGGGTCACTGTTTTGCTTGATTTGTCCGTACTGATTTTCATGAAACTGTCTTTTTCTCTTGGCTGGCCGGCTGAGCTAGATGAGCCTGATAAGCTGACCTTTTTATTTTTAGCAGAACTTGAGTTTCCTTGTCATTTTCATCAAACCAGTTCCTATTCTGCTTGGTGCTGGGTCTGATGACCTCATTGGAAATATCCCCAGAATTCTTCTGGAGTGGAATCAGCAGTGAGATCAGGTTGTTCCAGTCTAGTCTGTAAGGTTGCTTGATATCTATCTCTGCAAGATGAGGTTTGCAGGTTGCTGACTTGAAATTTCTTTGATGGGTTGTCTCTGGGCCTGTTCTTGGGCTTAGGCTTAAAGTGGAAGTTCAGCTTTGAATTAAAACAAGCCGGTGGTCTGTAGGACAGTCAGCACTGGGCATGACTCGAGTATGCAGGATGTCCTTTAGGTCACACTGGCGCACAAAGTGTTTAGAGCAGGGATGCATCCATGTGGTCTTTAAGCAATCTTTTTGTCGAAAGAAGGCTTTGGTTATGGACAGCTGCTTTTCTGCGCAGAGTTCCAAGAGTAAACGTCCATTTTCATTACAGTTTCCAAATCCATGGTTACTGAGCACTCCCATCCATGCCAGGCTGTCATGGCCCACTCTGGCATTGAAATCGCCAAGGATGACAATTTTGTCCCTGGGATGGGCATTCTGGATGAATTCATGGAGTTCGCGTTTCCGTCTCTGTCGTAGTTTGACCACATTAAGAAATGCCCGTTGACCGTGGTAAATCAGCTGGGTGGTAGGGAGATGAGCATTTATTCAGGCTACCTTTTCTAGGCCCCTCTCCAATTTCGGAGCAAGCAGTGCTGTCCTTCAAATAGGCTGCTTGGTGTCTCAGGGTGCTACTGGGTGATGATGTCGTCTCCAGGTCATCATCAAAACGAACAATATCCTGAGCCGCCCGCATGCAGGATAGGAACTGCGGATGCCAGTCATTTTGCACCTGCCATTTTCACCCTTTTTCCGTCGCTACAGCACTTACTTGTTGAGTTATAGTTGGGGTGGATTTACTTCCTGCCTATGCAGTGGTGCTTTAAAGTGGAGTACAGTTTGCGCTGACTGACCCCACCCTTTAAGTCTGGAGCTCGTCTGTCATGGCCCAGTGAACTGGGACGGCAGCAGCGAGGTCTCCAAGCCGTAGGTTTGGATTCAGAGTTTCCCTCTCCTGGGTGGGTTGCCTTCCACAAATGTTGTCATTCCCTCCTCTCCACACAAGTCATTTCTAACGTTCCCCACTGTGCACTCACCTCAGTGAACCAGGCGAGTTGCTGACAGCTCAGGAAGTATGTGCACTAGCTGTGAAAGCAGAATGGTGATTAACACAGCAGTTAATGACCTATATGGCAATTACTTCTGCAACATCTTCAAGGGGGTTCTCTGCTCGCCTGCAAACCTGCCCAGGTGTAACCTGTAAGTGGACGGGATGATATCGGGATCCCGACCAGAAGTCAGTTTTACAGGATTTAGCTCCCCGCACGCACACAAACCCGCCTTCCCTTGCCTGTAATAATTTGCCTCATTGTGTTCAATTCTGGGCACCACACTTTAGGAAGGGAGTCAAGGCTTTGGTGAGGATTCAGAGGAGATTCTTTTAGAATGGTACTAGGGATGAGGGATTTCATTCAAGTGGAGAGACTAGAGAAGCTGGGATTGTTCTCCATAGAGCAGAGGAGGTTAAGCAGAGATTTAACAAAGGTGTTCAAAATTAAGAGATGGAGTAAATATGGAGAAACTGTTTCCACTGATAAGAGGGATGGTAACAAGAAGACACATATTTAAGGTAATTGGCAAAAGAACCAGCAAGATATTATGATCTAGAATGTACTGCCTCAAAGCAGACTTAAAAATAACTTTCAAAAGGGAATTGAATAAATAATTGAAAAGGAAAGATTTGCAGTGCTTTGGGGAAAAAGCATGGGATTGGGGCTAATCGCCAGCACAGACACAATGGGCCGAATAGCCTTCTTTTGTGATGTATGATTCTATAATTCTATAATAAAAGTGGAGAGATTTGTAGACAAAGGCTCTTTGGCACCCACAGAACTATGCCCCAGAGAAAGGATGTACAAGCAGTATGGAGAAATGTGGCACAGTCAATACTCAATCTATGCTTCAAGGAATAGCTGTTCAGTACCATAAACATGTTAATAACCTCAACAGATTGACGAAGGTAAGTGAAAGCACAAGATGCTGAAATACTGACACATCTCCACACTATCCAAAATTACAGAGTGTCAAAGAAGAAATGAGTGAAATCCTTGGTAGGTGCAAGAAGACAGCCACAAGCTCCCTAATGGCTACATCTATTCTCCTATCAGTTAATTGTTCACTATCACATTTCCTGCAATGTTTGAGTGAGAAATGAAGGCTAGTGCATTGCCTGTACCTGAAAGCATGTTCACAAAGGAATATCTTGTGGGCATTCTGAATTATTCTTTAGCATGTCCAAATCTTTGTATTCTTTGCAAACCGAAACATTTAAAGAAATAATTAACTAATCAATCAATAAATAAGAGTTTAGATAGACATGGCAGGGCAGGTGGTGTGCCATTATTGCAGCATGTGGGAGGTTGTGGAGAACATTGTGATCCGGGACAACCACATCTGCAGTAAGTTATTAGAATTACAGTGTGTCAGAGTCAATTAACCCTTTAACCTCTTGAAGTTCCGAAATGATTCAAAGTGATAATCCTCATTAGTGACAGCAGCTATATTTTATTCAGTATAAGAAACAATTGACACAGACTAATATCTGAGCAGTAGAATCAATGTGTAACAACATTACTGTTCTGCCCTGGATAGAAATGCAATCTCCATTTGACTACACCAAGTGGTTGTGCCCCAGGCACCGTTGCATCAGTCAATGCGACATGTACACTTGTAGTCCCTCTGCCAGTTCATCCTTTCTCGAGGATTCATCTGCAGGATGGTTCCAAACATCTGACTGAGTACTTCTACACCTTAAATGCTTGGAACACCCATTCTTGCTACACAGCAAGTCTATAGAGACCGATTTAATCCAATTATTGCCTTGCTATGATTTGAGCTGCCCAACTGCAAGAGATGGCATGTACCCTTCTGCCCACCCAGGCCAGGTCAGTGTCTCATGGTTTCTGATGTCATCCGTTTTTTCCTACTCTTGGATCCTTATCAGCACGTTCAGATTTCAATGATTGTATGTGACCAAAGCAAGTCAACCTTGGTGCCCTTGGTACCCGGCTATTTTGTTTAGGATTCAAGTCACTATTATTTCCTCTGCCCTTTATCTGGGTCTCTGGAATTCTACCGAGGTGTTATCTTTTGTTTCTCACACACACACTCTGCTTGAATTTCTGATGACATTTATCTTTTTATCATTTGGTTCCTTTTAGTACTGGAGAAATTATCATAGAATCATAGAATGGTTACAACACAGAAGGAGGCCATTCAGCCCATCATGTCGTAAGTCAATGTGTTATTCACCTTTTAATGTGCAACCACTTTTTAACCATGTAACTGTTCCTTTATTTTCTTTTGTATTACTGAGTGTAGACCAGTCGTGGTGGAGTCCTCTGTGTGTGGAGTCTGTCTCATGGCGACAACATGGAGCATTGAAGTACCCAGACCAAAGACATTTAATGACCTGTATTGTGGGCCTGAAGGCACAAGGCAGGATGGTAAATACGGTCATGACAGAGCTTTGCCAGAATTAACAAGGTCTAGAAAACCAATTAAACTGAAAAAGCTAGCACCTGGGAAGAGATACAGGCCTTCCTCATTAAGAACTAAAAAACAGGTCTGTCCATACCAACCTGGAGGTTGATCACGGTGCTAGAGATAACAAAGCGGAGCTAAACTGCCTTTATTATCTGAAGCAGGGGGCCTTGAAATTCCTGCATGAGACCCAGGTTGGCAACCGTTTGGAGAAGCAATTGTTTTGAAAAGGAGAGTGAGCTAATTGCAAACCAATTGAAAGAGTTAAAGACAGGTTTTACTTTATGTGGAACAGGAATAGCAAAAAGAGGTATAAAGAAAGAGCCCACAGGAACATCTTTGCTGTGGTGGCTATGGTGGCGTGGTTGGCCATCCAAAAGTCATGCATGGAAGATTTGCCGAGGTTTGACCACCGAGACGGACTCCAGATCGCAGGGCTGCTAAACAACCAGTATTACCGCGAGTACATACTATTGCTTAGTGGTTTAATAAAGCTGTACCACATCTAATGGAATAATATTCAAGTTGTTGTGTGTCATTGATACCCAGAGTAAAGACTAGAGCCTTTAGACCAAATAAAGGGTCTTACAGTGTCTGCGCCGGCTCTCTGAAAGAGCAACTCACCTAATCCCACTCCCCTACATTTTCCCCATAGTTCTGAATTTTTTTCTCTTCAGATAATTATCCAATTCTCTTTTGAAGGCCTCAATTGAATCTGCTTCCACCATATTCTCAGGCAATGCATTCCAGATCTTAATCACTCACTGCGTAAAAAAGATTTTCCTCATGTTGCTGTTGCTTCTTTTGCCAATCATCTTAAATTGATGTCCTCTGTTTCTGGATCCTTCTGCCAATGTGAACAGATTTTCCCTATCTACTCTGCCCAGACCCCTCATGATTTTGAACATCTCTATCAAATCTCCTCTTAATTTTCTCCAAGGAGAACAGACCCAGCTTTTCCAACCTATCCATGTTCCTCATCCCTGGAACCATTCTTGTGAACCTTTTCTGCACTCTCTCTAATGCCTTAACATCCTTCTGAAAGTGTGGCGCCCAGAACTGGACATAATACTCCAGTTGAGGCCGAACCAGTGTTTTATACAGGTTTATCATATCTTCCTTGTTCTTGTTCTCTATGCCCCTATATATAAAGCCCAGGATCTCATATGCTTTATCAACCGCTTTCTCAACCAGCCCTGCAACCTTTAATGATTTGTGCACATATACCTCTGGGCCCCCCTGCTCCTGCACCCCCTTTAGAATTGTACCCTTTAATTTACATAGCCTCTCCTTGCTCTTCCTGCCAAAATGAATCATTTCACAATTTTTTACATTAAATTTCATTTGCTACTTGTCTGCTTATTCCACCAGTCTCCTTATGTCCTCTTGAAGTCTATCGCTAGCCTCCTCAATGTTCACAATACTTCCAAGTTTTGCATCATCAGCAAATTTTGAAATTGTGCCCTGTACACCAAAGTCTAGGTGGTTAATAAAGATGAAGAAAAGCAAGGGTCCCATCACTGACCCCTGGGGAACCCCACTATATACATTTGTCAGTCCAAAAAGCAACCTTTTACCAATACGCTTCTGTTTCCTGTCACTCAGCCAATTTCATATCCATGATGCTACATTCCTGTTTATTCCATGGGCTGTAACTTTGCTGACAAGCCTGTTATGTGGCACTTTGTCAAATGCCTTTTGGAAATCCATGTACACCATATCAACTACATTACCCTCATCAACTTCAACTTAATAATCTAATGTCGATTTAAAAATAATAAAAAAATACGCTACACATGCACACACACATTCACACGAGAATCACACACACACACAAATAGATTACAGAGGGAAAAATAGATTTGGTGGTTGGATTAGAGTCCAGAATAAATGGAACTTAAATACACAGTCTGTGAAATGGATGATCCGATAGTCTTCCGGCTGAAGCTATATTCTTGAAGTCCTCGGCTGGTCAAAGTGCACTTGGCTCAAGGCTTTCTTGGAAGCTGACTTGTAGTTGGTTCTCTTCCCATGGTTTCTGTCTGTGACAATCTGTAGTCTTGGAGGGATTCACAGTTGCAGACGCTTTTCAAGCTTGTGTTATCTGGGGAGAGAGAGAGATAGAAAGGGAGGCATGCAGCCTTTTGCTGCTGCACAATCTTGAGTTTCTGCCAATCTCTTTGTCCAAGGGAGAAAAAAACAGCTTCCCCTGAGATGGACAGACAGTCATATGGCTGCATCAGGTTTTCTGGAACCTTCCAATGAAATTCAAGGTTGGGAATTGGCTCCACAGGCCTCAGGATGCCAATTTACACTTGGAGAGGGTTTACTCTTTCAAAGTCAATGCATTAGGATTGCCTTGACTGCCATGCTGATGAACACATTTTAGGTAATTCAATCACTTAGAGCAAGCCATTGTCCTCGAGCCATGCTGCTCAAACCTTTGGCTCCAGGTAGATCTTTTGAGTATGAAAAGATGTTTCAGATGCAAATTTCAATGGCCATCCTGGCTGACAATTTTTTTTAAAGGTTAACTGCAGGGGTTTTCCCATTAAAAGTTCAATGTAAGTTGTCCACCAATGAATTAAAAATTCCTCATTTGCAATATTGTGTTTTCATGACAATATGATAACAGGGCACTTAAAAAATCATAACATGATTAAGCAGAGTCAACACAATATACGAAAGTGAAATCATATTTGACAAATCTGTTAGTTTTTTTGAGAAGGTAGCGAGTGTGACAGATAAGAGGGTGTTTTTTTTTAGAATTAGAACATTACAGCGCAGTACAGGCCCTTCGGCCCTCGATGTTGCGCCGACCTGTGAAACCATCTGACCTACACTATTCCATTTTCATCCATATGTCTATCCAATGACCACTTAAATGCCCTTAAAGTTGGCGAGTCTACTACTGTTGCAGGCAGGGCGTTCCACGCCCCTACTACTCTCTGAGTAAAGAAACTACCTCTGACATCTGTCCTATATCTATCACCCCTCAACTTAAAGCTATGTCCCCTCGTGTTTGCCATCACCATCCGAGGAAAAAGAGTCTCACTATCCACCCTATCTAACCCTCTGATTATCTTATATGTCTCTATTAAGTCACCTCTCCTCCTCCTTCTCTCCAACGAAAACAACCTCAAGTCCCTCAGCCTTTCCTCGTAAGACCTTCCCTCCATACCAGGCAACATCCTAGTAAATCTCCTCTGCACCCTTTCCATAGCTTCCACATCCTTCCTATAATGCGGTGACCAGAACTGCATGCAATACTCCAGGTGCGGCCACACCAGAGTTCTGTACAGCTGCAGCATGACCTCGTGGCTCCTAAACTCGATCCCCCTACTAATAAAAGCTAACACACCATATGCCTTCTTAACAGCCCTATTAACCTGGGCAGCAACCTTCAGGGATTTATGCACCTGGACACCAAGATCTGCCTGTTCATCTACACTACCAAGAATCTTCCCATTAGCCCAGTACTCTGCATTCCTGTTACTCCTTCCAAAGTGAATCACCTCGCACTTTTCCGCATTAAACTCCATTTGCCATCTCTCAGCCCAGCTCTGCAGCCTATCTATGTCCCTCTGTACCCTACAACATCCTTCGGCACTATCCACAACTCCACCGACCTTCGTGTCATCCGCAAATTTACTAACTCACCCTTCTACGCCCTCTTCCAGGTCATTTATAAAAATGACAAACAGCAGTTGCCCCAAAACAGATCCTTGCGGTACACCACTAGTAACTAAACTCCAGGATGAACATTTGCCATCAACCACCACCCTCTGTCTTCTTTCAGCTAGCCAATTTCTGATCCAAAGCTCTAAATCACCTCCAACCCCATACTTCCGTATTTTCTGCAATAGCCTACCATGGGGAACCTTATCAAACGCCTTACTGAAATCCATATACACCACATCCACTGCTTTACCCTCATCCACCTGTTTGGTCACCTTCTCGAAAAACTCAATAAGGTTTGTGAGGCACGACCTACCCGTCACAAAACCGTGCTGACTATCGCTAATTAACTTATTATTTTCAAGATGATTATAAATCCTGTCTCTTATAACCTTTTCCAACATTTTACCCACAACCGAAGTAAGGCTCACAGGTCTATAATTACCAGGGCTGTCTCTACTCCCCTTCTTGAACAAGGGGACAACATTTGCTATCCTCCAGTCTTCCGGCACTATTCCTGTCGACAATGACGACATAAAGATCAAGGACAAAGGCTCTGCAATCTCCTCCCTAGTTTCCCAGAGAATCCTAGGATAAATCCCATCTGGCCCAGGGGACTTATCTATTTTCACACTTTCCAAAATTGCTAACACCTCCTCCTTGTGAACCTCAATCCCATCTAGCCTAGTAGCCTGAATCTCAGTATTCTGATGTATTTGGATTTTCAAAAAGCATTTGATAAGATGCCATACAAGAGGCTTTAAAAATGAGGACTCATGGAATTGGGGGTAACAAGTATGAGAGTAAAGAAGTCATACTAAAATTATACAGGACATTGGTAAGGCCACTCCTAGAGTACTCTGTGTGGTTTTATTCTCCTTACCTAAGGAAGGATATCTGTCACTGGAATGTTTTCCCTTTAACCAGCATTGACCTCAAAGCTTCTCCACCATCAACAATATTCAAATCAGGAGTGTGATGGAATATTCACTATTTGCCTGGATGGGTGGTACAGCAACTCAAAAGTCAAGAAGATCAACTTGGTGCCATACTCTGTCAAATGTTGTCTTGGTGTCAAGAGCAGTTATACTTACCTCTCTTCAGGTATTTAGCTCATGCATCCATGTCTGGATCAAGTCTGTGATGGGGACTTGAGCTAAATGGTCAAACTGAGTATTGGTTGAGCAGGTTAGACATAATGGTTTAACTTGCTCTAAACCTATTACATTTCTAACTTTTGTCAGTTCTGAAGAAAGGTCACAGATCTGAAACAATAACTCTATTTTTCTCTCCACAGATGCTGGCAGACCTGCTGGGTATTTCCAGCATTTTCTATTTTTGTCATACATAAGTGGGTGTTGTGTGATGTGTTAATGACTCCATCCATTGTTTTGTTGGTGATTGAGAAGAGATATACCCATGCAATTTTCCAAATTTTCAGGTAGATGTCAGTATAATAGCTCCACCAGGATAGCTTGGCTGGGGACAGAGTGGGGAGGGTGGGAGCCGACATTTAGTTCTGGTACACAGATCTTCAGAGCTATAGCCGGGATGTTGTCAGGGTCGATAATCTCTTCAGTGATCAATGGACACAGCCAGTACATAATATCACATGGATTGAACTGCAGTGGCTGGACACTGGCATTATGGTGGCAGAGATTGCAGGAGGGGCCAAATGAGATTGTGCATTTGATCCTTTTGGCAGAAGACATTTGCAAACACTTCAACCTTTCCCTTGCATTTAACGCTGGCCTGTACCATAGATGAGGGTAAGATGTTTATGGAGCAATCTCCTCTTGTTAATTAAATTAAAAGCAAAATACTGCGGATGCTGGAAATCTGAAACAAAAACAAGAAATGCTGGAATCACTCAGCAGGTCTGGCAGCATCTGTGGAAACAGAAGCAGAGTTAACGTTTCGGGTCAGTGACCCTTCTTCGGAACTGACAAATATTAGAAAAGTCACAGATTATAAACAAGTGAGGTGGGGGTGGGGCAAGAGATAACAAAGGAGAAGGTGCAGATTGGACCAGGCCACATAGCTGACCAAAAGGTCACGGAGAAAAGGCAAACAATATGTTAATGGTGTGTTGAAAGACAAAGCATTAGTACAGATTAGGTGTGAATACACTGAATATTGAACAGCAGCAAGTGCAAACCTGAAGAAAAACAACCTGAAAAAAACAGTGGGTAAGCAAACTGAACAAACTAAGATGAAATGAAATAAATGCAAAAAAAGATTGTAAAAAATGTAAAAAGGAATGTGTTTATTTTATTTACTTTCATCTTAGTTTGTTCAATTTGCTTACCCACTGTTTTTTTCATGTTTGTACTTGTGGCTGTTCAATTTTCAGACCGTTAACACCCTATCTGTACTGAACATGATGTCTTTCAACACACCATTAACATATTATTTGCCTTTGCTCCACGACCTCATGGTCAGCTATTCTGTGACCTTGTCCCATCTACACCTTCACCTTTGTTATCTCTTGCCCCACCCCCGCTTTACTTGCTTATAACCTTTTACATTTCTAATATTTGCCAGTTCTGAAGAAGGGTCACAGACATGATACATTAACTCTGCTTCTCTCTCCACAGATGCTGCCTGACCTGCTGACTATTTCCAGCATTTCTTGTTTTTATTTCAGATTTCCAGCATCTGCAGTATTTTGCTTTTATTTAAGTTAAGAATGGTGATGGACAATCTGGCAATTAACAGTAAGTAGAACTTTCCATAACCTCAGGAAGCATAAACATTAGCAGAATGAGTGGACACATGGCAGAAGCAATTTAATGTAGCTAAGAATGAGGTAATACATTTTGGGAGAATAAAAACAAGGAAATGGAAGATACACATAGTATACTCTGTCAGCCAACTTCCCATCTAAAGTGGCATGGGTGAATAAGTGGCAAGTACCTTTTCTACCACACAAGTGCCAGACAATAGCTATTTCCAAAAAGAGAGTCAAACCACATCTACTTGACATTTAGTAGCATTACCATCACCAAATCCCCTACCATCAACATTTTCAAGGTCATTATTCACCAGAAACTCAGCTGGACCAGCCACATTAATGTTGTGGCTAGTAAAAGAGATTCGGGCTCGGGTTAGGTTCGAGGGTGGGTGTTCTGTGGCAAGTGACTCACCTCACAACTCCCCAAAGCCTCACCATCACCTAGGCAAGTCAGGAGTGTGATGGAAAACTCTCTAATTGGCTGGATGGGTGCAGCTGTTACAACACTCAAAAAGCTCAACACCATCCAGGACAAAGCAGTCCACTTGATTGGCAGCCCATCCACCATCTTAAACATCCATTCCCTCTATCACTGGCGCATATAGCTGCAGTATCTACTATCTACAGGATGTCCTGCAGCAACTCGCCAAGGTCTCTTTGGCAGCACCTTCCAAAACCACCATTTAGAAGAATAAGGACAGCAGATGCATGGAAACACCATCACTTCTAGGTTCCCCTCCAGGTCACACACCATCCTGACTTGGACATATATATCATTCCTACTTAATCACTGGGTAAATGTTCTGGAACTCCCTACTCCCAAATAGCACTATAGAAGTACCTTCACCACATGGACTGCAGCAGTTCAAGAAGAAGGCTCACTATCACTTTCTAAATTCCGAGTAAAAATACTGAACTTTGGGCTCAAGTCATCAAGAAAAAGCTTTAATTAAGGCATTAAAAGACACAAAAGACAATACAATGGATACATGTAATAAGGATAATGTAATATATGTAACTATTTGATTTTTAAAATCATCTTTTGCACTGAAAAAACAAACTCAAACTCAACAAACTCTCTTTCCACAGATGCTGCCAGACCTGCTGAGTGGTTCCAGCATTTCTTGTTTTTATTTCAGATTTCCAGCATCCGCAGTATTTTGCTTTTATATTACTCAATATTAACATGCCTGGATTGTATTTCTCACTGCAATTCATTTTATTGTGGTCAGAAAATTGAGCTTGTTACCGTAAAACTGTCACTTCAAATTACAAATGTTACGGACATGATGGGCCAAATATCCTCCTTCTGTGCCGTAAAGCATACTATGACTCTATGAATCTAATCAGAAAGAGAAGCTCAGTGTTGCAAAAATGTCAACTTTAAATTACAAAACTGAATAAATTAATGTAAAATTATAAAATAAATAATTTATTTGCAATTTTTTTCTCTATTAGAAGGACAAACATAATTCAGCCGAAACAGAGTAGTTATTATTCTGGACTTTATTGTCTTTGAGAGAGTATAAAGGCAAACAACCAGGATGATTCTGATAATTCCAGGAATCAGTAAGTGAATTGTGAGCAAGGATTAAGTAATTTGTCAGGGAGCTTTCTGAAGTTTTTATGTTTATGAAGGGGAGCGACAAAAATTGTTTAAAACTGTTCCCTTTGGAGAAGAGTTCAAATACACAAGCAAAATTTTTGGAAAAAATTGTCAAAAAATGCATTCAAGCAAGTAGCTTAACTATGTTAAAAGGCGAATATGGGATTTAATTAGCTCTTAATGTATTGTTTCTATATTAAATGAGAGTTAATTTACCCCTTTTTATAACATGTAGATAGGATTTTACTCAGTGTGCTTTCTTGGTGGTTGGATGTGGAGCAACAAACACCAGCTGAGTAGCCAATCAGAACGTACCTGCAATAATTCTGTTGAATCAACTAGTGACAACCTCAATAGGCACATTAACACTATAAGGAAGCTCAGTGCATTAAAACAGCTGTAGATTTCACTAATTGGATGATCCCTAATTTGGGAATAAGAAAATCCTGGAAATCCTGAAAACCCCACTTGCAGATAGGCCCTGCAGCTTATTATGGTCATTGTGGAACTCAGAAAGAGAATCAGCTGGTAAACAGAGATTCTAGCAGGTAAATGAGACAAGTAGCAAGATGGCAAATATAATTTTCCTCAAGTCTGAAGTTTAAGAAATGGGGCTTATCCAATTAGATTCAGAGATATTATTTCCACTAGTTGGGGAGTCTAGAACTAGGGTGTATAGTAAAAACAAGTAAAGCCTTATCTTTCAGGAGAGAACTTAGAAAACACCACTTCATGCAAATGGTGATTGAAGTTTGGAACTCTCTTCCAGAAACAGCAATTGATGCTGGATCAATTTTGAATTTTAAATCTGAGATTGATAGAGTTTTGAATGCCAAAGGTATTAAGGGAAACAGGCACAGGTGGGTATCTGGAGTTAGGTCGCAATCAGCCAAGATCCAGACCAGAGCTTGCGGGGATAAATGGCTTAGTCCTAGAATCATAGAATGGTTGCAGCACAGAAGGAGCCCAGTCCATGCCAGCTCTCTGTAAGAGCAATTTAGCTAGTCCCACTCCCGCTCCCGTTGCCCGTAGCCCTGCAAGTTTTTTTCCCTTCTGGTGTTTATCCAAGTCGAGATCATTAATATGTATCAAAAAAAGCAGTGGTCCTAGTACTGCTCCCTGGGGAACCTTCCTCTCGTCGGAAAAACAACCGTTCACCACTACTCGGTTTCCTGTCACTCAGCCAACTTTGTATCCATTCTGCCCTGTCCGTTTCATTGCATGGACTTCAAATTTGCTGGTAAGCCTATTATGTGGCATTTAATCAAATGTCTTTTGACAGTCCATATACAACACATCAACCCTCTCTGTTAGGTCATCCAAAATTCAATCAGGTTAGTTGAACATGATTTGCCCTTAACAAATCCCTTCTAGATTTCCTTAATTAATCAACTCTTGTCCATGTGACTATTAATTTTGCCCCGATTATCGTTCCTAAAAGCATTCCCACCACCAAGGTTAAACTGACTGGCCTGTAGTTGCTGGGTTTATCCCTACACTCTTTTTTGAACATTTGCAATCCTACAGTCCTTCAGCACTACCCCAGATCTAAGGAGGATTAGAGATTATGGCCAGTACCTCTGCAATCTCCCCTTACTTCCCTCAGCATCCTCAGATGCATCCCATCTGTTCCTGGTGACTTACCAGCTTTAAGTGCAGATAGCCTTTTGAAAACCCCATCTTGATCAATTTTTTGTCCATCCAGTATTTCAACCCTCTCCCCTATCACTATGATTTGGGCAGCATCTTCTTCCTTGTTAAAGACAGATGCAAAACACTCACTTAGTACTTCATTCATGCCCTCTGCCTCCATGTGCGGATCCTCTTTTTAGTCCCACATCAGCCCCATCCCTCCTCTTACTAACCTTTTACTATTTATATGCTTATAAAAGACTTTTGAATTACCCTTTCAGGTGAACTTCCAGTCTCTTCTCAGACTCTCTCTTTGCCTCTTGTATTTTCTTTTTCCCTTGCTCCCTGAACTTTCTATATCCAGTCTGGTTCTCACTTTTATTATCAACTTGACATCTCCGGATGCTCTAAATCTGAAATAAAAACAGAAAATTCTGGAAATACTCAGCAGGTCTGACAGCATCTGTGGAGAAAGAAGCAGAGTTAATGTTTCAGGTCTGTGACCTTTCATCAGAACTGGCAAAGGTTTTAAGCGAGAGAAGCGGGGTTGAGGGGAAGAGAACAAAAGGGAAAGTGTGTGATAGGACAGAGGGCAGGAGAGATTAAAAGACAAAGATGTCATGGGACAAAGGCAAAGGGAGTGCTAATGGTGTGGTGAAAGACAAAGCATCAGTCCAGAGAGAGTGTTAATGACAGAATATAGACAGCTCTGTCGAAAAGCACAAACATGGAAAACCAGGTTTAAGGCAGTCTCATGGTTAAAACAAAGTAGTAAAAAAGGTCAGTCAATTTATTTCTTGTGTTCTTGTCAGGACTGAGATGAGGAGAAATTACTACACTTAAAGGGTTGTGAATCTTTGGAAATCTCTACCCCAGAGGGTTGTGGATGCTCCATCATTGAATACATTTAAGGCTGGGATAGATAGATTTTTGGTCTTGCAGGGAATCAAGGGATATAGGGAGCAGGCAGGAAGGTGGAATTGAAGCCCAAGATCAGCCATGATCGTATTGAATGGCGGAGCAGGCTCGATGGGCCATATGGTCTACTTCTGCTCCTATTTCTTGTGTTCTTGTGTTCATGCTCCGAAATTATTGAACTCAATGTTCAGTCTGGAAGGCTGTAGAGTGCCTAATCAGAAAATGAGGTGCTGTTCCTTGAGCCTGCGTTGATGTTCACTGGAAAACTGCGGCAGACCAAGGACAGAAATGTGGGTGTGAGAGCAGGGTAGTGAATTGAAATGACAAGCAACCGGAAGCTTGGGAACATGCTTGAGGACTGAGTGGAGGTGTTCTGCAAAGCAGTCGCCCAATCTGCGTTTGTCTCCCCAATGTAGAGGAGACCGCATTGTGAGTAGCAAATACGATATACTAAATTGAAGGAAGTACAAGTAAATTGCTGCTTCACCTGGAACGAGCATTTGGGGCCTTGGATGGTGAGGAGAGAGGAGGTAAAAGGGCAGGTAATACACCTCCTGCGATTGCATGGGAAGGGGACGCACCCTTTTCCTGCTTCATCTTACTCTCTATCTCTTTCATCATCAAAGGAGCTCTGGCTTTGGCTGCCCTACCTTTTCCCCTTGTGGGAATGTACCTCAACTGTACCCAAACGATCTCTTTGAAGGCAGCCCATTGTTCTGTAGCAGTTTTGTCTATCAGTCTTTGATTCCAATTTACCTGGGACAGATCTGTTCTCAACCTACTGAAACTGGCCCTCCTCCAACTAATTATTTTTACTCTAGATTGCTCCTTGTTCTATTCTATAGCTAATCTAAACATAATGATATTCTGAGCCCAATCCCCTAAATGTTCTCTCACTGACACTTGATCTACCTTATTCCTCAGAACTAGATCCCGCAATGCCTCCTTCCTCATTGGGCTGGAAGCATATTTATCAAGAAAATTTTCTGGGACATACTTCATGAACTTTTCCCCCTCTCTTTCCTTACACTATTTCTATCCCAATCTATATTAGGATAATTTAAATCCCCTACTGTCACTACGATATAGTTCTTACACCTCTCCTTAACTTTTCTCCTCCATATCTTCCCCACCTGGTAGTGTAATAGTACCTTGATTACTTCTTAACTCCAACTAAACAGATTCCGTCCTGGACCATTCCAGGACATCCTCTCTCTCCAGCACTACAATATTCTCCTGATTCAATACTGCCACACTTCCTCCATTCTTTCCTTCCCTATCTTTCATGGACACCTTATAGTCCTGCTGTTTTTTGAGCCAGGGTCTCCGTTATCGCCATGACATCACATTGCCATCTGGCTATTTTTGCCATCTGTCTATTTGTGCCTGCAGCTTACCAATCTTATTTGGCATGCATTGTGGGTTTATGTACTGGCAATGTAAACTTAATTTACACCTTATTGTATTCCCTCTTAGTCTGATCTCACAGAATACCTTACTATTTCTTACTCTAGTGTTAACTGTTTTTCCCAATTCTTTGTGCACCTTATTTCTCCTTTCTAATGCTACATCCTGGTTCCTATCACCCTGCCAAGTTAGTTTTATCCCTCCCCAACAGCACTAGCAAACGACGCCACAAGGACATTGGTCCAGGATCTGTTCAGGTGCAACCCATTTATCCTGTACAGGTCCCATCTTCCCCAAATCTGGTCCCAATATACCAGGAATCTAAAGCCCTCCCTCCTGCACCATCTCTCCAGCCATACATTCATCTGCTATATCCTCCAATTTCTGTAATCACCAGGATGTGGCACTGGGAGAAATCTGGAGGTTGCTGCTTTGAGCGCCTGCTTATTAATCTCCTTCCTAGTTCCCTAAAATCTGCCTGCAGGACTTCATCTCTCTTTCTATCTATGTCATTGACACTAATATGGACCACAACCACTGGCTATTCACCTCCCCCTTGGAGTGCTCTGCTGCCACTCAGTGACATCTCTGACCGTAAAACCAGGGAGGCAACATACCATCTTGGAATCATGTCTGCGGCCATTCTCCTATCTATAGAATCCTCCTATCGCTATTGCTTTTCCAATCTTACTCCTGCTCCCCTGTACAGTTGAGCCAGTTGTGGTGCTGTGGACTTGGCTTCGGCTGTGCTCCCCAGAGGGATCATCGTTTTCACCAGTATTCAGAACTAAATACTGGTTAGCGAGCAAGATGTACTTAGGAACTTCCTGTACTGCCTGGTTGCTCCTCCTTGTCTGTCTAGCCTGCACTCTCTTAAGCTGTGGGGTGACCACCTCCTGAAACCTGCTATCTATATAGCTCTCAGTCTCGTAGATAACTGCAGTGATGCCAACTGCTACTCAAACTCCAAAACCCAGAGCTCATACTCCCCCAGCTGACACTTCCTGCACATGTGGTTGTCCTCGATTCGGGAAACATCCTGAATTTCCCACATGGCACAGGATGTTCTTTTGATGGGTCTGAGGTGCCCTGCCATGCCTCTATTTATTAGACTGCTAACTAACAACAGAAATCAACTAAAGGCAAAAAGAAAAAGACTTACCAGCTACTCAGAGCTTGCTCTCCTGTGCTGTCATCACATTAGGTATTTTTGCCTCTCTCCCTGGAGCTCACGCTCCTTTACCTCGAGGCTGCCTGATTCTTGAACTAATTATCAGATCCTAACATATATTAAACACACAAGAATTTGTGTATAAATACATAACCTATATACTTGCCTTAAGGTTTTGCTGCTAATCCCTCTGTGTTGATTGTGACATCACTTTTCTGATTTCTCCTGTGTTTGATTTGGTCCCTGCTCCATTATCCAGGAGCCTACTGGGTAAGATAAGGCAGAAAAGGAAAACTTAAGAGTAAGAGAATAACTAAGGAGAGAGTAGGGCCCATAAAAGACCAAAAAGATAACCTATGTATAGGGGCGGGAGATATTGGTATGGTTCTTAATGAATACTTTGCATCCACCTTCACAAAAGAGGGAACGATGCACATATTGTAGTTACGGAGGAGGAGTGTGACGTATTGGACGTGATAAACATAGGGGGAGAGGAAGTATTAATGGGATTAGCATCCTTGAAAGTTGAAAAATCACCAGGGCCAGATGAAATGTATCCTAGGCTGTTAAAAGAAGCAAGAGAGGAAATAGCAGAGGGTCTGACCATCATTTTCCAGTCCTCACTGGATACAGGTGTGTTGCTGAAGAATTGGAGAACTGCTAATGTTATTCCTTTGTTTAAAAAGGGAGTGAAGGATAGACCGAATAATTACAAGCCAGTCAGTCTAACCTCAGTAATGGGCAAATTATTGGAATCAATTCTGAGAGACAGGATAAACTGTCACTTAGAAAGGCACAGGTTAATCAAGGATGGTAAGCGTGGATTTGTTAAGGATCTTGTTTGACCAACTTGATTGAATTTTTTGAAGAAGTAACAAGGAAGATAGATGAGGGTAGTGCAGTTCATGTGGTTTACATGGACTTTAGCGAGGCTTTTGACAAGGTCCCACATGGAAGACTGGTTAAAAAAATAAAATTCCATGGGATCCAGGGAAATGCAGCAAGGTGGATACAAAATTGGCTCAGTGGTAGGAAACAAAGGCTAATTGTTGACGGTTGTTTTCACGACTGGAGGGCTGTTTCCAGTGTTCCGCAGGGTTCAGTACTGGGTCCCCTGCTTTTTGTGGTATATATTAACGATTTGGATGTGAATATAGGGGGCATGATCAACAAGTTTTCAGATGGCACAAAGATTGGCCGTGTGGTGGATAGCGAGGAGGATAGCTATAGGCTGCAGGAAGATATTGATGGTCTGGTCAGATGGGCAAAAAAGTGGCAAATGGAATTCAACTTGGAGAAGTGCGAGGTGATGCATTTGGAGAGGTTAAACAAGGCAAAGGAATACACGATAAATGGGAAAATACTGAGAAATGTAGAGGAAGTGAGGGACCTTGGAGTGAATGTACACAGATTCCTGAAGGTAGCGGGACAGGTCAATAAGGTGGTTAAGAAGGTATATGGAATCCTTTCCTTTATTAACCGAGGTATAGAATATAAAAGCAGGGAGGTTATGCTGGAACTGTATAACTCATTTGTTAGGCCACAACTTGTCTACTGTGTGCAGTTCTGGTTACCTCATTACAGAAAGGATGTAATTGCACTAGAGAGGGTACAAAGGAGATTTACGAGGATGTCGCCAGGATTGGAAAAATGCAGCTATGAGGAAAGATTGGATAGGCTGGGGTTGTTCTCCTTGGAACAGAGAAAGCTGAGGGGAGATCTGATTGAAATGTACAAAATCTTGAGGGGCCTGGATAGAGTGGAGGTGAAGGGACTATTTACCTTAGCAGAGAGGTCAGTGACTAGGGGGCATAGATTTAAAGTGATTGGTAGAAAAATTAGAGGGGAGATGAGGAAAAACCTTTTCACCCAGAGGGATGTGGAGGCCTGGAACTCCTTGCCTGATAGGGTAGTTGAGGCAGAGACCCTCAACTCATTCAAAAGCAGTCTGGATATGCACCTCAAGTGCCATAATCTGCAGGGCTATGGGCCAAATGCTGGAAGGTGGGATTAGAATCAGTGGATCATTTTTCGGCCGGCACAGACACGATGGGCCAAGTGGCCTCTTTCTGTCTTAAACTTGCTATGATTCTATCTCCAGCTTCCGATCTCCTGCCGCATTTTTTGACTCTCCGGTCAGCTTCTGTTCCTTTATCTCCTGTTCCTATGTTCCTAATCCAAATATCCTAAAAATGCTCATATTTCCTGGATCATCTCAATTGAATGATTATTCCCAGAATGATTACTACACAAGATGTAACATATTAGCATGGATAAAGGATTGCTTAGCTAACAGGAAGCAGAGAGTAGGGTCTTTTTCAGGTTGGCAAGTTGTAACTAGTGGAGTGCCACAGGGATCAATGCTGGGGCCTCAACTATTTACAATCTATATCAATGACTTGGATGAAGGGACCGAATGTATGGTAGCTAAATTTGCTGATGACACCAAGATAGGAAGGAAAGTAAGTTGTCAAGAGGAGGTTAAGAGTCTACAAAAGGATATAGATAGGTTAAGTGAGTGGGCAAAAATTTGACAGATGGAGAATAATGTGGGAAAATGTGAACTTGTCCACTTTGGCAGGAAGAGTAGAAAAGCTGTATACTATTTAAATAGAGAAAGATTGCAGAACATGGTCCTGAATTGAGTGTAGCTTCTATACTGGCCATGCTTTCACTGGGGTTACCATATCGTCCCTATGTAATTCAAGCCACCTTAGCTCCCTTTCCTCCTGCTCCTTCTGGAAAACTCTCTCTCTTTCCCTGTCCTCTCTCTCTTTTTCCCTCTCAATTCTTTCTCTTTCTCTTTTTCCTTGTCTTCCAATTCAAGTTTCCTCATTCTAATTGTATTTTTGCTAACATTACTCTCTCTGAGTCTGATTCCAACCCTGATTCCAACTTCAGGTTCGAGTGAAAAACGGTTGGCCACAAATCTTAGAATTTTGGATTTCTTAGCTTTTGAATGGAAAGTAATCCCAAACTGCCCAGCTACATTCCTCAACTCTTCCATAGATGGGGCCTTTAACTTATCCCAAGTTACTTCACCCTGACTTATGAAGGTACTTGCACCCGGTTGTGGACATGTTAGTATTATAGCAACAAAACCACAAGAAAACCTGTACTGAAGTTTTTTTTTTAATAGGGATTAATTTGGTTTCCCACTTCCAATTTCTCGTTTGTCTGTGGGTTATGATCATAGACTAGAGTCCCCAAATTTCTGTTACGACCAGGTGAGGAAGGGGTCTCAGGCTCCTCTTTTGCCCCATCTCTGGTTTCACTGCAAAAGGTTTTATCCTTTTTTAACACAGTGATTGAGCTTACCAGCTCAGTGAGCGTTTGCTCCTGGTTCCTCTGATATAATTGCAAATGAACCAATCAGACAGGTTTTCCTGAGTTTAAACAAGAAAGATACAAGTTTGTTATCCTAAACACTCTAAACTGGTTAAAATTACTAAAATATGCTATGCATTCATGCCCATATTCACACAAGAGATACACACACACATAACTAGATAACAGAGGGAAAACAGAGTTGGGTGGTTGGAGTCGAGTCTGGAATAAATGGAATTTAAATACAGTTCACCAGTCCCAGAGTCCTTAGTTGAAATTGTAGTCCTGATGTCCTTCCTGGGCTACGTGCATGATTCTGGCTTGCTTCTCAGGCTCCTGAAGACAGAAGAGGAGATTCAGCCCTTGTCCCCCTAGTTTGGTGTGAGCTCCGGTGAAACCTTCCTCTTGTGGCATTCATAGATTCAGTCAACGATCCTGACATGGTCTCAGGAGATTGTTGTCTAATGTTATTTTCCTCTTTCCCTTCTAAGACCTCAGCTTGTCTTTTTCTGGTGTCCAAAGTTCTGCCAATATTGAGTAGCCTTTGCAAGTTTAACGATTTACCCTCTTTAAGAGCTTGCATTCTTAGTCTTGGTGATTGGCAGGTCATATTTACCTGTGAGATGATTTCTTTGTCCATGTCTGTGAAGTTGCAAATCTGACTCAGTCATCTGAGTCTTGTCAACTAGTGGTCAAGCGCCTCACACTTATCTTGTTTTGTTTGCTTGAAGACATAAATTTTGTGGTGAGGATTTGCCATCGGTTGAAAATATCTTGTTAGAGCATTCTTTGCTGCCTCGTAATCATCGTCGGTTCCGGTGTCTGTGTATCGAAGATATTGTCTACTTCCGGTCCAGCAAAGTATAGGAGTAACAATCTCTTTCTTCTTGATATCGAGTGTCACCATTAGGTGTTTGAATTTTGCTGGCCATTTGCTCCAGTGTGACCATGGGTTGCTGTACATCTCTGAAATGGATGGAAAGACTGGCAATTGTTGCGTGTGGATGGTGATTGCTTTTGCTTCAATCTGAAACAAAACATTTTTTTCTGTTGCAGCCCAGATTTTCTCTCTACTCCAGTCCATGTTTTCTCTCTGATCCAGTCCTTGTTTCCTCTCAATTTTTTTTGTTTGTGTTTGCTTTTTGTCCTTGGATCCTTCTGTGCCTCATCTGTTTTGTCTCCTTGTCACCATAAATTGTAGCGTTGTGCTGTGTTCTTAAGTCTTCACTAAAGAGAGACACAGGCTTTATATTTAGATTCAACACAAACACAATTTATTGTCTTACTAACCTACATTTCTGGATCTCACATCCAGGTCTTTTCCCCGCGGCTGTGTGTGGGTGCTTTTTGCAAGCCATGTGCTGAGTGCGTCTCTCAAAATGATGTCTTCTCCCTATGTATGTATGATGGTTTCTGACCTCTGAAAGGTGCCATTTCCTAAATGGGAAGTTACCAGTCCACTACATTATAATCATGCACACGTACTCTAGATGGACTCCTCCAATCTCTTTCCAAAGGTCCACACTGCCTCTGGAAATGCTAACAGAACCTCACACATTTCCTGTTTCTGCTCCACAAGTTCCCTTTTCATGGATGACCCCTGAGGCTCAGCACTTACGTACAGCTGAGCAGAGCTTAGAGTGTCTTATACCCTCCAATGTAGACTCTCCACTGCTGCCCCCGCTTTCAGCACTTGCTCCTGCTCACATGTGATGTGTGCCTCTCCACGTGACAAACCAGCTATCTCTACTGCAGTACCCATTGAAGAATATGCATCTGCGCTGGTGGAGTGTGCTCATGAGTAATGTGATGTGCATTCTCAGAATGCTCGCCCTCCTCTGAGTACTCTTCAGCCTCCTCCCTCATCAGTTCATCCATCACCCTAGAAGGACCTGTGGGAAATCGAAGATATGAATCACTGCTGACATGGAGAAAGGGCACAAACTCAAGCACATCATGATATTTCAGTTTGTGGTGACATGAATTGAACATGAGTGACTGTTGAGGGCCAATTGGCAGTGTGATATCTAATGCTGTCACCAGGTGTGTGTGTTACTCCTATCTCTCCATCGCCGATGCCTAATGTGTGTGCCACTCTGCCAATCTCCAGGGCGTCCTCCTTCAATTTGGGCAGGGTGGCTATGATTGTCGGTGCATCCCTGGTTCTCTGTCTTTCCCTGGAGTTGTGCGCGTTTTTCACCTGCAATGAGAAAAGGCAGAAGGTTATGAGTGTGAGAAGAGGAATGTATTGAGGTTGGAATCAAAGGATTTGAGGAGATTGACTGTGAGGGATGGGTGTGAGATATAATAGGGTGAGGGTGTGTGTGAGTGTTGGCTGTTCAGATGGATAGAGGGGAATGAATGGAACTGCAAGGTGCTTCAGTCATAGAAGTGCTGTGCAGGAGACTGCTAGGGAAGTGTGATGAATGCCACCTGAAATTGTGACATTCACCTTTCCTGACCTAATGAGATCATTAAACCCTTACTGACACTGAATCCAAGTCCTGGGCACCACACTTCTACTGCTCACAACCTCCACAACATCCAACCACACTTTTTTAGTTTCAGTGGCTGGCCTCCTCCTCCTGTCCAGAGGAAAGAATACCTCCCTTCTGGCCCTCCCCACCTCCAGCATAACCTCCAATGGAAGAGTCAGAGAATCGGGGTGGGTGCAAACTTCCCACATCTTCCTTCTATGTCCTTGCCTCCAGTAGCCTTCACAAGCAAGATTTCCTGCAGTCATTCTGACCCCTGCAAGGGTTCCTTTAAATAGAGAGTCTTCATTCATTGAGAAACGTGGAAGCAGAATGTTAATACCGTGGCTGAGTTAAAGAGCCATGGCAAAACCCGCTGGTGAAACAAATAGGCTCCTAACCTGGTACCAGTCCACCTCCATGCTGCATGCATGTCTGTCAAGATAAAATTCCACACATTAACTCTCTCTGCAGATGCTGCCGGACCTGCTGAGTATTTCCAGGCCAATTTTTATCCCTCACCCTACATCACTTAAAAAAACCTGGATTATCTGGGTCATTTATCTCATTGCTGTTTGTGGAACCTTGCGGTGTGTAGCTTGGCTGACAGAGTTTCCTACATTGCTTCGATGAGTACACTTCAAAGCTACTATGTTGGCTGTGAATGACTTTGGGACGTTCTGAGGTCATGAAAGGTTCTATGTAAATAGAAGTCTTATTTTCTTTATTCCTACTTGGCATCAAAGGGTCAATTTGCATATTAATAGCATCCTATCACTGAGTGCTTTGGACACTCAGTGATAGGCCCCTATTAAATTACTGGCTAACCAATCGGCAGTGTTGCTGGAGCAGTAAGTCAACGGATCCCATTATGAGGCCATTACTTCCTCATTAATACCAATTTTGCAATTTGGAAATCAACCCGCTTGTCTCCATGGATAAATACTGACAATATGGAGTAGCAAAGACATTGCTAAGTCTTTATTTTTTTTTTACCTCATTTAGAAATGAGTATAATAAGTTCACCTCTTTCTGGCTGTGAGTCACACAGGCCTATTAAACTGACGGGTGTATCTAAGCTTCCTCCAGTTAGATTCATGTCTCATGAATTTGCTAATTGTGCAAGACAGAAAGCAACCAATTAGCAGCCACCTGCACAATGGCATTTTCACATTCTCGAGCAGTTAGCAAGCTTTTTAATTAGATTGCAAATACAGCGATGCAGTGAGGAACCCAGAACGCTCAGGAAATGACTGCTTGCAATGTTCACAAACCCTGGGTTTGTGACCTTAATGTGATTGGGCTTCATGATGGACTGAAGGAAAAGCAGGATGACCTTTTCAGATCTAGATAGCATGGATCGCTCAGCCCATGGATACTGGCTCAGAAAATCCAAAGGTCCTGGAAAGAAATATCATATATTGAAGATAGCTACCGAAGTAATGTGAAAATGGAATTGCAAATGTTGCAGGTTTTAACTTGGATGTAAACATTTTTTTAATGTGACAGCTTAAGGCATTTCAAACTGAAATAGCAAAAGCCATAATCATCTACTGTCACAAATGTAATTGAGTAAAAATGTTCTAACAAAGTTTTTTTCCATTCATCACATTTATACCTGCAAATGCTTAATAAATAAATACATCACATTTATACTCTGCATGCAGTGATAGTATAGAACATCTAACATAGGATCATCAATCTTGTGGAATTGACTCAGTGGCAATGTTCACTGAGATCACTTTTACAGAAAAAGATGGCAAGAAATATAAGAGTCTGGAATCCTGCCGAGAGGTCCTGAATACACTAATGACCCTGAAACTTTTAAAAAAGAATACAGGTCATCAGTAACATGGATATCGTCAAAAGTACTTTTCTTTTGGAGAGGCAAAAGAGGCATACATATGCTCAAACTTCAATTAATTAACAATTAATCAATTATCTGATTTGTAAAACAGGTAATGTTGCTGTTTCTGTGCACAGAACAAGAAGTTTTGAAGTTTATTGCATTCATAGGCAATGATGAATTAGAGAGTTGTCTAGAATTACATAGAATATGCGTCACAGAAACAGGCCATTCATCCAATCAGTCCATGCTGCCTTTTATGCTTCACTTGAGCCTCCTCCCATCCTTCCTCAACTAAATCTATCACAGAACACAAAAGCAAAATACTGTGAATACTGAAAATCTGAAATACAAATAGAAAATACTGGAAATACTCAGCAGGTCTGTCAGAGAGAGAAACAGAGTTAACCGGCTGGATTTTCGCGTCAGGGCGGGAAACGGAAAAAACTGTTTCTGGGTCTCAAATCTGCCCTGGGAAAACAGAAATGAGTCCCAAGTTTCATGGGGGTGATGCCTTAGTTGATATGGAGATGGGTTTGGCAGCCATGGGAGCGGGAGCAGAGGCAGGCCAACTCAGGTGTGGGCCTGCTTTAAACTCACCATGGCAGCCATTACTGTGCCTGCAGTTTGAGTGTTGAAAGTGCAAAATGAAGAATTGCATTGCATTTCAGGCTGGACTTCTCATGTCAATGATGTCTCAGGAGAGCCAGAGGCCTGGAATCTGGGCCAGGGCAGCCCTTGATTTTCAGACACTGACCTCAAGGTCATGCTGAGGGCCATGAGGGAGAGGAAGGAAGACCTCCTCCCAGACTGTGGCAGGAGGAGGCTACACACACAGGCCAAAAAGGTCTGGGTAGAAATTGCAGCTACTGTGAGCGGCAGAAGCGTCATGAGAAGGAGCTGGATCCAGTGTCGCTAAAGGTTCAATGGCCTTATATACTCTAGCAAGGTGAGTGTGACCCCAGCCCTCAGGACAGGTCGATGGATATTCACGCTCCGGCAGACACAACAGCTGAGAAACGTCAGGGTGCAACCTGCTCCTGAACATGGGAGTAGGGTGTGCACAGGCCACTTACTGACCCCTCAGAATAGCTCAGAGCCATAGTGCTGCTGAGGACCTGTCACCACTGATACTTGCACCCTCCAATGAATTGGAGCAGATGCCATTGGCCATAGAGGATAGCTGTGCCTTATCACACTGTCTTTTGTCCTTGCAGGAGAAACAGGCACATAATGGCTGTGAGAGAGCCCTGAAAGGTGCAGAGGTACTTTTCCTGTAGATCAACATGACATTGGAGAAGCAGGCGGTGGAAATAGCCAGGATTGCGGACCTGGAGGAAGTCGGCTGTGTTGAAATGGGCACTCATGTCGGAGATGGTGATTACAGAGGGCAATGCACTCACTAAGGGGATGCATTGCACTCCGCACAATCCAACAGCCTATCAAACACTGAGTGGCATTGGAAAGCCTCAGCACGGCAGAGGCCTCAGCTCTCCAAAGCTAGGTCTCAAGATCTCTTCTTGTGTCTCCCAAAGGTGCATGTGTCCAACCCTCAAGACCTTCTCCGTCTCCCTCCACAGCCACAGATGACAACCAAGGAACCAAAGTAGCACTGTCCAGCAGCACAGATACTCTCAGCTCGTGCGCATTTAGATATGGTGGCACTGGGTGAGGCGTGCGGCACTAGTGTGCAGTGTTAATTATGTATCAATTGTTTAATTATATGCAGGGTATTAAATGGGGTCTTACTTGAGCACTTATAAGGAAACTCTTACTGAGTCTGGTGGAGGTTTTGAATAAGGAGCTACTTGTTTGCAATCATCTTTACTCTGTACAATAAATGTGAAACTGAGTAAAGACAGGCTCCAGCATTATCCTTCCACAACAAGCTTTCTTGAATTTTAACATGCAGGAGGAGGTGCCGGAGGCAGAGGGAGCTGCAGTCAGTTCCCCTTGGAGGAAGGAGGACAGACACGGCTCTGCTCAGCTGGGCACAGGTACAGGGCCTCAGGAGTCACTAGAAAGAAGGCTCTACCTTGAACAGCAGCAGGAGATGTGCTCCTAAATGTTGGAATTCCCTGAGGCAGTGCAGTGTCATGGGTAGAGAATTGAGGAGTCCATCCAGCTCATGTGAGCTGCCATGGCTCAGGGCGATGAGCGTATGAGTTCCTCCATAGAGAGAGTGGCCAACCTCATGGAGAGGCATACGTGGCAGCACAAGGAGTGCATGCAGGAACTGCACACTGACGTCCACAGGATACATACCACTCTGTGTAGCCTGGATCAGTCGATGTCAATGGGATGCAAAGAAGGTTGGAGGGGATGCCAGTTGTGCCCCAGCTGGTTCTCCCCTCCAACCATCTGGAGTGCCCAGCAAGGACTAAGGATGTTATTGAGGAGGATGAGGGTGCCATCCCTCTTGGAATGCCTTCATCATCCTTGGCTTCCTTAGCTCCTCTGGCAGTGGGAGTATCTGTACAGTAGGACCAAGTGATGGAGGCTGCCTCAGCATTAATGCAGGTACAGCAGCCCCTGGAGATACCCCCATGAGCACCTCCATGATGAGGACGACTGCCATATGCAACTCAGCAGCAAACTGAGACGTCAGCAGGCTGCCTACACCTCCTCTGAGGCTACAGGGGAAGAATTGGCCTTGCGTGGAGGCCATCACATCGTTTGGAGGCCACTGCGCCGCATGGAACACTGATTGGGTCACTTTGGTGTTTTTCTACATGTAACTGTGAACTGTTTGCCTCTCTGAGCACCATGTGAGACTCTTTTTACTGATGGCAGGACAAGAAGAGATATGAGATGAAGGAGATCAAGGTTTCCTCAACGGTGACAGCAAAGCCAGAAGTGCTTCCTTCATTGGCAGTAAGAATTTAGATGTTCCAGGCTGAGTCTTGAATAGATGTATTAGCTCAAGCATCTCAGAGGGATTTCCATACCATGCCCTGCATCTGGGTCAGAGGGGCTTATGTGAAACATTCCTGAATCAAATGATCCCTGACATTGATGGCATCCTGATGAGACCTTCACGCACCCGGCCACCTCCCTGTGCAGCCGATGCACCTCTGTGTTCTGCATCCTCCCCCTCAAACTCCTCTTCCTCCTCCCTTCCCACCTCCTGCTCCTCCTCTTCCTCCAATGAGCTGTCTCCTTCCATGGCTTCATCGCCCTCAAGGTCCACACCTCTCTGGAGGGTCATGATATGGAGAGCGCAGCAGACCACCACAATGAGTGAGACCCTTGCAGGAGTGTATTGCAGGGCACCACCCGTCTGGTCCAGGCACTGGAAATGCATCTTCAGAAGCTCAATGGCCTTCTCAATGATTGTCCTAGTGAGCAGATGGCATTGGTTGTATCGCCTCTGTGCCTCTGTCTGGGGCTCCACTAGAGGGGTCAGTAGCCATCACAGAATCACAGAATAATGCAGTGCAGAAGAGGCCCTTCGGCCCATCGAGTCTTCACCGATACATTAAAACACCTGACCTGTCTACCTAATCCCATTTGCCAGCACTTGGCCCATAGCCTTGAATGTTATGACGTGCCAAGTGCTCATCCAGGTACTTTTTAAAGGATGTGAGGCAACCCGCCTCTACCACCGTCCCAGGCAGGGCATTCCAGACCGTCACCACCCTCTGGGTAAAAAAGTTCTTCCTCAAATGCTGCTTAAACCTCCTGCCCCTCACATTAAACTTGTGTCCCCTCTTAACTGACCCTTCAACTGAGGGGAACAGCTGCTCCCTATCCACCCTGTCCATGCCCCTTATAATCTTATACACCTTGATCAGGTCACCCCTCAGTCTTCTCTGTTCCAGCGAAAACAACCAAGCCTATCCAACCTCTCTTCATAGCTTAAATGTTCCATCCCAGGCAACATCCTGGTGAATCGCCTCTGCACCCCCTCCAATGCAATCACATCCTTCCTATAATGTGGCGACCAAAATTGCACACTGTACTCCAGCTGTGGCCTTACCAAAGTTCTGTACAACATGACCTCCCTGCTTTTGTAATCTATGCCTCGATTGATAAAGGCAAGTGTCCCATATGCCTTTTTCACCACCCTATTAACCTGCCCTTCTGCCTTCAGAGATCTATGGACAAACACGCCAAGGTCCCTTTGTTCCTTGGAACTTCCCAGTGTCAGGCCATTCATTGAATACTTCTGTGTCACATTACTCCTTCCAAAGTGAATCACCTCACACTTTTCAGCGTTAAATTCCATCAGCCACTTTTCTGCCCATTTGACCATCCCGTCTATATCTTCCTGTAACCTAAGACACTCCACCTCACTGTTAACCACTCGGCCAATCTTTGTGTCATCCGCGAACTTACTGATCCTACCCCCCACATAGTCATCTATGTCGTTTATATAAATGACAAACAATAGGGGATCCAGCACAGATCCCTGTGGTACGCCACTGGACACTGGCTTCCAGTCACGAAAACAGCCATCTGTCATCACTTGCTGTCTCCTACGGCTAAGCCAGTCTTGAATCCACCTTATCAAGTTACCTTGTATCCCATGTGCAATTGCTTTCTTGATAAGTCTCCCATGTGGGACCTTGTCAAAGGCTTTGCTGAAATCCATGTAACCTACATCAACTGCACTACCCTCATCTACACACCTGGTCACATGCTCAAACAATTCAATCAAACTTGTTAGGCATGACCTCCCTCTGACAAAGCCATGCTGACTATTCCTAATCAAATTTTGCCTCTCCAAGTGGTGATAGATTCTCTCCTTCAGAATTTTCTCCAATAGTTTCCCTACCACTGACATGAGACTCACTGGTCTGTAGTTCCCTGGCTTATCGCTACAACCTTTCTTAAATAGTGGGACCACATTAGCTGTTCTCCAGTCCTCTGGCACCTCCCCTGTGGCCAGAGAGGAATTAAAAATTAGGGTCAGAGCCCCTGCAATCTCCACCCTTGCCTCCCACAGCATCCTGGGACACAAATCGTCCGGACCTGGAGATTTGTCCACTTTTAAGCCTTCCATAACCTCCAATACCTTGTCACTCCCAATGACAATTTGCTCAAGAACCTCACAGCTATCTCTTCAAGGGACATCCCTTGGCCCTTAGGATCCATCCATGGACTTTGGGGATGAGTGAAGAGCTGCGGCAGCGCGGACTGACGGAGGATGAGTAGTCATGGCAGCTGCCAGGAAAGCGAGCGCACATATAGAGGAAGCTCTTGTTATGGTCGCATACCAGTTGAACATGAGGAAGTGGAAGCCCTCCCTGTTGATGAATCTCACTGGATGGTCACTGGGTGCCTTGATGGCACATGGTTGCCATCAATGATGTGCCACATCTACGGGAATCCAGCAATGGCTGAAAAACCCACTGCCGTCTGTGCCTGCAAGGCCATGTCTGTTGTGAACTGAATGTTCTGTGCAGCTCTGGCACGTAGGGCATCAGTGACCAGCAAGATGCAGTGGTGTGCAGCCATTTTTGAGAAGCCAGTAAGGTCTGCCGCTGATCCTTGGAAGAAGTCAGAAGTGCAGAAGTTCAAGGCTACAGTGACTTTGATGGCTACTGGCAGGGCATGGCAACCAGTAGTGCGAGGTGTGAGGCCTTTGGTAATGAAGTCCCAGATATCTTTGACCATCTACCTGGAGAGTCATTGTCTCTTGCGGCACTGGTTCTCAATCATCTCTCGGTAGTTCCATCTTCGCTGGTAGTTCCTATTCTGAGTGTGTGGCCTCCATGTCCATTCTGCCCCTCATTCCTCTCCCCACCCTCCTGATGCATGGGGCATTGCCCTTCATGCGGAGGGCATTGTTCCTCATTGTCACTGGGCCCAAAACTGAGACCCATGCCCCCATTGCCAGTTGCTGCCTTCCTTGTGCTCAGGTGGCCACCAATTTGACCATGGCAGCCATTTCCCCTGCTCTCATGCCCCATGATGCCAGGAAGGTGACGACATTGCCTGATCGCTTACTTCCCATTCTCCCCACCACCTGTGCAGCACCAAGGGCATCTACTTGTCAATGACCGAATCCCCCCTCTGAGCTGTTCACCCTTTTATGGGGCCCAGGTAATTCCCTGGGGCCACCAATACTGGCTCCCGCTGTGTACCCACATCTCTTCACCTGGCCTACCTCAGGCAGCATTTGCAGTCCGTGACTCCCCACAAAATTCTCAACACCCTCCACTACTGAGTTCTTAATGAGCTCCTCAACCACTTTAATCAGCCTTCATCAGGGATTGGGCAGGATTGTGGTGAAAATGGCCAGCACCGGGAACAGCATCAGGAAGCCAGCACACCGGCCGGTGCCATATTTTTGACCCTGTTTTGTCTCCAAACCTGCCCCCGGCGGGACCCACAAATTCAGGCCAACATTAACTCTGTTTTTCTCACTCCACAGATGCTGCGAGATCTGTTGAGTATTTCCAGGATTTTCTGGATTCTATCAACATAACCCTCTATTCCTTTCTCACTCATATTCTTATCTACCTCCCCTTAAATACATCTGTACTATTCAGCTAAACAATTTCCTGTATTCCAGGGATAATGTTGTCACTGAGACTGCCCTCAATGCAGCCCAGCCTCTACCAGTCATGGATGAGCTGGACGTACAGCCAACCAAATCGGAACTCAGTGATGCCATTGATTCTCTAGCCAGCGGAAAAGCCCCTGGGAAGGACAGCATTGCCCCTGAAATAATCAAGAGTGCCAAGCCTGCTATACTCTCAGCATTACATGAACTGCTTTGCCTGTGCTGGGACGAGGGAGCAGTACCTCAGGACATGCGCGATGCCAATATCATCACCCTCTGTAAAAACAAAGGTGACCAAGGTGACTGCAACAACTACCGTGGAATCTCCCTGCTCAGCATAGTGGGGAAAGTCTTTGCTCGAGTCGCTCTGAACAGGCTCCAGAAGCTGGCCGAGCGCGTCTACCCTGAGGCACAGTGTGGCTTTCGTGCAGAGAGTTCAACTGTTGACATGCTGTTCTCCCTTCGTCAGATACAGGAGAAATGCCGTGAACAACAGATGCCCCTCTACATTGCTTTCATTGATCTCACCAAAGTCTTTGACCTCGTCAGTAGACGTGGTCTCTTCAGACTACTAGAAAAGATTGGATGCCCACCAGAGCTACTAAGTATCATCACCTCATTCCATGACAATATGAAAGGTACAATTCAACATGGTGGCTCCTCATCAGACCCCTTTCCTATCCTGAGTGGCGTGAAACAGGGCTGTGTTCTCGCAGCCACACTTTTTGGGATCTTCTTCTCCCTGCTGCTTTCACATGCGTTCAAGTCCTCGGAAGAAGGAATTTTCCTCCACACAAGATCAGGTGGCAGGTTGTTCAATCTTGCCCGTCTAAGAGCGAAGTCCAAAGTATGGAAAGTCCTCATCAGGGAACTCCTCTTTGCTGACGATGCTGCTTTAACATCTCACACTGAAGAGTGTCTGCAGAGTCTCATCGACAGTTTTGCAGCTGCCTGCAATTAATTTGGCCTAACCATCAGCCTCAAGAAAACGAACATCATGGGGCAGGACATCAGAAATGCTCCTACCATCAATATTGGTGACCACGCTCTGGAAGTGGTTCAAGAGTTCACCTACCTAGGCTCAACTATCACCAGTAACCTGTCTCTAGATGCAGAAATCAACAAGTGCATGGGAAAGGCTTCCACTGCTATGTCCAGACTGGCCAAGAGAGTGTGGGAAAATGGCACACTGACACGGAACACAAAAGTCCACATGTATCAAGCCTGTGTCCTCAGTACCTTGCTCTATGGCAGCGAGGCCGGGACAACGTATGTCAGCCAAGAGCGACGTCTCAATTCATTCCATCTTCGCTGCCTCCGGAGAATACTTGGCATCAGGTGGCAGGACCGTATCTCCAACACAGAAGTCCTCGAGGTGGCCAACATCCCCAGCTTATACACACTACTGAGTCAGCGGCGCTTGAGATGGCTTGGCCATGTGAGCCGCATGGAAGATGGCAGGATCCCCAAAGACACATTGTACAGCGAGCTCGCCACTTGTATCAGACCCATCGGCCGTCCATGTCTCCGCTTTAAAGACGTCTGCAAACGTGACATGAAATCCTGTGACATTGATCACAAGTCATGGGAGTCAGTTGCCAGCGTTCGCCAGAGCTGGCAGACAGCCATAAAGGCGGGGCTAAAGTGTGGCGAGTCAAAGAGACTTCGCAGTTGGCAGGAAAAAAGACAGAGGCGCAAGGGAAGAGCCAACTGTGTAACAGCCCCGACAATCAAATTTTTCTGCAGCACCTGTGGAAGAGCCTGTCACTCTAGAATTGGCCTTTATAGCCACTCCAGGCGCTGCTCCACAAACCACTGACCACCTCCAGGCGCGTATCCATTGTCTCTTGAGATAAGGAGGCCAAAGAAATTCACCTAAACAATTTCCTGTGATAGCGAGTTCCACATTCACACCATTTTCTGGTTAAAGCAGTTTCTTTTGAATTCCTTATTTGATTTCTTAGTAACTATCTTCTATTGATGGCCTCTAGTTTTGTTCTTCCCCACAAGTGAAAACACTCTCTCTCTGTTTACTCTACTAAAGCCTTTCATAATTATAAAGACTTCTATCAGGTCAGCTCCCAGCCTTCTCTTTTGAAGAGAAAAGAGAAGTAGCCTGTTCATCCTCTCCTGTTTGGTATTACCCCATATTTCTGATATCATCCTTGTAATTCTTTTTTCCAACCTCTCCAGTGCCTCGATATCTTTTTTTTATAACATGGTGATCAGAACTGTACACTGTACTCTAAGTGTGGTTTAAATAATGTTTGATACAAGTTTAGCAGAACCTCACTACTTTTCAACTTTTACCCTCTATAAATAAACCCCAGTACTTGGTTTGCGTATTTTATCACCTTGTTAACCTGTGTCATTACTTTTAATGATTTATGTATTTGTACTCCCTGATCCCTTTGTTCCTGTATTCCATTGAGATTCTTATTTTCAAAGTAATGTTTGACCTCCTTATTCTTCTTACCAAAATGTAATACCACAGACATGTGTTTAAATACATTTGCTAATTAAATGTTCATTCTGCAAGTTTATCAATGTCTTCTTATAATTCTTCATTATTGACCATCGCCCCACATTTGGTGTCATCTGCAAATTTAGAAATTTTGTTTATGATTCCAAAGTTTAATTCATTTATACAAATTGTGAACCACAGTGGTATCACCTCTGATCCTTGTGGGAGCCCGCTTTTTACCTTCTGCCACTCTTTGTAGCTACCTCTAACCCCTACTATCTGCTTTCTATCTTGCAGCCAGCTAGCTATCCATTCTGCAACTTACCCCCAGACTCCATATGATCTGACCTTATTCATTGGTCTATTATGTGGGACCTTATCGAAGGCCTTTTCGAAATCTAGATAAATTACATCTACTTCATCACCCTTGTCCACTCTCTCTGTTATGTTTGTTTCAGTACACATGGAACAAAAAGTTTTGAAGTTTATTGAATTCAAAGGCAATGATGAAGCAAAGAATTGGATAACTACAATGCATTCTTGGAGAAAAATGGATTGTAGTAGTGGGGTCGTAAATGCATTCTCTTTCCTCTTCACAGATGATGGTGCAGAAACTATTGAATAGTCTCTGCCACTTAGGAAATGGATCGGGGAAGGCTCTGGAGGTGAATGAGGTCAGGAGAGGGGGAGGAAGCCTCGAGCAGGAAAGCCCTAGGTTTTTTTCTGGGGCCCAGCAGACTATTCCTGCTCCTTCTGGTCTGCAAGGAAACCCAAAGAAATTCTTGCTTTCATGTGTGCTGGCTTATTTATTCTGCTTGATACTAGGTTTTGCTGGCAGGTTTAAAATACAGTATGAAATATGTGAGATGAAGTCAAAGTGGCATTGGGATCATAACTGTATCATAGGACCCTGACATTTGCATTTTATTCTGGCTATTGCCTGCCTGGGACCAATTGCTACAACCAGGTGAGAAAGGGGTATAAGGGTTCCCTCTCAGTCTTTTCCTGGTTTGACCGTAACAGGGTTTAATTTTTAAAACACCATATTTTTATCTTCCCCTCAGTGAATCCTTGTTCACTGCTCTCCAACTGTAATGGCAAAGAAATCAACCAGACAGGTTTTCATAGATTTAAACAAGAAAGGTGTAGGTTTATTAACCTTAAAACTCTAATTCAGTTAAAACTACTAAAAATACGGGACATGACCACACTAGTATGTGTGGTCACACACGCAGATAGAGACAGAAAAGGAGAAAGAATCAAAGGGAAAGGTTTGAAGCAATAGCTAGAGTTCATTTACTGTGTTTTAAGTTTGATGTAAAGTCTTTGATTGCAGTTAAATCTTGCCATCTCGTTGGGGCCCAGTGCACTCTTCCAAACTTGTTTTGATGGTTTTCTGCCTTCTTGAAATCCAGTTACAGTCTCTTCTTTTCGTGAGAGAGAGAGAGGGAGAGCGAGACAGGGAGATGCTTCTTCCTTCAAGTTCAGTTGCTGTCTGACCTCAAACTGGTCTGTGAATACAATTCAAACCAAACCTGGGCCAGCAGGCCAGTCATGTGACTAGATCACCACCTGGATTGTTTGTGGATTCTTTCAATCTCAGTAGACATCTTCAGTAGGGAGTCTGGAATGCTAGCTTTCCATACACTCAATGTCTTTCAGTCAAAATCCATCTAGTTAATTGAACCAGGGAGCAGTTCCATTGTCTTCTCCAGGCAACTATCTCCCAGAATGCAACTGAGCTGTATATTTTCAGCCACTGCTGTGATCTGTTTAAACAAGTCATCTTTTCAGTCCAGCAACAGTTTAAAATTAATGTTCCATATGACTAAATTAATATGCCTCATCCTAGGCAGGTGGGGTTTTCATCAAAATAATGTTCCGTTTCAAATTTAGTTGTTGTCTGCAGCCTATTTTTATAATTGTGTGGCCCCTTTAAATTTTTTTGCGCAGCCATGCACAAGCGTTAATTCTCAAAGAACAAGACCTCGGCACCTTTCAGGCTGCTGCATATCCACATGCTTCTGCAGCCTAGTGAAAACATTGCTTGTGAATCTGCCCAAAATGCACCAGCAAAAATGGCATGAAGCACAAGTGTGGTGCGAACAAGGTGCATACCAATCTGCTCTCAATTTTAACATCTTCACACATGCCCTGTTCTCATTGAGCACCAGGTTTAAAATTGGGCTTTTTGTCTGAATAGTGTGAATTGTTGATCCCCAAACAGCTACTTACTGACCTTTGGTTTTGCTAGTATCAATTTCAAGCATAGGTTTCCTCTTTTTAAATACAAAACAGGACCTCATCTAACCTTTGGATGGGGTGTCAAATGAAGCCCGACCTGGCTGTTTTAGTGGTTCAGCTGGCATTTAATGATCACATGAAATTATTCAAAAGAGCGCAGAGTTCTTGTCCTGGACAACATTCCTCCCTGAACCAAACTGTCACGTACTGATAGACTAGTGTCATGATCAAGCAGGAGGAGTGCACTGTCTTTTCTGGTCCCACTTCTCCACAGGTCACAACATATATTTTAAAATGTTTACCCAGTTACCAATATGGACAATCATATACTCTACTCTTTATCCCAGAATAAAATACACCAACCAGGTTTCTTTGATAAACAACAACATTATTAATTATTAGAAAACAAGACTTATCCAGGAAAGAAGCAAAGCATTAACACACAGATTGAAATATGAAAGTTCCCTTTTTAAAATAACTCACACACAAACTCACACACACTGAAAAAAAATACAGAAATTCTCTCTGCAGAGCTCTGTTACAAAATAAGACAAAACAAGTACTTTGGCTAAATACCTACTATTTCTTGAAAAACAAAAAGATATGGAAGGATGTCAATTGTCATTTTTGATCTGGCATCCGGGTATATGGTGACGGGTCACTGGGATCTTTACTGGAGCAGTTCTTTTCAGGCGGTCTTTCTTCTTTCTTTCTTTCTTTGGCCTCCTTGTCTCGAGAGACAATGGGTAAGCACCTAGAGGTGGTCAGTGGTTTGTGGAGCAGTGCCTGGAGTGGCTATAAAGGCCAATTCTAGAGTGACAGACTTTTCCACAGATGCTGCAGATAAAATTGGTTGTCGGGGCTATTACACAGTTGGCTCTCTCTTTGCACTTCTGTCCTTTTTCCTGCCAACTGCTAAGTCTCTTTGACTCGCCACTTTTTAGCCCTGCCTTTATGACTGTCCGCCAGCTCTGGCGATAACTGGCAACTGACTCCCACGACTTGTGGTCAATGTCACAGGACTTCATGTCGCGTTTGCAGAAGTCTTTAAAGAGGAGAAATGGACAGTTGATGGGTCTGATACCAGTGACGAGCTTGCTGTACAATGCGTCCTTGGGGATTCTGCCATCTTCCATGCGGCTCACATGGCCAAGCCAAATCAAGCGCCGCTGGCTCAGTAGGGTGTATATGCTGGCGATGTTGGCCGCCTCGAGGATGTCTGCATTGGAGATATGGTCCTGCCACCTGATGCCAAGGATTCTTTGGAGGCAGCGGAGATGGAATGAATTGAGATGTCGCTCTTGGCTGACATACGTTGTCCAGGCCTCACTGCCGTAGAGCAAGGTACTGAGGACACAGGCTTGATACATTCGGACTTTTGTGTTCCATGTCAGTGAGCCATTTTCCCACACCCTCTTGGCCAGTCTGGACATAGCAGTGGAAGCCTTTCCCATGTGCTTGTTGATTTCTGCATCGAGAGACAGGTGACAGGTGATAGTTGAGCCTCGGTAGGTGAATTCTTGAACCAATTCCAGAGCGTGGTCACCGATATTGATGGATGGAGCATTTCTGGCATCCTGTCCCATGATGTTTGCTTTCTTGAGTCTGATGGATGGGCCAAATTCGTTGCAGGCACCTGCAAACCTGTCGATGAGTCTCTACAGACACTCCTCTGTGTGGGATGTTAATGGAGCATCGTCAGCAAAGAGGGGTTCCCTTATGAGGACTTTCCATACTTTGGTCTTCACTCTTAGACGGGCAAGGTTGAACAACCTGCCATCTGATCTTGTGCAGAAGAAAATTCCTTCTTCTGAAGACTTGAACGCACGTGAGAGCAGCAGGGAGAAGAAGATCCCAAACAGTGTAGGTGCGAGAACACAGCCCTGTTTCTCACCACTCAGGGTCGGAAAGGGGTCTGATGAGGCACCACTATGCTGATTTGTGCCTTTCATATTGTCATGGAATGAGGTGATGATACTTAGTAGTTTTGGTGGACATCCGATCTTTGCTAGTAGTCTGAAGTAGTCTGCTGATGAGGTCAAAGGCTTTGGTGAGATCTATGAAAGCAGCGTAGAGGGGCATCTGTTGTTCATGGCATTTCTCCTGTAGCTGGCGAAGGGAGAACAGCATGTCAATGGTGGATCTCTCTGATCTAAAGCCACACTGTGCCTCAGGATAGACATGCTCAGCCAGCTTCTGGAGTCTGTTTAAAACGAATCGAGTGAAGACTTTCCCCACTATACTGAGCAGGGAGATTCGACAGTAGTTGTTGCAGTCACCGCGGTCACCCTTGTTCTTACAGAGGGTGCTGATATTGGCATCGCGCATGTCCTGTGGTACTGCTCCCTCATCCCAACACAGGCAAAGCAGTTCATGGAGTGCTGAGAGTATAGCAGGCTTGGCACTCTTGATTATTTCAGGGGCTTTTCCACTGGCTCTTTGCAGGCGGTGTCGAGGATTAATCCGGCAGGCCTTCCAGGAGCGTTTCAGGAGAAATGCTGGTTCAGTTTCTCTATTCTCACACTTGATTCTCAGGGCTTCTCAAAGAGATGGAAAAGGATAAATTGTGGTGGCTGCTCTCTGGTAGGCTTATCTCCAACTGCTTTCAAACACAGTCCACACCTCAACTCAACCAAAACAATATCTCAGAAGCGAAACCTCAAACATCCACTCATAACCTCCTGACCCTCATAAATCTTGACACGTCATTTTTCTGTAAACATCTTCCCAGATCACCAAGGTTTCTGTTGTTTATTGAGCTTAAGGTATGTGACCTCCAGTAAAAAGTTGTTTTCAAACAAGAGCTCTCAGTGGCCCTTGTAAAAAAGAGGTGCATGTAGTCTTTTCAACAAAAACAAAGTCCAGCATCTATGAAATCTTCAACTACCAAAAATGAATCCATTTCCACAATTTAAATATGAATCCTCAAAAATATTTAACAAAAAACAGAAACTTTCATAACACTAGTTCTTCAAACAAATGCAGTTTGTGCATGTTGTTTACAAATTGACTGCTCTGTATGCCTACAAAACAATAGTCACTGCAATTTGAGAAATAATTCTTCATAAATAAAGTACTTTGAGACATTTCTGAAAAATGTGGATACTATATAAGTCTTTCTTTCTGAGAAATGGGGCTAATCGGGCCATGTAGTGCCTGTATCTTAGGCGCTAAGTAGCCTCATGGAATCTGAGATGTGTGCATGTACTTCTGACAGGAAGTGAACCGACATTATTTTGGTAAAGGGGTTTGTACACCTACTGTCGATCAGCAGCATCTGAACTGCAGAGGGATCTGGGTGCCCTAGTGCATGAATTGCAAAAGGTTAGTATACAGGTTCAACAAGTAATTCGGAAAGCTAATAAAATGTTATCATTTATTGCGAGGAAAATTGAATACAAAAGTAAGGAGGTTATGCTTCAGTTATAGAGGGCATTGGTGAAACTACACCTGGAGCACTGTGTACAGTATTGATCTCCTTATTTAAGGAAGGATGTAAATGTGTTGGAAGCAGTTCAGAGAAGGTTTGCTAGACTAACACCTGGAATGGGTGGGTTGTCTTATGAGGAAAGTTTGGACAGGCTAGATTTGTATCCTCTAGAAATTATGAGAGTAAGAGGTGACTTGATTGAAACATATAAGATCCTGAGGGGTCTAAACAGGGTGGATGTGGAAAGGATGTTTCCCCTTGTGGGAGAATCTAGAACTAGGGGTCATTGTTAAAAATAAGGGGTCGTCCATTTAAGACAGAAATGAGGAGAAATACTTTCTCTCAGAGGGTCGTGAGTCTTTGGAACTTTCTTCCTCAAAAGGCGGTGAAAGCAGAGTCTTTAAATATTTTTATGGTACAGTTAGATAGATGAAAGGATATCGGGGGTAGGCGGAATTGTAAAGTCAAGGTCACAATCAGATCAACCATGATCCTATTGAATGGCAGATCAGGCTCGAGTGGCCTATTCCAGTTTCTAATTCGTATGTTTGTTTGTTTGAGATGATGATGCAAATCAATGTGCTGCCATTGATAAACTCCACATTCCAGCCATGGCTCAATTGCTAGCAATGCTCAGCTCAGAGTCAGAAGGTTCTAGGGTCATGTCCCAATCCAGGACTGAAGTGCAAAAATCAAGGCTGTCACTCCAGTGCAGTATTGAGGGAGTGCTGCACTATCGGATGCACTGTCTTTGTGATGAAATGTTAAACTGAGGCCCTATCTGCCCTCTTAGGTGGATGTTATAGATCCCATGGCACTAAGTTAAAGAAGAGCAGGGGAGTTGTCCCAAGTGTCCTGGCTAATATTTATCCCTCAATCAAAAACAGATTATCTGGTCATTATCGCACTGCTGTTTGTGGGAGCTAGCTGTGCACAAATTGGTTGCTGTGTTTCCTACATTGCAGCAGTGACTACATTTCTAAAGTACTTCATTGGCTTTAAAGTACTTTGAAATATCTGGTGGTTGTGAAAGGCACTATATAAATGCAAGTCCTTTGTTTTTCTTTCAACACCCAGTCTTAACCTTGAACAGCTAAGTTCGGCGGCACAGTGGCGCAGTGGTTAGCACCGCAGCCTCACAGCTCCAGTGACCCGGGTTCGATTCCGGGTACTGCCTGTGTGGAGTTTGCAAGTTCTCCCTGTGTCTGCGTGGGTTTTCTCCGGGTGCTCCGGTTTCCTCCCACAAGCCAAAAGACTTGCAGGTTGATAGGTAAATTGGCCATTATAAATTGTCACTAGTATAGGTAGGTGGTAGGGAAATATAAGGACAGGTGGGGATGTTTGGTAGGAATATGGGATTAGTGTAGGATTAGTATAAATGGGTGGTTGATGTTCGGCACCGACTCGGTGGGCCGAAGGGCCTGTTTCAGTGCTGTATCTCTAATCTAATCTAAAATCTTAAATGGAATGAAGGACATCCCCATCAGTGCCATTTAAAGGAATCATAATGTACTTACATGTTAGTTGTTGGATTATTTCTTCTGGCTGCTGATACAATTGCATTCATTTTTTGGAGTTTTCCTATACTTGGCTGAAGTTTGTATAGTTTAGAGGGAGTATTTTGGCTGGTCTGCATTACTTTTTGTTATTTAAATCTTGTGCTGAAAGAAGTTGCTTCGAGATCTACAGACATAAATGGACTGGCAGGCCTTCCTCTGGAAATTAAGCATGACTGGGAGAATGGTGTGAGGTTGTGCCAGCTGGAGAAGCTGCTGGAAGAGGGAAGAGGAGGCAGAGAAGGGATCTCAGCATGAGACTAATGCATGAGACATCTTCACTTCACAAAGGAGGTCATCATTGAAGTCTGTCAACTGCTGCAACCACAACTGCAGCCTCAAGCAGGGCACGGATGGGATTGTCTGTGGATGTCAAGGTCACTGTGGCTCTTAATTTTAATGCATCTGGCTCCTTTCAGGCTTCTGCTGGAGATAAAAGCAGTATCTCATAGTTTGCAGTGCATTACTATACATCAGAGGTCACTCAGGCTCTCTCTACAAAATGTACTGTTCTATGATTTAATTAGTCTGTGTTTAAATGTATTAATCTGTTCACTGTGTGATGCATCAGTCTCACAGCCACTGTCATTGAATGCATTGCATTCATTGGGTGAATACCTGAAATTCTCTCACTCACAGGTCTGTTTCATTGCTCCTTGTAGGAGAAGCACATGCAAAAGGCAGGGGAGAGGGACAGGACTGGAGGTGGAGTGTCACAAATAGCACAGCTCACTGATACGGAGGAGGTCATCCTGGATATAAATGGTACATCTGTGCCCCTTTCAATCAGAGATGGAGAGGCAGGGAACTAGCAGATAGCTGGAGACAACATTACAGATATCTCTGACACACATGTGCTGACTTCATTTGATTAATGATTGAACTGAGAAGCCAGAGTATGGTGATCAAAACCGTGGCTTTGCCACAACTAAATCATATCCCTTTCTTTTGCCTTCTCAGGCCTTCATGCAGACAGCAAGTGTCACAGGACATCCATGAGGATGATTCCTCAAAGGATCTCATTCCTTCTGAAAGTGCACAGGACATACAGCCATGCACCAGTGAAAACACTTGCACTGCAATGAGTCCACTTAAACAATTAGTTGGGTTTTCACCTGGTGATTCACATTTCACAAGTGAGCACAAGCAGACACTGGTGGGAGGTGGGGTTGGAGTGGGGGAGGACAAAAGTGGAGAGTCCACATTGAAGGATGCAATCCTGTCCAAGCTCTGCTCAGCTGGGCATAGATGCTGAATCCTGGGATTTATTGTTGAGGAGAATGTTGCAGGTGCATCAGTAACTTAGCCAGGTACTGATAGATGTGTCACACACACTCTCCATAATAGTAGAGAGGATGGAGCAATTCAACTCAATAGCCAATGGATTGGTGCTGCAGGGAACAACAAGAATGTCTCCATTGAGTTTCAAGCAGGGCTCTCAAATGAGTCCATGCAGGCCATGACTATGGCAGTGCAGACGTTGATGCCAACTTGTCTTAAACAAGAGGACAGATAGTGTGGCATTTCAACACATTACTGATTGTCACCAATCTGGTCTGTTGCAGAATGATAGGACAGATCTGGCACTGGCACAGGAGAGGGATGATGGCAACTGGGGGACATGAAAGTGGGAACACCACTCAAAGTGCTCCCACTTCTCACCCATTGCCTCTCCCCCTAGTCAGTACTTCTTGCACATCAACAATACATGTGTGTCCAACATGGACAGTTCTTTTCATGCTCAAATTGGACTGATTGGTCATCTTCAAACACATTGCACATGGAACTTATCTCAATGAATTCTAGTTGATATCATCTTTAACTATGAAGGATGAACACACATTCCACTGCAGGGAAAGATAATTCTTCTGTCCACTTGTCCGACTTGAGGTTTGTTAATTTTATATGGACATTGTCAATTCTGCTATCATAGTTCATTATGTAACCTATTTATATTTACGTTCTCATCGTTCCTTCTCCTTTTATGAGGTGAAAAAAATAAAATTCCATATGTTTATCTTCATAATTTGGATGATATGCTTCCGAAAATGTGGGGCTTAAAATTCCAAATTTGAGCTACCAGTCAGCATTGCCGATTAAATTTAAAATAATTCTAAGACATACGATATGCATTATTAGTGTTGTGATAACAAATTCACACTGACCAGGACCTAAATATTGAAGGGTACATGACATTTAGGAAGGACAGGAAGCTAGGAAAAGGTGGAGGGGTAGCTCTGTTAACTAATGAAGGTATTACCACAATAGAGAGGGATGACCTAAGTTCAGGAAACCAGGATGTAGAAGTGGTTTGGGTCAAGATGAGAAATCATAAAGGCAAGAAGTCACTAGTGGGAGTGATGTACAGACCTCCTAACAGTAACCACATGGAAGGACAGGGTATAAAGGAAGAAATAATGGGTGCTTGTCAGAAAGGTATGGCAATAATCATTGGGGATTTTAATCTACATATAGACTGGAAAAATCAAAGGTAGCCTAGATGAGGAGTTCATAGAATGTTTTTGGGATAGTTTCTTAGAACAGCACGTTCTGAAGCCAACCAGAGACCAGGCTATACCAGACCTGGTATGCTGCAATGAAATAGGATTAATTAATGACCTCATAGCGAAGGCGCCCCTAGGTAGCAGTGATCATAATATTATTGAATTTTACATTCAGTTTGAGGGAGAGAAGAGTGGATCTAAGGCTAATATTTTAAACTTAAATAAGGGCAACTATGAGGGCATCAAAGCAGAACTAGCAAAAGTGAACTGGCAAGGTAGGTTAAGGGATAGGTCAATAGAGATGCAGTGGCAAACATTTAAGGGGATATTTCAGCATACACAGAATAGATACATTCCAACGAGAAAGAAAAGTATTAAGGGGAGGACCCACCATCCGTGGTTAACTAAAAAAGTTAAAGATAGTATCAAAATTAAAGAAAAAGCATAGAATTGCACAAAGATGGGTGGCAGGTCAGAAGATTGGACAGAATATAAAAAGCAGCAAAGAACAACTAAAAGATTAATAAGGAGGGAAAAATAGAGTACAAGAGAAAGCTGGTGAGAAATATAAATACAGACAGTAAGAGTTTTTATAGATATTTTAAAAAGAAAAGTTAAAAAGTGAGCGTTGGTCCTCTCGAAAGTAAGTCTAGGGAATTAATAAGGGAAATAAAGAGATGGCAAATGAATTGGACAGGTATTTTGCATCTGCCTTCACCGTACAGGATACAAGTAACATCCCATAAATAGCTGTAAATCAGGAAATGGGAGGGAGGGAGGGAGGAACTCAAGAAGATTACAATCACCAGGGAAGTGGTACTGAGCAAATTATTGGAGCTGTGAGCTGACAAGTCCCCAGGTCCTGATGGACTTCATCCTAGGGTCTTAAAAGAAGAGGCTAGTGAGATAGTTGAGGCGTTGGTTTTAATTTTCCTAAATTCCAGAGATTCGTAGAAGGTTCCATTAGATTGGAAAATGGCCAATGTAACTCCTTTATTCAAAAAGGGAGGGTGACAGAAAGCAGGAAACGACAGACCAGTTAGCTTAACATCTGTCATAGGGAATATGCTAGAAGCTATTATGAAAGACTTTATAGCAGGACACTTAAAAAATTCAAAGTAATCAGGCAGAGTCAACGTGGTTTTGTGAAAGGGAAATCATGTTTAACCAATTTATTGGAGTTAGGAACATAGGAACATAGGAGCAGGAGTAAGCCATTCAGCCCATCGAGCTTGCCTCGCCATTCAATATGATCATGGCTGATCATCTACTTCGATGCTTTTTTCCCACACTATCCTCAATTTCCTTATGTCATTGCTATTTAGAAATCTGTCAATCTCTGCTTTAAATTACTCAATGACTGAGCTTCAACACCTCTCTGGGGTAGAGAATTCCAAAGATTCACAACCCTCTGGGTAAAGTAATTTCTCTTCATCGCTGTCCTAAGTGTCTTCCCCTTTATTTTGAAATCATGTCCCCTGGTTCTAGACTCCCTAACCAAGGGAAAAAACTTAGCTACATCTACCCTGTCTATCCCTTTAAGTATTTTGTAGGTTTCAATGAGATCACCTCTCATTCTTCGAAACTGTAGAGAATACAGGCCCAGTTTTCCCAATCTCTCTTCATAGGATAGTCCTGCCATCCCAGGAACAAGTCTGGTGAACCTTCATTGCACTCCTTCTGTGGCAATAATATCCTTCCGAAGGTAAGGGGACCAGTTCTTTGAAGAAGTAACATGTGCTCAGGATAAAGGGGAACAGGTGGATGTACTGTACTTAGAGTTCCAGAAGACATTTGATAAGGTACCACATCAAAGGTTATTGCAGAAAATAAAAGCTCATGGTATGGGGGTAACATTTTGGTATGGATAGAAGATTGGCTAGCTAACAGGAAACAGAGAGTAAGCATAAATGAGTCATTTTCTGTTTGGCAAGATGTAATGAGTGGTGTGCTACTGGGATCTGTACTGGGGCCTCAACTTTTTACAATTTATATAAATGACTTGGATGAAGGGACCAAAGGTATGTTTGCTAAATTTGCCCGAACAGAGGCAGAGAGGCCGAAACCCAAGAGGAGCTGGGGAGAGGCAGAGCGAGAGAGAGATAAAGTGCGCGAACAGAGGCAGAGAGGCCGAGACCCGAGAGGAGCTGAGGAGAGGCGATCCTTCAGGACCTTCAGGCGGCGGAATTCCAAGTGATGTCAGGATTCGAAAAGCGCCGTGGGCACAAGGAAGCAGCTGATGGGTAAGTAGGTTCTGGTGAGTTTTTCTACTATTTGTACTACTGCAGTCCATTAGCTTCAAAAGTAAAGGTAAGGACTTTAGATTGCAGTGGGTAGTGTTTGGAGTAGAACAAGGTCCCTAGCGTAATTAGTATTAATTAATTAAATGGAGTAACTAAGTAATCTAAAGGTAAGTCATGGCAGGAGATCTCGCACCCGTGATATGCTCCTCCTGCGCTATATGGGAAATCAGGGACTCTTCCAGTGTCCCTGACGACCATGTGTGCAGGAAGTGTATCTATCTGCAGCTACTGGCTACCCGCATTATGGAGCTGGAGCTGTGGATGGATTCACTGTGGAGCATATGCAATGCTGAGATCATCGTGGATAGCACATTTAGCGAGGTGGTCACACCGCAGGAAAATGCTGCAAAGGCAGAAAGGGAATGGGTGACCACCAGGCAGAGTAGAGGAAGGCAGGTAGTATAGGAGTCCCCTGTGGCCATCCCCCTCTCTAACAGGTATACCACTTTGGATATTGTTGAGGAGATGGCTCAGGGGAAAGCAGCAAGTGCCAAGTTCATGGCACCATGGGTGGCCCTGCTGCACAGGAGGGAAGGAAGAAGAGTTTCAGGGCTATAGTGATAGGGGAATCAATCCTAACGGGAAAAGACAAGTGTTTCTGTGGCCACCAAAGAGACTCCAGGATGGTATGTTGCCTCCTGGGTGCTAGGGTCAAGGGTGTCTCTGAGTGATTGCAGGGCATTCTGAGGGGGGAGGGCGAGTCGCCAGTTGTCGTGGTACATATTGGTACAAACGACATTTGTAAAATAAGGGATGAGGTCCTGCAAGCTGAATAGAGGGAGTTAGGATGTAAATTAAAAAGTAGGACCTCAAAGGTTATAATCTCAGGATTACTGCCAGTGCCATATGCTAGCGAGAGCAGAAATAGCAGGATATATCAGATGAATACGCGGCTGGAGAAATGGTGTAGAGGGGAGGGTTTTAGATTCCTAGGGCATTGGAACCAGTTCTGGGGAAGGTGGGACCAGTACAAGCTGGACAGGTTGCATCTGGGCAGGACCGAGATCAGTTTCCTCAGGGGGGTGTTTGCTAGTGCTGTCGGGGAGGGTTTAATCTGGAATGGCAGGGGGATGGGAATCTGAGCAGGGAGACAGAGGAGGGGAAAACAAGGATAGAAATGAAAGACAGAAAGATCAGAAGCAAAAGTGGAAGACAGAGAAAACAAGGGCAAGAAACAAATGGGGCCATAGTGCAAAATAAAGCGAAGATAATTAACAATGTTAAAAAGACAAGTCTAAAGGCATTGTGTCTTAATGTGTGGAGCATTCGCAATAAGGTAGATGAATTGACAGTGCAAATAGATTATGACGGTTATGATAGAGTTGCAATTACGGAGACATGGCTGCAGGGTGACCAAGCATGGGAACTGAACATCCAGGGGTATTCAATATTTAGGAAGGACAGGCAAAAAGGGAAAGGAGGTGGGGCAGCGTTGTTAGTAAAGGAGGAAATCAATGCAATGGTGAGGAAAATCATGATGTGGAATCTGTATGGGTGGAGCTAAGAAACACCAAGGGGCAGAAAATGTTGGTGGGGGTTGTCTATAGGCCCCCAAACAGTAGTGGAGATGTAAGGGATGGCCTTAGACTGGAAATTAGAGACACATGTAATAAGGGTACAACTTTAATCATGGGTGAATTTAATCTACATATAGATTGGACAAACCAAATTAACAATAATACTGTGGAGGAGGATTTCCTGGAGTGTGTACATGATGCTTTTTTAGACCAATACATTGAGGAACCAACCAGAGAACAGGCTATCCTAGATTGGGTATTGTGCAATGAGAAAGGATTAATTAACAATCTTTTTTTGCGGGGTCCCTTGGGGAGGAGCGACCACAACATGATAGAATTCTTCATTAAGATGGAGAGTGAAGTAGTTGAATCCGAAACTAGGGTCCTGAATATAAATAAAGGAAACTACGAAGGTATGGGGCACAAGTTGGCTATGGTAGATTGGGGAACTTTACTAAAAGGGTTGATGGTGAATAGGCAATGGATAATATTTAAAGAATGTGTGCATGAATTACAACAATTATTCATTCCTGTCTGGCGCAAAAATGAATTCGAAAAGGTGGCTCAACCGTGGCTTACAAAAGAAGTTTGGGAAAGTATTAGATTCAAAGAGGAGGCATATAAAATTGCCAGAAAAAGCAGCAAGTCTGAGGAATGGGAGCAGTTTAGAATTCAGCAAAGGAGGACGTAAAAGTTGATTAAGCGGGGGGAAATAGAGTATGAGAGTAAACTTGCGGGGAACATAAAAACTGACTGTAAAAGCATCTATAGATATGTGAGGAGAAAAAGATTAGTGAAGACAAATATAGGTCCCTTACAGTCAGAAACGGGGGAAATTATCATGGGGAACAAAGAAATGGCAGAACAATTAAACAAATACTTTGGTTCTGTCTTCGCAAAGGAGTACACAAATAACCTCCCAGAAATGTTAGGAAACCAAGGGTCCAATGAAAGGGAGGAACTGAAGGAAATAAATATTAGTTAAAAAAATAGTGTTAGGGAAATTAATGGAGTTAAAGGCTGACAAATCCCCAGGACCTGATAATCTACATCCCAGAATACTAAAGGAAGTGGCCCTGGAAGTGGATCCATTGGCAGTCATCTTCCAAAATTCTATTGACTCTAGTGCAGTTCCTACAGATTGGAGGGTGGCAAATGTAACCGCACTATTTAAAAAAGGAGGAAGAGAGAAAACAGGGAATTACAGACCAGTTAGCCTTACATCAGTAGTGGGGGAAATGCTAGAGTCTATTATAAAGAATGTGATAGCAGAACACCTGGAAAGGATAAACGGGATTGAACAAAGTCAGCATGGGTTTACAAAAGGGAAATCATCCTAAACAAATCTACTGGAGTTTTTTGAGGATGTAACTAGTAGAATAGAAAAGGGAGAACCAGTGGATGTGGTATATTTGGATTTTCAGAAGGCTTTTGGCAAAGTCCACATAAGAGGCTAGTGTGCAAAATTAAAGTACATGGGATTGGGGGTAATATACTGACATGGATTGAGAATTGGTTGACATACAGGAAACAGAGAGTAGGAATAAACGGGTCTTTTTCCAGGTGGCAGGCAGTGACTAGTGGAGTACCACAGGGATCAGTGTTTGGGCCCCAGCTATTTACAAAATATATTAATGACTTGGGTGAGGAAACGAAATGTAACATTTCCAAGTTTGCAGATGACACAAAGCTGGAGGGGGGGGATGTGAGCTGTGAGGAGGATGCAAAGAGGCTCCAATGTGATTTGGACAGGTTGGGTGAGTGGGCAAATGCATGGCAGATGCTGTTTAACATGGATAAATGTGAGGTTATCCATTCTAGTTGTAAAAACAGAAAGGCAGATTATTATCTGAATGATGATAGATTGGGAAAGGGGGAAGTGCAACAAGACCTGGGTGTCCTTGTACACCAGTCGTTGAAGGTAAGCATTCAGGTGCAGTAAGCAGTTAGGAAGGCGAATGGTATGTTGGCCTTCATTGCAAGAAGATTTGAGTACAGGAGCAAGTAAGTCTTACTGCAGTTATACAGGGCCTTGGTGAGACCACATTTGGAGTATTGTGTGCAGTTTTGGTCTCTTTATCTGAGGAAGGATGTTCTTGCCATGGAGGGAGTGCAAAGAAGATTTACTTAGCTGATTCCTGGGATGGCAGGATTGACGTATGAGGAGAGATTGGGTCGGCTAGGCCTATATTCACAAGAGTTTAGAAGAATGAGAGGGGATCTCATAGAAACCTATAAAATTCTAACAGGACTAGACAGGCTAGATTCAGGGAGGATGTTCCCAATGGTTGGGGAGTCCAGAAACGGGGGTCATAGTCTCAGCATACAGGGTATGCCCTTTAGAAGCGAGATGAGGAGAAATGTCTTCACTCAGAGGGTGGTCAACCTGTGGCATTCTCTACCGCAGAAGGCAGTGGAGATCAAGTCATTAAATATATTCAAGAAGGAGATAGATATAATTCTTAAATGACAAAGAGATAAAGGGATATGGGGAGAAAGTTCAGCCATGATCTTTTTTGAATGGTGGAGCTGGCCCGAAGGGCTGAATAGCCTACACCTGCTCTTATTTTCTATATTTCTATGTTTGACAAACAAGGGGGTGAAAGGTTATCAGGGGTGGGCAGGAATGTGGAATTGAGGTTACAATCAGATCAGCCATGTTCTTATTGAATGGCGGAGCAGGCACGAGGCCTACTCCTGCTCCTAATTTGTATGTCCGTATGACTGGATTAGGGTTTACTCCCTTAGCCTTGGTCTCTCCCGAGACACCCACAAGGCAGTGGGGTTGTTAGGGCCCCTGCTCAGGGGTAGGTGGATGCCGGTGGGAGGAGGGGTGGGGGGGGGGTGGAGGGGGTGCGAGGGGGAGGGGTGCAGTGGGAAGGGGTGGAGGGAAGGGGGTGCGAGGGGGAGCTGGGAAGGGGGCTGCAGTGGGGTAGGGGAGGGGATGCAGGGGAATGGGGTGCGAGGGGAAGATGGTGCGAGGGGGGAGCTGGGAAGGGGGTGTGAGGAGGTAGGGGGAAGAGGGTGCAAGGGGGGTGAGTTGGGAGGGGGGAGCGGTGGGGGGAGGGGGCGGGGGAAGGGGGTGCAGGTAATAAAACATTTCATCAGCTCCCACCATTGTCCACTAGTGATCCTCACTCACTCAGAGCGGCTTCCTCCCTGGAGCCCGGCATGGCCGCACCGGCCTCTACCAGTCATGGATGAGCTGGACGTACAGCCAACAAAATCGGAACTCAGTGATGCCATTGATTCTCTAGCCAGTGGAAAAGCCCCTGGGAAGGACGGCATTATCCCTGAAATAATCAAGAGTGCCAAGCCTGCTATACTTTCAGCACTGTAGGAGCTGCTTTGCCTGTGCTGGGATGAGGGAGCAGTACCACAGGACATGCGCGATGCCAATATCATCACCCTCTATAACAACAAGGGTGACCGTGTGACTGCAACAACTACCGTGGAATCTCCCTGCTCTGCATAGTGGGGAAAGTCTTCGCTTGAATTGCTTTAAACAGGCTTCAGAAGCTGGCTGAGTGTGTCTACCCTGAGGCACAGTGTGGATTTCGAGCAGAGAGATCCACCATTGACATGCTTTTCTCCCTTTGCCAGCGACAGGAGAAATGCCGTGAACAACAGATGCCCTTCTATGTTGCTTTCATTGATTTCACCAAAGTCTTTGACCTCGTCAGCAGACGTGGTCTCTTCAGACTACTGGAAAAGATTGGATGTCCACCAAAGCAACTAAGTATCATCACCTCATTCCATGACAATATGAAAGGCACAATTCAGCATAGCGGTGCTTCATCAGACCCCTTTCCTATCCTGAGTGGCGTGAAACAGGGCTGTGTTCTCGCACCTGCACTGTTTGGGATTTTCTTCTCCCTGCTGCTCTCACATGCGTTCAAGTCTTCAGAAGAAGGAATTTTCTTCCACACAAGATCAGGTGGCAGGTTGTTCAACCTTGCCCGTCTAAGAGCGAAGACGAAAGTATGGAAAGTCCTCATCAGGGAACTCCTCTTTGCTGACGATGCTGCATTAACATCTCACATTGAAAAGTGTCTGCAGAGACTCATCGACAGGATTGCGGCTGCCTGCAACGAATTTGGCCTAACCATCAGCCTCAAGAAAACGAACGTCATGGGGCAGGACGTCAGAAATGCTCCATGCATCAATATCGGCGACCACGCTTTGGAAGTGGTTCAAGAGTTCACCTACCAAGGCTCAACTATCACCAGTAACCTGTCTCTCGATGCAGAAATCAACAAGCCCATGGGAAAGGCTTCCACTGCTATGTCCAGACTGGCCAACAGAATGTGGGAAAATGGCGCACTGACATGGAACACAAAAGTCCGAGTGTATCAGGCCTGTGTCCTCAGTATCTTGCTCTATGGCAGCGAGGCCTGTACAACGTATGTCAGCCAAGAGCGACATCTCAATTCATTCCATCATCGCTGCCTCCGGAGAATCCTTGGCATCAGGTGGCAGGACCGTATCTCCAACACAGAAGTCCTCGAGGTGGCCAACATCCCCAGCATATACACCCTACTGAGCCAGCGGCGCTTGAGATGGCTTGGCCATGTGAGCCGCATGGAAGATGGCAGGATCCCCAAGGACACATTGTACAGCGAGCTCGTCACTGGTATCAGACCCACCGGCCGTCCATGTCTCCGCTTTAAAGACATCTGCAGACGCGACATGAAGTCCTGTGACATTGATCACAATTCGTGGAGTCAGTTGCCAGCGATCGCCAGAGCTGGCCTGCAGCCATAAAGGCGGGGCTAAAGTGTGGTGAGTCAAAGAGACTTAGCAGTTGGCAGGAAAAAAGACAGAAGCGCAAGGCAAGAGCCAACTGTGTAACAGCCCCGACAACCAATTTTATCTGCAGCACCTGTGGAAGAGTCTGTCACTCTAGAATTGGCCTTTATAGCCACTCCAGGTGCTGCTTCACAAACCACTGACCATCTCTAGGCGCTTACCCATTGTCTATCGAGACAAGGAGGCCAAAGAAGAAGAAGATGACTGGATTGTTAATCACAACAAAACCTTATCCTTCTTGCAAGTTTGTAAGTGAACCACTGTCCTTTGTGCACATGCCATTACTGATGCATAATATCTTAGATTTAGCTATACTAAAAGAAATCTAGAGAAAGTAAATCAACAGGCCACTAAACCTGGTGTCATCAGAAAATTGCACAATTGTACTGAGAAGTAAAGATGCTTTTCTAGTTGCGCCAAGCTCAACACAGCACGGCTGTTAATGAGTTGCACAGTTCTCTTCCATGCAGGTCTAAGGTTTTTATTTTCTGGAGCAAGTCAGCAGATTTCACCACAAGGAAAGGGATTGATCCTACTTTTGGAAAAATCTGATTCAACAAATTTTTTAAGCTGAAAAGTACAAATGGAATACATGATTTAGAGTGCTTGCCTGCAAAACATTGTCCTGTGATAATAGAGTTTGTCACTACTAGCCTACTCTTTCATCATATGGCAAATATTGTGCAACTATGTATTCTGTTTAGTACATCCCACCTGGGTCTTTTTTCTGATCATTATTTAGACAGTTGCACTTTTTATGAAAAAAAGAGATGACATTACTTATCGGTAGGTGAAATCGCACTTTCCCTCTTGTACTCTTATTCCAAACTCCAACCTGAACCTGTCTGGGTAGGGTAAAATGGTCAAGGCTCACAACTCAGTATTCTTTTAACTGTTTATTGTATGACAGTTGAAGTACAAACATCAATGCACACCGTTCCCTTTAATTTCAAACACCACCAATCCCTCGGAGGAATATGTTTCCATTTGTACAGGTGATCAAATCTGTCTGCAGTTCCCTTGTAAGTTGCTGAAATTTGTCCACAAAAGCACACTTCTCATAATACAATGAGCATGCCCATGGCAATTGATTGATGCAAAACTGCACCCCTCCCCCCTCCTCTTAAATTGGACCATTTTAATCTTGTCTGTTTCTGCAAATTTATAGAGAGCTTGATTTGATCGCTTCCCCATACTGCGTCAGTGAATAGTCCATTATCACACAAGGAAATGACCTAATTCTGTTCAATGTTCTGATGGGGAAAAGTTCTGGGCTTATCAGCATTCTGAAAGTTTAGCAAATGGGTTTTACTCCAGCAACAATTTTGATATTAACACTTCCAAAGGATGAAGGAACCTATCCAGACTCGGTGGAACCATGGTCATTACCTGTTTTGTTGATTTGTAAGCCTTGTTAACAGCCTGACCACAGGAGTTCAATGGACAAGACAGTCTGTTAAATTTAAACAAACACATATCAGTATGTGCTCTGATTGCTCCTTTATTAGCATATTCATAAAGTCAGTCATGTCTGTGTCTCTGTTTGAATAAATTTCATTCAGCTCACAGCTTGTTTTAAAAGTTCATTTCAAAGTCCTGTTGGTTCTTCAAGGCATACTGGGATTATGAAGCTTGGTCAATTTCTCATGACTAGTCAAATACAAAACTGCTTTCACAGTACAGCCACTTAACCCTTTCATGTTGGTTTACTTTAAGTTCAATGTATTCTTGCTGCAAGACTGGCTACATACTCTTGTTAGAAATTGCAATTTTACAAAGTACGGCAGAGAAGTACAACCTTGAGTCAACAGTCAAAATGACCAAATTAAATAGGTTTAGCCCTTCCTTGAAGAACATTTAGTTGTACTGTGCATACAGATAATTGTTCAACTATTGCAACATTAAGGTTCTATTCCTCAACAAGATTTCAAGAGTACCTTCGAAGCTATAAAGATGGACGCCTGGAATTTCCACAGGAATTCTCCCAATTGTCCACTACGGCTTTGATGGAAGCTTAGGGGAGACTCAGTCAAAAGGGATATATGGTCACTTACACCATTTTTCTGAGATTTCCATGAAAGTTACAGGGGACAGTCAGAAGAATCCATGTGGAAATTCTACCCTGAATAGTTCAGAGTAATAACACTGTAAAAGCAAAATGTGTGTTCCATTAATTATAAATAGACTTGCCGCATTAGTAAAGGAGCAACGTACATGGTGAATTATAACACATTTCGTGCACATCTTAATATTTTAATGATGTACCAGCTAGTCAAATTAATGGCAGTTCTGAACAGGACAGTAAAGATTGTTCAGTTTCATATGATATATGGGTCCTGAAATTTTCTGGGGGTTCTGCTGTTCTTATAATTCGAGCTAGACCAGTTAGGACCGCGGTGACTGCAACAACTACCGTGGAATCTCCCTGCTCAGCATAGTGGGGAAAGTCTTTGCTCGAGTCGCTCTGAACAGGCTCCAGAAGCTGGCTGAGGGCGTCTACCCTGAGGCACAGTGTGGCTTTCGTGCAGAGAGATCAACCGTTGACATGCTATTCTCCCTTCGTCAGGTGCAGGAGAAATGCCGTGAACAACAGATGCCCCTCTACATTGCTTTCATTGATCTCACCAAAGCCTTTGACCTCGTCAGTAGACGTGGTCTCTTCAGACTACTAGAAAAGATCGGATGCCCACCAAAGCTACTAAGTATCATCACCTCATTCCATGACAATATGAAAGGCACAATTCAACATGGTGGCTCCTCATCAGACCCCTTTCCTATCCTGAGTGGTGTGAAACAGGGCTGTGTTCTCGCACCCACACTTTTTGGGATTTTCTTCTCCCTGCTGCTTTCACATGCGTTCAAGTCCTCTGAAGAAGGAATTTTCCTCCACACAAGATCAGGAGGCAGGTTGTTCAACCTTGCCCGTCTAAGAGCGAAGTCCAAAGTACGGAAAGTCCTCATCAGGGAACTCGTCTTTGCTGACGATGCTGCTTTAATATCTCACACTGAAGACTGCCTGCAGAGTCTCATCGACAGGTTTGCGGCTGCCTGCAATGAATTTGGCCTAACCATCAGCCTCAAGAAAACGAACATCATGGGGCAGGACGTAAGAAATGCTCCATCCATCAATATTGGCAACCACGCTCTGGAAGTGGTTCAAGAGTTGACCTACCTAGGCTCAACTATCACCAGTAACCTGTCTCTAGATGCAGAAATCAACAAGCGCATGGGTAAGGCTTCCACTGCTATGTCCAGACTGGCCAAGAGAGTGTGGGAAAATGGCGCAATGACACGGAACACGTGTCCACGTGTATCAGGCCTGTGTCCTCAGTACCTTGCTCGATGGCAGCGAGGCCTGGACAACGTATGCCAGCCAAGAGCGACGTCTCAATTCATTCCATTTTCGCTGCCTCCGGAGAATACTTGGCATCAGGTGGCAGGACCGTATCTCCAACACAGAAGTCCTCGAAGCAGCCAACATCCCCAGCTTGTACACACTACTGAGTCAGCGGCGCTTGAGATGGGTTGGCCATGTGAGCCGCATGGAAGATGGCAGGATCCCCAAAGACACATTGTACAGCGAGCTCGCCACTGGTATCAGACCCACCGGCCGTCCATGTCTCCGCTTTAAAGATGTCTGCAAACGCGACATGAAGTCCTGTGACATTGATCACAAGTCGTGGGAGTCAGTTGCCAGCGTTCGCCAGAGCTGGCGGGCAGCCATAAAGACAGGGCTAAAATGTGGCGAGTCGAAGAGACTTAGTAGTTGGCAGGAAAAAAGACAGAGGCGCAAGCGGAGAGCCAACTGTGTAACAGCCCCGACAAACAAATTTCTCTGCAGCACCTGTGGAAGAGCCTGTCACTCTAGAATTGGCCTTTATAGCCACTCCAGGCGCTGCTTCACAAACCACTGACCACCTCCAGGCGCGTATCCATTGTCTCTCGAGATAAGGAGGCCCAAAAGAAAAAAAAAGACCAGTTAGGAATGAAAACTTCTCAGGAGCTAAATTGGATAGCCCCCAAAACTGGGTGCAGGGATCATGATGCACAATTAACTTTGTGCTGCCTGTACAGATCAATGAATTCTGTGTGCAGTCAGTGCTAACTGGGCTGCATGCATCAGCGGAAGCCCAAGGCTGTAACTTCCTAGAACCACTTAAAGCTAGCCTGCTCAGATTAAAATTAATCTGCACATCTTACGGGGGTAGTGCATTGTGGCTGCAGCAGATAAAGGGAAGACTTACAGGAAGAAAAATTGTCCTGGGAAATAGCAAGCAATGGCAGAACATGGGAGAAAGCAGGTTTTAAGGTCTGGAAGTCTTGGTGGAGGAGGTGGAGAGGATGAGAGATGTCCTGTAGCAACAGGGGTACAGGAGGCTCTCCAGACACATGGTCAAAAGGCAGTGGAAACAGATAGCCATGGAGGTCAATGTCAGGAGTCAAGCTGATGACCTGGATGCAGTGCCAAAAAAAGTTCAATAGTTCAATGAGTAGTCAAGGTCAGTAAATGCATCTCCAAATGCCATATCCTATCAACTGCACCACTAGCCTCAGACACTGCTAAATTCACATTACCCCCATCTCTCACTGACCAACACTCTCTATCAATCAGATCTCATACATAAGAAATAGGAGTAGGCGTAGGACATTTGGCCCATCCATCCTGCTCTGCCATTCAATAAGATGATTGCTGATCTTTGACCTCAACTCCACTTTCACACTTGATCTCCATATCCTTTCATTCTATTAGTATCCAAAATCTATCAATCTCTGTCTTGAAACCCATCTGGTTCACTAATGTCTTTTCGGGAAGTAAATCTGCCAGCCTTACCTGGTCTGGCCTATATGTGACTCCAAGCCCACAGCAATGTGGTTGACTCTTAAACTGCCCTCTGAAATGGCCTACCAAGATACTCAGTTCAAGGGCAATTAGGGATGGGCAATAAATGCTGGCCTAAGCCAGTGATGCCCACATCCCACAAAAAAACCTTGTCAAATGCCTTCTGGAAATCCAAGTACAGTACGTCAACGGGCTCCCCATTATCCTTCAAAGAGCTCCAATAAACTGGTTAAACATGATTTCCCTTTCACAAAACCATGTTGACTATTCCTGATTACCTTGAGTTTTTCTAAGTGCTCAGCTATAGCCTCCTTAGTGATTGATTCGAATACCTTCCCCATGACAGACGTCAAGCTCTGTGTCCCCCAACCTTCTTGAATAGAGGGGTTATATTTGCTACTTTCCAGTCTGAAGGAACCTTTCCAGAATGCACCGAATTTTGAAAAATTAACACCAACGCATCTACTACTTCATTTGCCACCTCTTTTCCTCTTTTAAGACCCTGGGATGAAGCCCATCATGACCCAGGGACTTGTCAGTCCGCAGCTCCATCAGTTTGCTCAGTACCATTTCCCTGGTGATTGTAATTTCACCAAATTCCTCTCTTCCTTCCACTTCCTGATTTACAGCTTTAATTACATGTTTTTTGTATCCTCGAGAATGAAGACAGAAGCAAAATATTTGTTCATTTCATCTGCCATTTCCTTATTATCTACTATTAACTCCCCATTCTCACTCTCTAGAGAACCAACACTCTCATTACGTACTATTTTCCTTTTTAAATATCTATAGAAACTCTTGCTATCCGTTTTTACATTTCTAGCTAGCTTCCTCTCATACTCTAATTTCTTTCTCCTGATTAACCTTTTAGTCATTCTCTGCTGCTGTTTATATTCTGACCAATCACCTGACCTGCCACTCATCGTATGCTTTTTGCTTAAGTCTGATACTTTCCTTAACTTCTTTAGTTAACCACGGAAGGTGGGTCCCTCAGAATTTTTCTTTATCATAGGAATATACTTATTCTGAGTATTCTGAAATATCCCCTTAATTGTCTGCCACTGCTTCTCTATTTATGGTAATATTGATGGTCAATTAATCAATTCACAATTCATCCTAATATATTATTGCCAATTCCATGAGCCCTAATTTTCTGGAATAACCTTGTCAAATGTCTTCTGGAAATCCAAGTACAGCACCTTATCAAATGCTCATCCATCCTGCAAACTTTGCCCCATTAACGCAGACAGCAAGAACCTCATACCTGTTGGATAAGGGGAAAGGCAGAGATACTAGACCAAAGCTGGGACCAGGCCCAGCGCTGGAGCCCCAGATTCCAGGTAAGTGTGGCTGGGTCACTGGGGTTAGTCAGGCAGGCCCTGGCGAGATGGTGGGGGAGGGTGGTCTTTGAGGGCCGGAGAAGTGGGTGTTAGCAGAGGGGTGGCCTATGCTGCCCTGAGCCCTCCTTGCCACAGATTTCCCATGGAGGAGACCCCTCCCAACTCTGCAGGGAGGCCGAGTTGTTTTACAGGGCAACCTACTGATGTGACAAAGATCCCCCCTCTGCTGCTGGTGTAATTCCAGTGGCAGCAGGAAGAGGCCCTTAAGTTGTTATTACTTGGCCACTTGAGGCCCTCAATTGGCCTCTGGGCAGGAAGGCCATCTTCCCATCTTTCATTGTTATTCTATGGAACCCTCCCCCCCCAACCTTCCACCTTCCAGCCTAAGTCCCAGGGGTTCATTAAATTCCACCCCATATGTGCAGAAAGTGCCATCAGCTAGAGGAGCTCGAGCTCTGGGTTTTGGAGCTTTTACTCTAGCTGCAATCACTGCAATACATCCATGAGGCTGAGAGCTACGTGGATAGCACATTTTTGGAGGTAGTCACCCAGCATCTTAAGTGTGTGCAGGCAAATAGGGAATGGTGACTGCCAGACAGACAAGGAGGACTGGGCACGTGGTGCAGGAGCTCCCTGAGTAGATCTTGCTCTCTAACCCGTATTCTGTTCTGAATACTGGTGAGGGCATTGGTTCATCTAGGGAATACAGCCAAATTCAAGTCTATGGCACTACAGCTGTAAATGCGGGGGAGGATGAAGCAATAGTGATTGGGATTTGATAATATGGGGAACAGGCAGGTGTTTCTGTGGCCACAGATGTCATTCCAGGATGGTATGTCGCCTCTTTGGTGTCGGGGTCAAGGATGTCACTGAATGTCTGCAGATCATTCTGAAGGGGGACGGTAAACAGACAGAGGTTATGGTCCATTTTAGTACCAATCACATAGACAGACAGAAAGTGATGCGGTCCTGCACGCAGACTTTAGAGAGCTGGGAAAGAAATTAGTAAGCAGGACCTCTAAGGTAGTAATATCTGGATTACTTCCGGTGCCATGTGCTAGTGAATATAGAGTAGGAGGATAGTGTAAACGAATGCGTGGTTGGAGAAATGGTGCTAGTTTCTTGGGCTTTAGATTCTTGGGGCACTGTGACATGTTTTGGGAGAGGTTTTTTTTTTATTTCCAAAATATACTTTATTCATAAAAATCTGTAAAAATTACATTCCCAAACAGTTTAAAACAGCATCAAGTCAAAAAATACAAACAGTGCAAAGGTGATCAGTTTCCTTCTATACAATTATGAGTTGCCTCACAACCCTTCCATTTCACATTTGTCCTGCCAGATACATTTTTACATTATACAGGAGACAGAAATTTTCCCGATACAGTTCGAGGGGTTTCTCATGGATCCAGCCCCTCAGTTCACCTTGGGGGGGGACCTTACACTGTGGTCTTTCCCCATTGAGCCTTTGCTGCGGCTGCCCCAAGCTTTAGTGCGTCCCTCAGCACGTAGTCCTGGACCTTGGAATGTGCCAGTCTGCAACAATCGGTGGTGGACAACTCTTTGCGCTGGAAGACCAGCAAGTTTCGGGCAGACCAAAGGGCGTCTTTCATCGAATTGATAGTGCTCCAGCAGCAGTTGATGTTTGTCTCGGTGTGCGTCCCTGGGAACAACCCGTAGAGCACAGACTCCTGTGTTACAGAGCTGCTTGGGATGAACCTCGACAAAAACCACTGCATCTCTTTCCACACCTGCTTTGCGAAGACACATTTCAGGAGGAGGTGGGCGACCGTCTCTTCCCCACCACAGCCACCACGGGGGCATTGTGCGGAGGGGGCGAGACTTCGGGTGGGCATGAAGGATCTGACGGGGAGGGCCCTTCTCACCACCAGCCAAGCTACGTCTTGGTGCTTGTTTGAAAGTTCTGGTGATGAGGCATTCTGCCAAATGACTTTGACGGTCTGCTCGGGGAACCATACGACAGGATCCACCGTCTCCTTTTCCCGTAGGGCCTTGAGGACATTCTGTGCAGACCACTGCCTGATGGGCCGGTGGTCAAAGGTGTTTTCCCTTTGGGAGAGGTGAGACTGACACAGGCCAGACGGGTTGCATGTCAGCAGGGCAATATCATGGCTGGGAGGTTTGCTACTGCTGTCGGAGACACTTTAAACTAGTGGGGGTGTTAAACTAAACAGTTGGCAAGGCAGGGTTGGTGGGAACCTGAGCATAGATTCAGAAGGAAGAAAAGTAAATCTGGAAATGAAAGGCAGAATATTAGTAAGTGGGTGTGAAAGACGGAGATAACAAAGGCTAGAAAGTAGACAGAAACGGAGTTTGACAGTGCTTAATGGTATATACTTCATTACAAGGAATCTAGTGAATAATACATATAAGCTGAAGGGTAACCTGTGTGCAGAAATGGAAAACTTGGGCATGGTTCTTAATGGATACTCACAAAACAGGAGGATGATGGAGAAATTAAAATATTGGATGGGACAAACATTGTTTATCTACTTTTTGGTGTTCCTTTGCTGGTTTCTAAATTTTTTCTAATCCCCATTTTACTGCTATGCATCATTATAAACCTCTTTAATCTCATGCTATCCTTAACTTCCCTAGTAAGCCATGGATGGATCATTCTCGCTGTTTTTTTTAATAGAAATTTTTTCTTGAACATTTTGAATCATTCCATGACAGATGGTGGAATTTAAATTTAATGAATAAAAATGCAATATTAATAATTATTGAATATAATTAATTATACTAATGGACAGAGGAAACATGAAGGGGTTTAGCATCTTTGAAAGTCGATTAATTATCAGATGCAGGCTATTAAGAGAAGCAAAGGAAGAAATAGTGGAGGCTCTGACCATCATTTCAATCTTCCTGGATACAGGCATAGTGCCGGAGGACTGGAGGATTGATGATGTTGTACCATAGCTTAAAAAGGGAGAAAGTGGGAGACCAAGTAATTACACGCCAGTCAGCCTAACCTCAGTGGTGGGCAACTTATTGGGAAAAGTTCTGAGCGACAGTATTCGTTGTCATTCAGAAAGGCACAGATTAATTAGGGGCAGTCAGCTTCAATTTGTTCAGTGAAGATCATGTCTGACTAACTTGATTGAATGTTTTGAGGAGGTAGAAAGGAGGGTTGATGAAGTCTAATACAGTCTACATAGATTTTAGCAAGGATTTTGACAAGGTCTTGCATGGCAGACTGGTCAGAAAAGTACAATCCCAAGGAACCCAAGGGCAAATGGCACGTTGGATCCAAAATTGGCTCAGTGATAGGAAGGAAAGGGTTATTTATGATCAATGGGTGAATTTGTGACTGGAAGGCTGTTTCCGGTGGGGTTCTGTAGGACTCAGTAACCGGTCCCCTTCTTTTCATGGTATATATCAATGACTTAGAGTTAAATTTAGGGGACCTGATAAAGAAATTTTCAGATGATACAAAAATTGGCAGAGTGATAAAGTGAGCTGCAAACTGCAGGAAGACGTCAATGGATTGGTCAGGTGGACAGAAAAGTGGCAAATGGAATTCAAGCTGGATAAGTGCAAGTTATGCATCTGCAGGAGGACAAACAAGGCAAGGGAACACACAACAAGTGCTTTTTTTTCTTTCATGGGATGTGGATGTCGCTGGCAAGGTCAGCATTGTCGCCCATTCCTAATTGTCCTTGAACTGAGTGGATTGCTAGGCCATTTCAGAGGGCAGTTTCAAATCAACCACATTGCTGTGGGCAGATATAGGCCAGACCAGGTAATGATGGCAGATTTCCTTCCTTAAAGTTTCATGGCACCATTACTGAGACTAACTTTCAACTCCAGATTTCTATTCATTAGTATAATTAATGATATTCAAAAAATCAAATAAGAATAAACTAGCCTGAATATAAAACAGATTGTAAGCGCTTTTACAAGTATATGAAAAGGATGAGGATGAGCAGCAAAAGTTAATGTTGGAATGTTGGTCTCTTAGAGGTGGAGACAGGAGAAATTATTGTGGGGAACGAGGAAATGGCAGAGATGTTGAATAACTATTTTGCGTCTGTTTACACAGTAGAAGACATAAATTACCTTTCAGTTTCATAAAATTAGCTTTTTCCCAATTGAGAACTTTTATTCCTGGTTTAACTGACTTATGATCACAGAATCACAGAATTATTACAGCACAGAAGGAGGCCATTCAGTCCATCCTGTCTGCACCAGCTCTCCGAAAGAGCAATGCACTCAGTGCCATTCCCCCATCTTCTCCCCGTTACCCTGCACATTCTTCCTTTTCACATCACAGTCTAATTCCTTTTTGAATGCTTTAATTGAACCTGCTTCCACCACACTCAAAGTCAGTGCATTCCAAACCCTAACCACATGCTGCATGAAAAAGTTTTTCCTCATGTCACTTTTGCTTCTTTTGCCAATTACTTTAAATCTGTGCTCTCTCATTCTCGATCCTTTCAGGCGTAAGAACAGGTTCTCTCTATCTATTCTGTCCAGTCCCCTCATGATTTTGAATACCTCTAACAAATCACCTCTCAGCCTTCTCTTCTCCAAGGAAAACAGTCTCAGCTTCTCCAATCTATCTTCATAACTGAAGTTCCTCAACCCTGGAACCATTCTCGTGAATCTTTTCTGCACTGTCTCCAATGCTTTCACATCTTTCCTAAAGTGCGGCGACCAGAACTGGATGCATTGCTCCAACTGAGGCCGAATTAGTGTCTTATACAAGATAGTGTCTTATACTTTCACCAAAATGCTCCCCAATTGATATCCCCTTCCATATGCTCAGCTTCATTCCCTAAAAGTAAGCCCAGAACTGCCCCCTCTCTTATTTGGCTTGCTACGTACTGGCTAAAAAGGCTCTCCTGAATGCATTTTAAGAATTCTGCTCCATCTGTGCATTTCACATTAATTCTATCCCAGTTAATATAAGGAAGTTGAAATCCCCACCTATTATTGCCCTATTGTATTTGCCCTTCCCAGAGATTTGCCTGCATATTTGCTGTTCAACCTCCCTCTGACGGTTCGGGGGGTCTAGAGTGCACTTCCAGTAGCGAGGTTGCCCCATTTTTGTTCTTCAGTTCAACTCATATGGCCTCATTTTATGGTCCTTCTACCATAATCATCCCTCTTCACAGTTATAATTGTGTCTTTAAACAATAATGCGAACCCCCTCCTTTTTTATCCCCCTCTTTATCATATCTAAAAACCCTGTAACCAGGAATGTTGAGTTGCCATTCCTGCCCTCTAGCTGCCATGTCTCAGTAATAGCTTTCATATCATGTTCCCCATGTGCTCTCAGCTAATCTGCCTTATTCCCCAGACTTCTTGCATTTAAGTATATACCACTTAGCACTGCCAAACTCCATTGTTGTCTATTTTCCAGATTTGTTTCCTCTGCCTTCCTAACACACTTATTAATTTTCTGCCTTTCATTTCCAACTTTTCTTCTTTCCCTTCTGAATCTACTCTCAGATTCCCAGTCCCCTGCCAAGCTAGTTTAAACCCTTCCCAACAGCACAGGCATAACGCCCTGAGAGGACATTGGTCCTGGCCCCGTTGAGGTACAACCTGTCTGGCTTGTGCAGTTCCCACCTCCCCGAAAAACAATTTCAATGTCTTTCGAATCTAAAGCCCTCCCTCCTGCACCATCTCTCCAGCCGTGTATTCATCAGCTCGGTCTTTCTATTTCTGTCCTCACTAGTCCTTGGCAGCGTGGTGCCGTAGTCTAGACTCTGTTCCCACTCCCCAGAGGAACCAAGAAACCTACTAGTATTCGGAACTGAATACCAATTGGAGAGTGAGATGCACTCATGGGATCCCTGCTTTTCCTATCTGGTCCTCCTTCTCCTTATGGCAGTCACCCATTCCCTCTTTTTCCTGTACATTTTTAGACTGTGGGGTGATCACCTCCAGACACATGTTATCCGTGAAGCTCACAGCCTCACAGATGCCCCATAGTAAGCCCAAGCTGCTCTAGCTGGTGACGCATCCAGACCATGAGAAACATCCAGGATTTCCCACATGCCATAGGATGTACATTCTACGGTGCTGAGGTTCCCTGCCATGCCTTTACTTACTAGCCTATTATCTGGAAACACTTACCAGTTACTCACCCATTGGCGCTTTCCCTGGTTGAGGTTTCACTATAGCTGTTTTGCAGATGTTGCTTTTCTTGTCGAAGATTTCATTAGAGGCTCTCCCTCTCACTTTAACTCCTTGGTCACTGCACTCAGTCTCCACTCAGGTCCGCCACCCCTGCTACTGCCAGTGAGTCTCTCTGTAATATAGATAAACACCTCCCTGCTCACCTAATTAACATCTTTAGACTTCAGTTCTCAGGTCTTGCTGACTCCTGCACCCTCACTCAGACCCTTCCTTGTTTTGTAAAAGACCAGAACAGCATCTTTTCCCTCACTGCTCCAAATTCCCTCAATCACCAAATTCCCCTAGTTAGGTACTCGGTTCAAGCAGTACGCTGTAGAACAGGACACCATGTTACTTACTAATAGATATAGACAGGTTAAGAGGGTGGTGAACAAGGTTGCAGATGCAGTACAATGTGAGGAAATGTGAGGTTGTTTATTTTGGTACTTCTTCTTCTTTGGCCTCCTTGTCTCGGGAGACAATGGGTAAGTGCCTGGAGGTGGTCAGTGGTTTGTGGAGCAGCGCCTGGAGTGGCTATAAAGGCCAATACTAGAGTGACAGACTCTTCCACAGATGTTGCAGGTAAAATTGATTGTCAGGGCTGTTTCGCAGTTGGCTCACCCGTTGCACTTCTGTCTTTTTTCCTGCCAACTGCTAAGTCTCTTCGACTCGCCACACTTTAGCCCCGCCTTTATGGCTGCCTGCCAGCTCTGGCGATCGCTGGCAACTGACTCCCACGACTTGTGATCAATGTCACAGGACTTCATGTCCCGTTTGCAGACGTCTTTAAAGCGGAGACATGGACGGCCGATGGGTCTGATAACAGCGGCAAGCTCGCTGTACAATGTGTCTTTGGGGATCCTGCCATCTTCCATGCGGCTCACATGGCCAAGCCATCTCAAGCGCCGCTGGCTCAGTAGGGTGCATATGCTGGGGATGTTGGCCGCCTCGAGGACTTCTGTGTTGGAGATACGGTCCTGCCACCTGATGCCAAGGATTCTCCGGAGGCAGCGAAGATGGAATGAATTGAGACGTCGCTCTTGGCTGACATACGTTGTCCAGGCCTCGCTGCTGTAGAGCAAGGTACTGAGGACACAGGCTTGATACACGTGGACTTTTGTGTTCCGTGTCAGTGTGCCATTTTCCCACACTCTCTTGGCCAGTCTGGACATAGCAGTGGAAGCTTTTCCCATGCGCTTGTTGATTTCTGCATCGAGAGACAGGTTACTGGTGATAGTTGAGCCTTGGTAGGTGGACTCTTGAACCACTTCCAGAGCGTGGTCGCCGATATTGATGGATGGAGCATTTCTGACGTCCTGTCCCATGATGTTCGTTTTCTTGAGGCTGATGGTTAGGCCAAATTCGTTGCAGGCAGCTGCAAACCTGTCGTTGAGATTCTGCAGACACTCTTCAGTGTAAGATGTTAATGCAGCATCATCAGCAAAGAGGAGTTCCCTGATGAGGACTTTCCGTACTTTGGTCTTCGCTCTTAGACGGGCAAGGTTGAACAACCTGTCCCCTGATCTTGCGTGGAGGAAAATTCCTTCTTCTGAAGACTTGAACGCATATGAGAGCAGCAGGGAGAAGAAGATCCCAAACAGTGTAGGTGTGAGAACGCAGCCCTGTTTCACGCCACTCAGGATAGGAAAGGGATCTGATGAGGCCCCGCTATGCTGAATTGTGCCTTTCATATTGTCATGGAATGAGGTGATGATACTTAGTAGCTTTGGTGGACATCCGATCTTTTCTAGTAGTCTGAAGAGACCATGTCTGCTGACGAGGTTAAAGGCTTTGGTGAGATCTATGAAAGCAACGTAGAGGGGCATCTGTTGTTTGCGGCATTTCTCCTGTAGCTGACGAAGGGAGAACAGCATGTCAATGGTCGATCTCTCTGCTCGAAAGCCACACTGTGCCTCAGGGTAGACTCCCGGAGGACGCGGATGAGCTGTGACTCCTAGCTGCAAACAGGTTGCAAAGCTGACCCCTGTGGGATTCCACTGGTAACATTCTCCCAGGCTGATGACAATTGATGTGCGGCAGTGGTTTTGTGCTGGTTTTGAACCATTCCCCTTTGTCATCTCCATTAGTCATCCTTATGAGGAACCCTCTTAAACACAGCAGCAACCAATACACAAGGCACAGCGAGGTCTTCTGGGATGGTGGGAACTGATGAAATGTTTTATTACCTGCACCCCCTTCCCCACACCCCCCCGCTCCCCCCTCCCAGCTCCCCCCTCGCACCATCTTCCCCCCGCACCCCCTTCCCCTGCACCCCCCCTACCCCCCTGCAGCCCCCTTCCCAGCTCCCCCTCGCACCCCCTTCCCTACACCCCTCCCCCTCGCACCTCCTCCTCCAACCGGCATCCACCTATGCCTGAGCAGGGGCCCTAACAACCCCACTGCCTTGTGGGCATCTCGGGAGAGTCCAAGGCTAAGGGAGTAAACCCTAACAGAAAATCCGGAGCGGAACCCCGTAGGCGGTCATGTGTCACCTTTGGCATGTTTCCGGCAGTTCCTGCAGCCATCCCGGTGCCAAACATCGTGCTCTGCACTCCTTTGGAGCCCACCATAAAGGCCGAGAGGGGGGTTTTGACGCTTGGGCAACTCACAACCCCCATACATTCGCCCAGGCATGCTCCGTGGAGAGGTCACTCCATAGTCGCCTCACAGCGACCGAAACAACACGGAAGGCAGCAGTTACGGGTTATAAGTCCAGCTCAATTGGCGTAGTGATTGGGCGCCATGGGCTGCCTTTGTCGGTGGGAGAAGTCATCGCATCTCACTGGACAGCTACCGCCCGACTCAAACCGGGCAGCCCCTGGTCAATAAAGTTCTGTCCCGCCACAGTCCACCAGCTTCAATGCGTGCTTGGAGCTCAGGGCCATTGCCCGAAAAGTGGACTGCAACACTGCACCAAACAGCACGATAAAAAAAGGAAAGAAGGTACCAGCCCTTCGTTTTGCAAGCTGGAATGTCAGAACTATGTGTCCTGGCCTGTCGGAAGACCTTACACAAATCAACGATTCTCGGAAGACCGCCATCATTAACGATGAGCTCAGTAGACTCAATGTGGACATTGCAGCACTTCAGCACTTCAGCTCGCCTCCCCGCGAGCGGATCTCTGAGAGATCAAGACTACACCTTCTACTGGCAGGGTAGAGATCCTGAAGAACCAAGACAGCATGGAGTGGGCTTCGCCATCAGAAACTCTTTGCTCAGCATGATAGAGTCACCTTCAAATGGCTCAGAATGCATACTGTCCATCCGACTGCTCACCACCTCTGGTCCAGTACACCTACTCAGCATCTATCCTCCAACAGTCTGCTCCCCACCTGAAGCTAAAGACCAGTTCTACGTGGAACTCCATAATATCATTAGTAGCATCCCCAATACCGAACATCTGTTCCTGCTGGGGGACTTTAATGCCAGGGTTGGGGCCAACCATGACTCATTGCCCTCCTGCCTTGGGCGGTATGGCATTGGAAGGATGAATGAGAATGGACAGAGGCTGCTTGAGTTGTGTACCTATCACAACCTCTGCATCACCAACTCATTCTTTCACAATAAACCCTGTCACCAGGTTTCTTGGAGGCACCCAAGATCACGTCGTTGGCACCAGCTGGACCTCATCGTCACAAGGCGAGCCTCTTTAAACAGCGTTCAAACCACACGCAGCTTCCCAGTGTGGACTGTGACACTGACCACTCCCTGGTGTGCAGCAAAGTTAGACTCAAACCAAAGAAGCTGCATCACTCCAAGCAGAAGGGCCACCCGCGCATCAACACAAGCAGAATTTCTTATCCACAGTTGTTACAAAAATTTCTAAATTCACTTGAAAAAGCCCTTCAAAACACTCCCACAGGGGATGCAGAGACCAAGTGGGCCCACATCAGAGATGCCATCTATGAGTCAGCTATGACCACCTACGGCAAACGCGTGAAGTGGAATGCAGACTGGTTTCAATCTCACTTTGAAGAGCTGGAACCTGTCATAGCCGCTAAGCGCATTGCACTGCTGAACTACAAGAAAGCCCCCAGTGAGTTAACATCCGTAGCACTTAAAACAGCCAGAAACGCTGCACAAAGAACAGCCAGGCGCTGCACAAATGACTACTGGCAACACCTATGCAGTCATATTCAGCTGGCCTCAGACACCGGAAACATCAGAGGAATGTATGATGGCATTAAGAGAGCTTTTGGGCCAACCATCAAGAAGATCGCCCCCCTCAAATCTAAATCAGGGGACACAATCACTGACCAACGCAAGCAAATGAGCACTACCTAGAACTGTACTCCAAGGAGAATGTTGTCACTGAGACCGACCTCAATGCAGCCCAGCCTCTGCCAGTCATGGATGAGCTGGATGTACAGCCAACAAAATCGGAACTCAGCAATGCCATTGATTCTCTAGCCAGCGGAAAAGCCCCTGGGAGGGACGACATTACCCTTGAAATAATTAAGAGTGCTAAGCCTGCTATACTCTCAGCACTCTACGAACTGCTTTGCCTGTGCTGGGATGAGGGAGCAGTACCACAGGACATGCGCGATGCCAATATCATCACCCTCTATAAAAACAAAGGTGACTGCGGTGACTGCAACAACTACCATGGAATCTCCCTGCTCTGCATAGTGGGGAAAGTCTTCTCTCAAGTCGCTTTAAACAGGCTCCAGAAGCTGGCCGAGCGTGTCGACCCTGAGGCACAGTGTGGCTTTCGAGCAGAGAGATCGACCATCTTGGTACTAAGAGTAGAAAAACAGAATTTTTAAAAGGCATGAAACTTTTAAATGTTGATGTTCCGAGAGCCTTGGGTGTATTCATGCAAGGAATACAGAATGATAGCATTTAGGTGCAGCAAACAATCAGGAAGGCAAATTGCATGTTCGCTTTTATTGCAAGCAGCCTGGAGTACAAGAATAAGGAAGCATTACCACAATTGCACAGGGCTTTAGTGAGACCACACCTGGAGTATTGTGAGCAGTTTTAATCTCCATATCTGCCTACGGTCGCTCACCAGCTGGATTTTGAGGGAGTGGAATCATCTTTGGTTGCAGTAGATGGGAACAAAACCTGTGTACAGCTGTTTGAAGTTACGAGAGCATGTTGGCTACAGCCTGGAGCTCCAAAATGGCACTGCTACTGTCAAATCAGCGTTGCACGCTGATTGATGTCATGACCTGTCTGTTCTGCATCCGTCTGACAGCCATTAGCTGCGCGCACGCGAATGCCCTCACCAAAATGCCGTCTGACACGATTCACAGCAGCAGTGTGTACGTGCGCATCGGATGCCATTTTGATTCATGAATGGCACCCAAATAGCAATCACTGCTGTGTCCAATTTTGCACCCCTCCTCCGCTGAAGGAAATGATCTAGAAACAGGATTGTACTCAAAGTGGGCTTTGGTGAGTTGTGAGCGACATTTCCCACTCATGAGACAGCTCACCATTCATAAGGAAGGAGTGAAATTTGCCAGCTGGTGTGCTGGTCGAGGGCCAAGGTGAGGCAATCAGGACGGGATTTTCAGACCGACAGCAGTAAAAGTATAAAACATTAAGATACCTTTCGGGTGGCAGTCTCCAGCGATCCCTGTCAGGTTTGCTGGCTTGGCTGCTGTGCACCTAAGAAAACTATACTTTCCACAGGGGCCACTAGACTAAAGCCTCAGAAAAATATAAATGCAAACAGAACTCTTCCTGAGGTGATTTCTTGGAAGTTACATTTAATATTTGGGCATTCACCCAACACAGTGACAGGATAGAGTACTGGGCATTATTCAGTTGTAGCACAACTCCAGCTTTTCCTGATTGTTCTTGTGTGTAAAAGATCTTTGCAAGAAATTCAATAAAATAGCATCAGTCATAGGTTTTTTGTATATCTTTCAGGTAATTGAGTTTTTAAGTTGGGTCTCTGTTCTAAAGAATGCTTGTTAGATAGGTATCTCCATTCCTATTCCCTAGTATTATAGAGAAAAAGAAAGTTAAGTAAAGAATTGCATTTAATAGCACATTTCATATCCTTGGGCTGCTCCATGAAGCTTTATTACTCGTGGATTATTTTGAAAAGAACCCTAATGTTGTTACGTATGCAAAAAAAATTAAATACAAATAATATTAAGTATATGTTTACATATATAAGGCCAACAAATATGAAAAATCAACAGAACAACGATTTGCATATTGAATGGAATGTTTATCCCTATTTATCGCAGTTGGTCACCTCATAGAATTTAATTTGAAAGACAAGTGCAAAACTGTAAATTTAGCAGTGCTACTCGGTCTTTTTTAAACTAAGATCTCATTTACTTCTTGCAACCAAATAAACTCCATACTTTATCAATAACATGAGAAGATTGAGAACTTCTTCATTTAGAAATATTAACACAAACATTTGCAGGACAAACTCAGCTGATACGGATTACACTATACTAATACTCTTCTTCAGGGAACTGATGCAGAATACAAAATCTTTAATGGGCTTTAAAGGTCATAGATTTGCCATTTTGTTGGCAATATTAAATCACTATCCATATTAACTCTGCACATCTGAATCTAAAAGATTTGTTTTCTTTTATTAAAAATGATTAGTAATTTGAATTAGTTATTTTATGTGAACAAATCTGTCATAACTGATATAGCTGCATATTACGGGATCCATGTCACTTGACTGTTGAAACAGTTAAGAAATAATTGATTCTGAAGTTACTCTGTGGGCTGTATAAATATTAATAAATCCTGCCCAGCTCTTAATGATGGAATGTAATAAGCAAGACAATGTCAACTCCAGTAGCATCCGGCAGGAAAACTAGAAAAAAAAACTAGTAGAAAAAAAATTGTGCGACATCATTAAGATCAATTACTCCAGAGAAGAAAACTAAGGCCTTGTTAGATAGTGATATTCACAATTCCAATTACGCCAAAAAGTGTAACCCTGTCCCTTGACCTTTAAATATCTTGCAGAATGTCAACTTTATTTTTCAGAGATTAAACCTATGTATTTCTTACTGTCCTGTTGGAAATACATTTTCATCCAGTTTTCCAGACAAACAACAGATTTTTCTCCAGTTAAAGTTTATATAAATGTAATTCCTGTAGAAAATCAAACAGTGTGGGATTAAATTAAATGGGAAATCTGATTGAACTGAGAATCGCAAACTCTGGGTCAAAGGTAAATTAGTAATTGTTTCATTTGATGGTTTGCTTTATAGTGTCAGATTGTAATCCCTATTTCAGTATCAAAGTTGTGTTTCTTTGGCAGTATCATGGAAGCGGATCAGGATCACACAAAGGAAAATCAAAAGTGAAGATTAATGCGTAATTCAGTACTTCAATTAAATCCGATACTGAATAGACCATTCGAAAGTTGCATGTAACTGGACTAATGAGGCCAAAGGTTTGCAGTTTCATAGAAATCTATTAAATAGCACTGGTTTTACATTTTATATGTGTAGCTGGATCAAAGTGAAGGTAACCAGGCTTTTGAGAATATTAACCAAATAGATGTTGCTCCCACAGTCAAGATTTCTGAAAGCTTTAGCAGCAGTAGATTGACCTTGTCAGGTACATGAGCATCAGAGAAGAGGAAGACTCCAATTTAGATTGGACAAGCAGCCAACAATATAACAAGTTTAATCTGAGTTGTAGCACTTGGCTCAGCACTGGTGACTGTCAGCCAAATTCTGGTGTTAATCCTGAATTAAGCAATAACAATTATGGCAAGCAGCTAATAATTACATTTTGAGGAGATGAAACCCCAGCTGTTCAAAAACCAGGGCAATCTCAATATGACTCTTAGGCGTCTAAAAGAGCTAGTCTGATCAACTAAGAACCATTGCAAATGATCAGTAGGGCTTCATAGAACAACACAACAGTGTAGAACTGTATCACAGGTATTTTGTAGACAGTTGTGTGCTATGTCAATGTTATGTTTGCTTATCATCAATCCTGTTGCCTACCTTTTGGCTCTAGCTCATCATTTCCAACCCTTCAAGTGAATTAGACTTTGGAATGCTATTGTTTTTAAGTTATTTATGCATATCTGCCAAAGTTCTAACTGCTGGCTCCACTGAAAATTCCTTTTGGAATGATTTATAATTCTCCCCGCTTGTCAGTTGAAGTGGAGTGGTTTTATTTCCTGCTCTGTTCCTGTTGAGCTCTGATATTACTGCTGCTGATTTTGATGATCATGTGTGGAGTAAAATGCCTTCTTCTGAAGACTTGAACGCACGTGAGAGCAGCAGGGAGAAGAAGATCCCAAACAGTGTAGGTGTGAGAACACAGTCCTGTTTCATGCCACTCAGGGTAGGAAAGGGGCCTGATGAGGCACCGCTATGCTGAATTGTGTCTTTCATATTGTTATGGAATGAGTTGATGATACTGAGCAGCTTTGGTGGACATCCGATCTTTGCTAGTAGTCTGAAGAGGCCATGTCTGCTGACGAGTTCAAAGGCTTTGGTGAGATCTATGAAAGCAACAAAGAGGGGCATCTGTTGTTCACGGAATTTCTCCTGTAGCTGGCGAAGGGAGAACAGCATGTCAAAGGTGGATCTCTCTGCTTGAAAGCCGTACTGTGCCTCAGGGTAGACACGCTCAGCCAGCTTCTGGAGTCTGTTTAAAACAACTCGAGCAAAGACTTTCCCCACAATGCTGAGCAGGGAGATTCCACGGTAGTTGTTGCAGTCACCACGGTCACCCTTGTTCTTATAGAGAATGATGATATTGGCATCGCGCATGTCCTGTGGTACTGCTCCCTCAGCCCAGCACAGGCAAAGCAGTTCATGGAGTGCTGAAAGTATAGCAGGCTTGGCACTCTTGATTATTTCAGGGGTAATGCCGTCCTTTTCAGGGGATTTTCCGCTGGCTAGAGAATCAATGGCATCACTGAGTTCCAATTTTGTTGGTTGTTCGTCCAGCTCAACCATGACTGGCAGAGACTGGGTTGCATTGAGGGCAGTATCAGTGACAACATTTTTCCTGGAGTACAGTTCTAGGTAGTGATCCACCCAGCGGTCCATTTGCTTGCGTTGCTCAGTGATTGTTTCCCACTTCGTCTCTGCATCCCCTGCAGGAATGTTTTGAAGGGCTTTCTCAAGTGAATTTAGAAACTTATGTAACAGCTGTGGATAAGAAATTCTGTCAGTGTTGATCAGGTGGCAGGTTGTTCAACCTTGCCCGTCTTAGAGCGAAGACCAAAGTATGGAAAGTCCTCATCAGGGAACTCCTCTTTGCTGACGGTGCTGCATTAACATCCCACACAGAAGAGTGTCTGCAGAGACTCATCGACAGGATTGCGGCTGCCTGCAACAAATTTGGCCTAACCATCAGCGTCAAGAAAACGAACGTCATGGGACAGGACGTCAGAAATGCTCCATCCATCAATATTGGCGACCACGCTCTGGAAGTGGTTCAAGAGTTCACCTACCTAGGCTCAACTATCACCAGTAACCTGTCTCTCGATGCAGAAATCAACAAGCGCATGGGAAAGGCATCCGCTGCTACCAAGAGAGTGTAGGAAAATGGCGCACTGACACGGAACATAAAAGTCCGAGTGTTTCAAGCCTGTGTCCTCAGTAACTTGCTCTATGGCAGCGAGGCCTGGACAACGTATGTCAGCCAAGAGCGACATCTCAATTCATTCCATCTTCGCTGCCTCCAAAGAATCCTTGGCATCAGGTGGCAGGACCATATCTCCAACGCAGAAGTCCCCGAGGCGGCCAACATCCCCAGCATATGCACCCTACTGAGCCAGCGATGCTTGAGATGGCTTGGCCATGTGAGCCGCATGGAAGATGGCAGGATCCCCAAGGACGCATTGTACAGCGAGTTCATCACTGGCATCAGACCCACTGGCCGTCCATGTCTCTGCTTTAAAGACGTCTGCAAACGCGACATGAAATCCTGTGACATTGACCACAAGTCGTGAGAGTCAGTTGCCAGTGATCGCCAGAGCTGGCGGACAGCCATAAAGACGGGGCTAAAGAGTGGCGAGTCGAAGAAACTTAGCAGTTGGCAGGAAAAAAGACAGAAGCGCAAGGAGAGAGTCAACTGTAACAGCCCCGACAACCAATTTTATCTGCAGCACCTGTGGAAGAGTCTGTCACTCTAGAATTGACCTTTATAGCCACTCCAGACACTGCTCCACAAACCACTGACTACATCTAGGCGCTTACCCATTGTCTCTCGAGACAAGGAGGCCAAAGAAGGTTTTGATGACATAGGAGGTGCCCATGGAATTGAGTGGAAATTTCATGCATTATGCTGATCAAGCTCTTGTGATATCAATGGAACCCTGATGGCATTTCAGCTCGGGCCTGTGGGGAAGTTCCTGCAGCTTCCCCATCAGGCTGAAGCAGAACGAAAGCTGGTGGGAAGAACAAAGTTACCTTCCAGGTAAGTGAAACTATTTTGTCTGTGGGGCACTTCATCCAGCAGCCAAATGGGAAGTTGCACCTTCTCTGCTCTGGACTGATGATGAGGGAAGGGCTGTCGATGTCATATACATGGACTTCAGTAAGGCGTTTGATAAGGTTCCACATGGCAGGCTGATGGAGAAAGTGAAGGCGCATGGGGTCCAAGGTGTACTAGCTAGATGGATAAAGAACTGGCTGGGCAACAGGAGACAGAGAGTAGCAGTAGAAGGGAGTTTCTCAAAATGGAGACGTGTGACCAGTGGTGTTCCACAGGGATCCGTGCTGGGACCACTGTTGTTTGTGATATACATCAATGATTTGGAGGAAAGTATAGGTGGACTGATTAGCAAGTTTGCAGACGACACTAAGATTGGTGGAGTAGCAGATAGTGAAGGGGACTGTCAGAGAATACAGCAGAATATAGATAGATTGGAGAGTTGGGCAGAGAAATGGCAGATGGAGTTCAATCAGGGCAAATGCGAGGTGATGCATTTTGGAAGATCCAATTCAAGAGTGAACTATACAATAAATGGAAAAGTCCTGGGGAAAATTGATGTCCAGAGAGATTTGGGTGTTCAGGTCCATTGTTCCCTGAAGGTGGCAACGCAGGTAAATAGAGTGGTCAAGAAGGCATACGGCATGCTTTCCTTCATCGGACGGGGTATTGAGTACAAGAGTTGGCAGGTCATGTTACAGTTGTATAGGACTTTGGTTCGGCCACATTTGGAATACTGCGTACAGTTCTGGTCGCCACATTACCAAAAGGATGTGGATGCTTTGGAGAGGGTGCAGAGGAGGTTCACCAGGATGTTGCCTGGTATGGAGGGCGCTAGCTATGAAGAGAGGTTGAGTAGATTAGGATTATTTTCATTAGAAAGACGGAGGTTGAGGGGGGACCTGATTGAGGTGTACAAAATCATGAGAGGTATAGACAGGGTGGATAGCAAGAGGCTTTTTCCCAGAGTGGGGGATTCAATTACTAGAGGACACGAGTTCAAAGTGAAAGGGGAAAAGTTTAGGGGGGATATGCGTGGTAAGTTCTTTACGCAGAGGGTGGTGGGTGCCTGGAACGCGTTGCCAGCGGAGGTGGTAGATGCGGGCACGATGGCGCCTTTTAAGATGTATCTAGACAGATACATGAATGGGCAGGAAGAAAAGTGATACAGAACCTTAGAAAATAGGCGACATGTTTAGAGAGAGGATCTGGATCGGCGCAGGCTTGGAGGGCCGAAGGGCCTGTTCCTGTGCTGTAATTATCTTTGTTCTTTGTTCTTTGACTCACCTGCTTCCCTCCCCTCCTCCAAGACAGCAGGCAGACAAATCCATTCGACCTTTTCCTGCTGTTACCTGCACTACACCCTTTTCCCACCCACTTGGGCATTTAAGTGAGGCCAGGAGTTAGAATGTGGACCAGTGAGTGTGTTTCAGCCCATCCAAAACCCACTTGGAGTTAAAATCCACCTCATTGTTTTATTTCATGACTATTATATTTGTAAACAATGATCTTCACCACAGGCTGAATTTTGTGACCTTGGCATGGGTTCCGGTGGAGAAGCCAGAAGCTGGTGCTGTAGCCGCATGTCATGTGCACGGCTGGCTGACTGCAATCTCATGGCAGCCGGCCGTTTACCATAATGGAGACGTGGGCCCCATCCAATTGCACAATGTGGGTGGGCTCCCAGGCAGCAATTGCAGCATTGGATGACTCCAATGCAGGTGCTGGTGCCATATTTAAAATACTGCCAGCCCTGCTTGTATTGCTGTCTTTCTGTGAGGCAGTGAACCTGAAGTGCTGCTGGACCCCACTAAAATGCTGTTGCATCACCTGGATCCCTCACCCTGCACAAGGACTAACAGACAATGGGACAAAACAGGAGTGACTTGGCACCATGTCAGAGATGGGACCCACTGTTTAGTGATGCCTTCCTAGAGATTCTCCTCCAGGCTGCAAGGGAAAGGTGGGAGGTCCTCTTTCTAAGGGATAGAAAGAAGAGATCCTCCTGTCTGATCAAGCAAGCCTGGATGAAGATCGTAGAGAGATTCAACAGCCATGGGGTCACCTCACGGAACTGAATCTAGTGACAAAGGTCAGTCAATGAGCTCCACCAGGCTGAGTCCTCCATACTGCTTTCTTCTTTAGGGCTTGCATGTGGCTACGCAGGAGGGAGCTCAAAATGGGGAGGGAGTGATGACAAAAGCACTGGCAAGGGGTTGATATCCTGGCAGATGCATGGCTTCATTTCAGCAACAGGGCTTCTTCTTTCAGACTTCACCCCCACTGCGTCCTCTGAGAGCGGATGTGCGGAGGAGTCATGCAGGAAACCCCATCGGGGATGAGGGGCTACCATTAGCAGAACTGTTCTTTAGATTAGATTAGAGATACAGCACTGAAACAGGCCCTTCGGCCCACCGAGTCTGTGCCGAACATCAACCACCCATTTATACTAATCCTACACTAATCCCATATTCCTACCAAACATCCCCACCTGTCCCTATATTTCCCTACCACCTACCTATACTAGTGACAATTTATAATGGCCAATTTACCTATCAACCTGCAAGTCTTTTGGCTTGTGGGAGGAAACCGGAGCACCCGGAGAAAACCCACGCAGACACAGGGAGAACTTGCAAACTCCACACAGGCAGTACCCGGAATTGAACCCGGGTCCCTGGAGCTGTGAGGCTGCGGTGCTAACCACTGCGCCACTGTGCTCTTCCTACAAAATTTTACTATGTCCCTCTTTCCACTTGCAGGATAAATGGACCCATAACATAAGAGAGACCCCGAGGAAGGATCCCAGATCTTCGACCCCTATCCTTGGCTGAGGAACAGGCACTGGAGCTAGCAGGGGCCTAGGGCAGCTGTTCAACCGTGGATGGTGAGACAGGAGTTTCACACAAGAGAGTGAGGATTGTGTTCAACTTCTGGAGATCCACATCATGTATGGTTGACATGAAGAGATCTGCACAACCTAACCCACAGCTGTTTGTGTTCTCTCATGTAGGTTATTGTCTGTAGGAGGCTAGCACTGATGCTGTGACAGGGGGACAGCCGTCGACCTCTGGGGAGGAGGAGCAGTCAGAGGATGCACTGTCACATTATTTTCCTGCTGACAAGTACCTGGGTCCTGATGAATTTCATCCTAGGGTCTTAAAAGAAGTGACGAGTGAGATAGTTGATGTGTTAGTTTTGACTTTCCAAAATTTCCTCGATTCAGGAAAGGTTCTGCTAGACTGGAAAATAGCGAATGCAACTCCTTTATTCAAAAAGGGAGGGAGACAGAAAGCAGGAAACTACAGGCCAGTTAGCTTAACATCTGTCTTCAGGAAAATGTTAGAAGCTATTATTAAAGATGTTATAGCAGGGCACTTAGAAAAATTCAAGGTAATCAGGCAGAGTCAACATGGTTTTGTTAAAGGGAAATCATGCTTAACCAATCTATTGGAGTTCTTTGAGGGAGTTACATGTTTAGTTTAGTGATACAGCACTGAAACAGGCCCTTCGGCCCACCGAGTCTGTGCCGACCATCAACCACCCATTTTATACTAATCCTACACTAATCCCATATTCCTACCACATCCCCACCTGTCCCTATATTTCCCTACCACCTACCTATACTAGGGGCAATTTATAATGGCCAATTAACCTATCAACCTGCAAGTCTTTGGCATGTGGGAGGACCAGAGCACCCGGAGGTAACCCACACAGACACAGGGAGAACTTGCAAACTCCACACAGGCAGTACCCAGAATTGAACCCGGGTTGCTGGAGCTGTGAGGCTGCGGTGCTAACTGCTGCGCCACTGTACATGTGCTGTGGATGAAGGGGAACCAGTGGATGTATTGTACTTAGGTTTCCAGAAGGCATTTGATAAGGTACCACATCAAAGGTTATTGCAGAAAATAAAAGCTCATGTTGTGGGGGATAACATATTGACATGAATAGAAGATTGGTTAGCTAACAGGAAACAGAGAGAAGGCATAAATGGGTCATTTCTGGTCGGCAAGATGTAACAAGTGGGTGTGCCACAGGGATCTATGCTGGGGCCTCAACCTTTTACAATTTATATAAATGACTTAGATGAAGGGACCGAAGTTATGATTGCTAAATTTGCTGATGACACAAAGATAGATAGGAAAGTAGGTTGTGAAGAGGACATAAGGAGGCTACAAAGGGATATAGATAGGTTAAGAGAATGGGCAAAAATCTGGCAGATGGAGTATAATGTGGAAAAATGCGAAGTAGTTCATTTTGGCAGGAAGAATAACAAAGACACATATTATCTAAATGGTGAGAGATTGCAGAGCTCTGAGATGCAGAGGGATCTGCATGTCCTAGTGCATGAATCACAAAAGGTTAGTATGCAGGTACAGCAAGTAATTAGGAAAACTAATAGAAAGTTATCGTTTATCGTGAGGGGAATTAAATACAAAAGTAGGGAGGTTATGCTTCAACTATACAGGGCATTGGTGAGACCACATCTGGAGTACTGTGTACATTATTGGTCTCCTTTATTTAAGGAAGGACGTAAATGTGTTGGAAGCAGTTCAAAGAAGGTTTACTAGACTGATACCTGGGATGGGAGGACTATCTTATGAGGAAAGATTGGACAGGCTAGCCTTGTATCCACTGGAATTTAGAAGAGGCGACTTGATTGAAACATATAGGATCCTGAGGGGTCTTGACAGGGTGGATGTGGAAAGGATGTTTCCCCTTGTGGGAGAATCTAGAACCAGGGGTCACTGTTTAAAAATAAGAGGTCATCCATTTAAGACAGAGATGAAGAGAAATTTCTTTTCTCAGAGGGTCGTGGGTCTATGGAACTCATTTCCTCAAAAGGCTGTGGAAGCAGAGTCTTTGAATATGTTTAAGGCAGAAGTAGATAATTTCTTGATAAGCAAAGGGCTGAAAGCTTATCAGGTGTAGGTGGTAATGTGAAGAAATCAGTTCAGCTATGAATTTATTGAATGGTGGAGCAGGTTCCAGGTGCTGAGTGGCCTACTCCTGCTTCTAATTCGTATGTTCCTATGTCTCCTCAGTCAGCAATGGCCTTCCAGGCATCAGGCACCCCTGGATCAGCAGCCTGATCAGCAGCCTGCCTCCATCCCAGCTGCAGGCACAGGGGTCACAGCTCGTAGAAGTACTCATAAACATATGAACCACAGCTAGACACAGTTGGAGATTCACAGGTGTATTAAATTTGCCCTTTATATTGTTCTCTGCAGTTTTGTCATAAATAGACTTCACATTCATTGTTGAAATGCTCATTCTTTCATGCCTGAGTTGTGAGATGCTGCCTTCACCCTTGCTCCCACAATGGGCTGCCAGTGTAGGCATGGGCCACGTTTGCTAAGGATCTCAGATGTGCCAGAGGGCATGGTGCAGTTGGCACTAGGCATGCAATCGAGAGAGAAAGGAGGCAACATGTTGAATACAATGAAGTGAGTTGTTATTCAGTTCACTTTGAGAGGCCATCATGGCAGCAGGAAGTAGGTATGTATGAGATTGTCTCTTGCCTCCCTTGCGTGTCTCTCAATGACCTTGGTCTCTGCTGCAAGGGAATCATCATCCAGTGGTGCCTGCTCATTAGCTTCCTCCACATCCTCCTCATCACATGAGGATTGATGAGCAATCATGTCCTCTTCATGCAAGGCCTCCCTGCTCTGCAGTGCTAGATTATGCAGAGCACAGCAGACCACCACAATATATGAGACCCTCACTGGGGCGTACTGCAGGGCTCCAATGGATCGATCCAGGCACCAGAATTTCATCTTCAGCAGCCCAGTGGCCTGCTCGATGGTGCTCGGGTGCAGCTGTGGCAAGTGTTGTACCTCTCCTCTGCTGCTGTTGAGGGTTTTTCACAGGCGTCAGTGGCCATATTTTCAATGCCCTTGTCCCTGAGAATCCATCCCTGAAGGCGAGCGGGGGCCTTAAAAAGTTGTGGCACCTGGGTCTGTTGAAGTATGTAGGCATCATGGCTGCTTCACAGGAAGTGGGCACACACCTACAAGAAATGCTTTTGGTTGTCGCAGACGAGTTGAATGTTAATTGAGTGGAAGCCCTTCCTTTTGATGAAAGCAGCTGGTTGTTTTGTCAGAGCCTTGAGGGCTCTGTGCAGTCGATGATACCTTGCACGTGGGGCAATCCAGCGATGGCCCTGAACCCAACTGCCTTCTCGGCCTGACTGTTATGGTTGGTCGGGTACAGCACACACTCGCCCACCCTCTTAAACAGGGTATTGGGTCACCTCCTTGATACAGCAGTAGGTTGCTGCCTGGGAGACCCCACACATGTCTCCGGTGGATCCTTGGAAAGAAGCAGAGGCATGGAAGTTGAGTGCCATGGTGATCTTCAGGGTCAAGGGCATTGGGTGTCCACCGAAGCCCATGGCGCATAAGTCAGTGACAGCCTCCCTGGAGAGTTGTAGTCTTCGTTGACACTGCCGCCCGGACATTTGGAGAACATAAGAATTAGAAGCAGAAGTAGGCCATTTGGTCCCCTTGAGCCTGCTCTGCCATTTAATAAGATCATGGCTGATCTGATTGTAGCCTTAACGCCACTTTCCTGCCTGCCCCCACTCCTATAACCCTTGACTCCCTTATAGATCAAAAATCTGTCTAACCCAGCCTAGACTATATGACCCAGCATCCACTGCTCTTTGGGAAACAGAATTCCAAAGATTAACAACCTTCTGAGAGAAGTAATTCCTCCTATCTCCGTATTAAATGGAGATTGCTTATTTTGAAACTGTGCCCCCTAGTTCTAGATTCCCCCACGAGGGGAAGCATCCTCTCAGCATGTACCCTGTCAAGCCCCCTCAGAATCTTATATGTTTTAATAAGATCACCTCTCGTCCTTCTAAACTCCAATGAGTATAGGCCCAACCAACCTTTCCTCATAAGACAATCCCTTCATCTCAGGAATCAGCCTAGTGAACCTTCTCTGAACTGTTTCCAATGCAAGTATATCTTCCTTAAGTTAGAAGACCAAAACTATACACAGTACCTAGGTGTGATCTCATCAATGCCCTGTACAGTTGCAGCAAGACTTCCCTACTTTTTATACTCTGTCCCCCTTGCAATAAATGCCAATATTCAATTTTACTTCCTAATTACTTGCTGTACCTGCTGTAACCTTTTGTGATTTATGTACAAGGCCAGCCAGATCCCTCTGTACTGCAACATCCTGCAGTCTCTCTCCATGTAAATAATATTCTGCTTTTCTATTCTTGCTACCAAAGTGGACAACTTTACATTATACTCAATCTGCCAATTTTTTGCCCACTCACCTAACCTATCTCTATCTCTTTGCAGACTCTTTGGGTTGGATTTAGTCGGGTCAGTGGGGCTCCTGTTGCTGGGGCAAAAAGGCAAGGAGAACCCCGCCTCAGCATTTTTACAGCTCCCTCGGCCCGTCCCTTTAAAGATGGGGATCCTGCCTCCAAGATCTGCTGGCCAATTAGAGGGCTGGTGGCTCAGTAGTATCGGTAGCGCCATTGGGAGCGGTAGCTGCTGCCGGTACTACAGTGGGCCTGGGAGCAGGCCCAGTGCTGGAGACCCAGAGAGAAGGTAAGTGAGGCGGGGTCACTGGGGCCACTCTGGCATGCCCCAGCAATGGAGGGGGGAGGATGGGCAAAGGGTGCGGGTGGTTGTTATGGGAGGTGGGTTGTTTGCTGCTGGGGGCACTCCATTGTCCATAGATTACCTGTGGAGGAGGTCCCCCCATATCTGCAGGGAGGTTGCCTTGTTTCATTGGGTGACCTCCTTGTGTGGCAGAGACTCCTCTGCTGCTGGCTTAAATTCCATCGGCAGTGGGAAGAGGCTAGTGATTGGCCACTTAAGGGTCTCAATTGCCCTCTGGGCGGGAAGGCCATCTTCTGCCTTTCCCACCCCTGACTTAAACACGTTGTGAAGGGAAGGCGATGGGTCCTCTGCCCCCCCACCCCCCGTCTCCTGTCATAAATCTGTGGGCACTCCCCAACACCCCCCCCGCAAATCTCCTAGCCAGTGGCTGGGGGGCCCATTAAATCCAGACCTTTGTCTCTTCCTCGCAGCTTGCTTTCCTACATATCTTTGTATCATCTGAAAATTTGGTTACAATACACTCAGTTCCTTCATCCAAGTCATTATATAGTTCAGAAATAGTTGATCCCTGTGATACTCCACTAGTTACAGTTTGCCAACCTGAAAATTACCCATTTATCCCGACTTGCTGGTTCCTTTTATTTAGCCAATCCTCTATCCATGATAATATATTACCCCAACACCATGAGCATTTATGTTGGGTTGTAACCATTTATGTGGCACCTTATTGAATGCCTTTTAGAAATCTAAATACACTATATCAAGTGCCAGCAATGACCATCTCCAACAAGAGGGAATCTAACCATCTCCCCTTGACATTCAATGACATTACCTCGCTGAATCCCCCACTATCAACATCCTGGGTGTTACCATTGACCAGAAACTGAACTGGAGTAGCCATATAAATACTATGGCTACAAGAGCAGGTCAAAGGCGAGGAATCCTGCAGCGAGTAACTCACCTCCAGACTCCCCAAAGCCAGTCCAAGGCACAAGTCAGGAGTGTGATGAAATACTCTCCACTTGCCTGGATGAGTGCAGCTCCAACAACACTCAAGAAGCTCGACACCATCCAGGACAAAGCAACCCACTTGATTGGCACCCCATCCACAAACATTCACTCCCTCCACCTCTGACGTACAGCGACAACAGTGTGTATCATCTACAAGATGCACTGCAGCAACACACCAAGGCTCCTTAGACAGCACCTTCCAAACCTGGGACCTCTACCGCCTAGAAGGACAACGGCAGCAAATGCATGGGAACACCAGCACCTGCAAGTTCTCCTCCAAGTCACACACCATCCTGACTTGGAACTATATTGCCGTTCCTTCACTGTCGCTGGGTCAAAATCCTGCAACTCCCTTTCTACCAGCACTGTGGGTGTACCTACCCCACATGGACTTATTGCAGTTCAGGAAGGCAGTTCACCATCAGCTTCTCAAGGGCAATTAGGGGTGGGAAATAAATGCTGGCCTAGCTAGCGATGCCCACATCCCATGAATGAATTTTTAAAAAGTCTACTCGTTCCCCTTTATTCACCCTGCAGGTTACAACCTCAAAGAAACGTAACAAATTTGTCAAACACGATTTCCCTTTCATAATACCATGTTGACTCTGCCTGATTGCATTATGATTTTCCAAATGTCCTGCTACCACTTCCTTAATAATAGATTGCAACATTTTCCCAAAGACAGGTGTTAGGCTACCCAGCCCATAGTTTTCTGCTTTCTGTCTCCCGCCTTTCTTGAATAGTGGTGTTATATTTGCTCTTTTCCAATCTGCTGGGACCTGACCAGAATCTCGTGAATTTTGGAAGATTGCAACCAATGCATCCACTATCTCTGCAATCACTTCTTTTCAGACCCTAGGATGCAGGCCATCAGGTCCAGGGGTGCTTTTATGTCTTCTACTGTGAAGACAGAGACAAAATACTTGCTCAAAGTCTCTGTCATTTCCTTGCTGCCCTTCATTAATTCCCCAGTCTAATCCTTTAAGGGACTAATGCTTAATTTAGCTACTGTCTTCCTTTTTATATATTTGTAGAAGCTTTTACTGTCTATTTTTATATTTCATGCTAGTTTACGCTCATATTCTAAATTCTGCCTCTTTATTATTTTTTAGTCATCCGCTGCTGGTTACTAAAGTTTTCCCAATCTTCTGGCCTACCACTAATCTTTGCAACATTGTTTGCCTTTTCTGTCAATTTGATACCATCCTTAACTTCCTTAGTTAGCCACAGATAGCGCATCCTTCTCATAGAGTCTTTTTTTCGAAATGGAAATATATCTTTGGGAATTAAGAAATATCTCCTCAAATGTCTGCCACTACTTATCTGCTGTCTTAACTTTTAACTTATTTTCTGAGTTTGCTTTAGCCAACTCTGTTTTCATACCCTTGTAATTGCCCAAACTTCTCACCCTCAAACTGAATATGAAATTCTAGCATGTTATGAACACTCTTGTCTAAGAATCCTTTACTATGAGACCATATGTTAATCCTATCTCATTACATCTACCAGGTCTAAAATAGCCTCCTCCCAGCTTGGTTCCAGAACATATTGTTCTAAGAAACTGTCCCTAATACACTTTATGAACTCATCCTGCAGGCTACCTTTGTCAATTTGATTAGTCCAGTCTACGTGAAGATTAAGATTGCCCATGATTATTGCAGTATTGGAGGAAGCTGAGGCAAGTCCGGTACACTGTCTGGCATGGGTATGCCCTTCTTGGCATGTCTGGCTGCTGCCACTCTCCTCTTGGAGCTTCATGGGCAGGCCCAGCTACATCCTAGCCCTCTCTCCGTCTGAACCGCTGGTGCATGGCATGAGGGTCAAGAAAGACTGGGTGTATGAGACCCATTCTAGTTGATCAGCAGCCCTCCTGGGCACTGTCCTTGCATAGACGAACTTGCATTGGCACCTTTCACTTTGCTACTCCCCTCAGATTATGTGCCAATGCCCTTCAGTGCCCACACTTCCATATAGCCCAGCACCCGAAATATAGCCCAACCATGCAGAGAGCTCAGCACTGCAGGCAGGTAATGACCTGTTCCCCTCCCTCTTCCCTTATCTACTGATCCCCATGGCTGCCTTCCTGCAGCATCACTGCAGCCTCACCTTGGTGTCACCACCTTTAAACGGCCAGAGATCAGAAGGCACATGATCCCCGTTTGCAATTAACAAAATTTAAAACCCCCAATAAAATCATGATCACTTCTATGCAAATGCATTACAACAAGCTGTTCAGCAATTTAAATGCCTGTCCCGCCATGCTGGGGTGGTGACCCTGCCTCCGAGCTTTCCTGCTGCTGATAAAATCCGGAACCAATGTTGTGACGTCTGGTTTCCAGGTGACGCGTCCATCCCTCTTTTTCAGCCCCCCACACCTCCACTCCCTTTCCTTCTGGCCACATAAAATTCATCCCCTTAAATGCACATTGGAGCAATTTATCATTTATAAGAGTGAAGAGGTGCACATCACCAATATGCACACTTCATCCATACTTCCATTAGTCAAGCAATTCCTTGGGACTCTTAAACTCATAAGAGTCAGAATCATCATGGACAAATGCAAGTTAATTAAGGAAAGCCAGCATGGATTTCTTAAGGGAAAATCATCTTTAGCTAACTTGCTGGAGTTTCTTGAGGAGGTAACAGAGAGGGTTGACGAGGGCAATGCAGTTGATGTGATGTACATGGACTTTCAAAAGGCGTTTGATATAGTGTCATACAACAGACTTGTGAACAAAGTTATAGTTCATGGAATAAAAGGGACAGTAACAACATGGATATGGAATTGGCTGAGTGACAGGAAACAAAGAGTAGTGGTTAATGGATGTTAATGGATGGCTGGTGGAAGGTTTGTAGTGGAGTTCCCCAGGGGTCAGTGTTGGGACACTTGCTTTTCCTGATATATATTAATGACCTAGACCTTGGTGTACAGGGCACAATTTCAAAGTTTGCAGATGATACGAAACTTGGAAGCATTGTGAACTGTGAGGAGGATAGTGCAGAATTTCAAAAGGACATACACAAGTTGGTGGAATGGGCAGACAGGTGGCAGTTGAAGTTCATTGCTGAGAAATGTGAAGTGATTCAATAGGAAGGTAGGAAGGACATGGAGAGACAATATAAAATAAAGGGTACAATTCTGAAGGGGGTGCAAGAGCAAAGGGACCTGGGTGTATATGTGCATAAGTCATTGGAGGTAGCAGGACAAGTTGAGAGAGTGCTTAATAAAGCATACAATATCCTGGGCTTTATTAATAGGGACATAGAATACAAGAGCAAGGAAGTTATGTTGAACTTATATAAGACACTGATTCGGCCTCAGCTAGAGTATTGCATCCAGTGCACACTTTAGGAAGGATGTGAAGGCATTGGAGAGCTTACAGAAAAGATTCACAAGAATGGTTCCAGGAATGAGAAACTTTTTTTTAATTCATTCATGGGATGCAAGTGTCGCTGGCTAGGCCAGCATTTATTGCCCATCCCTAATTGCTCTTAAGAAGGTGGCGGTGAACTGCCTTCTTGAACCGTTGCAATCCTTGGTTCAGTTATCAAGATAGATTGGAGAATTTAGGACTGTTTTCTTTGGGGAGGAGAAGGCTGACAAGTGATTTGGTAGAGTTGTTCAAAATCAAGGAGTCTGGACAGAGTAGAAAGGGAGAAACTGTTCCCACTGGTGAAAAGATCGAGGACAAGAGAGTACAGATTTAATGTAATTGGTAAGAGAAGCAAAAGTGACAGGGAGAAAAACTTCTTCATGCAGTGAGTGGTTAAGGTCTGGAATGCACTGCCTGAGAGTGTGGTGGAGGCGGGTTCAATTGAAGCATTCAAAAGGAAATTAGACAGTTTGTTATATGAAAAGGAAGAATGTGCAGGGTTATGGGGAGAAGGCAGGGGAATGGCACTAGGTGAGTTGCTCTTTCGGAGAGCTGGTGTAGACAAAATGGGCCAAATGGCCTCCTTCTGCACTGTAACAATTCTGTGATTCTGTGATCAGAGATCTAATAGACCATATCAATATCTGTACAAACTCCTCCTCCTAAGAATCCAATATGCCATTAATAAGAAAAATATTTTTTTTCATATATTGCAAAGCAATTAATTTGTGTTTTGACATGAAGTTTTCCTTTAACAAGATCCCCTTTTTTGGACTTTGAGGTACAAAGCAGTTCAGACAGGTTTGCCTTATTAATCACATACAGTTGCCACTGAGTCAATCACCCACCATTTGAATCTCCACCAAATATTAAATTACAGGAAAGGTAATAGTCCAATCCAAGAGGGACAGATTTAAGGTAATTGGCAAAAGAAGCAATGGTGACATTGGGATCTGGAATGCATCACCTGGGAGTGTGGTGGAGTCAAGTTTAATCGAGGTATTCAAAAGGGAATTGGATTGTTATCTGAACAGGAGGAATGTACAGGCCTACAGGGCAAAGGCTGGGGGAATGGCTTTTTTGGATAACCAGTGCAGACATGATGAGCTGAACGGCCTCCTTCTGTGCTGTAACAGTTCTGTGATTCTGTGATTCAATTATCAGAAACAAGTAATAATCCAGGTTAAGTAGTTAAATAAATCCATATGAGACATTGACCCCTAAAAGTAACCGCACAGTAATACCAACAGCAGAGATCATTGGAAAGTGGCCTAATTGACTTAAAAAAAGGAAGTCTAGTTTCACTGAGCAGGAGGTAAATTTGATCATGGAAGAGAATTATAGCCAGAAGCGGTGTGATCTTTGGCACTGGCCTTAATCCACCTACTTCACACACCAGAAGGGTGCTCATCAGTTCAGTACAAGTTCCAGAAATAAATGAAACTGCAACAAGATCAGGAAATATATTTTAAAATGTTGAGATAACTGTCAAAAAAATGAGGTCTCTCACCAAATCAGGAGAGTAACTGATAAGAATTTTGTACAATTGAATGTAGTGGCATTGGTGGAAATTATTGGCGAGAAATTCATGTACCCATTTTGTAGGCATGAGGTTCACAATTTGTGAACTGCCTATGTCTGTTCAGATCGAGGTAGCCAACACGCAAATTTTATGTCCTCACCTTATCTGAATGATTGAAGCATTGGCTTGAGCGGCTCCCGCACTGCTTTGCACTCCTGACCGTTGTCTGTAACCCCTGCTCACAGCAGGAGGATTCTGCAGCAGTGTTTGCAGACTATGTGGTAAAGCCAGCCTGCTAATTTTAAAGGCAGGCTGTATCTTAAAGGGAATCTGTAGAAAAATATTGCTGCAATGTGAATTATTGCAAAGTGAATGTCAGGGCATACAGATGGAGCCATAGGGACGGATGCAGCACAAGAGGCATTAGTAGCGCAGGTGGACAGGAGGAAAGATGCCATAGGTCCATTGGGGGGTGGGGGGGAAGGGGGCAAGAGGATCCTCAAGGATCATTCTCAGAAAGGAGTGGGAGCAGATGACCAGGGAGTTCACCTCCCAGAGTCTGGACCCGAGGACCTGGCAGCAAGCACACAATGACCTCACATGAGTGGTCAACATCAGGGAATGCATCTTCACATAACATCTCCTACCCATCACAACACCAGGCAGCATGGTCCAGATGAGAAGTATCCCAGGCTGTTATATGAGGCAAGGGAGGAGATAGCAGGGGCTCTGACACAAATTTTCAAATAGAAACATAGAAAAATAGGAGGAGGAGTAGGCCATTCGGCCCTTCGAGCCTGCTTTGCCATTCAATACAATCATGGCTGATCATCCAAACTCAGTACCCTGTTTTTGCTTTCTCCCCATATCCCTTGATCTCTTTAGCCTCTCTGACCACAGAAGAGGTACCAGAAGATTGGGAGACAGCGAATGTGGTACCATTATTCAAAAAGGGTAGCAGGGATAAACCAGGTAATTACAGGCTGGCGAGTCTAACATCAATGGTTGGGAAACGATTGGAAAAAGTTCTGAGGGACAGGATTACTCTCCACTTGGTGAGGCAGGGATTAATCAGGAATAGTCAGCATGGCTTTGTGGGGGGGCAATCATGCCTAACTAACTTGATTGAATTTTTCGAGGCAGTGACTGGATGTGTAGATGAGGGTAAAGCAGTAGATGTGGTCTACATGGGCTTCAGTAAGGCTTTTGATAAGGTCCCACATGGGAGATTGGTTAATAAGGTAACAGCCCGTGGGATCCAGGGCAATTTGGCAAATTGGATCCAAAATTGGCTCAGTGGCAGGAGGCAGAGGGTGATGGTCGAGGGTTGTTTTTGCGAGTGGAAACCTGTGACTAGTGGTGGACCACAGAGATTGGTGCTGGGACCCTTGCTGTTTGTAGTGCACATTAATGATTTAGACATGAATATTGGAGGTATGATCATTAAGTTCACAGATGACACGAAAATTTGTGAGGTTGTAAATACTGACGAGGAAAGCCTTAGATTACAGGACGATATAGATGGGCTGGTAAGATGGGCAGAGCAGCAGCAAATGGAATTTAATCCTGAGAAGTGTGAGGTGATGCATTTTGGGAGGACTAACAAGGCAAGGGAATATACAATGGATGGTAGGACCCTAGGAAGTGCAGAGGGTCAGAGGGACCTTGGTGAAATTGTCCATAGATCACTGAAGGCAGCAGCACAGGTAGATAAGATGGTTAGGAAGGCATAAGGGATAGTTGCTTTTATTAGCGAGGCATAGAATACAAGAGCAGGGAGGTTATGATGGAGCTGTATAAAACGCTAGTTAGGCCACAGCTGAAGTACTGTGTACAGTTCTGATCGCGATTCTATAGGAAGGATGTGATTGCACTGGAGAGGGTGCAGAGGAGATTTACCAAAATGTTTCCTGTGCTGGAGCATTTCAGCTATGAAGAGAGACTGGATAGGCTAAGTTTGTTTTCCTTAGAGCAGAGAAGGTGGAGGGGGGGACCTGATTGAGGTATACAAAGTTATGAGGAGCATAGATATGGTAGATAGGAAAAAACTTTTTCCCTTAGCGGAGAGGTCAATAACTTGTGGAATAGATTTAAGGCAAGGGGCAGGAGGTTTTGAGGGGATTTGAGGAAACATTTTTTCACCCAGAGGGTGGTTGGAATCTGGAATGCACTGCCTGGAGAGGTGGTAGAGGCAGGAACCCTCACAACATTTAAGAAGTATTTAGATGAGCCCTTGAAACGCCATAGCAAGGCTATGGGCCAAGTGCTGGGAAATGGGATTAGAACAGTTAGGTGCATGATGGCCGGCACAGACATGGTGGGCCGATGGGCCTGTTTCTGTGCTGTATAACTCTATGACTCTCTGACTGTATGACTCCCACGCCGCTCAATGCACCACACCTCCATCACTGACCCAACCACACTCCCTGGCACTCAGGACTCAGGCCTACCATCCAGATACTCCACTTCGACCTCACACACTTACCAATGCTGCCAGCCTCATACCTACCTCTCACTGCTCCACATATCTCCAGCCAGTCAGCTGCGGCAGGTACATCACGCAAACACAGTGCGACACAATCATTGACATTGTGTTCTCTCTCTGGCAGGACAAGTTGGCACACAATAGAAGAGAGCAGAGCAGGACTTTCAGGGGACATGAATGCCTGCATCTCCTGAGCTCTATGGAGGAGATTATTCGCTGCATCACAATGACGGCTACCACAGGACTCGCAGTATCTGATGTTGTTGACAGCATTGAGGATGACGGCAATTTCCTGTCTTATGTCTTTTCCCAACTCCAGCACACCCTCATCTTGCTATTTGGCATGATAAGCAAGCTGCTGATGGTGGGATCATGGATCTCTTATTTTCCATCCCACAGCCTCCCACCCCACCCACCCACCCCTCCCCCACCAACCTTTTGCAGCCTTTGTGTGGACATGTCACCAAATCTTCTTGGCCCTCCTGTCAGGATGCAGCAACACACTCTGGAAAATCCAGATCAATGAGAGGGGCCGCAATTCTACAAAGTTCTAAATTGTGGGAAGGCAAATTTTGTGAAGTTGAGAGGTGATCTGGCGCAAGTGAACTGGATACAGCTACTTGAAGGAAAATCAGTGGCAAACCAGTGGGAGGCATTCAAAAACGAGATTCTACGGACACAGTGTAGACACAAAGAAAAAGAGTGGTACTGCCAAATCGAGAGCCCCCAGTTATCTAGAGGCATGCATAGTAAGATAAAGCAGAAAAAGAAAGCTTATGACAGTCACAAAAAACTTAATACTTTAGAAAGCCTAGAGGAGTATAGAAAGTGCAGGGGTGAAGTAAAAAAGGAAATTAGGAAAGCAAAGAGAGAGCATGAAAAATATTGGCAAGTAAAATCAAGGAAACCCGAAGATGGTTTATCAGTACATTAAGAGTAAGAGGATAACTAAGGAAAGGGTAGGGCCTATCAGAGATGTACAAGGTAACTTATGTGTGGATGCAGAAGATGTGGGCAGGGTTCTTAATGAGTACTTTTTCTGCTTCAGAAAGGAGAGGGATGATTCAGACATTGTAGTCAAAGAGGAGGAGTATGAAATATTAGATACGATAAGCATAATGTGAGACGAAGTACTAGAGGGTCTGACGTCCTTGAAAGTAGATAAATCACCAGGGCCAGATGGATTGTATCCCAGGCTGTTAAAGGAAGCCAGGGATAGCGGACGCTCTGAGGATCATTTCCAAATCCTCACTAGATACAAGCGAGGTACCAGAGGATTGGAGGTCTGTGAAAGTTGTACCATTGTTTTAAAAGGGTGCGAGGGATAGGCCAAATAATTATAGGCCGGCCAGTCTGACCTCAGTGGTGGGAAAATTACTAGAATAAATTCTGAGAGATAGCATAAACTGTCACTTAGAAAAGCATGGATTAATCAGGGATAGTCAGTATGGATTTGTTAAGGGAAGGTTGTGTCTTACTAAATTGAATTTTTTGAAGAAGTAACAAGGAGGATTGATGAGGGTAGTGCAGTGGATGTTGTCTACATGGATTTTAGTAAGGCATTTGACAATGTCCCACATGGCAGACTGGTCAGAAAAGAAAAAGCCCATGGGATACAGAGGAATGTGACAGGTTGGATCCAAAATTGGCTTAGTGACAGGAAACAAAGGGTAATGGTCAATGGATGTTTTTGCGAATAGAAAGCAGTTTCCAGTGGCATTCCACAAGGCTCTGTGTTGGGTCCCGTGCTGTTTGTGGCATATATTCATGATTTGGACTTAAATGTGGGAGACATGATTGGGAAATTTGCAGATGACACAAAAATTGGCCGTGTAGTTGATAGTGAGGAGGATAGCTGTAGAGTCCAGAATGATATCAATGGATTGGTTGAGTGGGCAAAAAAGTGGCAAAAGGAATTCAATCTGGAGAAGTGTGAGGTAATGCATTTGGGGAGGGCAAACAAAGCAAGGGAATACACAATAAACGGGAGGATATTGAGAGGGGTAGAGGAAGTGAGAGACCTTGGAGTGCATGTCCACAGGTCCTTGAAGGTGGCAGGACAGGTAGATAGAGTGGTGAAGAAGGCAGATGCAATGCTTTCCTTTATTGGCTGAGGTATAGAATACAAAAGCAGGGATGTCATACTGGAACTGCATAAAACACTGGTTAGGCCACAGCTGGAGTATTGCATACAGTTCTGGTCACCGCATTACAGGAAAAGCATAATTGCTCTGGAGAGAATACAGAAGAGATTTACAAGAATGTTGCCTGTGCTTGAAAATTGTAGCTATGAGAAAAGATTGGATTGGCTAGCGTTGTTTTCCTTTAAACAGAGGAGACTGAGGGGTGACTTAATTGAGGTGTACAAAATTATGCAGGGCCTAGGGAGAGTAGACAGGAAGGACCTGTTTCCCCTAGCGGCGAGGTCAATTACAAGGGGGCACAGATTTAAGCTGATTGGTAAAAGGATTAGAGGAGCCGTGAGGAAAAGCTTTTTCACCCAGAGGGTGATGGGTATCTGCAATTCTCTGCCCAGATCGGTGGTGGAGGCAGAAACCCTCAACATTTAAAAGGTACTTGGACCTGCACCTGAAGTACTGTAACCTGCAAGGCTACAGGCCATTTGCTGGAAGGTGGGATTAGAATGGGCACTAGTTCTTTCACCTGGTGCAGACATGAAGGGCTGAATGGCCTCTTTCTGTGCCATAACTTTTCTATGGCTCTATGGTTCTTTATAAGTTCACGGCAGGGCCCATCTTACAGCTTCATTTTTTTTGTTGAGTATGGAACATGGGCGGACCCTGCCTGGACATTCGTTGCTCAAATTTAGCATTCTGGCATCAGATCAGCCAGTTGGGCCATGTGACATTGGAATAACACCGAATCAGACCCTTCCAATACATAGTAATATTCCTGTGATGCACCTGTGGCATCCTTATCCTGGCAGAATGCCATGCAGTCTGCACAGGAAGCAGCCAACAACATGGGGGACAATGGTAGTGCCATGAGGCAATTTCTTGGACAGTGACTGTAAAGTTTTATAGCCTAAGGTCACTGCAAGGTGCCACAAATACAAAGGTGGGAGCACAGCCACTGAACCCAGCTTTTGGTATTGAGTATCATTTTCAATTGTGACTTTCAATTGTGACTCTCAGATTGTGAGCAGGTGCTTACTTGCATACACTCTCTTGCTTTTGAAACATTTTGGAACCTCATAAAGGTTTAAAACACTTGTTGGATTTGATATTCTTTTGATCTTACAAGGAAAGAGTGATGCACTTTATCAATGCACTGAATATAAAGGAAGAGGGAAGTAGCTCATACTGGCCATGTCTCGTATTGATTTGAAAAGTATTCTGCATCAAATAAGTGATGGCAGTTGTTAATTTCACCACCATAAACATTGAATAACCCTGGAAGTTCTCTCAAGTGGCTTATGGCTTACATAGGGTAGCTATTTGGTAACTTGCTAAGATTGTAGTGATGCAAGGTAGAAGCTGCTGAACTCCTCACATGGGTCAGCTATGCATTGCTTGCTGAGGCAAAATAATTTTTCACTCGTCCAGAAATATGATTGTCAGGTGATACTGTCTACTTTAAGGGCAGAATGCCTCCTCCTCCTCTCCTTCCTTTTACAGAGTAAGAATTCCTCTGGTCACTCTATGTAAATACATCTGTGAAGAATTTCTGTATTCAGTATTTTCATTGAAGTTGGAAACATGTTTGATTTACAATTTTTTGGTTTATAATGGGTTTACTATTTTACTAGAAATGCTAGAAAAAATCTTCATGCCTGCATTTACAATGTCACTGCACATATTGACGACAGGAAGTTTTATTTCCATCTGCCGGACATATAAAAAATATTTTTTCTTGGTTACCGCAGTGTATTTTGTACTTAGAAGTGTGGCCTCTCATATCTTCTCTGTGACAAAAATATTGGTCTTAATATTGACAGGGGTGGTTTTCTTGTGTTGGGGTGGTGGTGGTGCACGGAGGTTCAGATTAGATTATGATTAGAGAGAGATTAGATTAGAGATACAGCACTGAAACAGGCCCTTTGGCCCACCGAGTCTGTGCCGAACATCAACCACCCATTTATACTAATCCTACACTAATCCCATATTCCTACCAAACATCCATACCTGTCCCTATATTTCCCTACCAACCTACCTATACTAGTGACAATTTATAATGGCCAATTTACCTACCAACCAACCTGCAAGTCTTTTGGCTTGTGGGAGGAAACCGGAGCACCCGGAGAAAACCCACGCAGACACAGGGAGAACTTGCAAACTCCACACAGGCAGTACCCGGAATCGAACCCGGGTCCCTGGAGCTGTGAGGCTGCGGTGCTAACCACTGCGCCACTGTGCCACTGTGCCGCCCCACTTGGGAACCCGAAAGTCCGGGTTTGCTATGGAGTTTTGACTCCACAGTATGTGTATATTTTTTTTAACAGGACCCCTACCTGAAAGCCTACCTGATTGACAGGCTTGCCTCCCAGTCAGGTAGGGAGAGCTTCAGAGTAGACCACAGTCTCAGATAAGGTCCCTGCAACAGCTAGTACGAGCATGGGTGGGTGGGGCTCCTGTCCCGGGGAGACAGGTACAATCCCCGACCCCAGGGAGGGGTGCAATCCCCAATTGCTGGGTGTGGTGGTGAGGAGGGAATGAGGGAAGATGGGAGAGAAGCAGGTAAACTTGGTGGACCGGACAGAAGGATACCGGGGGAAGCACCCCTGCTCCTTCTGGCCTACAAGCAGTACTGTAAAGGCACTTAACCTTTCCCTGAAAGCTGTCCTCATGTCTCTTGAGCTGCAGGGTTCTCTAAAGCCTAGAAGATCTAGCCTCACTATAACTAGTCAACCTGCCTCCTGGGAATGGGTTGCCCATTCCCTCTCCCACCTCCATTAAACCTGGAAGTGGGTGGTTGGTGTAAGGTTTGACCCTAACCCACTAGTTTTTGGGTATTAAAATTACATCCATCATAACTTCAAATTGGTCTACCTTTTAAAAAAAATCTTAGATCAGTGAGTTACAATAAAATATGTTTTTGAAAATAGCACATGAGGGCAGATTTGAGCCACATTTAGTTTGGAAATTTCTAAATTTTAAGATGAATTTGTTTTTAATACATCTTTTTAGAATCTTTATGTTATTGACTGAAATTCTGTCATAAAGAAATGCAAAATGTTTTGAAAATCAAGGATTTTTTTAATTTAAAAAATATAATACTGAGCTACATTTGTTGTCTTCGAAAGAGTTTAAGCATAAACATGTGGACAAGTTACATTCAATCTACAATGCCTACACACTGCTTGTATGTATGAAGTGGATAGATAGTTCTAACTCCCATTAACTATGCTCCCAGTCCAGATTTCTTTTTGTGTATGTAATTGTCAGCTTCTTCTATGCTATTCCTTAACTCAGCATCGTAATTATGAATCTACGCCAATTCAACTACGACTCATTTAATGAAGAGGGAGAACTTCAAATATGCCCCTTCACATAAACATGACCACACAAATCTGGCAATGGTTCAGTAAAGGGGCTGCAGTATTCATATATGCAAAGACGAAAGTATAATTTATGTCTGAGCAGAAATTCAATTTAGATGTAATTTACAATGAATTAGCACAAGCATCCCGAACAATACTGGTTGTCATTTCCACCAGCTTTACTTTGACAATAAACTTCACCAAGAAAATGTTACAGTGCTCAATTTGTACAATTAATTCTCAGCTGTGGCTCAGACGGTAGCACTTTTACTTTTGAGTCACAAGGTTGTGGATTCAAGTCCCACTCCAGGACTTGAGCACAAAAATCAAGGCTGGCATTCCAGTGAGGAATTGCTGCACTGCCAGAGGTGCTGTCTTTTGGTTGAGACATTAAACTGTCTGCCTCTCAGGTGAATGTAAACAGTCCCATAGCAGGCATTCAAACAAGAGGAGGGGAGTTAGCCCTGGTGTCCTGGCCAATATTTATCCCTTAATTAACATCACAAGATACAAATTATCTGGTCATTATCACATTGCTGTTTGTGGGAGCTTGCTGTGCACATATATAGCTGCTGTGTTTCCTACATTACACCAGTGACTGCACTTCAAAAGTATTTAATTGGCTGTAAAGCACTTTGAGACATCTGGTGGTTCTGAAAGACGCTATATAGGTGCAAATCTTCCTTTCTGTCTCTCTCTTTCTCCTTCAGTGCATACTTATAAATATAACACCATTACATGTATTTATAAAGTTGCATTTTAATACAACTTTCATCATTATAACTGAAGAGATAGGAACTCTTCTTACATGATAGCACAAAAGGTGCACCACCTAAAACAAATTTATACCCTAATAATTTCAAAAAGTATCAACCATTTGTTTAGAAAGATCATTCAGCTCCATAGGAATATTAGGATTATCTGCAGATAAATAAGAAAAATCTCAGTCCCCTGGTAACAAGTCTACCCCTGGCTCCAATAATAAGTCAGTGTGGTTGCTTAGTCATCAACAATACCCTGGAACACTGTGGACCTGTTTGTATCAGTTTATCACATTTGTCATGGAGTGTTGACTTGGTTCCAATCGTCCATTATTAGGTGTATCATCTCGGAGCCAACTTCACCACCAAAGAGACCTTATTTACTTCCCCTGCAAGGATGCTAGTCACTCTTTGGTCAACATCACCTGAAGCCGAGGCACACTCAATTTGGAAGGTATCAATGAGTTCAAAAAGGTAACAGAGAGCAAGTCACTGATCACAGATGAAAGGCACAGATGCAATAAGTGTGGAAGGACTGGCTATTATTGACAGAGGTACAATTTACTATTGTCTTTGCTGAGTTGCTTTATGATTTTGATCTCGCAAGACCATCATGCTGCTTCATGAGCATGAACGGCTGAGCAAATGGTTTGCATTATTATCTGAGACAATGCAAGTTGGTCTGGGTGCTATTTCGGATACTGCCAATCAGTTGAACAATGTCATCCAACATATTGTCCACTCTGCAGTCTGTCATTGAGAAGCATACAGGATCAGTGGCTTCTGTAAGGGACACCACATCCACATAGCTTGCAAACAGAGTTGGAATATTTCACTGGAATGTTAATACCAAAATTCTTATAGAGATCTTGTGACAGTGCAATGATCTGTCCTCAAGCAGATCAGGAGCTTCAGTCAGGACTCATGCTGAAGAATCAAAACAGGCAGGTGGCTCTCAATCTGCTGTCAGTCATTTGCCTGCATTTCCCTCTGGACGAGTATCAGCAGAAACATCCCAAAGAATGCAGAACCCTACAGCCAGAATAGGAGAGGTATTCCTTGCACACAGACCAGTCATATGAGTCTACAGCTTGTGGTGGTAAATGACCAGCAAAATCACAAAAGTCATTTGGTGACATCTCAGGAAACCTCAGTGCTTCATCCTACTGGTAGGACATTGTTTAGGTGTAGTGCACAAGAAAGAGTATGGAGTGCTAGTACTCTTACATCAATAAAAGCAAATGTGCAACATGGTGAAAAGTGCATCCAAATATTCATGTGTAAAATTAAAGGCAGAAAAGGGTTTTACATAGCAATGGGGAAGAAAACACTTAGGCCCCAAACTTTCTTCGAGCTAGAGGTGAACTCTCAATGTAACTCAACCAGGTGTACCATTTAAGGCCAGGAATTTGAGTACAACCGGGTCATAGACCTGAAACATTAACTCTGTTTCTCTCTGCACAGAAGCTGCCAGACCTGCTGAGTATTTCCAGCACTTTCTGTTCTTATTCCAGATAAGCTAGGTCCTGAACCAAGCCATTACTTTCCTAAGGGTTTATCTTGTTGCAGCATTGCTGCAGCAAGCATGTGTAGCTTTTTGAATTGCAATAATATGGTAATGTACTACAATATTTCTGCTAAGTTGCTAAGGGCCAACATTACATTATCTCTTTCCCCTTGAACATTTGGGGAACCCATGATTCCCTCACAACATGTATATCATGAGAACTCCCCAGAAAACAAGCACTAACCTTGTGTAATTTTTGGCTGTACCTAAATATCATCAGAATATTGAGGAAATCATGAACCTTTTAGGTGATGAAAGGGAGGGCACTGCATGGATGATGAAGTTTTTTTTATTCATTCAGGGATGTGGGCGTCATTGGCTAGGACAGCATTTATTGCCCATCCCTAATTGCCCTTGAGAAAGTGGTGGAGAGCTGCCTTCTTGAACTACTGCAGTCCATGTGGGTTAGGTACACTCACAGTGCAGTAGGAAGGGAGTTCCAGCAACAGTGAAGGAACGACAATATAGTTCCAAGTCAGGATGGTGTGTGGCTTGAAGGGGAACTTGCAGGTGGTTGTGTTCCCATGCATCTGCTGCCCTTGTCCTTCTAGGTGGTAGAGGTAGCAGGTTTGGAAGATGCTGTCTAAGGACCCTTGGTCTGAAGCTGCAGTGCATCTTGTAGATGGTACATATCGCTGCCACTATGCGTCGGTGCCTGGAATGACCCAGTTGTGTAGAAGTTTAGTGCAGTGATGAATTTCACTCTTGCTGATGTTGTCATCTGGATGTTGCTCCTTGGTTGAAGGTCTGGTTCCAGGAATTACCATTGGTCTGAATTTGTGCAGCTGTTAAACTGCATCCTCTTTGCACACTGTTTCTTAATGAGGTCAAGTTAGGTGACATTTTGGAGGTACTTACACTGCATTGGGTGGTACCCAGTATAAACTGTCCTCAACCTATGGCCTTAAACCTCCCTGCTTGTGGTTCGTACAGTATTTCTCCTCTTCCTCCTCCTCCAAAACTTTGACAAACTATTTTCTCAAGAGTTAGTAAGTCCCACTGCCAGGAGCGAAAGTGGGAACCGACGCCATGCAGGCCGGCAGCAGGACCCTGGATGGCATTTTACCGCCCTCGGCCAATTATTACGCCAATTGAGAATGGCAGCCGCTTCCCAGAACTGTTGGCCCAATCAGAGGACCAGCAGTTCAGCAGCCTCAGCAGTGCCACCCATGATGAGGTGCTCTCAAAGACACGTTTGTTTATGCACAGTGCCGGGGCCAGGCAGGCAGGCCCCGTCAATCCAGGGTGCACACCATCCAGCAGCAGTGCTGTAGCCATGGGAGTGGCAATTGCTACCAGGGGGCCCTGGAGCGGCCATAAAGGAGGCCCCCGCCCCCCGCCGCTGGAACCTGCTGGGAGGCTGCCAGGATTTACCAGGCGATCTCCTAATGCCAATGAGCACTGGAAGTGGCCATTAATTGGGCACTTAATTGGTATAATTGGTCACCCAAAGGGCAGCCATGCTGCTGAGATTCCTGCCGCTATAAATATGCCATGATGGCAGAAAGGTGCAGGCTCCCCTCCCAACGCCTTCTGATGCAATGTTATGAGGCCACCCGCCTCCTGACCCATCTCCAGTCTGTCACATCTCAGGCTGAAATGAATCACACTTGAAATCACAGCTTTAACTTTAACAAAGGTTTAACAAGAGTTTTATTAAAACTTCTGTAGAGTTCTGTTCACTGTTCTCATTACAGCAGCATAAGCTTATCTGACCTGACAACAACCCCCAGGTCAGGTGTTTTCTCTAAAGCACAAAGCTACTTTCAGTTTCCCTTCCAAGTACCATATATTCTCTCATATTCAAGTCCACATATACAATCATGAAACAGAGGGCTGGTAAAAATTAAACCCAATATGACAGCCATGTTTCAACGTATACCAAAAAATTTGTCTTTTAGCTCTTCACTCAGCACGACTGATCTATTGGCTCCCTTCAGCTTTAGTACTAAATTTAAATCAGATCAGTTAATACAATGGAGAAATAAAGCAAATCCTGAATAAATTGGCACATTCAATCGCCACTTAAAAAATAACTAACAAGTTAAAAGAAACACTAGTGTCAGGACTGTACATTATTTTGTGTTTGGTGATATTTTATTCCTGGAGCAATTTTGGGAATGTGGGTAAAAATATGCTAACATTACATTAATACTAATATGTCAAATTACTAATCCTTAAAATGTAATTGGCATGTGTGCTAATTTTAATACACAGAATAATCAAACATCCAATGAAGCATTTATCCACAGAACAATCAGACAATATTAAGGCTTATGATTTGATTTTCATGCTACTAAGTGTGCTAGAAGCTCATATTTTCTTTATAGCAGCAAGATTTCACACTTTTCCAATCCTAAAAAATTATGTAGTGAATTTTTGCCTCCAGCAGGAAACCAACAGAGGGTGGATGAGGTGAGAACAACTGCCACCTGAGGAGTCATCTGGGACCCATGCCCATTTCTGGGTCATCCCTCATTTGCATGGCTAAGTCAAGCTGCCAGGATCATGCTTCTCCAGGATTTGCACCAATCTCCAACCAAAGTTAATGTTAAAAATCAGAAAAATTCTCACAACATTTTAATCCACTATTTTTCACTTTCTGGGGCATTTCCCGAAAAATATGGCTCATTTAGTGCTACCTCACCATCATTTCTCTCGACTCATCCACCATTGCTAAATTCTCAGACCGCTTATCCAATATCCAGTACTGGATGAGCAGAAATTTCCTCCAATTAAATATTGGGAAGACTGAAGCCATTGTTTTTAGTCCCCACTCCAAACTCCGTTCCCTAGCTACTGACTCTATCCCTCTCCCTGTCAACAGTCTGCGATTAAGCCAGTCTGTTCGCAACCTTGCTGTCACATTTGACCCCAAGATGAGCTTCTGGCCTCATATTTGTGCCATCACTAAGACTGCCTAATTCCACCTCTGTAAAATTTCCTGTCTTCACCCATGTCTCAGCCATCTGCTGCTGAAACCCTCAGCTATGCCTTTGTTACCTCTGGACTTGACTATTCCAATGCACTCCTGGCTGGTCTCCCACATTCTACTCTCCGCAATTGCCCATGTCTTAACTCGCACCAAGTCCCGTTCCCCAATCACCTCTGACCTACATTGGCTCTTCGTCAAGCAACATCTTGATTTTAAAATTCTCATTGTTATTTTCAAATCCCTCCTTGGCCTTGCCCCTTCCTATCTCTGTAATCTCCTCCAGCCCTACAACTCTCCAAGATATCTGTGCTCCTCTAATTCTGGCCTCTTCTGCATCCCTGATTTTAACTATTCCATCATTGGTGGCTGTGCCTTCAGTTGCCTAGGCCCCACGCTCTGGAATGCCCTCTCTATAGCTCACCGCCTCTCCACCTCACTTTCCTCCTTTAAGATGCTCCTTCACACCTACCTCTTGGAATTTAGAAGATCTTAGTCATCTGTCCTAATATCTCCGCATGTGGCTTGGTGTCATACTTTGTTTTATAATGCTCCTGGGAACTGCTTAGGGACATTTTATCACATTAAAGGTGTTATGTAACTATAAGTTGTTGTATTTACATTCAGCTACATTTGTTGCAAACCATTTTTATAAACAACTCACAAAAATATGATGAAATAAATCACTCATTTATTCATATTTTTAAAATGGCAGTAGTATAGATTTCTAACATTAGATTCCCACATTCCTTCATTGATAGTGAAAATCATCGTTATAATGTATTGCAACGTAATGTGACATTTCCTGTTGTTTTCTTTGAGGGATTAAAGTGGCTGGAATCAACCACAAGTTAGCTAAATTGGATATTAGCTTGACAATAGGGAAAGGCAATGATAAATGGCAAAAGCTGTATCAGGAAGGTAGTAATTCCACAGGAATTTGTCTTCAGTTGCCTGCTGTTCAGACCATTTACAAATGATAAGGAAAAGAGGACCTCCAGTTTGGTGATGACCACAAATGATTGTATCGCCAAGTGATCAATGAAAGGCAGATTGATTACACTCAATCAGATCTGGGGGAATAATTAGTAAGCTAAAGATTGGTACATTAAGCAAGACAGTCTACAAGTGTTCACATTGATTGGTGCTATTTTGAGATAGTTGAGTGAATTGCAGGACTGAATAAAGCTCACTTACCTGAGAATACATATTCAAGTGCCTTCGCATACAAAGTTTAAAATTGCATTTTTGGTGAAGGGGAAGTAAACAGATTCCCTGCACAGTCATTACTGAGATTGTACCTGATGCAGAGAAAATGAGGATTCCTCCCAGACAATACTCTCAATGAAGGAGGTTATAAGAAATATATCAAATTATTAATGTAACCAAAAGGGCAATTAGGGATGGGCAATAAATATTGGCATAGCCAGCTACACCCACAAACAAATAAAAAAAATGATTTTTAGAAAACAGAAATGGACATTTGTGTTTTGCATTTAGGGTGAGGAGAAGGTCTCAGTCATTATCATAAGGACCCCAGAAGTCCAACAAAAAAGAAAGAACTTGCATATGTCTATATATACACATATATATATATATAAAAGATCATTATCACATTCCTTGGGATGTTTCAAAGCGTGAGGTGTCCTAAAGTGTTTTCCAGCCCATGCTTTATTTTTAAGGCACAGTTGTTATGTGGTCAAGCGGAGCTGCCAGTTGGTGTACAGTGAAGTCCTATAAACAGAAACTGAATGACTGATCAGATAATTTATATCTGATGATGTTGGTTGGTCAGAGAGGAATGTTAGCCAAGGCACTGGAATAATTTCTTGCTTTTATAAAATAGCATTGTAGACCTTTCACATGTTGTTCATCCTTTGAGGCGACGATGACCATGTCCATCATATAGGGTGTTTAGTAGGATTCCAGTGGGTATGTAGGTGGCTGCTAATGCTGATGTGCAGCTGGAATGTTCTACTGCAAATAGGGCAGGATACTGCAGATGATAGCGTTTTGGATGAGCTGCTGGCTCAGTATTTCTTCTCTTTGCATTTTCTCTCTGCCTCTGATATGCACTTGCTTTCGAAGGAGGTCTCACCCTTTTTATTTGGTTGTGCCAGGTGCAGTGATCCTGGGTGAGCTTCTGTCAGTACTCAGGGTCAATATCAAAACTCCTAAACGAAGCTTCAGAGTGTCCTTGTATCAATTTCTTTGACTGTCATGAGAGCACACCCCAGACTCAAGCTCTCCATAGAAGATTTGCTTTGGTAAACGAGTGTCAGGCATTCTGCTTACATGACCAGTCCAACTCAGTTGTGACTGTTTTACTATGGTGTGGATGCTTGGCATACCAGTTCTGGTGAGCACCTCATTGTCTGGTATTTTGACCTGCCACCTGATATTTAGAAGCTTCCAAAGGGAGCTCAAGTGAAAGTGGTTCAGCTTCTGGGCTTGATGCTGGTACACAGTCCAAGTCTCATATATGTAGAGCAGAGTAGGAAGGATCATTGCTCTATAGACTTTCAGTTTGGTAGATAAACTTACTCCTCTTTGTTCCCAGACTGATGTTCGAAGTCTGCCGAAGACTACACTTGCTTTGGCAATTCTGGCATGTGTCTTATCACCGATATAGACAGCTCGAGAGAGTGTGCTGCCGTGATAGGTGAATTATTCACAGCTGACAGATTCTGGTCATTGACTGAAACCTTGGGCTTGAGATAGGGCTTTCCTGGAGCAGGCTGGTGCATTAGATTTCTTTGTATTGAGCGTAAAGCCGAAGTTGTCACATGCATTGGAAAATAAGTCCATGTTACATTGCATGTTCAGCTCTGAACTGGCAACTATTGCACAGGCATTGGCAAACAGGAAATGGTGAAGTACGTCCTTGGAAACCTTGGATTTTGCCCGGAGCCGTCTCAGATTTAGCAGCTTCCCATTTATGCGATATCTGATTTCAATGCGAAGATCATCATCATGGAAGGCATCGGAGAGCATGGCAGAGAAAAACATGCTGAAGAGGATTGGTACTAACACGCAGCTCTGCTTAACTCCATTAGTAACTGGAAATGGGTCAGAAGACTCACCATCATCCAGAACATGCGCAAGCATTCCATCATGGAACTGTCAAACCATTGTGTTGAATTTCTCAGAGCAGCTTAATTTCTCTATTACCTTCCAAAGGCCTTCACGACAGATTGTGTTGAAGGCCTTGGTCAGGTGAACAAACAAGGTGTAGTGGTCCATGTTCTGTTCTTGGCATTTCTCCTGGAGCTGTCTAGCTGCAAAAGCCATATCAGTGGTTCCTTGACCTGCTCTGTAACTGCAGTAACTCTGACAGCAGATCCTGGTCAAGATGTTCATTAAGTGATTTGGAAGGATTCTGGTGAAGATTTTGCCGGCGATGGAGAGGAGTGAGATTCCTCCGTGATTCTCGCTAGATTGGTGAGTTCCTTTCCGCTTGCACAGGTGGACAATGGAGGCATCTTTGTATTCTTGCAGGATGGTTCCTTGCTCCCACATAGACTAAAGGAGTTCAGTGAGCTTCTTGACCAAGCATTGACCTCCAACCTTGCAGACCTCACCCGGGATAACATCAGCTCCTGGAGCTTTGCCAATAGACAGGAGTTTCATAGCTTTTGTTATTTCTAACAGGGTGGGAGGGTCTTCAGGAGAACAGTTGATGGCAAGCTATGGCAGACTGTTGATAGCTTCTTCATTGATGGAAGAAGGCCGATTGAGAATGTGGTTAAAGTGTTCTGCCCATCTTTCTAGAATTTAGACTTTTTCTGTGAGCAGTGTTGACCTGACGGCAACGAGAATTGGTGATGAACCAGTAGACTGGTGCCCGTAGACAGAGTGCAGAGCATCATAGAATCTCTTCCAGACTTTGTGGTCGGCAGATGACTGGAGTTCATCTGCTTTCTGATTCAGCCAAGTGTCTTGCATCTCTCTGAGCTTGCATTGGACAGTCCTGCATTTGTTTTGGTAGGGGTCGTGCTTGGATAGTGATGACTTGTCATTGAGGTAAGCCTGACAGAGATGATGTTTCTCCTCCAGACATTTCTGGATCACCTCATTGTTTTTGTCAAACCAATCTTGATGCTTACGAGAGGTAGGGCCAAGGACCTCTAGCATTGGAGTACGCTATATTCCTGAAGGTCACCCAGTCATTCTCCATTTTCACCACACACACGGGCAACGCTCAAGCTGTCTATTTGAGTCTTGAGACATTGAGACGCTTCCAGACTTTCATGCCCTGGGGGCGTCTGGAGGGATGAATCTTGAAGTTTATCTTTTGCGATGATAAAACAGTGGTCAGTCCAGCAGTCAGCACTGCATATAGCTTTCATTACATGCATATTCTGCCTATCCCTCTGCCTGGTAATGACATAGTTGATTAGATGCCAATGCACAGAACATTGTTTCTTTTACAGCCCTCTGGTTAAGAAACTGTACGGTTGCTGGAGGTTTCCTGAACCAAGGTCTGTCTTTCTTCACCTCTCAGGGTTACTCTGTTGTTCTTCCAGACCTCTGCTTGGCTCACCAGCTGAATAGCTTTGTCCAGGGTGAGGACTTCTTTAGACTGCAATAAATCTGATAGGGATTCATCAGTAATACCTACTATGATGCTATCTTTTACTAACCCTGCTTTAAAGTCTCAATATTCACACCCTTCAGCTAGTTTGTAAAGGTCTTTGATAAAAGCATCAACCTTTTCACCTAGTTTCTGGACCCTTCTTTGAATCTTGCCCTTTCTAAAATCTTATTGCTCTGCAGGTTGAAATAAGTATCGAAAGCTTTTAAAACATCATCAAATTTGGCAAATGTCTAATTAATGCCTCATCTTGCAATAGCATCATCTGCTATAGCCCCAGTAGAATATAATGTTACGACCAGGCGAGGAAGGAGTCTCGGCTCCCCTTTCACCCCTTCTCTGGTTTGACTGCAATAGGGTTTATTCTTTTAACACAGTGATTTAGCTTACCACCTCAGTGAGCACTTGCTCCTGTTCATAGGAACATAGGAACACAAGTAGACCATTCAGCCCATGGGGTCTGCCCCGTCATTCAATATGATCACGGCTGATCATCCACTTCAATGCCTTTTTCCCACACTATCCTCATATCCCCTTATGTCATTTGTATTTAGAAATCTGTCAATCTCTGCTTTAAACATACTCAATCACTGAGCTTCCACAGCCCTCTTGGGTAGAGAATTCCAAAGATTCACAACCCTCTGAGTAAAGACATTTCTCCTCATCTCTGTCCTAAGTGATTTCCGCCTTATTTTGAAATTGTGTCCCCTGGTTCTAGACCTAGCGGCATCTACCTTGTCTATCACTTTAAGTATTTTGTAGTTTTCAATGAGATCACCTCTCATTCTTCGAAACTCTAGAGAATACAGGCCCAGTTTCTCCAATCTCTCTTCATAGGACTGTCCCGCCATCCTGGGAATAAGTCTGGTGAACCTCCATTGTGCTCCCTCTATGGCAATAATATCTTTCCTAAGGTAAGGGGACCAAAACTCATACAGGACTTCAAGTACTCCAGGTTCTATACAATTGAAGTAAGACTTGACTACTCCTGTACTCAAATCCTCTTGCGATAAAGGCTAACATACCATTAGCCTTCTTAATTGCTTGCTGCACCTGAATGTTAGCTTTCAGTGACTTATTGACAAAGGCACCCAAGTCCCTTTGTACATCTACACTTGCTAATCTCTTACCATTTAAGAAATACTCTGCACATCTATTCCTCCTACCAAAGTGGATAACCTCACATTTTTCCACATTATATTCCACCTGCCATGTTCTTGCCCACTCATTAAGTCTGTCCAAATCCCCTTGAAGCCGCTTTGCATCTTCCTCACAACATACATTCCCACCTAGTTTTGTGTCATCCGCGAACTTGGAAATACTACATTTGGTCCCCACATCCAAATCATTGATATATATTGTGAAAAGCTAGGGCCCAAGTATTGATCCCTGTGGTACCCCACTAGTCACAGCCTGCCAGTGCCGTTTGACCCGTTTATTCCTACTCTCTGCTTTCTGCCTGTTAACCAATCCTTAATCCATCCCTGTATATTACCTCCTATCCCATGTGCTTTAATGTTGCTAACCAACCTCCTGTGGGGGATTTTATTAAAAGCCTTCTGAAAATATAAGTATGCTACGTCCACTGACTCCCCTTTATCAATTCGGTTAGTAACATCCTCAAAAAACTCCAACAGGTTCACCAAACATGATTTCCCATTCATAAATCCATGTTGACTATGCCCAATCAGATCATTATTATCCAAAGTGTCCATTTATCACATCCTTTAGAATAGATTCTAGCATTTTCCCAACAAGGAACAAGGGGCGGCACAGTGGCGCAGTGGTTAGCACTGCAGCCTCACAGCTCCAGCGACCCGGGTTCAATTCTGGGTACTGCTTGTGTGGAGTTTGCAAGTTCTCCCTGTGTCTGCGTGGGTTTCCTCCGGGTGCTCCGGTTTCCTCCCACATGCCAAAGACTTGCAGGTTGATAGGTAAATTGGCCATTATAAATTGCCCCTAGTATAGGTAGGTGGTAGGGAAATATAGGGACAGGTGGATATGTGGTAGGAATATGGGGTTAGTGTAGGATTAGTATAAATGGGTGGTTGATGGTCGGCACAGACTCGGCGGGCCGAAGGGCCTGCTTCAGTGCTGTATCTCTAAACTAAAAACTAAAAAGTGATGTAAGGCTAACAGGTCTGTAATTCAGTTTTCTTTCTCCCTCCCTTCTTAAATAGTGGGGTGACATTTGCGACCTTCCAATCTGCAGGAACCGCTCCAGAATCTATAGAATTTTGGAAGATGATCACCAATGCATCCACTATCTCCATAGCTACCTCTTTCAACAATCTGGGATGTAGAATATAAGGTCTTGAGGACTTAATCAACCTTCAGCCCCATTAATTTCACCAATACAACCTTCTTACTAATATTAGTTTCCTTCAATACCTCATTCTCCCTAGTCCATTGGATCTCTAATTTTGTCTTCCTCAGTGAAGACAGACACAAAGTAATCATTTAGCTTCTCTGTCATTTCTCTATTCCCCATTATAAATTGTCTTGACTCTGCCTGTAATGGACCCACATTTGTCTTAGCCAAGCGTTTTCTTTTCACGTACCTGTAGAAGCTTTTACAGTCCATTTTTAAATTTTTTGCTAGCTTACATTCATATTCTATTCTCCCTTTCTTTATCAGTTTCTTCACCCTCCTTTGCTGTATTCTAAAATCCTCCCAATCCTCTGGTTTACTACTATTTCTGGTAACTTTATAGGCCTTTTCTTTTAATCTTATACGATCCTTAACTTCCTTTGTTATCCACAGTTGACTGCCTTTACTTTTGGGGTTTTTGTGCCTTGAAAGAATGTATAGCTGCTACAAGCTATGTAATATTTCTTTAAATACAATCCATTGCCTATGTACTGTCGTATCTTTTAATGTATTTTCCCAATCCACCTCATCCAATTTTTTGCCCCTCATACCTTCATAATTTTCTTTGTTCAAATTTAAGACCATGGCTTCAGATTGAACTTTCAAACATGAAGTAAAATTCTATCATATTATGGTCACTCATCCCTAAGGGTTATTTTACAATAAGATTATTAATTAGCCCTTTCTCATTACATAATACTAGATCTAAAATAATGTGTTCTCTAGTCAGTTCCTCAACATACTGCTCTAGAAAACCATCCCTAACACACTCCTGAAACCTCTCCTCTACAGCATTAGTGCTCATTAGGTTTACCCTGTCTATAGGCAGATTGAAGTCACCATGATTACTGTATTACCCATGCCACATGCTTCTCTAATCTTCTGATTGATACCATGCCCCACACTACCACTACTGTTTGGTGGCCTATAAACAACTCCTACCAATGTTTGCTGCCCCTAAGACCAAACAAGTTGGAACTTTTTATCTTTAGAAAAGGATAGACCTTGAGATGGCCTGATAGAGGTCTTTAAAATTATGAATGAGTTGCAGAGAAACCAGGGGCTATAAATACAAGATACCAATAAATCCAAGAGGAAAATACAGAGAAATCCCTTTACACAGATACTGGTAAGAATGTGGAACTTTACCACAGGAAATTGTTGAGGTAAAAGGTAAGATGCTTTCAAAAGGAAACTAGACAGGTACATGAGAGAAAAGGGAATAGAAAGATTTGCTGAAAGGCTGAGATGAGGTAGATAGAATGGAAGGTGGCAAGTGTGAAGTATAAACATCAGCACAAACTAGTTAGCCTGCTCTGTACATTCTATTCTAGAATATTATATATTTTATATAATCCTCCTAATCCTATTATCATTAGATATGACGTTTCAAAAGTTACTAGTTGTTAGAACAGTTGGAATATCTTCTGAGGAACAATCTAATGAGGCTATCTCTGTGTGCTTATACTACTAAATGTAGAAGAGGTTATTTTGACCAAAGGTGAGAATAGGTACTAAGTGGATGCTGTGCTAATAAGAAATGTCTGTTGGAAAGTCTGGAGTTATCATGCAATTTTCTAGCTAGTTGATGGTTATCATGATTTGAATATACCGACAGAGACTAAAACTGCCAACTGCAGGTTTGGCACTCAAGTACTGATTAGACACAATTTACCTGGAGCAGCACATTTAGACTGCAATCACCCACTTTCACCAAATTTGTGGAGCCTACTAGCTGTGAGAGAAGCCAATGTAGAAAGATATCTCAAGGAGCTAGAGAGAGGGTGCCCAGGTTCTCCAATGTGGTGCTGGAAGTCCTTGTGGAGGAAGTACAGAAGAGGAGGGATGACCTCTAGCCGCAGTGGGGATGGAGGCCACAGAAGGAACTAACGTGGCATGTGTGGGAGGAGATAAACCGGGAGGTGACAACCAGGAAGTGGTGAAGGCAAATAGTTCAGATACCTTCAAAAGGAAACTATACATGGCTCCAGTGCCACAGACATTTAATGACTTGACACAAGTGGTCAAGGTAAGATCCCACCTCACAAACACACTTCTCAATAACTGCACCGCCACCAGCAGTGCAACCTCAACACAATTCATCCACCACCTAACTACACATTGATATTCATACAACCCACACTATTACATCTTTCACAGGCGCTACTCACATCTCAGACTGATCTCAAAGCTCTTCAACCATATGAGGCATCACATGCAAACATGTCTGTCAATACACTCATTCGCAATCACCAGTCTTTCCCTTCCATGACAAAATAGGCAGCAGCAGGTCTGATTGGGGGAGGAGAAACACATTAGCATGACATCATTCCTCTTAAGGATGCAGTGCTGGTGATGATGAGGATGGAAGTAGGAGACACTGTGGCCAGGGATAAAGCAGGGGGCATATTGCCTGGAGGTCATACAGCACTGAAGCAGGCTCTTTGGCCCACCGAGTCTGTGCCGACCATCAACCACCCATTTATACTAATGCCACATTCCCTACCACATCCCCACCTTCCCTCAATTCTCCTACCACCTACCTACACTAGGGGCAATTTACAATGGCCAATTTGCCTATCAACCTACAAGTCTTTGGCTGTGGGAGGAAACCAGAGCACCTGGCAGAAACCCACGCGTTCACAGGGAGAACTTGCAAACTCCGCACAGGCAGTACCCAGAACTGAAGCCGGGTTGCTGGAGCTCTGAGGCTGCGGTGCTAACCATTGCTCCACTGTGCGGTGTGTGACCATTTCAGCTACCTTACACATGCACAACTATAACCAATCCCTAGTCCCCTGAAAGCTATTCTCACTTCCAAGCTCTATGTGGTCTCATCATCACACCTCATCCTATAGTGGCTACACATACTGCACCCTAACCCTTCCAGAATTATCATTGCAGGCTCTCAGGAACAAAATCCATCACATCCCCCCCTTCCCCCCCCCCCCCCCCCCAAGAAATAATGCAGGATGAGCAACAACCACCTTCCCAGCTTCTCACCACCCTCTGCAAAGGAACTGGAGGCAAAGGAGAGTGAAGAAGAAGGTTGGGCGGCACAGTGGCAGAGTGGTTAGCATGGCAGCCTCACAGCTCTAGCAACCTGGCTTCGATTCTGGGTACTGCCTGTGCGGAGTTTGCAAGTTCTCCCTGTGACTGTGTGGGTTTCCGCCGGGTGCTCCAGTTTCATCCCACAGCCAAAGACTTGCAGGTTGATAGGTAAATTGGCCATTGTAAATTGCCCCTAGTGTAGGTAGGTGGTAGGAGAATGGTGGGAATATGGGAATCATGTCGGATTAGTATAAATGTGTGGTTGATGGTCAGCAAAGACTCGGTGGGCCGAAGGGCCTGTTTCAGTGCTGTATCTCTCGATAAGAATCTATAAGGTTCTGTGTCAATGGCTACCACTGTCATAGGTATCAGCTCATAGAATGGCACCACAAACAACTTAGAGGCTAGGTTAAAAGAAGGATCTTCACAGTAGGACATACTTGGCACTAGTGGGCAGCAGCCACAGAGTGGAAGGGAAACCACAGGTGCCACCTTTCCAAGGGGTGGGGATGGGGCAAGGTCATATATTAGCTGTACTGTAGAGGAGTCAGAACAGGGCCAAACTTCAGAAGAAGGCTGATGAGTTTGACAAACCAAATGCAACAGAGAGCCTGACCGATAGCTTACGGGCATGGCTAAAGGGAGGGAGGAGTCCAACTTGTTCTGTGGATTCACATGGAGCCTGGGACCCATCCTCTTCATCATGGACAGGATCAATTCCAACCAGTGACCTGTGGAGCTCAGGATCAGAGAGTGTCTGAGCTTTCAATGTAACTGCTGCAATGGAAGGACAAGCAGCCACGATGGTAGATCTGGCCTGCTTGGTTAAAGGGGCTTGCTACAATGCCCAGAGATCTGTCCTCCAACAGATCACTGGGCTGGATAAACAGAGAACCCAAGGTACTGGTGTAGGAATTTTGGAGCAGGAGCCTACTGGCCTGTCAGCATTGCTTCTCCCTCCACTATTGCCCTTGCAGTTGACTGTCAGCCAGGTGCCCAGACTTCTGAAGCCCATGCTGAGGTGGTGCAGTCTGAAGCAGGGCCATCACAGCCACAGCCTCTCGAGGGCATTGGAGCAGGCCAGCTGAACTGCCCTCTTCAGATTCTCAGTCGCCATTCACCTCACATGATGGAGTTGCATTTATAACAAGGCAGTGATCTGCCCTATAGATCCTTAAGCCCTACTGCAATGTGCATGTTTGGCTACTAGGTGACAAGGGATACCCTCCGATGCCATGGCTCATGACTCTTCTGAAAAAGCCCCCAGAAACCAGCTGAGCATTTATACTAAGAGAGTCACTCAGCCACCAGGAATATCATTGAGCAGACACCTGGGTTCCTGAAGCAGAGGTTTAGATGCCTTGACCAGTTAGAAGACATCCTGCAGTACTCAGTCGAGAAGGTCACCAGGTTTGTGGTGATCTGCTGTATGCTGTAGTCAGGAGAGACCAGCTGTTACCACCAGCAATTGCACCAGAGGGTCAGCTCAAGAGCCACAAGAGGAGAACATTGGAAAAGAGGAAATAAGCAAGATTAGCCATCCAGCCCCTTCAGCCTGCTCCACCATTCAACAAGATCATGGCTGATCTTCTACCTCAATGCCATTTCCCGCACTATCCCCATATCCCTTGATATTTTTAATATCTATAAATCTATCAATCTCTGTCTTCAACATACTCAATGACCGAGTTTCCACAGTCCTTCTTTGGGGTAGAGAGATCCAAAGGTTCACCTCCCTCTGACTGAAGAAATTCCTCCTCATGTCAGGCTCAAATGGCCTTCCCCTTATTCTGAGACTGTGCCCCCTGGTTCTGGACACTCCATCCAGGAGAAACATCCTTCCTGCATCAACCCTGTCAAGCCCTGTAAGAATTTTGTATGCTTCAATGAGATCATCTTTCATTCTTCTAAACTCTAGAGAATACAGGCCCAGTCTCCTCAATCTTTCCTCACTGGACAATTTCCACCATCCCATGAATCAGTCTGATGAACCTTCGTTGTGCTCCCTCTATGGCAAATATATCTTTCCTCATGTAAGGAGAGCAAAACTGTACACAAATACTCCAGGTGTGGTCTCACCAAAGTTCCATATAATTACAGCAAGATTTCTTCACTTATGTACTCAAATCCTCTTGCAATGAAGGCCAACATACCATTTGCCTTCCTAATTGCTTGCTGCACCTGCATGTTAGCTTTCAGTGACTTAAGAACAAGGACATTCAGGTCCCTTTGGCCACCAACACTTCGCAATCTCTAACTATTTAAGAAATAATCTGCATTTCTGTTTTTCCTACCAAAGTGGATAACTTCACATTTTTCCACATTATATTTCATCTGCTATGTTCTTGCCCACTCACCTAGCCTGTCTAAATCCCCTGAGCCTCTTTGCATCCTCCTTCAACTCACATTCCCACCTAGTTTTGTGCCATCAGCAAACTTGGAAATATTGCATTTGGTCCCCACATCCAAATCATTGCTATAGATTGTGAATAGCTGGGTTCCAAGCACTGATCCTTGGGGTACCTCACTAGTCACAGCCTGGCAACCTGAGAATGACCTGTTTATTCCAATTCACTATTTTCTGTCCATTAACAAATTCTCAATCCATGCCAGTATATTATCCTCAATCCCATGAGCTCTAATTTTGTTTTCTAACCTCTTGTGTGGGACCTTATCAAAAGTATTCTGAAAATCCAAATACACCACATCCATTGGTTCTCATTTATCTCTGTTCCAAGTAATGTCCTCAAAAAACTCTAACAGGTTTGTCAAACATGACTTGCCTTTCCATGTTGACTCTGCTCAATCATATCATTATTTTTTTCTAAGTGTCTAGTTATCACATTCTTTATAATAAATTTGAGCATTTTCCCTACTATTGATGTTAGTCTAACAGGTCTGTAGTTACCCATTTTCTCTCTCCCTCCTTTCTTAAATAGTAGGGTTACATTTGCTACCTTCCAATCTTCAGGAACCATTCCAGAATCTATAGAATTTTGGACGATGATCACCCATGCATCCGCTATCTCTACAGCCACCTCTTTCAACACTCCAAGATGTAGATCATCAGGTCCAGGGGATTTATCAGTTTTCAGTCCCATTAATTTCTCCAGCACTGCTTTTTTACTAATACTAATTTCTTTCAGTTCCTCATTCTCGCTAGTCTCTTGGCTCTTTAGTATTTCTGGGAGTTTTTTTTTTGTATTTTCCTCCGTGAAAGTATATGTTCAATTTATCTGCTATTTCCTTATTCCCCATTATAAATTCCCCGTCTCTGCCTGTAATGGGCCCACATTTGTCTTTGCTAATCTTTCCCTTTTTACTTACCTATAGAAGCTTTTACAGTCTGTTTTTATGGAATAGCAGAGAAAAACCCATTTCAGTATCTTTCAAAAGAGAAACATAGAATATCGAATGATTCCCTACTGAGCAGTCAGGAGGTTTCATATACTATTTAAAGGTGTTTAGCATCTGTTCATTGAGCAAAAAGCAAGCATTTCATTAGCTGCCAGGATCAGCTAGCAGTTGGACTAGTTAGATGTTAGACCTGTGAGCAAATAAATTATTTTTTCACGCAGACTGCTTCACAAGACTATTGAAAAGGCAGAAGTATAATATTTTAAGAAAAAAATCTCAAAGATGGATTTAAGTGCTAAAAATTGGTCTGCACCAATTTTTTGGCACAGGGATCATGATTCACAACCTGTCCATGCCTGTTGAGGTAGAAGTAGGCAGCACACAAATTCGGGGCTGTCACCTCATTTACCTGATTGTAGAGTAGGGCCGAGTATCACCCAGGCTGTTGGCTGTCTCCATGGTGCAGCCAGCCTTCTGTCCTTAAAGGCAGTCTGTCCCTCTTAAAGGGAAACTGCACTCAATAACAGGAGGCTGCTACTGAATACGAGAATACTATTGCTGTATTGTAAACAAGGAAAATGAAACACCAGAGCAGAGATATCTCTCCATAAAGAGAGAGGCAGAACAGCCAGAGAAGGTCATTTCCAGCCAGAACGCTGTGAGACAGTTCCAACTAAGCAGGAGCCCTGCTGATAATACCTTTTAACTACTGCAGCAGAGAAATTGCAAGGTGACTTTGGAACTCCCAACCTGCAAAAGTGAACCAGGATTTCCACCATTCACTTCGGATTAAGCCTTAACCACAAGAAAATTCATCCTTTTCAAGACAAAGGACTTTCAGGCCTGCACCACTGAAAGATTTCCTCCCAAAAAGCTTTTGAAGGTTTTCTTAAAACAGCGAATGCTTTTACCACAATTGGACTCTAACTGCATGCTACCACTCTACTCTCTGTACCTTTTCTTGCATGTGTGTGTGTGCATGTGTGTGTGAATGTGTAAGTGGGTGAGATCACGAATATTTTTTGGTTATTGCGTAAAATTAATATTTATCTTTCTTTTTTAACCTATGAGAAAACCTACTGTTTGTGTATTTATTTGACCCTTAAGACACTCAGGGACTAAAACATTACTTTTAAAAACACTATCTGTGGTCAGTTGAGAGGTGAAAAGTGGAAGTCACCCACGCCATCTCCCACCTGTCTGTAACAATAGCTGCAGCATAACTTCTAATTTGTATACCAGTCCTCTAGATATAAAGACCAGTGTTCCATTAGCCTTTTTGATTACTTTTTGTACCTCTCCATGACATTTTAATGAATCTATTAAAATTTCCTTGTAATTTTATGCTTCTATCTACACTGTTTACAATGCCACCTATCTTTGTATCATTGGAAACTTGGATATGTGGCTTGCTATCCCATCATCTAAATCGTTAATAAATACAGTGAATAGTTGATGCCCCAAAACAATCCCTGTGGGATGCCAATAGTGACATCCAGCCAATTTGAGTATCTGCCCATTATCCCTACTCTCTGTCTCCTTCTGCTCAGCCAATCTCCTAACCAGATCAATAATGTGCGAGCATTAGTTAACAGTCTCTTATGAGGGACTTTAGCAAATACCTTCTGGAAGTCCAAATAAATAACATCCATTGACATCCCCTGTCCACTACTTTAGTTAGTTCTTCAAAAACTTCAATCAGGTTTGTCAGACATGACCTACCAGACCCTTTACAAATCTATGTTGGCTCTCTTTGACCATCTGAAAATTTTCAAGGTGTTCAGTCACGGTCTCCTTTATCATAGACTCTAGTAATTTCCCAGCAGATATTAGGCTAAATTGGCTATAATTCCCTGGTTTCCCTCTCTCACCTTTCTTAAATTGTGGAGTAATATGCACAATTTTTCAATCAAAAATAATTGTTCCTGAATCGAGAGAACTCTGCAGGTGCCCTAACTATGATCTTTCAATTTTCTCACCTATTTCTTTTAAACCATCTGGCCTTGGGGATTTGTCATTCTTTGATGCCGTTACCTACGACCATATGACCATACGAATTAGGAGCAGAAGTAGGTCATTCAGCCCATCGAGCCTGCTCTGTCATTTAATAAGCTCATGGCTGATCAATATCTGTCTCGAATTCTATACTCCCATCTGCCCCAATAATCTATGATTCCTTTGCCTAACAAGAATCTATCTACCTCTGCCTCCACCACCTTCTGAGCAGAGCATTCCAAAGTCGCACAACCCTCTGAGAGAAAATATTTCTCCTCGTCTCTGCCCTAAAAGGGCAGCCCATAATTTGTATACCAGGCAAACAGTGTCCCCTAGTTCTGGACTCACCCACAAGAGGAAACATCCCCTCCACATTCACCTTGTCAAGACAGTTCAGGATCTTACATACTTCAATCAAGTCTTTCCTCATTCTTCTAAACTCCAGTGAAAACAAGCCCAGTCTGTCCAGCCTCTCCTCTTAAGACAACCCACTCATTCCAGGTATCAATCTAGTAAACCTCCTCTGAAAACCACCTCCAACTCATTCGTATTCTTCCTTAAATAAGGAGACCAAAACTGCACACAGTATTCGAGATGTGGTCTCACCAATGCCCTGTATAACTGCAGGATAACATCCTTACTTTTGTTTTCAATTCCTCTCGTAATAAAGGATAGCATTCCATTAGCCTTCTTTATGACTTGCTGTACCTGCATACTAACTTTTTTGTGACTCATGCACGAGAACACCTAGATCCCTCTGCACCTCGGAATTCTGCAGTCGTGCCCCGTTTAAGTAATAATCTGCTTTTTTATTCTTCCTGCCAAAGTGAACAACTTCACATTTTCCCACATTATACTCCGTCTGCCAGATTTTTGCCCACTCACTCATCCTATCTATATCAGTTTGCAACCTCCTTATGTACTCTTCACAACATACTTTCCTACCTGTCTTTATGTCATCTGCAAATTTAGCTACCATGCCATCGCTCCCCTCATCTAAGTTATTGATATAAATTGTAAAAAGTTGAGGCCCCAGCACAGACCCCTGCAGGACTCCACTCGTCACATCCTGCCAATCATAAAAGGACCCATTTATGCATACTCTCTGTTTTCTGCCAGCCAGCCAATCTTCTATCCATGTTAATATGTTGCCCCTTTCACCAATAACCTTTTATGTGGCATTTTGTCAAATGCCTTCTGGAAATCCAAGTACAGTACATCAATGGGCTCCCCTTTTTCCACAGCACATGTTACTCCTTCAAAGAACTCCAATAAATTTGTTAAAGATGATTTCCCTTTCACAAAACCATGCTGACTATTCCCGATTACCTTGAGTTTTTCTAAGCACCCTGTTATAGCCTCCTTAATGATCGATTCAAACACCTTCCCCATGACATACGTCAAGCTAACTGGCCTATAGGTACCTGTTTTCTGCCTCCCCCCCACCACCACCTTCTTGAACAGAGGGGTTATATTTGCTACTTTCCAGTCCGATGGAACCTTTCCAGAATCTAACGAATTTTGGAAAATTAACACCAACACATCTAGATAGAGATACAGCACTGAAACAGGCCCTTCGGCCCACCGAGTCTGTGCCGACCATCAACCACCCATTTATACTAATCCTACACTAATTCCATATTCCTACCCACCTGTCCCTATATTTCCCTACCACCTACCTATACCAGGGACAATTTATAATGGCCAATTTACCTATCAACCTGCAAGTCTTTGGCATGTGGGAGGAAACCAGAGCACCCGGAGGAAACCCATGCAGACACAGGGAGAACTTGCAAACTCCACACAGGCAGTACCCAGAATTGAACCCGGGCCGCTGGAGCTGTGAGGCTGCGGTGCTAACCACTGCGCCACTGCGCCGCCTTTACTACCTCATCAGCCACCTCTTTTAAGACCCTAGGATGAAGCCCATCAGGACCTAGAGACTTGTCAGCCCGCAGGTCCATTAGTTTGGTCAGTACCGCTTCTCTGGTGATTGTAATTTCACCAAGCTCCTCTCTTCCTTCCACCTCCTGATTTACAGCTATGACTGGAATGTTTTTTGCATCCTCTATGGTGAAGACAAAAGCAAAATATTTGTTCATTTCATCTGCCATTTCCTTATTATCCACTATTAACTCCCCATTCTCACTCTCTAGAGGACCAACATTCACTTTACTTACTCTTTTCCTTTTTAAATATCTGTAAAAACTCTTGCTATCTGTTTTTACATTTCTAGCTAGCTTCCTCTCATACTCAAATTTCTTTCTCCTGGTTAATCTGTTAATCATTTCTGCTGTTCTTTATATTCTGACCAATCATCTGTCCTGCCACTCATCTTTGCACAATTATATGCTTTTTCCTTAAGTTTGATGCTTTCCTTAACTTCTTTAGTTAACCACGGATGGTGGGTCCTCCCCTTAGAATTTTTCTAATTCTAAGATCTTTGGCCTCCTTGTCTTGAGACACAATGGGTAAGCGCCTGGAGGTGGTCAGTGGTTTGTGAAGCAGCACCTGGAGTGGCTATAAAGGCCAATTCTAGAGTGACAGACTCTTCCACAGGTGCTGCAGGTAAAATTGGTTGTCGGGGCTGTTACACAGTTGGCTCTCTCTTGCGCTTCTATCTTTTTTCCTGCCAACTGCTAAGTCTCTTCGACACGCCACGCTTTAGCTCTGGCGATCGCTGGCAACTGATTCCCACGACTTGTGATCAATGTCACAGGACTTCATGTCACGTTTGCAGACGTCTTTAAAGCAGAGACAAGGACGGCTGGTGGGTCTGATACCAGTGACGAGCTCGCTGTACAATGTGTCCTTGGGGATCCTGCCATCTTCCATGCGGCTCACATGGCCAAGCCATCTCAGGCGCCGCTGGCTCAGTAGGGTGTATATGCTGGGGATGTTGGCCACCTCGAGGACTTCTGTGTTGGAAATACGGTCCTGCCACCTGATGCCAAGGATTCTCCGGAGGCAGCGAAGATGGAATGAATTGAGACGTCGCTCTTGGCTGACGTACGTTGTCCAGGCCTCACTGCCGTAGAGCAAGATACTGAGGACACAGGCTTGATACACTTGGACTTTTGTGTTCTGTGTCAGTGCACCATTTTCCCACACTCTCTTGGCCAGTCTGGACATAGCAGAGGAAGCCTTTTCCATGCGCTTGTTGAATTCTGCATCGAGAGACAGGTTACTGGTGATAGTTGAGCCTCGATAGGTGAACTCTTGAACCACTTCCAGAGTGGGGTCGCCGATATTTATGGACGGGGCATTTCTGACGTCCTGTCCCATGATTTTCGTTTTCTTGAGGCTGATGGTTAGGCCAAATTCGGTGCAGGCAGCCGCAATCCTGTCGATGAGTCTCTGCAGACACTCTTCAGTGTGAGATGTTAATGCAGCATCATCAGCAAAGAGGAGTTCCCTGATGAGGACTTTCCGTACTTTGGACTTCACTGTTAGACGGGCAAGGTTGAACAACCTGCCCCTGATCTTGTGTGGAGGAAAATTCCTTCTTCTGAAGACTTGAATGCATGTGAGAGCAGCAGGGAGAAGAAGATCCCAAACAGTGTAGGTACGAGAACACAGCCCTGTTTCATGCCACTCAGGATAGGAAAGGGATCTGATGAGGTGCCGCTAGGCTGAATTGTGCCTTTCATGGAATGAGGTGATGATACTTAGTAGCTTTGGTGGGCATCCAATCTTTTCTAGTAGTCTGAAGAGACCACATCTGCTGACGAGGTCAAAGGCTTTGGTGAGATCAATGAAAGCAACGCAGAGGGGCATCTGTTGTTCACAGCATTTCTCCTGTAGCTGACGAAGGGAGAACAGCATGTCAATGGTGGATCTCTCTGCTCGATAGCCACACTGTGCCTCAGGGTAGACACGCTCAGCCAGCTTCTGGAGCCTGTTTAAAGTGACTTGAGCGAAGACTTTCCCCACTATGCTGAGCAGTGAGATTCCACGGTAGTTGTTGCAGTCACCGCGGTCACCGTTGTTCTTATAGAGGGTGATGATATTGGCATCGCGCATGTCCTGTGGTACTGCTCCCTCGTCCCAGCACAGGCAAAGCAGTTCATACAGTGCTGAAAGTATAGCATGCTTGGCACTCTTGATGATTTCAGGGGTAATGCCGTCCTTCCCAGGGGCTGTTCCGCTGGCTAGAGAATAAATGGCATCACTGAGTTCCGATTTTGTTGGCTGTACGTCCAGCTCATCCATGACTGGCAGAGACTGGGCTGCATTGAGGTCAGTCTCAGTGGTAACATTTTCCCTGGAGTACAGTTCTAGGTCGTGTTCCACCCAGCGGTCCATTTGCTTGCGTTGATCAGTGATTGTGTCCCCTGATTTAGATTTGAGGGGGGCAATCTTCTTGATGGTTGGCCCAAACGCTCTCTTAATGCCATCATACATTCCTCTGATATTTTATAGTAGGGATATACTTATTCTGAGTATTCTGAAATATCCCCTTAAATGTCTGCCACTGCTTCTCTATTGATCTGTCGCCAAGCCTATTAACCCAATTCACTTCAGCTAGCTCAGCTTTCACGGCCACATAGTTGCCCTTATTTAAGTTTAAAATACTTGTCTAAGACCACTCCTCTCTCTTTCAAACTGGATGCAAAATTCAATCATATTGTGCTGCTACCGAGAGGTGCCTTTACTTTGAGGTCATTAATTAATCCTGTCATGTTACACAATACTGAGTCTAATATAACCTGTTCTCTGGTTGGTTCCAGAATGTGCTGCTCTAAGAAACTATCTTGAAATATTCTCTGAACTTCTCATCCAGGCTAATATTGCCAATCTGATTTTTCCAGTTTATATGTGGATTAAAATCATCCATGATTATTGCCATCCCTTTATCACAAGCACCCAATATTTCTTCTTGGATACCTTGTCCTGCATTGTGGTTACTGTTAAGGGGCTGGTAGACCACTCCCACTAGTGACTTCTTTCACCTACTATTCCTCATGTCCACCAAAATCGATTCTACATCCTGATCTCCTGAACCAAGGTCATCTCTAACTATTACACCAATGCTACCCTTGATTAACGGTGCTACCTCTCCACCTTTATCTAGCTTTCTATTCTTCTTGAATGTTATATACCCTTCAATATTGAGGACCCAATCCTTGTTATCCTGCAGCCATGTCTCCATAATGGCTATCAGATCGTATTTATTTACTTTAATGTGCACTATCAGTTCGTCTATTTTGTTATGAATGCTACCTGTAATCAGATACAGAGCCTTTAGTTTTGTCTTTTTGTTACCTTTGTGAGATCTAGTCTTGACTGTTGGTGAGTTCTTAGGTTTTTTTTTCTCTGTCCCTTCCTACCATTCTCTGACCTTCATTTCCCATATTACTATTCTGCTGTCCTGCCTTGACTCTACCCCTTGCTTTGTTACATCTATGCCAGCTTGATCCTTCGCCCCTCTTGTTTCGTTTAAAGCCCTTTCTACTTCCCTAGTTATATGGTTTGCAAGAACACTGGTCCCAACATGGTTCAGGTGTAGACCATCCCAAAGGTACAGCCCCCAATTTCCCCAGTACTGGTACCAGTGCCCCACAAACTGAAACCCACTTCTCCCACACCAGACTTTGAGCCACGTATTCATTTCACTAATCTTATGTGCCCTCTGCCCATTGGCACGTGACTCAGGTAATAATCCAGAGATTATTACCCTTGAGGTTCTGTTCTTCAATTTGTTGCCTAACTTCTCATACTGTCTAAGCAGAATCTCTTTCTTCGTCCTACCTATGTCATTGGTACCTACATGGACCACGACAACTGGATCCTCCCCCTCCCACTCTAAATATCCTGCCCAGTCCTGAGCAGATGTCCTGAACCCTGGCACCGGATAGGCAAAACAGCCTTCTGGACTCATGCTCACGGCTGTGCAGAACAGTGTCAATCCTCATTTCCTCATTACTATAAATTTACTTATGTTAATTCCCCGTTCCTGATTCAATATTAGTTTCCTTGGAATGTCTGGCATGCTATCCTCTTCCCCTACTATGAATACTGACACAAAGTAATTATTTAGTATGGCTGCCATTTTGTTATTTTCATTTGTATTATCACCATTGGAAGTTTTTAAGAGTCCGATATTGCTCTTAATCACCCTCTTTGTCCCAATATAATTGTAAAAGCTTTTTGTGTTGATTTTGAAATCCCTTGTAAGTTTCTTTTCATACTCCATTTTTGTAGCTCTATCTATTTTGTCATCCTTTGCTGTTCTTTGCGTCTCTCCTTTTCACCAGGGATTTTGCTTTTTTCATTTTTGTATGCTTTTTCTTTTACTTTTATGTTGTTTCTTACCTCTTTAGTTATCCATGGCTGTTTTTTCTGGCAAGTGCAACACTTAGGGGTATAAACTGGTTCTGTATCACATTAAATTATTTTTTTAAACATCTCCCACTGATCTTCTGTTGTTTTACCCATTAACAGATTTGCCCAGTTTGCTACCGACAGTCTTTGTCTCATCCTGTTAAGATTGGCCTTATCTAGATTCTTTGAGTTGAGTGACAAATAAATGTAAAGACATTTCACATTCAGGTAACATTTTACAATACAAAAAGGCCAAGATTTCAGCTAATTTGGACTCGGCACAATAAAGTTTAAACAACTTGTGACACTGAGTGACATTGAATCTTCCAGCTACTCAAAGAGAATTTGTCAGTGGCCCAGAGAAGCAGAAGCCACTAAGACCAGTTCTCACCAATATCTTGCTAAAGAACCACTGAACCATAGAATTTTACAGCACAGAGGGAGACCATACAATATGCTAGGGGTCATTATGACTTTGTGCATTAGTATAAAACAAGTGATAGCATATCGGCAGTCCACATTACATCTCGCTTGAGTTTTAATGAATGCTTTCAGGAAGTGTCAGCTGTGGCTCAGTTAGAAGAACTCTCACTGCTTAGCCAGACAATTGTGGGATCAAGGCCAGAATTTTACTCTCATCAGACGGGAGCCGTCCACCGACTGAAAAGTCAGTGGCGATCACGCCTCTGCCTGGCCTGGGGATCCAGACCACATTTTACAATCCCCAGGCCCTTAATTGGTCTGAGGCGGGGCTTCCACCTCACAGAGGCAGGAAATCCCACCTAATGGAGCTGCCAGCCAATCATCTGGCTGGCAGGTCTTACTCCCAGCTGCACCACCGGGAGCATTGGTCACTGCTGGGACTGCAACCCAGATTCAAGAAGTAAAGAAAGGACGGCCTCGGCAACAGGTAAGTTTTTGGGGCCTCGCTGGGGATGATCGGTCGGGCCCTGGCAAGAAAAGTGTGGTTGATTGGGGGGAGGGGCGTGTTGGGCATTGGGGTGGTTAGGGCATTGGGGGCGGCCCTTTGTTGGGCACAGGGTGCCTGACCAGGAGGGCCCCTTCCAGGCCGTCAGAAAACTGCCTACTTTTTACAGGCGGCATTTCTCAGGCCTGGGCCACCTGCTTGCCAACGGTAAAATCCCCGTGGCGGTGGGCAGAAGCCCTTAAGTGGTCATTAACTGGCCACCATTCCGCTCTTTGTGGGGGGGGCATAAAATTCCAGCCGAGGTCTCAGTCCAGAGACTTAAACTCTAAAATCTTGGCTGATTCTACAGTGCAGTGTTGTTCTGGTTTCAGATAAGATGTTTAACTTAGACCTCATGTGCCCTCTCAGGTGGATGTAAAAAATTCCATGGGACTGTTTTGAAGAGGAGCAGCAGGATTATTCCTGATCAATATTTGTCTTTCAATCAACATCACTAAAAGAGATTATCTGGACATTATCACATTACTGTTTATGTGAGCTTGCGTTGTGGAAATTGGCTGACACGTTTCCTACGTGAAAACAGAATCTACACTTCAAAAGTGCTTCAATGGCTGGAAAACACCTTGGGGCATCCTGAGCTAGTGAAAAAAGCTTTACACATACAAGTCTTTGGGCTAGATTTTGTGCAGGAGGTGGGGCTCCTGATGCTGGGCCAAAAACGTAGGGGAGTGCCCTGCCTCTGCATTTTTTTCAGCCCCCCTGTGATGATCCTCTGGTCTTTTACTGTCAAAGTTTAAGGAGGTGGGATCTCCGTCCCTTTAAAGACTTATTAGGGCTGGGGATCTCGCCCCCAAGAGCTGCTGGCCAATCACAGGGCCGTCAGCTCAGCAGTATCAGCAGCGCCACTGGGAGCGGTGGCCACTGCCGATACTGCTGAGGCGTTGGCCCAGGCCCAGTGCTGGAACGCTGCAAAAGAGGTAGGTGAGGCGGGGTTGCTGGGGCCAGTCCAAAAGGCCTTGACGAGGGGGTGGTGGGATATGGGCATTCAGACTGGGGGAGGGTCCCGGGGGGTAAGATCCCAGCGGCGGTGGGAAGAGGCCCTTATTTGGCCTCTGGCGGGAAGGTCATCATCGGCCTATCTGCCCCCTGGAAAATCGGAACCAGGGTTCCCGGCATCGGGTTCTGTGGTGGGTGATTCTGCCCCAATTCTCTGGCCCCTCACCGCCACAAAAGCAGTCGCTGGGATGAGAACAAAATCCGGCCATTCTTTCCATTGAGTTTATCTGCCATCATTTGTTTAACAGCATTGCACAAAGTCAAACTGACCACCCCATTCATGCTGGCACTCCAGTAGTCACCATTTTAGGTGGGGTCTTGAGATCAGCAGCTGGAACACCTACCTGTTCAGGCAGGAGACTACTTGTGATATGTAAATCAGGGTCTTCAGACCTTGGTTGCAATTTTAAGGTTCAATTGGGCAGAGGGTGTGCCATTTTTACAGGGCAATGTGTGGCCTAATCGACAATTCTTAAATATCTATTCTTCAGCCATTGTCACTAAAACAGATTATCTGACCATTATCACATTTCTGTTTTTGAGCGCTTGTTGTGCACAAATTAGTTGTCACGTTTCCTACATTACAACAGTGACTGCATTATAAAAGAGATTCATTGGCTGGAAACTCCTTTGGGTGTCCTGAGATTGTGAAAGGAGTCACATAAATGCAAGTCTTCTTTCCTTCTTTCCTTCTCTGTAACCTTTGACACAGTCGACCTCTATTGTTCAGCCTGGTGGAATTGCCCTTGCTTAGTTCACTTCAAAGGAAATAAAAATAAACAAAGGGGACCGACCTGAGCACATCTAATTCTCACGAGGGATGAAGCGTATCTGCTGGAACTGGCAAATTGCACGACAAACTCTGGCCTGTGGGGGCAGGCAGGCCTGCTAGATGTATCCCTAGTGAGGCAAGTGCCTTCTGTAGACATACTAATAAAGGGATAACTACTGATTTTGCAAACTTTGGCAAGGTCATCAGAGTAGCCACTGAGCAGGTGCATCATGACACTTAACGTTGGTGTGTGACCCTCCTGGGGATTATTAAAACCCCTCCCCCACCAGGTTTAAGATCAGCTCATGCAGGTTTTGATACCTCATTGCAAGCAATTATTTGGAATTCAGCTTTGCTCCTTGTTAAATGTTAGAACAACTAGAAATATCAGGCAGTGGAGCCTGTGTCACTGTAAATCACCATAGCATTGAATTTCGATGCATCAGGGTTGTTCCTGTCAAACCCTGGTGATATATGTAATGTCAGCCTGTTTTCTATACACATGTATTACAAATACCTTGTTCCTTCCTGCCAAGATTTTCATCCAATCCATCATGGATCAACAGCGCCAGCTGGTTAGGGTGACAGCTTTTTTTTAATCAGACCCTTGTGTTCAGTACTATACAGAATCCATGCAATTACACACTCATGAGTCTGATACACTTAAAGTGCTTAAATACAGCATGCAGAATTTATGTTCCAAACCAACCATTTGGAGTAAATTAGGCATGTGCTTTTAGATAATGTAAAGTGCTTTTTATATCTATTTAACTATATATCCCTTCATTTTCTAAATTTCAACAAGTAACATAAGCTGAATTCCAAATTATCGCTGGTGAATGACATAAAACTTTGCATGTTAAAGATGTAATTTTACCAGACAGGAGTAAAGAGACTTCAGCATATATATCTCATGTAATTTGTACCAGAGCTTTACAACCTTTTTAATCTACTTAATCCTGATTTACAAACACAGCTTGATCATTTTGAACTCCATAGTAAGCAAGATGTGAGTTTTAGATTTATGGTTGTTCGTCAAAAGAATTATTATATGCAAATCAATGTATAAAGCACATTATTACAGTGGAAAACGTATTACCAGTTGTCAGGTTACTATCACAATTTGAGACACTGCACACAATATCCATGACCTAACATGTATTGTACTGCTTATGTTCCTTTGATAGAGTCATAGTTATACAGCACAGAAACAGGCCCTTCAGCCCATCATGTCTATGCCGGCCATCCAGCACCCAACTATTCTAATCCCATATTCCTGCACTTGGCCCATAGCCTTGTACGCTATGGCATTTCAAGTGCTCATCTAAATACTTCTTAAATGTTAAATCCTAGCAGCCTCTATTTCCCTGGAGTAATACAGAGCTACAGTTGTGACAGCACTTGTGACAGCCTCAGCCAAAGGGCCATTCATTCTAAATGTGTAAGCCTGAACAGTCAGTGTTTCTGGGTTAATCTACAGTGGGAAGCAGGATATTACATGCAAACCAAGTCCTCTACTCACTTGTACAAAAGCAAAGCACTGCGGATGCTGGAAATATAAAATAAAAACAGAAAATGCTGGAAACATTCAGCTGAAGTGATTTATGACTTTAACCCCTTATAGGCACTAAACCAAATCAGGTGTACATCCCTATGAATCTCCCTTAATTAAGTTCAAACCAGACAAATTTTTATAGACACTTATTTGGGTCCAAAGAATTGAACTAGTTTCCCCTCAAAGAAAGAAAACTAACAGAGAATATTACCATCTTCCAGATAGCCTATTTTTAAAAATAATTATGGCTAAGTCATAAATGTCCCAGATATTATAAGGGTCTGGAAAACTCTCTTCAATATGTATCTCTCCACTCAAAGAGACACAGAGAGGGGGTTCTTGTAGTTGTATACAGAATGCTACATGAAACAATTTATTAACTCTCATATATTTATCAAAGAATTGAACATACAATACACTTTTAAGTGGACAAGTATATCACAATATCAAATATTACTCAGAGATGAAACACATAATCTTATTTCTAAAATGGAATCCAAAAGTTTAACCCTGCTAATGTTACAGCAAAATATCTTAGAGACATGGAGGAACAGATTGGGAGGCAGATTTTGGAAAGTGCAGAAGTAACAGGGTTGTTGTCATGGGTGACTTCAACTTCCCCAATATTGATTGGAACCTCCTTAGTGCAAATAGTTTGTGTTGGAGAAAATCCAGATTGTGCCCAATTGTTGAACAAATTCTCCGGACTCAGACGTTGAGAACAAACACTTTATTGCATGATATCATGGGGTGCACACCTTTCCTAAAGGCGGTCCAGTGCTACTCCCCAGAGCTACAGATCGTCGTGGACTTAGATAGTACAACAGAGGCAGAGCTAACAGTTTCACAATTAGATAAACACCCACAAGACAATCACAAGACCGTCTACGTGACGGTGCACCACGCAGAGTCCGAGGTCAGCAAAACGTTAGTTTCAACAATAACAAACTTATAGTTCCTTAATTCAATGCCCACTCCAGACATCATATCTGGCCGTAACTTCTGGCTAGGTTGCACAAACATGATAAAAACGGAAGAGTCAGCAACGAACAGTCTGTGTTCACTTCCCCAAAATCCATCATGAGCTCTGTCTCTTCCTAAGACAGTTGATTGTGGTCAGTTGCTCTGTCTACATTTTATGACAGTTGATTGTGGTTAGATTAGCTACAAGCTGTGTCCTGTTTTTCTGCTTCTACAAAGTTAAGTAATAATTAGCAAAGCTCAGCAAAATTCTCCAACAGTTTGGATGGAGCAGTTTTTGTCAGGTGTGTCCAGGCAGGTTTCCTGATTCAGTATGTAGATAGGCCGACTAGAGGGGAGACTATGTTGGACTTGGTGCTTGGCAACGAACCAGGCCAGGTGGCAGATCTATCGGTGGGAGAGCATTTCGGTGATCGTGATCACAACTCCCTGACCTTTACTATAGTCATGGAGAGGGACAGGAGCAGACGGGATGGGAAAATATTTAATTGGGGGAGGGGGAATTAAAATGCTATTAGGCAGGAACTGGGGAGCATAAATTGGGAACAGATGTTCTCAGGGAAATGCACGACAGAAATGTGGAGGTTGTTTAGGGAGCACTTGCTGCGACTACTGGATAGGTTTGTCCCGATGAGGCAGGGAAGGGATGGTAGGGTGAAGGAACCTTGGATGACAAGAGATGTGGAACAGCTAGTCAAGAGGAAGAAGGAAGCTTACTTAAGGTTGAGGAAGCAAGGATCAGACAGGGCTCTAGAGGGTTACAAGGTAGCCAGGAAGGAACTGAAGAATGGACTTAGGAGAGCTAGAAGGGGACATGAAAAAGTCTTGGCAGGTAGGATGAAGGAAAATTCCAAGGCGTTCTACACTTATGTGAGGAACAAGAGGATGGCCAGAGTGAGGGTAGGGCCGATCAGGGATAGTGGAGGGAACTTGTGCCTGGAGTCGGAGGAGGTAGGGGAGGTCCTAAATGAATACTTTGCTTCAGTATTCACTAGTGAGAGGGACCTGGTCGTTTGTGAGGACAGCGTGGAGCAGGCTGATATGCTCGAACAGGTTGAGGTTAAGAGGGAGGATGTGCTGGAAATTTTGAATGATATGAGGACAGATAAGTCCCCGGGGCCAGACGGGATATACCCAAGGATATTACGGGAAGCGAGGGAAGAGATTGCTGCGCCTTTGGCGATGATCTTTGCGTCTTCACTGTCCACTGGAGTAGTGCCGGATGATTGGAGGGTGGCAAATGTTGTTCCCTTGTTCAAGAAAGGGAATAGGGATAACACTGGGAATTATAGACCAGTCAGTCTTATGTCGGTAGTGGGCAAATTATTGGAGAGGATTCTGAGAGACAGGATTTATGATTATTTGGAAAAGCATGGTTTGATTAGAGACAGTCAGCATGGCTTTGCAAGGGGCAGGTCATGCCTCACAAGCCTTATTGAATTCTTTGAAGATGTGACAAAACACATTGATGAAGGAAGAGCAGTGGCTGAGGTGTATATGGATTTTAGCAAGGCGTTTGATAAGGTTCCCCATGGTAGGCTCATTCAGAAAGAAAGGAGGCATGGGATACAGGGAAATTTGGCTGTCTGGATACAGAATTAGCTGGCCCATAGAAGTCAGAGGGTGGTAGTAGATGGAAAGTATTCAGCATGGAGCTCAGTGACCAGTGGTGTTCCACAAGGATCTGTTCTGGGACCTCTGCTCTTTGTGATTTTTATAAATGACTTGGATGAGGAAGTGGAAGGCTGGGTTAGCAAGTTTGCCGATGACACGAAGGTTGCTGGAGTTGTGGATAGTGTGGAAGGCTGTTGTAGATTGCAACGGGACATTGACAGGATGCAGAGCTGGGCTGAGAAGTGGCAGATGGTGTGCAACCTGGAAAAGTGTAAAGTGATTCATTTTGGAAGGTCAAATTTGAATGCAGAATACAGGCTTAAAGACAGGATTCTTGGTAGTGTGGAGGAACAGAGGGATCTTGGGGTCCATGTCCATAGATCGCTCAAATTTGCCACCCAAGTTGATAGGGTTGTTAAGAAGGTGTGTTGGCTTTCATTAACAGGGGGATTGAGTTTAAGAACCGCGAGGTTATGCTGCAGCTCTATAAGGCCCTGGTTCGACCACACTTGGAATATTGTGTTCAGTTCTGGTCGCCTCATTATAGGAAGGATGTGGAAGCTTTAGAGAGGGTGCAGAGGAGATTTACCAGGATGCTGCCTGGACTGGAGGGCATGTCCTACGAAGAAAGATTGAGGGAGATAGGGCTTTTCTCATTGGAGCGAAGAAGGATGAGAGGTGACTTGATAAAGGGGCACAAGATGATGAGATGCATAGATAGAGTGGATAGCCAGAGACTTTTTCCCAGGGTGGAAAAGGCTATCACCAGGGGGCATAATTTTAAGGTGATTGGAGGAAGGTTTTGGGGAGATGTCAGAGGTAGGTTCTTTACACAGAGAGTGGTGGGTGCGTGGAATGCGCTGCCAGCGGTGGTAGTAGAAGCAGATACATTAGGGACATTTAAGCGACTCTTGGATAGGTACATGGATGATAGTAGAATGAAGGGTAGGTAGTTAGTTTGATCTTAGAGTAGGTTAAAGGTTCGGCACAACATCGTGGGCCGAAGGGCCTGTACTGTGCTGTGCTGTTCTATGTTCTAATAGCCATCAAAATTTAAAACAAACTTTTACCTTAAATTCCTCGAGTAAGCCATAGGGTGAGAAGTATTGATGAGGAATTCAACACTTCTAATTTTTGCTTCAGTAACCCTCATGTTTATACTGTTTCTAAGATATCATCTGACCTTTTAGCATATAGATGTTACCTTTCTGCGTGTGTTTTTCCTGCTTTTAAAATCCATACTTGGTCGTATCATCAACTAACATCTCCACTTAATGTTTTGTTGGAATTTCCCTGCTCTTGAAGTTGTGAGCATTTATCTGCTAAAAATATTTATAATTGTGTTTACTTGACATCTGTTCCTGTAAGTACTATTCCATTTATTATTTTATTACCTATAATTGTGTTTTTTATGGTACCTTGAAGCAGCCTTTTGAGTCGATCTTTACATTGATGTTTACATTTTACCAACACCATCAATTAATTAAATTTATTGCTACCTCTTACTGATATCACACAGGATGTTGCAATATGTGTTTATCCTCCAAGTCCCTGGCAACAGAAACGCTGAAATGGATTTCCCAACTTAAAAGGTGTTTCTGGTTCACATTCCATTGTGATGGGGACCTTGAAAGACCTTGAAATTTCTAACTCTACCTTCTTAAAGGGAAATGCCTTGAATCTTGAAAACTGACCAATTATTCAATCTTTAATTCTAAAACGTATAATATATTAACGATATCTAAATTCTACCTAATTAAGCCTAGAATCCCTATGTTTCATCGGACAGCAGGTCTGGCAGCATCTGTGGAGAGAGAAAAATAGTTATTGAGCAGCATTTTGTGGAGACATTAGAAATCCCACTGGTGGGACTGAAACCAGGAGATGACCCTGCTCTGGTGGGCGGCGGGACCTGGGGTAGTATTTTGCCGGCAGCGATCAGTAATGTGGCCACTGGCTGACGGGGCCGCCATCCAATTAAGGATGGTGGACTGTCCCCAAGAGCTGCCGGCCCAGTCAGAGGACCAGCAGCTCAGCAGCCGGAGCAATGTCATTACCAGTGCTGAGGCTGCAGTTGCAGGGAGATACAGTTGCAATGGTTGGGGTAAGTACTGCTGGGGCCAGGTAGAGAGGCCCCAGTGATCATGGAGAGGGTGATTGGTGTGGTGGGAGTGGGGTCGGGGTGGGTTTCCTGTGCTAGGGGCAGATCACCAGGTTTCAGGGAGCTATCTTCGCATGCAGCAGCAGGCCCTCCTGATGGAGGCAAAATCCCCGCAGTGGCGGGAAATGGCCCATAATTGGCCACTTAAGTGGCCTCATTGGCCACCCGGTGGGCAGCCGATCCGCTAATGTCACCACTACTGGCAATATGACGTGGCAGCAGAAAGACATCAAGCTCCTCTCCCAACACCTTCCCCAACCATATTGCCAGCCTTTCTGCCTCCCAGCCTGTTCTTAAAGGGCCTGGAAAATTCTGATCATCATTTCAGGTCGGTGACAAAGGGTCCCATGTTTTTCATTCTTCATGTGGCTACATTTGCACAAATCATTGAATGTGGCAGGGCAGGTTGAAAAAGAAGTTAAAATGGCATATAGTATTGTGGTCTTTATTCTTTTTTTTTCTTCTTTTGGGCCTCCTTATCTCGAGAGACAATGGATACGCGCCTGGAGGTGGTCAGTGGTTTGTGAAGCAGCGCCTGGAGTGGCTATAAAGGCCAATTCTGGAGTAACAGGCTCTTCCACAGGTGCTGCAGAGAAATTTGTTTGTTGGGGCTGTTGGACAGTTGGCTCTCCCCTTGCGCCTCTGTCTTTTTTCCTGCCAACTACTAAGTCTCTTCGACTCGCCACAATTTAGCCCTGTCTTTATGGCTGCCCGCCAGCTCTGGCGAATGCTGGTAACTGACTCCCACGACTTGTGATCAATGTCACACGATTTCATGTCGCGTTTGCAGACGTCTTTATAACGGAGACATGGACGGCCGGTGGGTCTGATACCAGTGGCGAGCTCGCTGTACAATGTGTCTTTGGGGATCCTGCCATCTTCCATGCGGCTCACATGGCCAAGCCATCTCAAGCGCCGCTGACTCAGTAGTGTGTATAAGCTGGGGATGTTGGCCGCTTCAAGGACTTCTGTGTTGGAGATATAGTCCTGCCACCTGATGCCAAGTATTCTCCGAAGGCAGCGAAGATGGAATGAATTGAGACGTCGCTCTTGTGGTCTTTATAAATAGAGGCATAGAGTGCAAAAGCAAGAGAATTATGATGAACCTTGATAAAACACTGCTTCAGCTTCAACTGCAGTATGTGTCCCAGTCTGGGCAGTGCACTTTAGGAAAGATGTGAAGACTTTAGACAGCGTGCAGAAAAGATTTACGAGAATGGTTCCAGAGATGAGGGATTTCAATTAAGTGGATAGATTGGCGAAGCTGGGGTTGTTCTCCTTAGAGAAGAGAAGGTTAAGAGGAGATTTTATAGAGGTGTTCAAAATCCTGAGGGGTGTAGACAGAGTAGATAGAGAGAAATTGTTCCTATCATCAGAAGGGTCAAAAACCGGAAGACACTTGTTTAATATGATTGGTAAAAGAATCAAAGGTGACATGAGGAAAAATATTTTATGTGGTGAGTGGTTAGGATCTAGAATGCACTACCTGAGAGACTGGAGGAGGCAGATTCAATCGTGGCTTCCAAAGAAGGAATTGGATAAGCACCCGAAGAGAAAAAATTTGCAGAGCTACGGGAAAAGGGCGGGGGAGTGGAACTCGCTAAATTGCTCTTGCAGAAAGTTGGCAGACTCTACAGGCTGCAACCATTCTCTGATTCTATAATTTTCTGAAGTGTTAGCTATCAAGACAAATTCATCATAAAATCACATTTCTTATTGTACCACATTATGTCCCACAGTTGAATTATCTTTGATAATCATTGTCAGATACAAAGCTGCAGACCATAATAATGACTACTTTATCATTTACAATATTTACTACTCATTGTTCTCGAGACCATTATCACTGTGTTTTCATTGGTATTGGTACCTAGTTAGAGACTGTTTCATTGCTGCAGGCATTAAACCTATCAAATCCAATATTTCAAGTATGGCAAAGGAATAGGATTCTAGTTTTTTCTAGTGATTTCTAGTCAGCTCAGTCACCTGAAGGCAAAAATCTGGAGACTCATTTCATCATAAGACCAAGCATTAGTTTTTTATGACATAATAGTGCAAAAGCTTTTGCCGGTAGAATTGGTTTTCCTTATGGTATAGGAGCAGTTTGGAAAAACACAGGCATGCTTTGTCAAGTCATCTACAGAGCGTAACAGGTCACAGTTTTTTATCAGGTGAAAACCTGGAAGATCGGGTTCTAGCCCAAATTACAGGCCTGCCACACCATCAGTACTATAGCACAATTGCGCCCTCTCCTGGATTGCATGATTTTGATGCTTTTATTTATTGTGATTTCAAAGGGACAGCCACCTTATGGTGTCACAAGTCTTTAGCCCCAATTTATAGATACTTATGAGCTTTTTGAGGGCCTGGAATTCGCAGGAAATTTTAGCATAATTTGACAGGTGTGGAAATGGTTGCATTTTTGGGTCCAACTATTGGATTTTGCACACGGAGGAAATACCAGGCCAAGATCTGAATGGTTCTAGCAACGATCTTGCACATACAGAATGGGCCAAATGGTCACCTTCAATGTTGTAAACTGGTGTTTCCATGTGATGCCAATACTGTTCTGGTTAGACATTTAGATGTGAAGTGGTAGCCCATGAAGCAGTTCAAGGGGACCTGTGGAATAACCAGCTTCTAAAATGCACTAATTCAATACATTATTTTAAAACTGTTCACTCTATTGCAATGTTCCCAAACCCTGGATAGATTTCCTGCAAAATTTTCATTCTCATGCTGCAGAATTTGTCTGGCATTGCTGAATAAAGGAAGTGCAGTGCTGCAGAATTCAAAGGGTCCTTGTGGTATTTGACATGAATGTCACCAAAGATAAATAATAGATTCATAGAATCATAGAATGGCTACAGCACAGAAGGCGGCCATTCAGCCCTTCATGTCTATGCTGGCTCTATGTAAGCGCTTCTCAGTTAGTCCCACTCCCAGCCCTGAAAATGGTTTCTCTTCAGATAATATCCAATTCCATTTTAAAAGCCACGATTGAATCTGCCTCCACCATTCTATTAGGCAGTGCATTCTAGATCCTAACCACTCACTGCTTAAAAAAGATTTTCCTCTTATCGCCATTGTTTCTTTTGCCAATCACATTAAATTGGTGTTCTCTGGTTCTTGACCCTACTGCCAACTGGAACAGTTTCTCTCTATTTACTCTGTCCAGCCCACTTCATGATTTTGAATGCCTCTATCAAATCTCCTTTCAACCTTCTCTTCTCTAAGAAGAACAGTCCCAGCTTCGCCAATCTATCCTCGTAACTAAAATTTCTCATCCCTGGAACCATTCCCGTAAATCTTTTCTGCACCCTCGTCAATGCCTTCACATCCTTTCTAAAGTGAGGTGTCTAGAATTGCACACAATACTCTAATTGAGGCCAAAGCAGTGTTTTGTAAAGGTTCACCATAACCACTTGCTTTTGTAATTTATGCCTGTATTAATAAAGCCTTATTTCTCAATCTGTCTTCACATTTTCAATGATTTGTGACAAATATCCCCAGATCCCTCTGCTCCTGCATCCCCTTTCGAATTGTATCCTTTATTTTATATTGCCTTTCCTCATTCTTCCAATTAAAATGTGTCATTTCACACTTCTCTGTACTGACTTTCATCTGCCACGTGTCCGCCTTCTCCACCAGCCTGCCTAAGTTGTCTTAAAGTCTATCACTTTCCTACTCGCAATTTACAATATTTCCAAGTTTTGTGTCATCTCTAAATTCAAAAATTGTGCCCAGCACACCCTAGTCTAGGTCATTAATATAGATCAAGTAAAGCAGTGGTCCGAATACTGACTCCGGGAGAACCCCACTATATCTATAGAGAGAGAGAGACACTCATTGAGAGATACAGCACTGAAACAGGCACTTCGGCCCACCGAGTCTGTGCCGACCAACAACCACCCATTTATACTAATCCTACGTTAATCCCATATTCCCTACCACCTCCCCACCATTCTCCTACCACCTACCTACTTTTACAATTTACAATGGCCTATCAACCCGCAAGTCTTTGGCTGTGGGAGGAAACTGGAGCACCCGGCGAAAACCCACGCGGTCACAGAGAGAACTTGCAAACTCCGCATAGACAATACCCAGAACCGAACCCGGGTTGCTGGAGCTGTGAGGCTCCACCTACCTGCCTTCCTGCAATCTGAAAAACAGACGTTCACCACTTTTCTGCTTCCTGTCACTCAGCCGACTTCACATCCATACTGCCCTGTGCCTTTTATTCTATGGTCTCCAACTTTGTTGGCAAGCCTGTTATGTGGCACTTTACCAAATGCCTTTTGGAAGTCCATGTACACCACATCAACCACGTTACCCTCATCAACCCTCCCTGTTACTTCATCAAAAAGCTCAATAAAGTTAGTTAAAGACAATTTGCCCTTAAGAAATCTATGCTGGCTTTCCTTAATTAATCCAGATTTATCCAAGTGACTGTTAATTTTGTCCTGGATTATCATTTCTAAAAGCTTTTGCACTACCAAGGTTAAATTGACTTGCCTGTAGTTGCTGGGTTTATCCTCACACCCTTTTTTGAACAAGGCTGTAACATTGGTACAAGTGAGTCATTCTGTCTTTCCAATATGTGTTCAAACATAATTTTCATATGTTTAGGTATTTCATGCAGCTGACGGAATCAACCTGTTTGCATAGTCTAATCCAGGGTTGTCCAACATATTCGCGTTGGGGGTTGGGGGGCCACATTACAATTTTTGTCTTACATAGGAGGCCAGTGTAAAGCGTGGCTACCCAACCAGAACCCAACCAGACCCGACGACATGTGTCGGGTTCGGGTCGGGTCGGGTCTCTCTTCTGGGTACAGCATTCGGGCTTGGGTCGGCTCGAGCTGGACGTGGACAGTGCTGCCTTGCTCCGGGAAGTAATCTACAAATGAACATTCGGGGCGCCAAGGCAGGAAACGTGCAGTCCGGACTCCGCACTCTGCAGTAAAGCCTGGCTACCCGACCAAACCCAAGTACATGTGTTGGGTTCGGGTCGGGTCGGGTCGGGCATTTAAAAAAATTAAAGGACCCGGGCCCGAGTCGGGTTCGGGTTGGCTGTTGTCGGGTAGGGCCCAGGTTGGGTTTTAATTTCATTCCCGAGCCACGCTTTAGGCTAGTGAGACAATTTCAGAAAGATAAAGGCATTTATCTTACTATTAAGAAGATTTAAATGAGAAGATTAATTTATTGACTGACTTTCTAAAAAGCTAATGAAGAGGGAGAAAATTGATTATGAAAGTAAATTGGCAAGAAATATAAAAACAAACAGCAAGAGTTTCTACGGGTATATGAAAAGAAAGAGAGTAGCTAAAATGAGCATGGGATCCTTGGAGGATGCGACTGGAACATTGATAACGGGGAACAGGGAAATGACAGATAATTTAAGCCAATATTTTGCATCAGTCTTCATGGTGGAGGACACTATAAACATCCCGCAGGTATCAGATAAGCAAGGAGCTTTATCACGACGGACAAAATATTTGACAAACTAATGGGACTGAAGGCAGACAAGTCACCAGAACCTGATGGCCTGCATCCAAGGGTTTTAAAGGAAGTGGCTGCAGAGATAGTGGAGGCATTGGTGGAAATATTCCAGAACTCACTGGATTCCGGGAGGGTGCCAGCAGATTGGAAACCGCTAATGTGACGCCCCTGTTTAAGAAGGGAGGGAAACAAAAAGCAGGAAATTATAGGCCAGTCAGCCATTGGAAAAATGCTGGAGTCCATTATTAAGGATGAAATAGCAGGACATTTAGAAAAGCTTAATGCAATCAAACAGAGTCAACATGGTTTTGTGAAAGGGAAATCATGTTTGACAAATTTGCTACAGTTCTTTGAGGATATAACAAGCAGAGTTGATAAAGGGGAACTGATAGATGTAGTGTATTTGGATTTCCAGAAGGCATTTGATAAGGTGCCACATAAAAGATTATTGCACAAGGTAGGAGCTCACGGTATTGGGGGTAATGTATTAGCATGGATTGAGGATTGGTTAACACACAGAAGACAGAGAGTCAGGATTAGTGGGTCTTTTTCAGGTTGGAAAGACGCAACTAGTGAAGTGCCACAAGGATCAGTTTTGGGGCCTCAATTATTTACTATTTATATTAATGACTTGGAGGAGGGGGCAGAGTGTAATATATCCAAATTTGCTGACGATAGAAAAATAGGTGGGAGGGCATGTTGTGATGAGGACATAAGGAATCTGCAAGGGGATATAGATAGGTTGAATGAGTGGCAAAAAACTTAGCAGATGGAGCTTAATGTAGGAAAGTATGAGGTCATGCACTTTGGTAGGAAGAATCAAAAGGCAGACTATTATTTAAATGCAGAGAGACTCCAAAAATGAAACACAAAAAGTTAGCATGCGGGTGCAGCAAGTAATTAAGAAGGCAAATGGAATTTTGGCCTTTATTGCTAGGGGGTTGGAGTTTAAAAATAGGGAAGTCTTGTTACAACTGTACAGGGTGTTGGTGAGGCCGCACCTGGAGTATTGTGTACAATTTTGGTCCATGTATTTAAGAAAGGATATACTGGCATCGGAGGCAGTTCAAAAGAGATTCACTATGCTGATTCCTGGGATGAAGGGGTTGACTTCTCAAGAACGCTAAACAGGTTAGGCCTTTATTCATTAGAGTTTAGAAGAATGAGGGGTGATTTTACTGAAACGTAGAAGATTCTGAGGAGTCTTGACAGGGTAGATGTTGAGAAGATGTTTCCACTAGTGGGGGATGGGGGATAATAAGGGGACAGTCATTTAAAACTGAGATGGAAAGAAATTTCTTCTCTGAGAGGGTAGTGAATGTCTGGAATTCTCTACCCCAGGTAGTTGTGGAGGCTAGATCACTGAAAGCATTTAAAGTGGAGGTTGATTTTTGAACTATCGGGGAGTTGAGGACTATGAGGAGCTGGCATGAAAGAGGAGTTGAGGTGTGGGGCAGGTCAACCATGATCTTATTGAATGGTGGGGCAGGCTTGAGGGGCTGAATGGCTTACTCCTGCTCCTATTTCTTATGTTCTTATGTTCTAATCACTATGTTGGACACTGAGTTAGTGAGATATCTGGCATTTGTTTTGCTTACACAAATAGTCAATGTTTGCCCACACACTTCTTGTAGCAATGTGGAGTATTCCAGATAGATGTTATCTGTCAGGACTGATCTTGATCATTCTCTCTCCATCTCTCTCTGTCCCCCCTCTCTCTGTCATCCCCTCTCTCTGTGCCCCCTCTCTCTCTGTCGCCTCTCTCTCTATCCCCAGTCTCTCTGTCCTCCCTCTCTCTGTCCCCCTTTGTCCCCTCTCTCTCTCTGACCTCTTTCCCTCCTCTTTCTCTGTCCCTCTTCTCTCTATCTGTCCCCCTCTCTCTCTGTCTGTATCCCCTCTCTCTGTCCCCCTCTCTCTTTGTTCCCCCAACCCCCACTCTCTCTCTCTGCCTCCCTCTCTCCATCCCCACCTCTCTCTGCTTCCCCTCTCTCTGTTCCCCCCTCCCTCTATCCCCTCCTCTCTCTCTCTGACCCGCCTCTCACTCTCTGTCCCCCTCTCTCTCTATCCCCCCACCTCTCGCTCTGCCCCCTCCCCCCTCTCTGACAGTTGCAGGGAATGGGAGCGCTCAGCCCATCAACTTTGTGGTTGGTCAGTGGTTTAAAAAAACATCACACTGTCAGTTTCACAGCTGACAAGTGCTGACATTGGAAACTGTGGTTTCCCAACTACAGACAAAACCCACCGGAAGACCCCAAATCTGTCCAAAGTTGGGAAAGCACCTCCCCGTCACAATGTGATTTTCCCAGCAGCAGAATGTTTTGTATTAGGTAGAAGATGGGGTTCACCAGAAATGGCAAAAACCTTTGAAAACAATTCATTTTTGTTACAGTCTGAATAATGTTACTACCAGGTGAGAAAGGGGTCTAGGGTTCCCTCTCAGCCTTCACCTGGTCTTACCGTAACAAGGTTTTATTTAAAACACACCATTTATTTTTAGCTTCCTCTTAGTGAATCCTTGTTCACTACTTTCCAATTATAAGGCAAAGAAACCAGCCAAACAGGTTTTCTTAGGTTTATAGAGGAAAGGTTGAACTTTATTAAACTTAAACTCTAATTCGGTTAACACCTACGGATACACGAAGCGCCCACTCGAGCATGCATACGCGATAAACATACATGCAGTTAGAGACAGAAAAGAGAAGAAGAAATAAAGTGGAAAAGTTTGAGGCAATATCTGAAGATGGTTTTGGTTACTGTTCTTCAAGCTCACTGTAGAGCCCTTGATTCTAGGTAGATCGTGCTTTTTGTTGGAGCCCAATATTCTTCTTAAACCTTGTTTACTGTAGGAGAATTTTCTCTCTTGAGGTTCACATCATCAGTGGATTTGGAGTTCTATGAGAAAGAGATGGGAGCAGATAGGAGAGGCTGTGGTGAGCCAGCCAGGAGAGGTTTTCACGGTCCAGGGGCAAACAGTCTTTCTTGTTTCAAACTGTCAGTACAATTCAAAAAAACTCAGGTTGCCCAGCAGGTTAGTCATGAAACTAGCTGGTTTGACCATGTCTGTTTGTGGATTCAGCCATCTTAGTAGTCATCCTGGAATGTGAGCTTCCTCACTTTCTATGTCAGGTAATCAAAGTCCATTGTGGGTTGAATGTGTCAGGGAATCATCCTTTGTCTCCACAAGTTAGTTCATATGTAAATGTTTTTTCCAGCCAAAGCTGATCCGATTAACAAGTCATTTCCACGCTCCAGCAACAGTTTAAAGTCAATGTTCATTTAACAAAATTAATATACCTCATTTTTGGCAGGTGGGGGTCTGCATAACAATAATAAATCATAAAATATACTAATATCGTGCTTTTTTTGGCTGTTGAGTGTCAGACTTAAAATAACTACTGGAATGAGATTTGTGCTTCGATAGGTACTAGTAATGCCAAAATTATAGATAACCAGGACTATATTAAAGATTTGGAAAATCCATTAGAAGCAGGAATGGAAAATCTATTAGAATGTCTCACATGAAATATTTAAGTCCCAGAAATGGGCATTGACAGAGTATTGGAAAGAAATTTAAACCTGTCAATCAACAAATAAGCAGCTTCCCATAACAAAACTGCCCAGTATGGTAGCACTAGCTCAAATGTAGGCAAATAGTAATTGGAAAGACCAAAACAGCATATTTCATCTGTTAACTTAAGATGAAAATTGCTACAAGATACAAATACCTTAAAGAAAGAGTTGCTTTTGCATCTTGGTCTGGGATCAAATTGTGAGTAACTTTATTTTCTCTGGTTAGTATTTACACTGGAGATCTACTTCAAGCTATTAATACATTGTGAAGGTTATTTGGTTAGTAATAGCTTTGATTGAATTTTGCCTGAAAATGTGTTTTTTGGGGGGAATTTCCTCTGGGATTCTCCCAATCAGTCATCATAACTTTGGCAGAACATTGGTGGAAGATCCTGGGATGCAAATCCCAGAGCCAAGGTATGATTCCCACTCAGACAAGTCATCACTTCAACCTGTCAGGCAGCCAGAGGACAGTTCTTAGCAGAGGTGGTTTGCAACTGCTGATGCCTCCACCATCAGAACACAGCTTGACACTCGCATGTACCCGGCATCAATGATGCCATGCCAGCGGGCAGGAGTCGGGCAAGCGCTACACTAGGCGACAGCCAGGACATCATCAGGTGGTGACTTTTGAATCTCAGTTAGGCCTTCACTTGCCTGAGTTGAGGACCTTGTTATTAAAGCAAAATACTGCAGATGCTGGAAATCTGAAAGAAAAAGTGCTGGAAATACTCAGTAAGTCTGGCAGCATCTGTGGAGAGAGAAGCAGAGTTAATGTTCAGTGACCTTTCATCAGAGGACCTTGTTGTCCGGCCTAAATGTTTCCTTCTCAACCTTCTAGAGGTGCTGCCTCTTCTCCTTTCGACAAAGTCCCACATAAGAGATTAGCATGTAAAATTAAAGCACATGGGATTGGGGGTAGTGTATTGCAATGGATAGAAAATTGGTTGGTGGACAGGAAACAAAGAGTAGGGATAAATGGGTCTTTTTCCGAATGGCAGGCAGTGGGGTACCGCAGGGATCGGTGCCAAAACCCCAGCTATTCACAATATACATTAATGATTTAGATGAGGGAACTAAATGTAATATCTCCAAATTTGCAGATGACACAAAACTGGGTGGGAGGGCGAGTTGTGAAGAGGATGCAGAGAGGCTTCAGGGTGATTTGGACAAGTTGAGTGAGTGGGCTAATGCATGGCAGATGCAATATAATGTGGATAAATGTGAGTTTATCCACTTTGGTAGCAAAAACAGGAAGGCAGATTATTATCTGAATAGCTATAAACTGGGAGAGTGGAATATGCAGCAAGACCTGGGTGTTCTCATACACCAGTCGCTGAAGGTAAGCATGCAGGTGCAACAGGTAGTAAAAAAGGCAAATGGTATGTTGGCCTTCATAGCAAGAGGATTCGAGTACAGAAGCAGGGATGTCTTGCTGCAATTATACAGGGCCTTGCTGAGGCCACACGTGGAATATTGTGTGCAGTTTTGGTCTCCTTATCTGAGGAAGGATGTTCTTGTTATAGAGGGAGTGCAGCGAAGGTTTACCAAACTGATTCCTGGGATGGCAGGACTGACGTATGAGGAGAGATTGAGTCAGTTAGGATTATATTCGCTGGAGTTCAGAAGAGTGAGGAGGGATCTCATAGAAACCTATAAAATTCTAACAGGACTTGACAGGGTAGATGCAGGAAGGATGTTTCCGATGGTGGGGGAGTCCAGAATCAGGGGTCATAGTCTAAGGATACGGTGTAAACCTTTCAGGACTGAGATGAGGAGAAATTTCTTCACCCAGAGAGTGGTGAGCCTATGGAATTCACTACCACAGAAAGCAGTTGAGGCCAAAACATTGTATGTTTTTAAGAAGGAGTTAGATATAGCTCTTGGGTCTAAAGGGATCAAAGGGTATGGGGCGAAAGCGGGAACAGACTACTGAGTTGGATGATCAGCCATGATCATAATGAATGGCGGAGCAGGCTCGAAGGGCCGAATGGCCTACTCCTGCTCCTATTTTCTATGTTTCCTCCTCAGCTGCCTATTGGTTCTCTGCTGGATATGTAGGAATAAAAGGAAAGCAATAGTTGGGCAAGTTCCCCACGGATGCAGTCTGCATTCAAAGGGGGGGGTGAAAGGCTGTGTCTGTATAATGATGCTGTAGGATGCCAGGGACCAGGGGATTGGATACTCACCTGACGGCAGTATGATACCACTGACCTCGACTTCAACTGTAAGCATTGCTGCATGTCAGCACAGTAGCTGGATGACCTTCTCTTCATGGAGAAATCAGGGTTTGGCAGTGGTCTTCTTTTCTTGAGCATTATGTTCCAACCTGATCTGCAAAGAGAAAAGAGAAAGTAGGATAAGGCTTGCAGTTGCTCATTGTGTTTTCAGCTGTCATTGAAAACATGGAGGACAAAAAGTGCAAGTGTGAGGCTGCCAAATCGGTGTTGCATGATAACTGTCTTATCTTCATAGCTCTGGTCAGTGTTGACTGTTTAGAACAGTGTACAACGCTGGTTGTGAGTGACTGTTCATTGGTGTGACCCAGCAGATATCAGGGAGACCCCATCTCTCTGAGTAGCAGGTGCCATGCTATTTAGATTCATGGGTAAAGACAAAGACATTAGTAGTTGCCCAACTTTGTAACCAAACTCAGTGTGTGTCTATGTAATGGCTATTAAAACCACTATGAAGATAGCTGAGTGAGAGAGAGTTTCACTTGGTGGCTTATAAATAGTCTCAATCTTGAAGGCACCAACCATATAATGTTGTGGATAAGACTTGAGTTGCATCTAAGATGGCGCAGACATAAATAGCTGAGCCATGGTTTGCGTGAAATACATGACACACAAGTTGATTCAGCAATAGCAAAGTGAGTAACTTCATCTGTTCCGATGTTAGTTTCTTCAAGGCAATTTATGTCAACCTTGTGGCTGATAGTGAGAGCGCTGATAACTGAATGCTTTGCCGCTGAGAGACCCTCAACAGTAAGTTGTAGGTTTCAGAGTGCTGGGCCTATAGCCAGAAATCCATCTGTCTGGCTGGGAGATTTGTTCTACATGCACCCCACTGTGAAGCATCTTGGGATGTTTTACTATGTTGAAGGCACTATTTAAATGCAAGTTGTTGTTATCTTCATGATGTTGTCTTCTTTTTAATCCTGGTTTTAATAAAGGAGAAAATCTTTACTTGACTTAGCCAAGTTCAGTAGACTTCTCCCATCACGGTGTGGTTTAATCCAAGGCATCTATCTGAATGTTTTTTCTCAATATCAATACAGTAACCCAGGAATATTTGTAACATTTACACTAAATTGAAATTTTAAATATGACTAATCATTTTATAGATTCCTTTCAAAACTAATGCCTCCCTCTGGAAATTCAAGGGGGCTGCATCTTGAATGTTCATTTTAGCATCACCTCAATAAGTAAGAACGGAAACATCCAGGTGAACTTTAGCAAGATTTTGTGCACTGTCTAACTTTGTGGTACAATAGCTTAAAATTTCAAAATTAACAGATAAATGTTTGGCTTGTTCATATGACATACCTATGTAAGTAATTTCAAGACAAGTGTTAATCCATTTACTTCAAATGGATTATTTCTGCATTTTAAATTGGTTAATACCTCCATTAACATAACAGACAGAGGAAAGTCTTATGAATGTGTTGATCCTTTCTCTGCTAAACTTGCCAATGATAATTTTAGATTGATGTAGCTTTTGGCAGAATAAGTGAATAAGTAATATAGCTAATCTGAATTTACCCGAAATAAATGAATTCAGCTAAGTCAAATTCTGGCAATGGGCCACTTAAACTGAGTTTTATCTCCTCTCCACATCGACATGAAAGAAGGGAAAATGGCTACTACAGCAGACACTTAGCAAAAGATTTCTCAATGGCCTCAATTTTAATTCTTTTATCTGGCAGAAACCAAGTCACGGAAAGGAGGAAGGCAACTAAAATGGAGCAAATGGACTTATACATTCCTTACCTACCCCAATCTGACAGTGCAATTTTAAATTGCGGCAGCAAGGATACCCACCCGACGTTGGTGGGATTCTCTTTAAATATGCAGTTTGGACTCTAATGATGTCATTGAGGCCCAATCAGTGATTTTGATTTGTGTGAATGGGGCCAAAGCTGCCAGAAACAGGAGCCAGTGTGAGAAGTGGCCCCAGAGGGCGGCACAGTGGCGCAGTGGTTAGCACTGCAGCCTCACAGCTCCAGCGACCCGGGTTCAATTCTGGGTACTGCCTGTGTGGAGTTTGCAAGTTCTCCCTGTGTCTGCGTGGGTTTCCTCCGGGTGCTCCGGTTTCCTCCCACTGCCAAAAGACTTGCAGCTGACAGGCAAATTGGCTGTTATAAATTGCCCCTAGTGTAGGTAGGTGGTAGGGAAATGTGGGGATGTGGTAAGAATATGGGATTAGTGTAGGATTAATATAAAATGGGTGGTTGATGGTCGGCACAGACTCGGTGGGCTGAAGGGCCTGTTTCAGTGCTGTATCACTAAACTAAACTAAACATGTCAGCTGTGGCTCAGTTGGTCACATTTTGCCTCTGAGCCAGAATATTGTGGGTTCGAGTCCCACTGCAGAGATTTGTGCACAAAAATCCAGACTGGCACCTCCATGGAATAATGAGGGAGTGATGCATTATTGGAGGAGCTGCCTTTTCAATAGGATGCTAAATCAAAGCCCTGTCATCCCTTTTAGGTGGATATAAAAGATCCCATACCACTATGTCAGAGAAGAACAGCAAAGTCCTCCCTGGTCTTGGGCAATATTTATCCCTCAAGAAAAATAACTAAAAAACAGATATCTGATCATTATCATATTGCTGTTTGTGGGATCTTGCTGTGTGAAAATTGGCTGCTGTGATGTCTACATTACAACAGTGACTACACTTCAAAAGTACTTCATTGACTGTGATTGTAGGACATCCTGAGGTCATGAATAGTACTATATAAATGCAAGTCTTTCTTTCTTACTTTTAAGGTAAATCATTTGTTTTTATTTTTATTTTCCTTGCAGGCCAGGAGGAGCAGGACTGCTCCTGCAGGACTGCTCCTCCAGGCCATATAAGGCAATCTTGGGCCTCCCCTGTTCCAGGATATCCCCACCTGATTGAGATTGTTCCCCAACTATCCCTTTACCTTACTGCGGGGGACAGTTCCTCTGGTCCTCGGTGGCGGCCTCTGAATGGCAGAATTTTAATGGCTGGACAGCTGCTTCCCATTGAGAAAATAAAGCTAAGCTTTAAAAATCATCTGAACCTGTCTAATACCACTCCTGGATGGGATTGCCACTCGTTTTGCTGGGTTTCCTCCCAGAAGTTAAAATCGAGGCCAATATCTCAGTGAAAATAATCACGGATTTGTTAAATGCCAAAATTTACTTCTAGATATAAAATACTAATCTCCAACAACTGAAACACATCAAAGGCAAGAAAGTTAGCAGAACATTTAAACACATTCAAATCCCAGGGACTGCAAGAAACATTAGTGTTGAATGTACCATAAAAAAACTCAATAAAAAAATCACTTAAATATAACTGAAGAGAGGAAAAACTGATCACCTGGCACAAATAACATCAAGCTTGCCAAATCGGCTCAGATTTTGCAGGTGTAATGATGACTAAATAGTCAACATCACCGTCATTACTCTGTGAAACTGACAGAAACTTCTGGCATCTGCACATGTGCAGTTAAACACGGAAATCCAGATGTTGCCTCCAGTAATTCCTCCTCGCTCCTCTAAAGGGTATGCTGTTGACGTCCCCCACAATGAAATTACCACGGAGATCAATGTAGTGGTGGATTTAGGCTAATTGCCCACTTCTTAAGAATTCTTAAGAATTAAAATCACCAGAAAATTTTAGGGCTTGTCTGAAGAGGTGCAAGGTGCTTTTCGCACATATTGAACAAAGCCAGGATTCTACTGGAAGGAGATTTTTATAGGGAAGAAACTTATGTAAAATGGCTGAGACCCAGGTATCAGGGGCCGGATTTTTGTTTTTGTGTCGGGACCCCCGACAACCGGAGTATTTCCGTGTCCCAACCTGCGCTGCGTCAGCTAATTAAGTAATTGGCCTGGGAGCGAGTCTGGCGCCTCAGCGTTACGGAGGTGGGAACGGGGAAGTGAATGCAATTTTAAAGGCAAGTGGTAGCCATTACTGGGCCTATACAAATGAGTCACCAGGGATCTTGGACGGCCTGTGTGGACATGGGAATGTATCCCCTTGCAGCCCCCGCTGTGCTCCTCTAGCCTCCTGCTGTCAAGGAGGCTGCATCTGCCGCAGCTCATTCTGGCTACTCTGTCCAATGTCAGAGTGGCCTGTTCCCATCTGTCCTCCCTCCGCTGGACCTTGTGTGTTCACCAGGCCTTCCTGCGCCATCCCCAGCTGTTACAGTGATGCCAGTGGGCTCTCTGCTTTCCTGCCACTCTCCACCGTGACATTAAAACTCTTCCAACTGCAGAAATTGCCACACTGAGTCTCATTTGAAGCAGCTAAGCTTTATTTGCTGCTTGTGAATTAAATTAATCAGCCATTCCCACAGCCCCCATGGCCCACCACACTATTCACATCTTTATAACCCTGTTGTATTCTCCCCATGGCATTGTCTCCTTTCCCAGCCTTTAAAAATTGCTCACTGACACTAACAAGCCTGTTAATGAGCTCAACAGGCACTTAATTGGAGGCTGCACCTGACCCATTCCCTCCTTGCCGGCGGCACTTTGAAAATAGCATCACATTCCGGAGGCAGCAGGACCTGTGCCAGCCTCTGAGAATGTGATATTCAAATCATGCTCGCAGCCCTTCCTGTACTTTCTCAAATGTTTTTCGCATGTATCACAACTTCTTAAAGAGGAAGCCTGAGAAAGAAAAATACCTTTTCTAGTCGTAGTATGCTTTGTACATAATGGGAGTTTGACACAGGGGACAATGAAGAAGACTCAGGCGCTGTGCCTGTTGGTTGATCAGGAGGAACTTTTACTCACCCCAGAAATTTTATAAGGAGAGGTTGTCTTTCAAGATGATTTTGGAGGAACTGTGTGTGAGAAAACTATGCTTCAATAAAAAATCAATTGGCCTTCAGCCATGTTCTATGTCGTGACTGCCTTATCAGTGTCCATGAAATTAACAATGCACTCAAATTTTATGCATATGCATCATGTCAATCAGGCACTAATGATGTGTAACATCATCCAAAGCACTATGGAGGCCTGCAGTCATGGATGCCATATGTCATAAGGATTCTGAGTTCATCAATTCTGACATGTTCCCAGTTTCAGCAAAGGGAGAGAGCTATTTCATTCCATAGGATCACTGGCTTGGGGAAATTGATGGAATCCATAATGCATTGCATGCTCCAGATTATACACATGTTACGTACATAAACATGAAGGGTCTCATTCATTAAATGTGATGCCCAAGTGCAGATCCTGAATGTCAATGCAGATCACCAGGGAAGTTTTCATGACTTCTTCATCCTCCAGCACTCAGACTTACATAACATACTTAGTAGATTACATCAAGGATCTGGATGGATATTAAGCGACAAGGACTATCGCTGAAGACATGGCTGATGACATCCTACCACAAGACCAATATCGAAGCACAGGAAAGTTGCCAATCATGCAAACATGTGCATGGGCCAAGTTGTGGAGAAGACAATCAGGATGCTGAAATCACAGTTCTAGTGCCTGGAGATGTTATGGGGGTTGGGGGGATGGGGGTGCGGGGGAGTCCTTTGCAGTATTCACTTGACAAAGTGGTAATGATTTTAGTAGACTATTGCACATTGTACAGCCTTGCCTTGCAGGATGGACTGGCAGCCACCACCTTCTCAAGGGCAATTAGGGATGGGCAATAAATGCTGGCCTAGTCAGCGATGCCCACATCCCAGTAACAAAGAAAAAAAAACCCGGCAGACAAGATTCCAGCGGAAATGGACGATATGGATGGTCCCAACATGGATGTCGTTGGGGCTGTGCTTTGTGGACCACGCGAGGGAGCCACAGCTGCAGTGGGCAGAATAGTTAGATAGGAATGGCAAGGTACCTCCACCCTCTCCCTATCTCAGGAAGACACACAAAAGAATGGGTAAGATTGAAAGTGAAACTGAACTTTTATTGAAACAGCAAATACTCTTGTAACACTTTTGAATCAGGATTGCTAAACATCACATAAGCATTGAGGTGCTTAGTGCAAGATTTTTAAGTATAAATTGAGTTAAGGAGTCATTTGCTATTTTGTAAACAGCTGTTACATGAAAATGGTTAATGTTTATAACATTTAAGTGCAGCAGAAACAAAATCGATTATAAGATAAACAATTGTTATGACCGAGGATGGCACATCTGGCACATTTTACAAAACTGCACCTTGTAAAGACTTGGCCAGTAAAAGTGTCAACTTATACGTGGTTGGGTCTTCCAGATCCTTACATGTCCTGCCATAGGAATTTCATGGGCTATCCTTAACATTTCCTGGTGATACTTGGGCGGTACCACTATCTGGTGAACAACCGTTCATTCTTCGTCCGCAGGTCTGTGAGGAGGTCTCCACTTCCTCATCAGAATCCCATTTTTAATATAGTAGCCTTTAGGAACTCCCTTTGCTTCAGCTTCCGTTAGAGCCGGTTGTGCCACCTTATTTAACCCTGGATTGGCTTGCTGAGCTTTGATCAGAGAAGTCTTATTAAACATTTCCTTCGGATTATCCAAATCCCCAAAGAACGTTTCAGATCGCCGAATATCTGTCTGTGGTGCCAATTTTACCTCCGATAATGGAACTTGTTTAGCCATTGCTCGGGTCACTACACATGAAGGAAAAATTCCTGGAACCTTTTCCTGCAGCTGCTCTGTCTCCTTGACTTCACTTGGTCTTTCCGTGACTACAGGAAAAGTTACTACCTTCGTTCCGGCCAAATCATTCCCCAGGTGTAAGTCAACTCCATCTACAGGCAAACTATGGACAACTCCTACAGTTACCGTTACAGACATCAGGTCGCACTCCAAATGTACACGATTCTCCCTGCTGATACCATTCACTAAAACCTTGGCATTCAGTGCACTCTCTAGTGGAAAGGTCATGCCTTTCCCCAACAAAAGAGTATGGGTGGCTCCTGTATTCCTAACTATAACTATAGGTTTACCTGCCTCACTTGAGGGATAGGGAGTTACTTTACCTTTAGACACAAATTCCCTGTAGCTCTCAGGTATCTTGTTCACCTTCCTCACACTCACAGCGGTGTTTATACTTGACCTTACAGCTGCAATCAGAGTTATAGCCTGATCTGTCATACTCTCGGTCAGAGTCCTTTTCTCTGCATTGGCCTTGTGTACCCCAATATGTCCCAGGGGTTTACCCTGTAACTTCCAGCATTCTGCACAAAGGAATCCCAACTTGTGGCAATAGAAAGACTTAGGATTTTGGACCTCACTTCCACCCTGAGCACCTTCCTTTCCAGCCTGAGGAAGAGATCCTGGGGCATTCCCAGTCATCCCTTCTCATCCCTGGCTACTAGTCATCCTTTCACCCTCCCACCTTCTATCCTTCTCAGGCTTGTGGGGGTGAAGGAGAAAGGCTTTGTGTGTGTGGACAAGCTCATAATCATCAGCCATGTCAGCTGCCTGTCTGGCTGTTGAAACTTTCTGATTCTCTACATGGATTCTTACTAATGGAGGGAGTGAATTTTAAAATTCTTCCAGGAGAATTATTTCCCTAAGGGCCTCTATCTTTAGTGCCCACATCCAATGCTCAAAGTTAATTTGCCTTACCCTCTCAAATCTATATAAGTCTACCCAGGGTGTTTCCAGAGGTTCTGAAATTTCTGCCAGCTTCAGGGACCAACTCGTAAGCAGTGAGAATAGCCTTTTTTGCCATCTCATAATCTGCAGAAGCCTCCTCAGAAAGCATGGAATAAACTACATGAGCTCTGTCTATATAATTGCTTTGCATGGGCAGTGCCCAGTTTTCTACCGGCCACCTCATCGGTTTAGCTATCTTTTCAAGAGAAATGAAAAATATTTCTACGTCCCTTTCCTCAAACTTCAGAAGGACTTGCAAAAATTTAAACAGCTGCCCATTGGGTCCTGGGTTGGAGTCATAGCCTTTCTCATCAGAACTTTCCCTGGAGTCAAGGCCACTCTTTTGTTTTAGTTCCAGCCTTTTTAATTGGAATACCCTTTCTTGTTTCCTTTCTCTCTCCTACCTCTCTTCCTTTTCCTTTTCTCTTTCCCTTTGTCATTCTAGTTCCAGCTTCCGAAATGCTTTCTTTTTCCTTTTCCTCTCTTCTCGTTCTTTCTTTTTCCTTTTCTTCTCTCTGAAGTGCTTCTCTTTCAAGGTCAAGTTTTCTCATGTCTTTTTCCTGTTCAAGCTGCTTCATCTGCAACTAAATTCTAGCTAATTCAACTGAATTACCATCTGGATTACCTTTGCCTTCTTCCACTTTCAAAAGCTGTGCTATTACCTTAATTATGTCTGCTTTCGTAGCTTCTGGTTTTAACTCTAACTCCAACTTTTCTACCAATGCTATTAGCCTTGCTTTGGTGAAGTTTTGCAAATCACTCTCAAATCCTCCCTCTCCAGAAAGGTCATAGCAACTGACAAAGCCATTTTGATTTTCAATATGTATCACAAAATTCACTGTAAAAATCTTAATCAGCCTTAACCTTAGAAAGTCATAGCACTCATATTAGTCTGTGAATTTTGAATCCCACAGGAGTCCCAATTATATGTTACGACTGAGGATGGAAGAATGCACTGTCTCCCTCTCGTCCCACTTCTCTACAGGTCGCAACATATATTTAAATGTTTTACCCAGTTTGACCCAGTTACCGATATTACCAATTATATATTTTATCTATTTTAGTTTCAGAATAAAAATCCACCAACCATGTTTTTTTTACTAAACAGCAAAAGTATTACTTTATTTTTAAACAAGACTCATTCAATAAAGTAGAAAGTAGAAATATACTCCCTTCTAAATAATCCAATACACACACACACACACACTGGTTAAAGGAAAAATAAAAAAGCTTTCTCTGCAGAGATCAACTTCACAAAAAAACAAAAAAAACTTTGGCCAAATACTTGTTAATTCTTGAAGAAAAAGGAAAAGATCTGGAATTTTCCAGATGGTTCTTTGGTCTGGCATCCGAGTACCAGTAGACGGGTGTCACTAGACACATGTGGTTGTCACTGGGATTTTTTCAGAAGCAGTTTGTTCAGGAGATGTCGAGAGAAAGTCTTGCAGAAGCTTCTCAGGAGAAATGCTGCATCAATTTCTCCAGTTCTCACACTAGATTCTCAGGGTTTTTCAAAGAGGTGGAACAAGGTAAGCTGGTTGCCTTTCTCTCTCTTAGCAGGCTTACACACCAACTGATCTCCAAACAATATCCAAAAATGAAACCAAAAACTCCTGAGCCAAAAACACAGACATGTGACTTCTCTGTAAACAACACAATAGCCAGCAAGGCTCCTGCTGTTTACTTAGCTTAAGGCATGTGACTTCCAGTAAGTGCTTGTTTTTAAACAAAGTCCCAAATATCCTTCCAGTGACCCTTAAAAAAAACAAGTCCAGCGTCTCCTCAAATATTCTTCACAGTCTTTTACAAACAAGTCCTCAAAATATTAACAATGGAAGCGTGTTCATGACACAATTATAACATAAATAGAAATCTCATTAAACAACATAACATTTCAAGAAAAACAGACATGCCTCCTCACATCCAAGCCTGAGGGTTGCTGTGACAAGGTCTAAATAAAAGCAGGTGGACTCGGCAAGAAATGGCATCCTGCTGCCTCCTGCACCTAGCCCTTCCCTGTGACCGGACCTGTCTTGCACCAGGAAAGAAACTAGTTGGGTCCTTTGGAGACAGGGTAAAATTTATTAATTGCAACTTCACACCTCAAATCTTTGGAGCACAGATAACAGATCTTTACAAGCACTTTGTGAGGCCTGTCTCTAATGACAATTGAATTTTACGACCAGTTGACTTTAGTTTCAATGCTGACCACCCAAATCATAAACATGACACAATTATAACTGTTATTCATTGAATCAGTAACACTTTAAGAAATCTTAATTTTAGCATTTGGAATAACTGTATAAACCCTAGCAGATCATGTTAAATCATCCAGTTTTTTCTGACATTGTTCCACACTCCATGGCATAGGACAATTAGTTCTCATTACACTTGGAGCCTGTGCCATCTCCTTCCACTCCAACATGTCAACTTTTTGTGGTGCCCTACATTTCGCATTCTCCAGAAGATGCAGATGTCTCGCCTTCACGTCATTGAGTGTGTTGAGGTTCTCATCACTAAAGTTGCGACATCTCCTCATCTATACTTTGCTTTGACATCTTTTCTTCTGTAAGTAGGTGCACAGTTTTTTTGAAAACAGTCAATTATTTTGTACACCTTGGGCTGAATTTTATTCGGGGCGGCGGTGCCCTTTCAACTCGGCGGGGTGCCCACATTTAGCGGCTGCCGCAGAGCCCCCGCGATTAATAGACGCCGTGTGCCGCCCCCCCCCGTCCCCATATTACATGGGGAGAGGTGGGACATTTGGCGCAGTGAGGAACCCATTGACAGCTGGCAGGAAGCAGGTGCTGAGACCCTATTTTAAGCGCCCCAGCACCTGCTTCCTGACAGCTGTCAAAGAATATTTACCTGACTGTTGAAGAGTGGGGTTGCTGTCAATCTGGCAGCAAAGCAGAAAGTGCTGCAGAAACCCAGCAGGTCAGGCAGCATCTGTGGAGAGAGAGACAGAGTTAACTTGTCCAAGTTCACAGACCTGAAAGTTAACTCTGCTTCTCTCTCTACAGATGCTGCCTGATCTGCTGAGTGACCCCAGCACTTTCCACTTTGCTGCCAAATACTTACCCTGCTGTGTCCCAGTGTCCTGTGAAGTTGCGATTCTCTTCTCCCACTCAAGTGTAATATTCCTTCTTGTAGGTGTTCTGCACCTGGGTGAATAATCATACATTTTTACATTCCAGGAGGTGAGACTTAAATACACCATAAAAGGTATTACAGAGGTTTACAGTGAACACACAGACACAAATGGGAATGCACGGGTGTCACAGCAATGTAAATACGTCTTTCACTAAATGTTCCTCACCAACTCCTTTTCTCTGTGCGAATGATGTGTGCCAGCATGTAGTGCCAATGACACATCCCTTTGCACCGTTGGCCCTTCAGGAGAGCCAACGTATACAATAACATCATTGCCATGCCACCATTACTCATGGGCGTCTCCACGGATGCAGCGACATGGACATTGGCTCAGTCAGCTGCTGCCTCTAATAGTTTACACAGCGATGCTGCAGATGTAGACTGGTGCACAGTAGGTGAGCGAGGGTGATGTGTGGCTTGCAGAGCTCATGTCGGTTCCTATGGACCAGACAGACTTTGTCAGATAAGCCACTTCCTTACATCCCTAGCTCACTGCTAGCCCTGCGTGCAGAGCCTGGGTGACATCTGCCCTCCTATGCGTCTTTCATAGGTCATCAGCATCTTCATAGTCCGAGGAGGAATTTGTTGACATTTCTCCTCATCATGCCAGGCTTGGCCCCTATTGGGTGCGTAGTTGTGCAGAGCTGGCCTATTCGGCCCATAGTACAGGGCATCACTCTATTCATACAGGCATCGGAGGTGCTCTTTCAGCATGCCGATCTCCTGCTCAATGGAGGCTCATGTAGCTCAGTGGCTGGCGTTGTATCTCTCCTCTGCAGCAGTGGTGGGGTCTCTCACTGGTGTCGGGAGCCATGTCTGCAAAGGATAGCCCTTATCTCCAAGAAGCCACTCCTCCATCTAAGCCAGTTCAGTGAACAGTGGTGGCAGCCGGGACTGGTGCAAGATCCAGGTGTCATGGCAGCTGCCTGAGAAGCGGTCACACATTGCAGCAAACATCTGCAGTGATCACATACCAGCTTCATCTAGATTGAGAGGGCACCTTTAATGGTGACGTCTGCAGGTGTTGCCTGGAGGGAGGCCTGATGTCCACATGAGTGCAGTCTATGTACATTACAACCTATGGTTCTCTGGCAATGGTGCCAGAACCAATGGTCCTCTGGGCCTGGCTGTAAGAGTCCGTTCTGAAGCGGACATACTCACTGGCCCTCCGGTGCAGGGCATTGGTGACCTCCCTGATGGAGCGGTGCACTGCTGACCCCACAAAGGTCTCTGGTGGGCCCCGAAAAAGGTGCAGAGGTGCAGGTTTGAGAACCGCTGTCACTATGAGGAACAAAGGCATGGGATGTCCACCGGAGCCCATGGGCTGCAGGTCATCCTTGAGCAGGGCACAGAGACGTGTCACTAGCCTCTCTAAATGCGCAATCGCCTCTGACACTGGTGCTCTGATATAAGATGGCATGTCTTGTGGGGCCTGTAGATGCACGGCAACCGTAATGGCGGGCTTCCCTTGGGGGCTGTTGCTCATGACGGGGGGCCTCTACATGGATCGCACCTGACTGTTGATATTGCCTCTGGCGCATATGGATCCTCAGGAGCAGAGGATCACACAATGTAGGATGAGCCATACCTATTTCCATGTGATAAATAACGTTGAACTCTTCATGTATTCAAAGGTTCCTAACAGGACAGGGATTGGTGTTGACGGGTACATCAGCTGCTTTCCTGAATCAACTTGTGGCGTGCCATGGTATTACCCATCTTGGCCATCACTCAGAGTGGCACAGCATGACCACATCAAGATCCTGCCAGCTGAATCAATTGCCCCCACCATCCATACAATCTTAATGACCTGCAGCGTCAAGGGGCCGATAAAATTCAGCCCCTTTTTAAATACTGTTTATTTTACTTTGCTCTGCTTTTTACAAACTGCCTATTTTACTTTGCCATTTTATGAAAAGTTTTAAAAGTTTCTCTGCATTTAAAATAAGTTTAAAAAGTGGTTTAAACATGACTCATTTCTCTTGACAGTCTTAGCTGAATTCGTGTCCTTGTCTTATCATTGTGTCAGTTTTATCAGATTATGTGGGAGTGCCTCGGCTTGACTGTCCTATGTGATCAGACGTTTGCAAGCACGTTAAGGGACGTTGCTCAGGTCTCTGGGAGATGACACCACACAGAAATCTCTCACTTTCTTCTCCAAGATGTCACCATGAGGATAGGCAGAGGTTAATGAGCAATTATTTTCAAAGTCAGTGGTGAGTACCATCCCTTCATTGCTGACTGCAAGAACCAGCCATCCATAAATAAGGAAACTCCATAGAACAATCTGGACATGTTAAAAAAGGAAAAAAATCTTCTGCGATACTAATCTGCACAAATGTGGTACTTTGTGTAGTATGTTCACTGCTCACAGAACTGGGATTGGGCAAAATCACAAAAGACATCCTCTGGTCCTCTCTTTCTCCTCATCGTCCTCAATCTCTCCACAGCCTTTGGCCGGTTCTTTATCACCTTGTAAATTAATCCACAGAATGGAAAATTTATTGAAACCTTAATAAAAGAAATGACACACTTGACTATTACATGTCATTACTGATGGTAGCTAATTGCCGTTAACAATGGAAAATGCTATCCTAAATGAAACAAGAATGTAAACTAGGATTAAGCAACATCTGCTTACTGATGCTCAGGTTGAGTTCCGCAAGAACCATTCAGGTGCAGACCACGCCACAGCCTTAATCCACATATGGACACAAGAACTGAATGTCAGAGGAGAGGTGAGGGTAGGTGCCTTTGACATCAAGGTAGCACTTGATCAGCACGAAAGAGACTTAAAAGACTGAGGTCAATGGGGATCAAAGGGAAAATCCTTCAGTGGCTGGAGTCATACCTGACAAAAAGGTAGCTAGTTACGGTTGTTGGAAGCCAGTCATCATAGCCACAGGAAACCACTGCAGGAGCTCCTCAGGGAAGTGTACTTGGACTAACAATCTTATGCTGCTTCATCAATTAACTTCTTTCTAACATAAGGTGAGGAGTGGGGCCATTCAATAACAATTCCACTGTGTGCAGCTCCATTCACAATATCTCATATTAAGCAGCCTATAATATCCAAATTTCTGTTGACATGTGACAAGTAACATTCACTCCACCCAAGTGCCAGATAATGACCATCTTCAACAGTCGAAATCCAGCTACCTCCTCTTGCCATTCAATAACACCCCTATGCCAAGTCTCTCCCCATCAATATCATAGACCAGAAACTGAAATGGATCCATTGTATCGACACAATTGTTACAATAGCAACATAAAGGCTATGATGATTAGCTCATTTCCTGACCCCTAAAAATCTCTCCATCATCTATAAAGTTCAGATCAGGGGTGTGATGAAATACTCACCACTCACATGGATGGGTGCAGCCACTGCAGTGAGTATGACCTACATAATACACTCCAGCAGCTTCAACTGCTTTAACAGCATCTCCCTCCTCTGCGATCTCCGCCACTAAAAATAAGAACAGCAATGCTGTGGTAACACCATCACCTCCTATTTTCCCTTCAACTAACCCATCATCCTGACTTGTATAATATATATATAACCATTCCTTCATCATAATCTGGGATTTCCCTACCTAACACCCTTGTTGGTGTACCTTCACCATATGTGATTCAAAGAGAAGGCCCATCACCACTTTCTCAGAGCAACCAGAAATGACAATAAATCCTGGACTTGCCTGCATCGCCCACATAGTAAGAACAAATATAAAATTCTGGCACTTATGGTTATATGGTTTTCATTGGTATATTTGGTCTTGCAGTCTACTGTCATGTCATTAACTTCTTTATTTCTTTCCTGAGCAGTCTAGTCATGATGTGTAACTTATAAAAAGGTTGGGTAGAAATTTAATCCTGTGTTTTGCGTGTATAAAATGGATGCAATGAGTGCCAATTTCAGGTACCAGTGCCCGACGCCCAAAAATGCTTGAAAGACATACGACCCAATAATGGATTGGTGATTTTTCAGGTTTTCTTGACAATCTCCTAAAACATGCATATGTAAATGAGGGGCCTACTGCATGTTTTAGGCCACTTTGCCATAATTCAAGGAACTGGGCTTGCTCTGCTCGGGATTTACAAGCAGTCACTGGGTGACTGATAGGTTTTTTAAAAATGTTTTTTTAAATCAATGCTGTGGAGCCAGGAGCAGTGGTTGTGCCTCCTGACTCCAAAGTATCCCAATCGATGCACCCCCACCTTGATTGCTGCTCCACACCCCACCATGGATTTGACTTTCGGAGAATTACCGCCAAGGAAAGCAGCCCAATTTTAGTTTCTACAAATGGGCGAGTTGCCTATGACAGATCACCCAATTAATGAGACTCTAAGCCCAATTTCAGGCCTGCCTTAGGTCTTTGGGTTTGAGCATACTTTGCAGCTGCATTGCTGCCTTAAAGGCCGAAACCAGGTGCCAACAAGCTTCCACCCCAATTACCCCTCTTCCCAAATTTTCCTTGCCATCCACTCAATTTGGAAAGGTTTCAGTTCCCTTCCTCCTTACAATGATTCTTGGACCCTGGAATTACAAGAACAAAATGCACATGACAAAGCAGGTTTTGGCTCAACCTAAATTTGTTTGTTTATTAGACCAATAAAACCATAGTACAAAACCCTCTATGATTTGATTGAAACTTACAATCACCCACATGGCTGGTCATTACCGATGTTGATTATAGGCCTGGATCTGGAGATGACCAGTCCCCGCCCATCTTCACCTGACTGCAGTCGCCACAGTACAAACCCCTTCAAGATTTGACTGAAAACTTACAATCACCCATGCGACTGGTTGTTACTGATGTTGATTGTAGGCCTGGATCTGGAGATGACCGGTCCCCATCCATCTTCACCTGACTGCAGTGCACATGTTCCAATGTTGTCCCTTCGCATAGTGATCCAGTCATGCTGTCCCACACCTGGGCCTCAGGCTGTAGTATCAGTTACCAGCCTGCCTGGCATTTCACACCCCTTTATCTTGGTCTTTTCAATCTCCTGGGCTATGCAGAATTGCAAGGTCAGAGACAACTTCTCATCTCTTCCCCTATTGTCTACACAGCATAAAGATAATGTGATCTCCATCACGGTGACGGGCACTTAGCTCATGGCATTGGACAGGAACTGATCGTGATATATAATTTAAGTTAACTTATTGTCCAGTTGTTAATGTCCTTCCAGCTGAGTAAGAGTTTCTGTTAACTTATTCCTCCTGTGCCTTGAGGTTAACTCTTTCATGTCCTTCAGTTCTCCCCCCTTTAATATCTCTTTTACACTAGAGATATTACATCCGACCATCCTCCTTCACCTATGAGTGCATTGCTGGTTTCAGCCAAATCACACATTTCTTTAATCAGACCCGAATCATCTTTTAACAATCTTTCAAGTTTCTTTTTTAGCTTACGTGACAATATCAACAAACGCAGCACAATAATCAATTGCACAATCACTAATACATTTGGTGCGATTCGAATCCAAGGAGGGACCTCAATATTGAGCCCAATATCCCACCAAGGAGGGGTAACTATTTCTTTGATTTTATCCCTTGTTTTCCTATTTTCCTGCTGTAGTGTGTAATCATGTTTTTGGGGAAGCTCTACGTCCTTTCCTAATTTAGACAAATGTTTGGATAATGGCGGAATATCATATCCAAAATAGGATATGTATTCCTGGAGATTTGGTAAAGTACCATTCACAGTGTGATTGACTGCAGTGTGATCCAAGATAGGAATTATCCTTTCCTGTGTTACTTGAACTTCTATCTGGGGTCTGAAGCAAAAGGTAAAGTCTCGAACTGGGCACCAGGTATCATTGTGTGCCCTATACTGGCTTTCACTAATGGTGACACAGTAGGTTCCGTTACCCTCATATGCAATCGGGGGCAGGACATGGCACTGCCCCATTACCTCCCTAGTACAGTTGATAGGCTGTCTGCCTCCAGATTCAAACCCACATCGGCAATATTCAGGTGGTATGCACACAACACCACATGTACACCTCCTCCCTGGCATCCCTCCAGATTAGTGCGATCATGGAATTTCCACTCTTAACTACATATGGAGGCATCTTATACACATATATACCATTTCAAATGACACCAATATTTTCCCACCGGTATACTGGTACTGGCCGTTGTGACTGATCCATCACTGGCATCCTGAGAACTATCCCCATTATAGGTTGTTTATTCTGACCAATTGATTGAGATAGGGTGTGCTTCAGAGGCCAACCTTAGCTGGCACGGATTCATAAGGTTGTCATAGGCACTTATAGCTTTTAGGTGCCTATTGTCAATCCATGACGGTATGTGGCCTTGTTTCAAATCCTCGAGATCACTACACTCCTCATTTAACAACCAGGCACCGTACATGACACATACGCATTTTGGGCAGCCTGGCCCGGCGCATTTCGATCCTCAGTAATTAGTTCGTTTACGGTCTGGACGTGAGTCTCCAACTCAGCTATTATTTCATTTTGGTGAATTGTCATTACTTGGTCTTCCCGCAGACTTTGTCACTCAATATTATTACCCTTCCCCAATATTTTCTTCAGCTGGTCCCGTAGGGTGTTTGCCTGTATTTGCAACTGAGCATCATCTATACTATTGACCAGTGACGTTCCTGTATTAAACGCCATGGCCGTGTCATTAATCAATCCCCTTTTACATCTCCCAAGCCTGTGTGACTGCTTTGGCTGCAAGTGAGTTAAGCATCTGAGCTTATTATAGTAGACCCGCTCCCAAGCTACTGAGCCTTATCTGCAAATTTCCTGCAATGGTGCTGGTTCAAGACCTCTTTTAATATTACGACCAGAATTTCAGATGCATAGGCTTTGATGGTCACCTAAAGCAGGTGCAAACCAGCTGCTGCAGGAAGCATTGAAACCATTCCCGATCTCTGAATTCTAACTAGCATCTTCCAGTCATTTTGAGAAATAAAACTGCCTGTATTGCTGGCGCTACATCTGGTTATCATTATCATAAAGGAGAAAGAACAGGAGGAAGAGAACCAGAGACAGGAGACCTGGAAGCACTACCAGCCAAGATAGCACCCCACACACAAGTACCCAGCCGGGAAGCATATAGGCCTGTACTGACATTTGAGGAGCCGACTGTGTGCTGGCCGCGCTTTACAAAGGAGGCCAATGGCTCTATAATGGCTTCCTGCCTTGGTCCAAATGCAGCAATCTTACTTTTACAAATAAAAGTCAGCAGGGCACTTAACATTCATAGGTCTGGATTTTTCCAGGCATTCATGGGGGACTTGTGCAGGATGAGACAAGGGGCAGCGACGGCTGAGTAGTTCATCAGATTTTCCAAGTCTGTGGTGGAGCAAAGGCAGAGGGTATTTCATTTCTACAGGACTGCTGGCTTCCCCAGAGAGCAGAGGGCAATGTATGGAACACACATCACAATAAAGGCTCCAACAAAGCTAAGCGAACTGAATGGGCTACCACTCCCTCAAAGTGCAATGATGCCTGGCTGCACATCTCGCATGTGAGTGCGCAGACACGGGGGCCTGTCCTGATGCATTTATGATGCTCTCAAGTCAGTCATCGCACACATGCTCCTGAACAGGGAGCAAGAGGAAAGATGGATCCTGGGTGATGATGCTTACCCCTTGCTGTCATGGCTGATGACACTTGGTTGAATTCCTGAGACCGGAGCTTTCGAGAGATCAATAGTTGAGAGGACAATGGGTTGTTGAAGAACAGCATCAGGCACTTGGGCAGGTCTGAGGGAGTCCTAAAATACTTCGCAGAGAAGGTAGCAAGGATAGTCACCCTGTGCTGTACCCTGCACAACTTCACCATGACAATAGATCTGGATTTTGACATTCCAGTGGGGGAGCTAATTGAAACAGAAAATCCTGCACTGTGGGAGTGGGAGCCAAGGGATATGGCTGCAAGAGGAATCACTTCAAGGGGGCAGGAAGGTCAGATGGCAGCTTGTGGCTCAGACTTTTGACCAATGAGAATGGTCACAACCAGAAGAAATATCAGACATAGCATTCTTTAAAGAGAAAGCTTAAAAGACTCATTATAAAAAAATTTAGCGGCAAAATATAAATATTTCCTGAAAAATTTAAACTCTAGGCATTTGAACAAATTCCTACAGGGTCTCCAATAAACCTTAACGAGACCCTGAGAAACGTAAGTTTTAATTACAAACAGTGTTTTATGGCAATGTGAAACATGTTTTAGAAATGTGAATAGCTATTTACAATAATGGACCTTTAATGAACATGAATCAACATTAGGAATGTTGGAAACAAACGTTCAACTAAAACAACAACAACTTGCTCTTATATGGCACCTTAAAGGTAATAAAACATCCTAAGATGCTTCACAGCAACATTATAAAGAAAAATTTGACACCAAGCCACATAAGGCAATTTTAGGGCTGATGGCCAAATCTTGGTGAAAGAGGTAGGTTTAAAGGAGTGCCTAAAAGGAGGAAAGCGAGATGGAGAGGCAGAGAGGTGTATGGAGGGTATTCCAGAGCTTGGGGCCGAGGCTACTGAAGGCATGGCCACCAATGGTGGGGCAATTAAAATCAGAGATGTTCAGGAGGCCTGAATTAGAGGAGTGCAGGTACCTTGGAGGGTTGTGGAGCCAGAGAAGATTACAGAGATAGGGTGAGGCAAGGCCATGGAGAGATTTGAAAACAAGGATGAGAATTTTAAAATTGGGGCACCACAGCAGAAGAATGAATTTGAATTTAATTAATAAATCTGGAATTCAAAGCTAGTCTAATGATGGTCGATTGTTTTAAGTGGGCGGCACAGTGGCGCAGTGGTTAGCACCGCAGCCTCACAGCTCCAGGGACCCGGGTTCAATTCTGGGTACTGCCTGTGTGGAGTTTGCAAGTTCCCCCTGTGTCTGCGTGGGTTTCCTCCCACAGCCAAAAGACTTGCAGGTTGATAGGTAAATTGGCTATTATAAATTGCCCCCAGTATAGGTAGGTGGTAGGGGAATATAGGGACAGGTGAGGATGTGGTAGGAATATGGGATGAGTGTAGGATTAGTATAAATGGGTGGTTAATGGTTGGCACAGACTCGGTGGGCCGAAGGGCCTGTTTCAGTGCTGTATCTCTAAATCTAAATCTAAAATCTAAACTGGGAGCCAAGGTAGGTCAGTAAGCACAGGAGTATTGGGCGACTGACATTTGGTGAGAGTTAGGAAACAAGCAGCAGAGTTTTGGATGACCTCAAGTTTACAGAGGGTAAAATGTGGGTGACTGGCCAGGAGTGCATTACAATAGTCAAGTCTGAAGGTAACAAAGGCATGGATGAGGGTTTCAGCAGCAGAATAGCCGAGGCAGGAGAGGAGACGGGCGATGTTACAGAAGTGGAAATAGGTGTTCGTAGTGATGTCGCTGATACATGGTTGAAAGCTTATCTTGGGGTCAAATATGATACTGAGTTTGTGAATAGTCAGATTCAGCCTCAGATAGTTGCCAGGGAGGGGAATAGAATCAGTGGTGAGAGAGCGGAGTTTGTGGTGGGGATCAAAGACAATTGCTTCAGTGATCCCAATATTTAATTGCAGGGAATTTTTGCTCATCCAGTACTGGATGTTGGATAAGCAGTCTGACAATTTAGAAACAGTGGAGAACTCGAGAAAGGTGGTGGTGAAGTAGAGCTGGGGGTCGTCAACATACACATTTTTTGTTTTCGGATGATGTCACTGACGGCAACATATAGATGAGAAATAGGAAGCGTCCAAGGATAGATCCTGGGGGGACACCAGAGGTAACTGTGTGAGAATGGGAAGAAAAGAGATTGATAGCGATTCTCTGGCAGTTAAGAATGGAATCAGGTGACTGCAGTCCCACTCAGCTGGACGAAGGTGGAGAGGCTTTGGAGGAGGATGGTGCGATCAACTGGGCCAAAGGATGCAGACAGATCAAGAAGGATGAGGAGGGATACTTTGCCTTAGTCAGTCACATAGGATGTCATTTTTGACATTGATTAAACCCATTTCAGTATTGTGGCCAGGGCAGAAACCTGACTGGATGGATTCAAACATGGAGTTCCCAGAAAGATGGGCACAAATTTGGGAGGCAACAACATGTTCAAGGACTTGGAGAGGCAAGGGATGTTACAGATGGAGCGGTAGTTTGCTAGGATGAAGGGGTGAAAGATTGTTTTTTTGAGGAAAGAGGTGATGATGGCAGATTTGATAGAAAGAGGGACAGAACCTGAGGAGAGAGAACTGATAATAATGTCAGCTAACATGGGAGCCTGGAAGAGAAGTTTAGTGGTCAGTAGTTTAGTGGGAATAGGGTCAACAGAGCAGGAGGTGAGTCTTATAGGCAAGGAGAGGCATAAGGGGAGATAGAAAAGAAACTAGAGAAGGAAACAAATTCAGGGCTAGGAGAGGGGGGAGACTTAGAGGGAGTTTGGCCCGGTGGGTTAGGGGAAGGGAGGGAAATGACAGAGGTCACTGATTGGATGGTCTCAATCTTGGTGACAAAGAAATCTGTGAGTTTTTTGCACTTGTGGAGTTGAGGGTGGAGGAGACAGGGGAGAAGGGTTTAAGAAGGCTAGCAGTAGAGAAAGGAATCTGGGGGTTATATTTGTAGGATAATCCTGGAATGGTTAACTGTTTTAGCAGACGAGAGCAGGACCCTATTGTGCTTTATGTAGTCCAGTCAGATCTGGCGGTGAATGGCTAAACCAGTTGTCCATCATTTCTGTTAAAGTCTGCGTCCCTTTTTTTCCTTTTCTTTATTAAAACAGGCAAATAAAACAAAATTTAAATTAAAATGCCGTTCTCAGTATCAATGATGCACTCCAGTCCCTCTGGCCCAGAATCTGTGGCCCTTGGACTTAAAGAGCGAAGATAAGGGCCGTAATGTAATGCCCAGTGTGATAAAGAGTAATGGGTTTAATGGGTACTATGGCATCAAAGGTGAGGGTGTGGTTGAGCAAATCAGCAGCTGCAGAAATGTCACGTTGAAGAGAAGGCCAAAGGCTGGAAAAGTGAGAATTTGAGAGTGAACTGGGGAGAGTTTATTCCAAGGGTGGATACAAAAGGAAATAGTGTCTGGAGGAGGAAGCGAGATGTGGGTGGAGAGCACTACAAGGAAGTGATCAAAAATGGCCTTATCTATGATTGATACTATGGGGGCAGCAAGGCCACATGAGATGGCAAGTTCAAGAAGATGACCTGAATATGGGTTGGGGAGATTACATGGAGGGTGAAATTAAGAGTGGATAGGAGCAAAGTGAACTCAGACGAGAAAGAACATGATGAACTAAAACTGAGGTTAAAATCACCTAGGATGAGAAATCACTCAGTGCAGAGGGTAAGGGAGAAAAGCAGTGAAGATAGCTCATTGAGAAAATTGGCATGGTGAGAGGGACAGAACAAGCTGAGATGCTCAAAGGAGGAGAAAGTTCCAGAGGAGTCAGGGGAAAGACAATAGAATCATAAACTCATAGAATGGTAATAGAAGGAGACCATTCAACCCATCGTGTTTGTGCCAACTCTCTGTGAGAGCAATTCATCTAGTCCCACTTACTGCCTTTTCCCTTTTCTCTTCAGATAACTATCCAATTCCCCTTTGAAAGCCATGATTGAATCTGCCTCCCCCACTCTCTCTCACAGTGCATTCCAGATCCTAACCACTCGCTGATAAAAAAGTTTTTCCTCATGTCACCTCTGGTTGTTTTGCTAATCACTTTAAAACGGTGTCCTCTGGTTCTCAACCCTTCCACCAATGGGAACAGTTTCTCCCTATCTACTCTGTCTAGATCATTCATGATTTTGAACATTTCTATCAAATCTCCTCACAGCCTGCTCTTTAAGGAGAACCCAAGCTTCTCCAACCTGTCCACATAACTAAAGTTCCTCATCCCTGAAACCATTCTCGTAAATCTTTTCTGCACCCTCTCTAATACCTTCACATACTTCCTAAAATTCCTTCCCAGAATTGGACAAAACACTCCAGTTGACGTCGAAACAGAGTGTTATAGGTGTTCAACATAACTTCCTTACTTTTATGCTCTGTTTATAAAGCCCAGGATCCCATATGCCTTATTAACCACTTTCTCAACCTGCCCTGTCATCTTCAATGATTTGTGCGCATACCTCCAGGTCCATCTGCTCTTGCGCCCCTTTTAGAATTGTATCCTTTATTTTATACTGCCTCCCCTCATTCTTCCTTCCAAAATGTATTATTTTACATTTTTCTGCATTAAATTTCATGTGCCACATTTCTGTCCATTCCACCAGCTTGCCTATATCCTCTTGAAGTCTATCACTATCCTCCTCACAGCTCACAATACTTCCAAGTTTTGTGTCATCTGCAAATTTTGAAATTGTGTCTTGTACACCCAAGTCTAGGTCATTAATATATATCAAGAAAAGCAATGGTCCTAATACCGACTCCTAGTTTACCTTTATCCAGTCTGAAAAACAACTGTTTGCCATTACTCTCTGTTTCCTGTCACTCAGCCAACTTCATATCCATGCTGCCACTGTCCCTTTTATTCCATAGACTCTGACTTTGCTGGCATGTCTGTTATGTGACACTTTATCAAACATCTTTTGGAAGTCCATGTACACCACATCAATCGCATTACCTTCATCAATCCTCTCTGTTACATCATTAAAAAATTCAATCAAATTAGTTAAACACAATTTGCCTTTAACAAATCCATGCTGGCTTTCCTTAGTTAATCAACCTTTGTCCAAGTGGCTGTTAATGTTGTCCCAGATGATCTTTCCCACCACTGAGGTTAAACTGACTGGCCTGTAGTTGTTGGGCTTATCCTTACACCCTTTTTTGAACAAGGGTGTAACATTTGCAATTCTCCAGTGCTCTGGCAGCACACCAGTATCTAAGAAGAATTGGAAGATTATGGCTAGTACCTCCACAATTTCCACCCTTATGTCCCTCATTATCCTCAGATGTATCTCATCGGTCCTGGTGACTTATCAACTTTAATTATAGCAGCATTTCTAATACCTCCTCTTTAACAATTTTTAGCCCAGCCAGTATTTTAAGTGCCTCCTCTTTCACAATGACTTACACAGCATCTTTGTCCTTGGCAAAGACGGATACAAAGTGTTCATTTAGTACCTCAGCCATGCCCTCCACCTCCATTGTACATCTCCTTTTTGGTCCCTAATTGGCCCCACCCTTCCTTTTACCACTCTTTTACTATCTTTATGGCTATAAAAGACTTTTGGATTCCCTTTTATGTTAGCTGTCAGTCTCTTGTCATACTCTCTCTTTGCTTCTATTATTATTTTTTCACTTCTCCTCTGAACTTTCTATATATACCCTGGTTCTCACTTGTATTAACAACTTGCCATCTGTAGGTGGTGGTATAGTGGTAATGTCACTGGACAAGTAATCCAGAGCCCAGGCTAATGCTCTGGGGACATGGATTCGCACCCCACCATGGCAGATGGTGAAATTTGAATTCAATTAATAAATCTAGAATTAAAAAGCTTGTCTAATGATGACCATCAAACCATTGCCAATTGTTATAAAAACCCATTTGGTTCACTAATGTCCTTTAGGGAAGGAAATCTGCCATCCTTATCTGTCTGGAAGAGCGAGCGATGCCCACATCCCACCAAATTAATTTAAAAAAAATTACAAGGTGAGATTTGGTTATAACCATGATGGTCTGGACGAGGCAAGTGGTGAAAGTTAGAGCCAAGTGGTGAGGCTTCAGTTATAGGGGAAGGGGTCATCATCCCTCAGCCAGGTTTCTGTAAAGGCCATGAAGTCAATGAAATCATTCACACTAAGCTCATGAATTGCAAGGGCCTGTTCACAAGTGAATGGACTTTCTGGAGGGGGGCAGCAATAGCTGAACCACAGGCAAAGTCCACATAATCAGCACTGGAAAGGGTGAATTGGACAGGGAGGAGGTTGGCAAGATCAGCTGGCGTGTTGGGTGGGTAAGTTGGTGAGAGAGTAGAATGGGGCAGTTGGGGTTGTTGTTCATGAGGAGTGAGGAATTTGGGAGATACGGTGGCATAGTGGTATTGTCATTGAACAAGTAATCCAGAAGCCCAGGCTAATACACTGCAGATACAGGTACAAATCCCACCATGGCATCTGGTAGAATTTAAATTCAATTAACTAAAAGAACCTGGAAATGAAAGCGAGTAATGGTGCCATGAAACTATCATCAATTGTCATAAAAACCCATCTGGTTTACGAATGTCCTTTAGGGAAGGAAATCTGCTATTCTTACCTGGTTTGGCCTACATGTGACTCCAGACCAACAGCAATGTGGTTGACTCTTAACTGCCCTCTGAAATGGCCTAGCAAGCCATTCAGTTGTCAATGTCAATTAGGGATGGGCAATAAATGCTGGCCTTGCCAGCGATGCCCACGTCTCATGAAAGAATAAAAAAACGGAGGCAGCGACAAGTGCCTCAATGGGCCCTTCGGAGAATGCTGAGAGTGGCACAGAGGGAAGCTGTAAGCTTATCTAAGAGGCTGTCAAGCCTGGGTCAGCAGCAAGAGAGCAGGAAAGTGGAGGAATACTGAAAGGTTAGAGTAGGGATTTGGGAAGGCACAGTACTTGAAAGGGGAGAAATGAAAGGATGCATAATGACAGGAGAGAAGGGTGGAAAGTAATAAAGGGGAAATGGAACTGGTGGGCTCAGGTTCAGAGTGGCAGCCAAAGTGCACACACGAATGGACATGGGGAAAACCTAAGTTATGTAGGCCTGCTTACGCAGCATTAATTACGATGCAAATATCCTAGTAGTGACTGAGCAATAGGGAGGAGACAGTAGGAGAGGGTCCAGAGTTAAAATCACAAGTCCCGTAGTGGGTTAATGGTGACACAAGCAGGTGCTGTCAATGTGGAACAAGTTTGAAGACAGGTGTAGCAGGCGAGTGAAGTTCAAGAAACTATTTGAAGGGTAGAGTATCAGAGGACACACTGATGGAGAAATTCCCATTGGAATGAAGATCCAGGAAGTGTGCAGAATCATTTGTAGGACAGAAAGATGATGACAAAGTTGGAGGTCACCATACAATCCAGAAGCAGTGGAGAGATGTGCTTCAGTGCAGGACAGAGTAACTCTGACCAGGAACCAGACTGTAGCTGAAGCTGACAAACTAGAAGAACCAGTCCAATCACAGGTCAACAGGGGACTGAGTTCCTCAGAACTTCCATCACAGGCAGCAGTGGGGGAAGGGCTGAAACTGATCAAAATTACTTTAAAATATAAGCAACAGAGCAGCAGAGATCTAGCAGCTTAGTCTTGCAGTGAAATCCTGTGTAGTCCAGTGCAGATGCATTGTCTTGATGTCCAGTGATATCCAGTGATCCCAGGAATTTGAAGATAAAGTTTGAGAAAAGACCCAGAGCCCACTGAAAGCAGTGAGCAGATATGGTCAGGGAATGAGCAGTGGCAATTGAAACTAGCAGTTAACTTGAAATTAGGGCTAAAATGCACCCACTATTAGAGTCAGGGGAACTTAAACAGTGGACTAGGAGCAATATGGGGAAAAAGGGCCAAGTGTGGCAGTGGTTGGCCAAGCATAGGAATGCATAATGAGGAGCTCCCTAGGGAGCTGACTGTCCAGGAGCTATGTTAGGAAAAAGAAATGATGCATAAAAATGTTTTTCCTCATGTCTCCGTTGGTTCTTTTGCCAATCACCTTAAATCTGTGTCAACTGGTTCTCAACCCCTCTGCCAATGGGAACAATTTCTCTCTTTCTACTCATGATTTGCACACCTCTATCAAATCTCCTCTCGAAACAAAGGGCGGTAGAAGTTTGAAGTTCTTTTCCACAAATGGCAACTGTTGGTAGATCAATTGTTCATCTTAAATCTGAGATTTATAGATTTTTGTTAACCAAAGGTATTAAGGATATGGAGCAAAGGCAGGTATACGGGGTTAGGTTTCAGATCAGCCATGATTTCATTGAATGGTTGAACAGGCTTGAGCAAATAAATGACCTACTTCTGTTCCAAAGGTAAATGTTGTTCCATTGGATGATGAGACCGGGGAGTTAATAGAAGGGAACTCAGAAATGGCAGAGACACTAAATCAGTATTTTGCTTCAGTTTTCACGGTGGAGGACACTAGTACCATTTCAATAGTACCAGGTAATGCAAAGGTTATAGAAAGGGAGGAACTTAGAACAATCATCATCACTAGGGAAAAAGTACTGAGCAAACTATTGGGGTTGAAGGTAGACAAGTCCCCAGGGCCTGATGGCCTACATCCTAGGGTCTTAAAGGAAGTGGCAGTGGAGATAGTGGATCTATTGGTTATAATATTCCAAAATTCTCTGGATACGGGAAAGGTTCCAGTGGATTGGAAAAAAGCTAATATAATGCCCTTATTCAAAAAGGGAGGGAGGCAAAAATTAGGAAACTATAGACCAGTTAGTTTAACATCTGTCGTTGGGAAATTGTAAGAATCCATTATTAAGGAAGTAATGACAGGACATTTAGAAAGTCAAAATGCAATCCATCAGAGTCAGCATGGTTTTATGAAGGGTAAATCATGTTTGACTAATTTGCTAGAGTTCTTCGAAGCTGTAACAAGCAAAGTGGATAATGATGATCCTGTAGATGTAGTTTATCTGGACTTCCAGAAGGCATTTGAAGGGTTTGGTCCTCGGGCTCCAACTACTTGCAATCTATATAAATGACTTGGATGCAGGGAAAGAAGGTACTATAGCCAAATTTGCAGATGACACTAAAATAGTTGGGACAGTAAGTTGCAATAAAGAAATAAGAAATCTACCAATGGATATGGATAGATTAGATAAATGGGCCAAAATTTGGCAGATGGCGTGGATAAGTGTGAGGTTATCCATTTTGGTCGGAAGAATAGAAAGGCAAATTATTATCCAAATGGAGAGAAACGTCAGAGTGCTTTGGTGCAGAGGGATCTGAGTGTCCTTGTGCATGAATCGCAGAAATCTAGTTTGCAGGTACAGCAGGTGATAAGGAAGGCAAATGGAATTTTGGCATTTATTGCTAAAGGAATAGAGTATAAAAGTAGGGAAGTGTTGCTGCAACTGTACAAGGCATTGGTGAGACTGCACCTGGACTATTGCATACAGTTTTGATCCCTTTACCTGAGAAAGGATGTAGTTGCATTGGAGGCAGTTCAGAGGAGGTTCACTAGATTGATTCCAGAGATGGGGGGCTTGTCTTATGAAGAAACATTGAGCAGTTTAGGCCTTTAATCTCTGGAGTTTAGAAGAATGAGAGGAGATCTAATTGAGGTATATAAGATGATTAAGGGGATTGACAAAGTAGACATAGAGAGGATATTTCCTCTTGTGGCGCAATCTAGAACGAGAGGTCATAGTTTTAGGATAAGGGGTAGCAGATTTAAAACAGAGATGAGGAGAAATTACTTCTCTCAAAGGGTCGTGAGTCTGTGGAATTCACTACCCCAGAGTGCGGTGGATGCCGGGACATTGGGTAAATTTAAGAGGAGATAGACAGATTTTTAATTAGAAATGGGCTTAAGGGTTATGGAGAACGGGCAGGAAATTGGAATTGAGGCCAAGATGAGCTCAGCCATGATCATATTGAATGGCGGAGCAGGCTCGAGGGGCTGAATTGCCTACTCCTGCTCCTATGTTCCAATGTTACTAATGTTCTAAACCGCTGGCAGCTCATTTAAAACAGTACATAAAGAAATGCCCTATCAACACATTAACTGCAACTTATTATTGTAAACAGTTAAATCTAAGATGTACTTTATTGACCAACATTTACACAGTAGCATTCTAAAAGGAGCTGACAAGCAGCATTATTTGTATCCTCAGTACCCTCTCACCAATGAAGCTTCATTCAATATCCTGTATCATGAACAAATGGCTGAAGGAACATCCCTGTTAATGTTCTTTGGGTCTGGAGAGGTAGTGAAATTCTCCTTGCACCAAATGGAGAAAATGACTTCAAGAATAATGACCTGCAGTTTGCCAAGGACAATATCTCCAGTTTTATTGATTTCACCCCTAATTTTACAATTCGTCTTTTTGGGAAGTAATTACTCTAAAATTAGCAGGCTTAAATATTCATTATCCATTAATAAATTATTTTTTTAAAACTGGTGACCAAATTCAGGTAGTGCAAAATATTTCACTTTTGGAATGGTTAGGGTGTAAATCCAAATCCAAAATCCTATTCTCCTAAGAAAAATATGTACGGGGTTCTAGCAGGAATAGAGAGATAATGACAACTTTCAGATCTACAAGCTTGGAGTGATAAAAATGCCAAATAAGATCATAACAAGAATGGAGACGAATGCAGAAGAGGTTGTGGAGAAGTAAACGTAGCTGATGTTTCTAAATTTATTACCTATGTAATACTGCATCATTGCGTCATGGGTGACATCTATTTTAAAAGCTTTAGTTCTTCATACGTTATACTGTGGAAATATAGAATTGATTCTGAAAAACTCCCAAGAGATTGGATCATCTGACAAGTATATCTGAAAAGTATTTCAAGTTATCAATCAACATTCTGTGGCTGCCCTAGGAAACTAAGCAATAAAAGTTTTCCTTGCTTGAATAAGGCACAGCTGCATGGAAAAACAGGGGAGTACTGAGGGCAGTTTTAGTTAGTTATTCCCCTGAATGTGAATCACAGTGTGCTTCAAAGGTTTGTGTCTCCAAAGGACTCGTACAGTCAGGCAACAGAAAAGTACATCCCTGGATTATGTGCATATAACTTAGTCACCAGATGATCGGCATGTAGTAAATTGCCTTTCTGTAGGCCTTTCCTGAATGCCAAAAATGAAGACGTTCCTTTAGAAACAGTTAGGGACAGCATCGATTGCCAGCTATCACTCACTTGAATGGTTTTGTACTCATTACGTAAACTTTTCAGAATATTTAAAGATGGATGTTTGGACTGTTGTTCATTAAAGCATTTCAGCTACAGGAGTTAAGCTTTAGCAAGTGTATATACTTACCAGTGAGTCAAAAATAGTGAACATTCTAGGCTGAATTTTACGACAGGCAGACGGGACTTCGCCACCAACGTAAAAGTCAGTGGCGGACCCGCTTCCACCTAGCCCAGGATCCAAGGGGGTCTTGGGTCCCGGGGGTAGGTTGGGAGCTGGGGGCATACCTCAATCGGGCACTCTGTACTCGAATGCCCTGGCACCCCCGGCGCATGGAAAGGCTAGCAGCTATCGCTGGGCGGCCTTTAACATCCCCAGCATGCCCACTTGCCACAGGTAAAATACCCGTGGAGGCGGGCGAAGGCCCTTAAGCGGCCGTTAAGTGGCCACTTAAGGGCCTTGATTGGCCTCAGGTGGGCGGGTCATTCCCCCCCCTCCCCAGCCTGACTGCCATAAAGTTGGCTAGAGGCAGGAGCAGGGTGGGAAGGCCTCCCGGAGCCAACTGCTCAATTTTACCCTGCCCCATCCGCCTCCACGCCACCATCCGACCCGCTGGGGCGGAGTAAAATCCAGCCCTCCGACTTACAACAAATTTACTGATCGCAATTGCTAAGGTAAGACAAGAGCAAAATACTGCAGATGCTGGAATCCTGACAGAGAAATATTTTAGCAGGTCTCGCAGCATCAGTGGAGAGTTGACGGTGGAATTTTTATGGAACTGACCAGCTCGCAGCAGGAGATCTGGCAATGTGTCAGGTACCCAATCATCGCAGCAGCATGGCAATTTAACGCAGTCACTGCATTAGCTTCCCACTGTGAGTTTCCCGACCAAGCACAGAGTGCAGTCATGATGATGACCTGCACCTGTCAAGAAAGGGGGAGTGTGGCAGGTGTTAGAAAGGCTGCATGCAACATTGTTTTTGAAGGCTGCAGGAAGAAGAAGGTTGGAAGCAAATAGTGGGAAGGCTGCCCGTTGGTTCTCTGATTCTTCCATAGAGGTAATGGTGGAAGCGGTGAGGACCAGAAGAGAGGTGAGCTGAATTTTAACAGCTCGCCGCCGAGTTTGGCAGCAAGCTTCAAAGATGGCAGCGTGCACACGCGGTATTTATTCCATGGAGCCGCCACGATATTATACATGGCGGCTCATTTACAAAGCCAGGGTAGACTGCACGTCCCGATAACATGCAGGAGCTGGGCATTCCATCCTGTGCAGGTGCTGGCACCATTTTTATAGGGCTTCCAGCCCTTCAATGTAATTTGAATTTTTAAAGAAACCTGATTATAAAAAACTGAATAAGATTATAGCGACCCTCTCCCACCCCCCCATGACCTTAAACTTTATAACTTGTGCTGTCCCCCACCAAAAAAGCTACCTCGTGATCCTGACCATCCCCCACTCAAAGCTAATGAACTATGAGCTTTACCCTTTCCCACCACACCCTAGACCAATTAAAAAGGTTTCACCCCGCTCCCCCACATCCTGAAAACTTACCTCCCCCCCCCTTCCCATCACTGTTCTGCCATACTTCACTGGTTGGAGATCGGACTGCGCGGGAGTGCTGGCCACAGACTGTAAATCGGAGCGGGACGGCCGGCGTGGCGAGGTAAATAATTATTCATTCATTTACATTGATTAACATATTGAAATGTTGATCCTATTGCCGAGCAGTGAGAGGGCTGTCACTAGGTCTCGCGCCGCCAGTAATGTGGGGCAGGGCCTTCCCAGCGTCAGGGAGCATGGCGGGCCTCTCCCAGAGGCATTTTCCGGTTCCCCCCACCACGACCCCCAATATCAGGGGGGCTGTAAAATTCAGCCCGTGTTGTTTCCCACTGATGGAAGGATGAGCCCAGCCACACAAACTAAACAGGCATGGCTGGAAGTCTCTGAAGTCATACACCACACTGACTTGAAAATATTCCCACGTCGTCGCTGGGTCAAAACACTGAAACTCTCTATCAAACGGCACTGTGGGAGTACCAACACTACATGGACTACAGCAGTTCAAGGAGGCACTCGCCACCACTTTCTCCAAAACTCAGAGGACACCAGCCATGGGCATCTCAGCTGCCAAAGCAGGGGAACAAGGAGCCTGCCTCTAGCCCAAGAGCTAGCATAATGTAGCAGTATAGAACATTTTATAACAAATAGGAGCAGGAGTAGGCCATTTGGCCCCTTGAGCCTTCTCTGCCATTCAGTAAGATCATGGCTGATCTGATTGTGGCCTTTACTCCACTTTCCTGTCTGCCCTCCATAACCTTTGACTCCCTGCTAGATCAAAAATCTGTCCAGCTCAGCCTTGAATATGTTTAACGACTCAGCCTTCACTGCTCTCAAGGGTAGAGAATTACAAAGATTAAAGAAATTCCTCCTCCTCTCCATCTTAAACGATGACTCCTTATTTTGGAACTGTGCCTCCTAGTTCTACAATATATGTTTCAATAAGATCACCTCTCATTCTTCTAAACTCCAATGAGTGTAGGCTCAACCCACTCAACCTTTCCTCATACGGCAACCCCTTCATCCCAGGAATCAACCTAGTGAACCTTCTCTGAACTGCCTCCAATGCAAGTAGATCCCTCCTTAAATAGAGAGACCAAAACTGTACACAGTACTCCAGGTGCAATCTCACCAATACCCTGCACAGTTGCAGCAAGACTTCCCTACTTTTCTACTCCATCCCCCCTGCACGAAAAGCCAACATTCCATTTGCCTTCCTAATTACTTGCTGAACCTGCATACTAACTTTTCATGATTCATGTACCCAGATCCCTCTGTATCTCAGCATTCTGCAGTCCATTTAAATAATTTCTGCATTTCTATTCTTCCCACCAAAGTGGACAACCTTACATTTTCCCACATTATACTCCATCTTCCACATTTTTGCCCACCAACATAACCTATCTATATCTTTTTGCAGAGTCTTGGTGTCCTCCCGCAACTTGCTTTCCTACCTATCTTTGTATCGTCAGCAAATTTGGCTAAAATGCATTTGGTCCCTTCATCCAAATCATTAATGTAGATCATAAATAGTTGAGGCCCAGCACTCAGATCCCTGTGGCACTCCACTGGTTACTGTTGGCTAATCTGAAAATGACCCATTTATCCCGAATCTCTGATCCCTGTTAGTTAGCCAATCCTCTTTCCATGCTAATATGTTACCCCCTACACCATGAATTCTTATCCTGTGCAGTAACCTTTTACGTGGTACCTTATCAAATGCCTTTTGGAAATCCAAATACACTACATCTACTGGTTCCCCTTTATCCACCCTGCTTGTTACATCCTCAAAGAACTCTAATAAACATGTCAAACATGTTTTCCCTTTTATAAAACCATGTTGACTCTGCCTGATTGCATTATGATTTTCTAAATGTCCTGCTACTACTTCCTTAGTAATGGATTCTAGCATTTTCCCAATGACAGACTAACTGGCCTATCGTTTCCTGCTTTCTGTTGCCCCACCCCTTTCTTGAATAGAGGTGTACCATTTATGGTTTTCCAATCTGCTGGGACCTTTAAAGAATCTAGGGAATTTTGGAAGATTACAACCAATGCATGCACTATGTCTATAGCCACTTCTTTTAAGACCTAAGGATGCAAGTCCTCAGGTGCAGGGGACTTGTCAGTCTTTAGTCCCACTAGTTTTCCTAGTACTTTTTCTCTGGTGATAGTGATTGCTTTAAATTCCTCCCTCCCTTTTGCCCCTTATTTTTCTACTATTATTGGAATATATTTTGTGTCGTCTTCTGTGAAGACAGTTACAAAATACCTGTTCAAAGTCTCTGCCATTTCCTTGTTCCCCATTAATAATTTCCCAGTCTCATCCTCTAAGGGACCAACATTTACTTTAGCTACTCTCTTCCTTTTTATATACTGTAGAAGCTCTTATCATCTGTTTTTATGTTGCTTTCTCATTTACTCTCATACTAATATCTTCCGCTTTTTTTTTAGTCGTCTTTTCCTGGTTTCTAAAAGTTTCCCAATCTTCTGGCCTACCACTAATCTTTGCAGCATTGGATGCTTTTTCTTTCATTTTGATACCATCCTTAACTTCCTTGGACAGATGAGGATGGTGCATCCTTCTCATAGAGTGTTTCTTTCTCAATGGAATATATCTTTGCTGAGAGTTATGAAATATTTCCTTAAATGTCTGCCACTGCTTCTCTACCATCTTATCGTCTAAGCTATTTTCCCTGTCCACTGAAGCCAACTCTGTCTGAAGATATCTTTGTCATGTATATCGGAAGTATGATGATACAACATTCATGTACTAACTCTGAAGAGTTATGAAAAAATGGACATTGACCTTAAAAAAAGAACCTTTATTTTAAAAAGTGAACAATGATGAAAAATGTCTACCAAAAAAAACGGGGATTAGCCTTTTGTGTATTCAAACAGTCTGACAAAGACATAGGACAAATATTCAAAGCCAAAAGATGTTAATGAAACCCATCTCACAGCTATCCTATAAACATTCCAGAATTGAATGTCTTCTTCTAAAACAAAGGAGATGTGATGTAGTCACATCCTGGGCCATTGTGTGATCACCATGGGAAAGAAACCAGAGTGTCTCCTAACAGGAGGTGAGAGGTGACACAGTTTTACCTTAAAACAAAGACAGCCAGAGAGAGAGAGAGAGAGAGAGAGAGACTGACCCAGAAGGTGAAGCTACTTGTAAAAACAGCTGCCATTCCAGAAAGCCAGTAAAACACATGGCCTGCTGAAAAAAATTAACATTAGACAGCAGAGAGAGCTGGAAGTAAGCCACCATCTTCAACAGGACCTTCAATCAAGAGAGAATTCTACAATCATCTCAGGCCTGCAACCATCTCGAACTTGAGTCTCAAGAGAATTCAATAGGTTTATCCCTTCTCCCCCACTAAAACCCACCTACCTCTTTCCCTTCTTTATCTGTTTCTTCTTGTGTATGTGTGTGTATGTGTGTGTGTGTGCATGCGCGAGTGAATGTGTGAGTGAATGAAGTTGTAACAATTTTGGTTTAAGGTGTACTGATCAATAAACAGTTGACTTTCTGTTTTTAAAACCTACATGTAAACCTGTCGCTGTCTGGTTATTTCAAAAATAAAACACCAAGGGGCTAAACTCTAATGCAAGTTCACTTGCTATGGTCAGGTAGGGAGTTGAACAACGGGAACCACCCACGTGGTCATAATACCTTTGTATTTGCCTTTATTTAAATTTACGACACTAGAAATAGAAAGCAGAAGAGTAATACTTCTTAGTTGCACTTGGATTTTTATAACAATGTCAATGTTGTTATGTATGTGGAAGTATAAATGAATCAAGTACTTTATCTGAGCTCTCCATTGCCCTGGCATCTCCATTGTTGCAACCAGAAGCTGTGGAGGATTTCACAATTCACATTGCTGTGTCAATGGCTTCACACACTCAGGTTATCTGAACCATGCTTGTGTGAGGTTGTGTTGGGCTTCTCTGGCAGCTCGGTGAGTGGCTGCAGGCACCCTGGCCACATCAGGCTGCTCCTCCTCTTTCTCTTCCTCCTCCTCTGAGGATGTTGAGCATTTGCATCTTCCTCCTCCTGTAGCTCTAGTCCTCTCTGCAGCACTATGTCATACAAAGCATAGCAGACTGCTTCATTCTGGACACCCTCACTGGTGCATACTGAAAGATGACCCAGGTCTGACAGGACATTGGAAGCATATCTTCAGCAACCCAATGGCTTGCTCTATGATTACTTTTGTTTCAATGTGTCTCCAATTGCACCTTTCCTGTGCATCAGGGATAGGGGTCCTCAGTTGTGTCATGAGCCAGAAAATCTGTGGGAGATGTGAGTGGCACAAAACAAAGGAATCATGGCAGCTTTCATGCACAGAAATGCATGAAAACCTTCCAATGGTCACATACCAGCTGAACATTGAGGGAATGGATTCCCTTCTGATTGATAAATACTCCAGGCTGATCTGTAGGCACCTTGATTACTACATGTGTACAGTCTATGACTCCCTGTACTTGTGAGAATCCAGCTACTGCAGTAAATACCAGAACCCTCTGGGTCTGATAGGCCTCATCAATGTCAAAGTAGACATAAATGGCCGCCTTGACAAACATGCATCCGTCACCTGGGAGAATCACTTGTGGACAGCAGATTGAATAATCCTCCAGAGGCCACCAGCAGATCCCTGGAAGAAACTGGAGGTGAATAAATTCAGAGCTGTGGTGACCTTAACGGTCACTGGTGATGCATGCTCACCTGGTCCTCTAGGAGTGAGGTGTTGTTGCAGGAGGCTGCTGAAAACAGCAAGGACATGTTGAGCAATCCTGAGCCTCGAGAGGTACTGTTGCTCCTGTCATGTCAAGGAAGCTGATCTTCTGTCTGTATACCCTGTGCTGGGGATATCATCTCCTTCCAGCTGGAATTCTGTGTCCATCCTCTCTGTCCTGCGGAGTGGCATATGTCTGTGGAGAAGGCAGCTGCTGATGGTGTTGTTCTTCTCCTGCTGCTGCTGATTCTGTTGATGTTGGCACCTTATGAATTTTAAACTGGACTTGGGTGCTTGTGTCACAGATCTGTCAGATCAAGAGACATTGATGAGACATTGCCTATAACCGACAGATACACAGTTGCAAGGTTCAAGTGGAACACAACTGAAAGTAAAGGGTAAACTTCAAGCAGCACTCCAATATAGAGGCAGACAAATTATGGAAAACTTATATATCTTGCATAATCAAGAATTTTCCTTAATGAGTAGAAAAGCATGCTTAGACCTGCACCTGATCAAGAAGATTTACAAAGTCAAGCTAACATAGGTAGACAATCGCTTTCAAGCAGAATACCCGAAGCTGTTCATAGGGCTTGGAAGCCTCAAGACGGAGAATAGAATCACACTTAAGGAAGGGGCCAGACCAGTGTGTATCTTTACACCCAGAAAGATACCTCATCCATTATTAAACCAAATTCAAGACCAATTGGAAGAGATGACAAGAATAGACATTATCTCTCCTGTAACACAGCCAACGGAGTGGTGTTCGGCCATGGTTCCTGTCCCAAAACAAAATGGAACTCTGTGTATTTGTGTGGATTTACCACAGCTCAACAAAGCAGTAGTGCTTTGATTCGCCCAAAGTCCACAGCTGATGACAGCTTAGCAAAACTGTCTCAGAGCACCATGTTTATAAAACTCGATGTCAATAGTGGGTTTTTGGAGATACCCCTAGATGAGACCTCAAGATTACTAACCATATTTCTAACACTTTTCAGGAGGTTTTGCTTCAATCTGTGCCAGAGATCTTTCAAAGGTTTATGTCTAACATCTTAGAAGGGCTCAAAGGAGTTATTTGTCACAAGGATCACATCCTGATACATGGGCAGTCAGTAAAGGAACATGACCAAAGAATGCGAGCAGTTCTACAGCGACTCCAAGAAGCAGGACTAACTCTGAATGAGAAGTGTAGTTTCCCCAAAAACTCAACTTGTTTCTTGGGACACAAAGTAAGCAGTGAAGGTATAATGGCATATCCACAGAAGACAAGGGCCATTACAGAATTTCCTACTCCTACTACTATTCAGCAGTTTCAGAGAATCCTGGGAATGGTAAACCAATTAGCAAAGTTTCTACCTCACTTAGCACAGATAACTGAACCGCTGAGACAACTTCTTCAAAACAGCAAGCGTGATTTTGGAATTCCCACCAAGAACAAGCATTCCGGAGGATTAAAGAGAGCTTTATATCACTGGAGATCTTGGCAGGCTACAACCATACACTATCTACCATGATAGCAGCAGATGCCTCCTCAACTGGGTTAGGGGCAGTTCTTTTTCAGGAGTAACCTGATGGTTCCTGTCGGCCAATATTCAACACATCTAGAGCTTTGTCAGACACAGAGACACGTTATGCAGTAATAGAATAAGAAGCATAGTCATCATAGGGTATAAGAAAAAATTGTCTGACTAAATAGTTGAATTGAATGTCGTCATCAAGACAGACCATAAACCTTTGGTATCTTTGTTGAACGCAAAGGAGATTGCAAAAATACCTCCAAGAATACAAAGACTTCGTCTAGGGTTGACGACGGTATATGTATGAGACAGTATACATCCAAGAAAAATTGCAAACTTCAGCCAATGAACGATCAAGGGTGATGGTAGACCATCCAGCACAGCGAGATGTGAACTTTGTATGTGAAATAAAATCATATTTGCAACATACAGCACAAAATTGGCCAGCAAGCACATAGAAGTTGCGAAAAATATGTCAAGCCCAAAAGAGTGATGAAGAATGCATTCGCATAAGGCTGTATTGCACAGAAGGGTGGCCACAAGAACGTCCAGCTGGGAGAACAATGAAAAAGTTCTATGAGTATAGGAAATACTTTACCATTATTGGTGACTTGTTAGTTTACAATGACAGACTAATCGTTCCTAATTCACTGAAATCAGATATATTGGATGGTCTACACCAAGGCCATTTGGGAATAACCAAGTGCAGAGCGAGGGCACAATCTTCAATATGGTGGCCCGGAATATCTAAAGACATAGAGAATGTGATCCAGAACTGTCAGATGTGCATGATACAGAGACGAGAACAGCGTGAACTTCTGTTAAATACTCAATTTCCAACCAGACATTGGCAAAGGCTAGGTATGGATTTATTCCTGTTCAGTAGGAAGTCATACATAATCATCATTGATCATTTCTCAAGGTGAATAGAAGTCTGAAGATTGCATCTACGACAACAGAAGCAGTTATCAGAATTCTTCAAGACATCTTTGCGACACATGGTATCCCTGATGAAATATTGTCAGAAAACAGACCACAGTTTGCAAATGAATATTTTACTCAGTTTGCGACATCTCACAAGTTCACTGAGGTATCCACAGTCGAATGGTGAGGTGGAAAGAGGTGTAAGAACCATAAAGTCCTTACTGAAGAAGAATGAAGATCTTCTAATCTCACTTTGAATTTATCGATCTACACCATTGATGTGTGGAGTATCACCTGAAGAATTGCTGATGGGCAGGAAGATAAGAACACAGATTCCAGGATTGAATGTCCAGGAAAAGAGACAGCATGAGTCACGGAAAACTCTTATAGAAGGCAACAAGCTAGAAATTATAATAGAAGATTTTGAGCCAGAAACTTACCCAAATTGATTAACGGTCAAAGAGTATGGATATATGGAAAGGGAAGGTTCTAATCCACAGACATGAGAACGACCAGCAATTGTATGTGATACGTACAACTGAAGGAAGCATATGAAGAAATAGAAGAAATATTATCCCTATTCCCCAAAAGCAACAGCCAATCATTCATTTGGAAGACTCAGATGAAGATGGACAAGCCCAAACCGAACAGAATACTTCTACAAACAAATCAACCAAGTCAGCGATCCAGTCTTACAGGGAATTCTACTGATTTTCCCAGTCAGACTACAACCAAATCAGAGAGAGCTGTCAAACTTCCTAACAGACTAAATCTGTGAAGTCAGAGACTTGGGTGGAGAGAGGGTAGTAGATAAGTCAAGTATGTATATATGTTTGAGCAAATGTATAAAGACTTGTGAGGAGTATAAGGATATAAAGGGTTAATGCTGAAGACAGTGAAAGTAACTCCTCCCACTGTAAGAGTGATGATGTAGGATTCACATGAGGTTAGGCTGGGGAGAAGAAAAGGTAGCATCACGAAGGATGCAAGGTTAGGAGGTTTGATGAGAGTGTATATAGTATTATGTAAATAATAGAGTTCTGAGATGACCTTATCCTGAGTCTGACACTTTCTCCAGAATGCCCCAGCTACGCTGCAAAATACAACACACAATAGCTACCATCAACCTTATATAAGTGCGTAATGCCCTTCATATTCACCACTATCTTATTTTCTTCTTATCTCAAAGTTCCTACATCCTGTGGTCTCTTATCTAAACATAATCCCAACCAACTCAATAGAGAGATACAGCACTGAAACAGGCCCTTCAGCCCACTGAGTCTGTGCCAACCATCAACCACCCATTTATGCTAATCCTACATTAATCCCATATCCCCACAATTCTCCTACCACCTACCTACACTAGGAGCAATTTACAATGACCAATTTACCTATCAACCTGCAGGTCTTTGGCTGTGGGAAGAAACTAGAGCACCCAGTGGAAACCCACACAGTCACAGGGAGAACTTACAAACTCCACACAGGCAGTACCCAGAACTGAACCTGGGTTGCTGCAGCTATAAGACTACAGTGCTAACCACTGCACCACCCTAACTTGAGAGAGGCCTCTGCTTTCCTGCTAGACAGTACACAGACAGTCAAGGACCTTTAGATTCAGGTGCAGTGAGATTTTTACAGCTTGACACAATTTCCCATAATCCTCTACCTTAGCATCTTTTATATTATGTCATATGTTTCTACTAAACTATACTACAAAAGTTCTTTAGTAGGATTAAATGCTTAATAATCATACAATATGCATTATTAGTACTTGACTACAGTTGCTGCTGCAGTTTAAATCACAATTTGTGGTTTCTGGCCTGTTTTGAGTGTTTGAAAACTATTGAATGCCCTTGAACAGTTGCAGAGAACTTTCATTTTCCAGTGTTCAAACTATCTTCAGAGCACCGAATGGAAGTGGAATTTTAAAATCAAATCTTTCACTGCTTGGTGAATCATTATGTAGTAATTTCAATGGCTGTAGCTGTGTATCATTTAAAGTTATGCATTTTCGGTTTTGCACCTATAACTATAAAGTACTGCGCGAATGATAAGAAGCAACTTCTTTAATATTTTGCGGGCTTTACAACAATTCCATGATAGAAATGGAACTGTCAACTGTCTCATTTTATCTGCACAAGCTCAAACATATCACCACATATGAAGTTACTTGTAAGTCTGGATTTTATCCAGCCCTTGGAGATGGCCTGGGAGGTGGGGGTGGGCAGACAAAATGGTATGGGGTGGTGTTGGGTGGCATGCCCTACGTTGTCCTGCTGCCATGCCATTTTATCTGCGATGGGCACCGTAGCAAATGTGGTGGATTGGATGTCCAATGGGAAGCCAATTAAGGGCCACTTCCTGCCTCTGCTGGCATTTAATCAACAACGGGAGGGCCTGCCGCCATGTGGAGATCCTGCCAGCTGAGATCTGGAAGTCTCCTAGCGGGCTCGCGGGAGGGGTTTCCTTCCTCTAGGGGCAATGCATGGCCATGGAGGGCCCCCACAGCGGCGATAGCCGGCCCCACAGCAAGATTCCCCCCTGACCTCATCAACCATCCTGCCCTACCCCCAAACCAGGGCCTGCCTGACTGGCCCTGGCGGCCCTAACCCCACTTACCTTGATCTTGGGACCTCCTCCATATTCGCTGGTCTGGGCCTCCTGCAATACCAGCATTGGCCACCGCTCCTGGTGGCACTGCTGGTACTGCTGAGCTGCCAGTCCTCTGATTGGTCAGTCGCTCTGAAGCGGGATCTGGTCCTTTAAAGGGGACAGCATCCCCGATGGCAAAATTACCTGCCCACCATTGAATTCAACCAGGCGTCCGATAGAGCACTGAGGCGGCTTGCCCCCAGCCCCCTGCCTTCTGCCCCATCGCCGGGACCCCCATGCCGAGATAAAATTCAGCCTGCCATTTTTATCAGGGTGGCTGTTCGAGTGAATAATTATGTGAACTGTAAAAGAAAATAATGAGACTGAGTAGACAAGACAGTTCAGTCAAAAAGTATCAATGAATTTCCTGATGGCTGCTTTGGAGATAATTATTTTGATTTCTTGCTCAGTCTGGAAAACAAGCCCAAGAGGACCATGGGTTGGCAAGATTAATGGGAATGCATTTTCTCCATTTGATGACACCAACCACTGGCAAAGGCTAGGCTGTCTCTAGGCCTGGATAATTCATCCAAATTCAGTCTTACACTCCAGGCTACAGCAGCGGCCATGTTGCCGGTGGGGGTGGGGGGCGGGGGGAATGCAATTTAAAATTCATGCAGAAAAATTCTCAGATTATTAGCTATTATTACATATTCCATAGTTTCTTTTTATTTTCCTAACATTATTATCATTAGATAACAACCCTGTATTAGAAACATCTTATCAAAAATTGTACATGGAACAATATTTGTGCCTCCACTGGGCCTGGGGAACCAGACTGGATTTTACGCTTCCCAGGCTCTTAATTGGTCTTGGGCGGGGCTTCCACCTCATTGAGGCAGGAGGTCCCACCTAATGGAGCTGTCGGCCAATCAGCGGGCTGGCAGCTCCATGACCCAGCAGCGCCACCAGGAGCGGTGGCTAATGCTGGGACTACACCCAGCTTCAGGATGAAGATGAAGGATGGCCCCGGAAAAAAAAGTACGTTTTTAGGGCCTCACTAGGGACAATCAGTCAGGCCATGGTGAGGCAAGGGGGGTGTCAGTTGGTGGGGGGCGCAAGGGGGTATGTTGTGTATTGGGACCGGTTGGGGCTTCAGGGGCAGCCCTCTGTGGGGCACAGGGTGCCCAATCAGGCACACCCCCCCACCACCCCCCCGCAACCTGAAAGAAAGCTGCCTAGTTTCATCTGGCCGGCTTTCTGAGGCCTCAGCTGCCTGCCTGTCAAGCATAAAATACCCATGGTGGTGGGGAGGGGCCCTTAAGTGGTGGTTAATTGGCCACTTAAGGGCCTTGATTGGCCTGGGGTGGGCAGGCTGTTTCTCACTGCCGTCGCCCGGCGTAAATTGGCAGTGGAGGTGGGAGCAGGTCGGGAAGGGCCCCCTCCCCCCCCCCAGTCTCCCACTCCATTTTACACCCCCCACCCCCCCCCCCGCCCCTACCACCAGCCCGGTCTTTTGGGGGCATATAATTCTGGCCTATCTCTCAGAATTGATTCCAATAATTTGCCCATCACCAAGGTCATACGTATTGGCTTATAATTATTTGGCCTATTCCTCACACCTTTTTTTAAACAATGGTACAACATTTGCAGACCTCCAATCCTCTGGTACCTCACCTGTATCTAGTGAGGATTTGAAAATCCCCTTCTTGGAGAATCTTATTGCCTGGCATTTGCGTGGCACAAATACTATTTTCCCTTATCAGCCCAAGCTTGGATGTTATCCAAATCTTGCTGCATGTAGCCATGGATTTCTTCCTTATCTATGTAATTGTGAATGGAGCTGTTCAATTATCAGCAACCAGTCCCACTTCTGACCTTAGAATGGAGGGAATGTTACTGATGAAATAGCTAAAAATGGTTGGATTTAGGACAATGCCCTGAGAAACTCCTGCAGTGATATCTTGGGACTGAGATGATTTGCCTCCAAAAAACAAAAATCATCTTTCTTTGTGCTAGGTATGACTCTATTACTTGAGAATTTTCCCCTGATCCCTATTGACTTCAGTTTAACTAGGTCTCGATGGCGCCACACTCAATTAAATGCTGCCTTGATGCCAAAGGCAGTCACTGTCCCCTCCCCTCTGGAATTCAGCTCTTTTGCCCATGTTTGGACTAAGGTTGTATTGAGGTCTGGAGCCAAATGGGCCTGGTAGAATCAAAACTGAGCATTGATGGGCATGTTATTGGTGAATAACTGTCACTTAACAGCAGTGTTGATAACTCCTTTCATCACTTTGTTTATGATTGAGACTAAAGCTGACAGGATGATTATTGGCCTGGTTGTATTTATCCTGATTTTTGTGCACAGGACATACCTGAGCAATTTTCCACATTGTTGGGTACATGCCAGTGTTAAAGCTGTAGTGGAACAGCGCAACTAGTTGTGGAACACAGTCCTCAGCACTACAGTTGGGATATTGTTGGGACCCATAGACTTTTCTATGTCCAGCACACTCAGCCATTTCTTGATATCAGATGGAGCCCATTAAATTGGCTAAATATTAGCACCTATGAAGGCAGGGAGCTCAGGAGGAAGCTGAGAAGGATCATCCACCCAGAATATCTCGTTGAAGATGGTTGTGAATGCGTCAGCCTTTTCTTTTGCACTGACGTTATGTCCTTCCCTATGGTTGAGGATAGCGATGATCATGAAGCTTCCTCCCTTCATTAGTTGTTTAATTGTCCACCAACACCTGTGATTGGACATGGAAGGACTGGAGAGCTTTTATCTGAACTATTGGTTGGACATTGCTTAGCTATGTCTATAGGATGCTGCTTCCTCCGTTTAGTATGCATGTATTCCCATTTTGTATTTTCACCAGGTTGGCACCTCATTTTCACATGCTGCTAATGATTAGCACAATAGTTTGTAACTCTCTCTCAGACTTGCTCTCTCCTTGAACGTCCCTACAGTTCCATAGCAGTCAATGGAACTGAATATCAGGCACTGCATATAACAGCTGGCCAATCCGATACCACCCATTTTGTGCCATTGCCTGAGGCGAATTTCCACCTCCACATTCCTTATGATGTGATTCAATTTCTGTAACTTGTAGATTGGCCAGTTACGATATTGCTATCTGCTTAAATTGATTTTGTTTTCACTTATATCTTGTGTATTTTATGTGCCTCCATTTACTTAATTGTTAAATCCTCATGCTATTGCTGGAATATAATTGACTTAATTTTGATTGCAATTAAGCTTAATTGTCATGGATGCTGACAATTCAATACAGCTCAATTTTTATTTTGTTGTGCTTATTATTTTCTTTTTTCAATGTTAACAGTCCATTCCGTTCATCCCAAAGGTAAATTAGTTACTCATTGCTTTGTTGATTATTTGATGTTCCAATGTACTGTTTGGATAGTCTTACTTGTGCATTGACTCACTCTTAACTGGTTTGCAATTTGACCAGTTATTATATTTGTCCAACTATTGCAGCTGAGTTTTAAATAATTGATCGGATGTTCAAATGTTCAATATCCTGCTGTTCTGTGACTTTGTTGATTTCCTCAGGCTGTGTACCAGTACTTTCTGACCTAAACAGATGCCTTAATGCTATTACCAATGATACAGATATCCAGGAGAAGCCAAATCATGCTTTATTTGGTCCACCTCTGCAAAAAGATACCAACTTAGTCATCCTCCTTTAATGTAAATATACCTTGTGGGTAGCAATTGTAATACAGCATTTAGACCAATTGTACAACAAAACCCATGAACTCAAACCATGGCTGCTGATCATCCCAGATGCCAGGAATCCACGGGTTGAGTGGAAATCTGTTTTTGGCATCTCTGATCTATGCCAACCTTGTTCCATATATTACAAGGGGGAGTATGATGAGCTCTGTATTGTCCAAGTGGCCTCTGAGGCTGAACCACCACACAGCCCACCTTTGTTCCAATTGGAGGCTGCCCCTGGCTTCCACCAGTTTATCCAGCCGCACTTTTGATTTTGTTGCAATATGACCAGCAAACAGTAGAAACAGAGAATAACGTTTCTGTTTTATACCTTCACAACACAGATACAGTTATGCAGTTTTCAGTACCAGAAATCACTGCATCATTTCCAATGCCAAAATTAAAAGATTTAGAAGTATGTAGTAAATTTTCACCTTCATTACTTAGGCAGTAATCTAGTGCAATCATTCAAAGGAATTAAAATTGGAGGTTTCCATAATGGGCAAGAGATTCACTTTCCCAGATTACTACCCAGGCAATGAAATGGAAATCTACCACACATACCTCGAAATCAAATGAGCAGCTTATATCTTTTGTGAATATATGGAGGTTAATTTAATTCTGAAGCATTTTATTTTGAATTTTGAAAGTTTCATGGGGTGGGTGGGGGGAAAACAAATGGTGCACCAGATGGTCTGCAATGACTTCCCCCTTTGCGGGTAAGATGGATGAGACCATCTCAACAGTCCCTGTTAATAGTCTTTGCTGAAAATACAAAAGATAAAAAGTTTCCCTAGAGAATCACTTTAATGCTTTAATTCACATTCTCCACTTTGATTGTAGTTAAATTTCTCTTCTTATTCGATAGGATTTTATGTGCTATTTAGTTGCGACAGTAAATCATAGTTAATCTGCCAATTTATCTTGAAAATTTGTATGAAGTTTAATTTGTTTTGATGTGCTTGCAGTTTTTTCTTGGTGTCTGCAAATATAAATTCAAAAATATTTTGATTTTATCAATGCATTTTTAAGTTTCTAAATTAAAATTTCCACATATGTTAATAATTGTGAATTTACTGATGAATTTATTAAAAGTGCATCTCCACTTAAATAATAAACTTTTAAAGTGTGTGTGTGTGGGGGGGGGGGTTGTTTCTTTAGGCTCTGTTAGTCTTTTTAATAAAAAAAAAAGCCATGATAATTTTCTTTTACTAATTATTTTTACAGCATTATTTTCACAGCATTATTTTCATTTTATTTTTGGTCTGCTAATTCTGAATTTTGAAAAGAAATAACTGATTTGCAGCATGGTTACAGCAACCTAATTTGGAAATATTTTGACTTTGGCAGATAGTGTAGAATGAGTGATATCAAATCATCATCCCATTTAACTTTCCTCCCAAATTTCACTTCCATTGCAAATGAAAATTGACAGATAAGTATAATGGGTGACAGCTCTGTACTCATTTATTTTATATTATCATCCGAAGTCAAAATGACTCCCATCTGTGTTAAGCCAGTCTTTGCCACTGCCGAGGTCTCTAATACTTTCCACAAGTTTACTTAATTTATCTTTGCTTCATATGTTTCCTCTATTCCTCATCTACTTTTGTCACTCTAGCAGGGAAGACTTAGGCTGATGCCAAAGGAAATGAAGCTACTCAGGGAAACTCTGTAATTTATTGTGTTCTCAGCTGTTTTCTTATGTCTAAAAAGAAGTATAGGTGCTAATCTAATTTTCCATCATGTGGAGAGCAAGTAAAGAAGATAGAAGGCAGCAAAAAATATCTGGACAGGGCAAGTGGTTAAGATATTAGCTACCATTAGAATGTTCCAGTTTAAGGAAAATAACTCTGATTAGAATAAATCAAATGCTGTGGGGAACATCATTATTCCAGAGTGTGTGTGCGTGTGTGTGTGTAAATAAAAGTTTGTAAAATTATGAAGACAAATCTCCAGTGTTCTATCCTTCACTGCTGGCTATCTGAGTTCCAACAGTCATATCCTTCAACGTGCTGGCATTCACTCTCCAGCCTCACACCTGAAGTTGGCCAGTTTAGTTAAGGTACTGGAAGTCTGTGGCTGCTATGGAACGGTACACCTGTCAGCAAGAGTCCACACCTTTAGAGCTAGGACAAAAAAATGAGGGATTATTTTCCTCCTAATAATCTTGCAATTTAGGTAATGACAATTTTAATTTCATGAAAAGAACAGAAATTTATTAAACTCATGAGGCAAGTTATTTATTTTGTGATTTGTTATAATATGACTGGTTATGATTTAGTTTTGGATTAAATCACTGACCATACTTTGATTATTCAATCTGAATAATTTATTTTAATTTTCTGGATACCAAAGTGGCCTATCTTCACCACCTGAATCATGGACTGGCTGAAGCTGCAGGGCCTTCTCCTTGTGCACAGTAAGCTCATTCAGGTAAGGGTACTTGTTGAGGTCCAAGTGTGCTTTCACTCATTATGCACTAATTTGCCCTGCAGAGAGAGACAGACAATTGAGATAATGTGTGAGAGGTGCAGATATCAAAGTGCCAGCTTGATTAGAGGCTCTGAGGGAATTTGCAGGCTCTGAAATGTGTTTCTCAACAGAGACAAAGGGCTGGTTTTTGTGCAGGAGGTGGAGAGAGGAGGCAGTGGTGTAGTGGTATTGTCACTGGACTAGTAACCCAGAGATCCAGGGTATTGCTCTGGGGCCATGGGTTCAAATCCCATCACAGCAGACGGTGGAATTTGAATTCAAATAATAAATCTGGAATTAAAAAGCTAGTTTAATGATGGCCATGAAACCATTGTTGATTCTTGTAAAAACCCATCTGGTTCACTAATGTCCTTTAGGGAAGGAAATCTGCTGTCCTTACCTGGTCTGGCCTACATGTGACTCCAGACCCACAGCAATGTTGGTTGACTCTTACATGCCCTCTGAAATGGCCTAGCAAGCCACTCAGTTGCATCTAACTGCTACAAAGTCAATAAAAAGGAATGAAACCGGACGGACCACCCGGCATCGACCTAGGCACCAGAAACGACAACGGCAAACCCAGCCCTGTCGACCCTGCAAAGTCCTCCTTAATAACATCTGGGGGCTTGTGTCACAGTTAGGAGAGCTGTCCCGCAGACTAGTCAAGCAACAGCCTGATATAGTCATACTCACAGAATCATACTTGACAGACAATGTCCCAGACACTGCCATCACCATCCCCGGCAGGACAGACCCACCAGAGGTGGCGGCACAGTGGTATACAGTAGGGAGGGAGTTGCCCTTGGACTCCTCAACATCGACTCTGGACCCCATGAAGTCTCATAGCATCAGGTCAAACATGGACAAGGAAACCTCCTGCTGATTACCACCTACCGCCCTCCCTCAGCTGATGACTCAGTACTCCTCCATGTTGAACACCACTTGGAGGAAGCACTGAGGGTGGCAAGGGCACAGAATGTACTCTGGGTGGGGGACTTCAATGTCCATCACCAAGAGTAGCTCTGTAGCACCACTACTGACCAAGCTGGCTGAGTCCTAAAGGACATATCTGCTAGACTGGGTATGCGGCAGGTGGTGAGGGAACCAACAAGAGGGGAAAACATACTTGACCTCATCCTCACCAATCTGCCTGCCGCAGATATATCTGTCCATGACAGTATTGGTAGGAGTGACCGCTGCACAGTCCTTGTGGAGACGAAGTCCCGCCTTCACATTGAGGATACCCTCCTTCGTGTTGTGTGGCACTACCACAGTGCTAAATGGAATAGATTTTGAACAGATCTAGCAATGCAAAACTGGGCATCCATGAGGTGCTGTGGGCCATCGGCAGCAGCAGAATTGTACTCAACCACAATCTGTAATCTCATGGCCCGACATATCCCCCACTCTACCATTACCATCAAGCCAGGAGTCCAACCCTGGTTCAATGAAGAGTTCAGGAGAGCATGCCAGGAGCAGCACCAGGCATACCTCAAAATGATATGTCAACTTGGTGAAACTACAACACAGGACTATCTGCGTGCCAAACTGAGTAAGCAGCATGCAATAGACAGAGCTAAGCGATCCCCTAACCAACAGATCAGATCTAAGCTCTGCAGTCCTGCCACATCCAGCTGTGAATGGTGATGGACAATTAAACAACTAACTGGAGGAGGAGGCTCCACAAATATTCCCATCCTCACTGATGGGGGAGCCCAGCACATCAGTGCGAAAGATAAGACTGAAGCATTTGCAACAATCATCAGCCAGAAGTGCCGGGTTGATGATCCATCTCGGCCTCCTCCTGAAGTCCCCAGGATTACAGATGCCAGACTTCAGCCAATTCAATTCACTCCGCGTGATATCAAGAAACGACTGAAGGCACTGGATACTGCAAAGGCTATGGGTCCTGACAATATTCCGGCAATAGTACTGAAGACCTGTGCTCCAGAACTTGTCGCGCCTCTAGCCAAATTGTTCCAGTACAGCTACAACACTGGTATCTACCCTGCAATGTGGAAAATTGCCCAGGTATGTCCTGTACACAAAAAGCCAACCCGGCCAATTACCGCCCCATCATCAGTAAAATGATGGACGGTGTCGTCGACAGTGCCATCAAACAGCACTTGCTTAGCAATAACCTGCTCAGTGACGCTCAGTTTGGGTTCTGCCAGGGCCACTCAGCTCCTAACCTCTTTACAGCCTTGGTTCAAACATGGACAAAAGAGCTGAACTCAAGAGGTGAGGTGAGAATGACTGCCCATGACATCAAGGCAACATTTGACTGAGTATGGCATCAAGGAGCCCGAGCAAAACTGAGGTCAATGGAAATCAGGGGGAAAAGCCTCCGCTGGTTGGAGTCATACCTAGCGCAAAGGAAGATGGTTGTGCTTGTTGGAGGTCAATCATCTGAGCTCCAGGACATCACTGCAGGAGTTCCTCAGGGTGGTGTCCTAGGCCGAAACATCTTCAGCTGCTTCATCAATGACCTTCCTTCAATCATAAGGTCAGAAGTGGGGATGTTCGCTGATGATTGCACAATGTTCAGCACCATTTGTGACTCCTCAGATACTGGAGGAGCCCAGTGCAAAAGGCAAGGCTGAAGCATTTTCAGCCATCAGCCAAAAATGCCAAGTAGATGATCCATATTGGTCTTCTCCTGAGATCACCATCATCATAGAAACCAGTCCTCAGCCAATTTGATTCACTCCACTTGATATAAAGAAATGACTGAGTGTATTGGATACAGCAAAATCTATGGGCCCCGACAACTTCCCAGCTGTAGAGTTGTAGACGTACTCCAGAACGAGCTGTGCCCTTAGCCAAGCTGTTCCAGTGCAGCGACAATACTGGCATCTACCCGACAATGTGGAAAATTGCCCAGGTGCATCCTGTCCACAAAAAGCAGGACAAATCAAATCCAGCCAATTCCTGCCCCATCAGTCTGCTCTCAATCATCAGCAAAGTGATAGAAGGTGTAGTTGACAGTGGCGTACACTTAGCAATAACCTGCTCACTGATGCTCAGTTTGGGTTCCACTTGACTCCAAACCTCTTTTCAGTTTTGGTCCAAACATGGACAATAGAGCTAAATTACAGAGATGAGGTGAGAGTGACTGCCCTTGGAATCAAGTCAGCATTTGACTGATTGTGACAGCAAGGAGCCCAAGTAAAATGGAAGTCAATGGGAATCAGTAGGAAAACGCTACTGGCTGGAGTAATACCTAGCACAATGGAAGATAATTGTGGTTGTTGGATGCCAATAATTTCAGCCCCAGGGCATTGCTGCAGGTGTACTAGGCCCAACAATCTTCAGCTACTTCATCAAAGACCTTCCCTCCATCATCAGGTCAGAAATGGGGATATTCTCTGATATCATAGAAACCAGTCCTCAGCCAATTTGATTTATTTGACTTGATATAAAGAAATGACTGAGTGTATTGGATACAGCAAAAACTATGGGCCCCGACAACTTCCCAGCTGTACAGTTGAAGACGTACTCCAGAACAAGCTGTGCCCCTAGCCAAGCTGTTCCAGTACAGTGTTCAATTCCATTTGCAATTCCTCACATAATGAAGCAATCTGCACCTGCATGTAGGAGAGGGGAGGGCAAGATGTGTTTGGTGGTGGCATCATGCTGGAGGTGGCGGATTGGCAGAAGATGATCCTTTGGATGTGGAAGCTGGTGGGTGGAAAATGAGGACAAGGGAACCCTATCACAGTTCTGGGACAGAGGGGAAGGGTGAGGGCAGAAGTGCGAGAAATGGGTCGGACAAGGTCGAGGGCTCTGTCAACCACAGTCAGTGGAGAATATTTAGTTGAGGAGAAAGGAAGATATATCAGAAGCGCTGTTGTGGAAGGTTGCATCATCAGAACAGATGCGACAGAGACAGAGAAACAAATAGGACTGTTCTGGTAGGCCCATCATTTCAGGCTTGGGCTGATAAGTGGCAAGTCACCTTCGTGCCACACAAGTGCCAGGCAATGATCATCTCCTACAAGAGAGATGCTGACCACCTCCCATGATATTCAGCATTTCAGGGAACACCATTGACCAGAAACTTAACTGGACCAGCCACATAAATAATGTGGTTACAAGAACAGCTCAGAGGCTGAGTATGCTGTATTGAGTGACTCACCTCCTGACTCTCCAATGCATTTCCACCATCAACAAGGCAAAAGTCAGGTGTATGATGGAATACTCTCCACTTGCCTGGATGAGTGCAGCTCCAACAACACTCAAGGTACTGAACACCATCCAGGACAAAACATCCCGCTTGATCGGTACCCCATCCACCTCATTAAACATTCACTCCTTCCACCACCAGCTTACAATGGCAGCACTGTGTACCATCTACAAGATGCACTGCAGCATCTCACCAAGGCTCCTATGACTGCATGTCCCAATCCTGCAACTTTTATTGCTTAAAAGAAGGACAGCCAGCACTTAGCAGCAGCACCACGTGCAAGTTCCCCTCCAAGTCACAAATCATCCTGACTTTGGAATATATTGTTATTCCTTTATCATCACTAGATCAAAATTCTGTAACTCCCTCCTTAACAGTACTGTGAGAGTACTTTCGCTACATGAACTGAAGTAATTCAAGGCAGCTGATCACTACCTTCTTAATAGTAATCAGGGATGGCCTTGCCAGTGATGCCCACATCCCAAGAATGAATAAACAAAATCACTGTATTAGAGACCAGCTCTCTCTTTTGAAAAACTAGTACACAGACAGATCACATTTGCTTGTTTTTCTCTTCTTACTTTTAATAAATTGTTGAATTTTGAAAACCTTGAAAGCCTAGTGGCTGCTCACCTTGTCTGCCTGCTGAGGTAACTGAATATTTTTTTAGTATTTATTGCCAGAGTGTGTCATGACGAGGGTTCCAGCCACCTCCCTCCGTGTTACCTGGCTCATCTTGCAGAGAATCCTTGCCCCCAGTAGCTGGTCTTGCCTGATCTCCAGCTCATTGGGGAGGGCTCTGGACCCCTATTTTTAATCCTCCTGTGAATAAGAAATGGGATGTGCAGACGCTGAAAATTATTTTTACAGCATTTAATAGCAATTTATGAACTGAACATAACTTAAAATTTGATTAAAGGTGATTTCAGAACAGGCTTACTTCCCTCCTTGTGCCACGCCCCATTCTGAGGAATGATGTCTATTCTCAGCTTTTCATAGTATCAAATGGTTGTTCTGTGGGGTAAGTCATTAGCTGCACCTGCAGTTAAATTTAAAGTAGTATTCCAGAATGCCCTTTTCTTTTTAATATGCGACCTAATATAACTTCATAAGATCACCTCTCGATGGGCCATATGGTGTACTCCAGCTCCTCTTTTCTTGTCTTCTTGTGTTCTCTCAGTCCCCTTTTCTCCAGCCTGACAAGCCCACATTTCTCCAGTCTTGCCTTCTAATGCAGACCTCTGACACTAGATATCAGCCTTGTGCCTCTTCTCTGCACTGCCACCAGCACTTGTTTCTTGAGAGATGACAGATTGAAATTATAGGTGATAACTCATTCTGATCAGAATAATCAATGACTGGACCCTAATCCTATGTGAAACTATTTATTGCTGGCAGTTTCAAAATTGCAGCAATTCAAAACGTGAACTTACTGTTCAACCTAGATGAGTTAAGAATGATCAAAATGCAAAATCCTTGTATGTTCAGGATCTGGGATGGTCCACTCGTCCTGGGATAGACTAACAGGCAGCTTCCCTGATGGAAAGTCACTACTATATTTTTCAGCAGGTCATGGGTGGGGGGCAGGCAGTCAAAGAGGGAGGTGAACAAAAAATAGCAAGGTTTGCATTTATGTTGCACCTTTCACAACCACAGCATGTCCCAAAGCACCTTACAGCCCATGAAGTACTTTTAAGGTGTAGTCATTGTTGCAAAGTAGGAAATGCAGCAGCCACTTTGTGCACAGCAAACTCCCACAAACAGCAATGTGATATTGACCAGATAATCTGTTTTTGTGATGTTGATTGAGTTATAAGTGTTGGCGAAGACACCAAGGTGCCATGGGAACACCTCAGAGGGCAGATGGTGCCTTGGTTTAATGTCTCATCTGAAAGGTAGCACCTCTGACAGTGTGCATTCCCTCAGTATTGCACTGGAGTGTCAGCCTAGATTTTTGCATTCAGGTCTTGGAGTGGGACCTAAACCTACAACCTTCTGACTCAGAGGTGAGAGTGCTACCAACTGAGCCATGGCTGAACAGGTGTGCTAACAAAGGTGAAAAAGAAAAACAATTTGGTATGCTTAATTTTGCTGAGTTATATTTCTGAGTGATTGTTAATTAGTGTCACACTTGGCTAATTTTGTTACAGGCTGAAGGCTTCTACATACCATGCCAAACTCATCTAAGGTAGGATTCTGCAGATAAAAAAGACTTTTATCCCTTCATTCTGAATTGGATTTGATTCAACTGCCAGGTGCAATGTATAGATGTGAACCCGGCAGACCACACATTCTTCAGCATATATATTTCTACAGCTGCACACTCATCCCTAACACGTATTTGCAAGTCCCTTTGATTAGTAGACTCTAAGGATAGGATTTCCCTGTTTAGGGTGGACTTCTGGTGCAGCAGATTTCTGCCTTTCCCTTTAAATGCACCCCACCTCCAACCTAATTCCTTGGGTCAGGGCTCATTTGTTACACTCAGTGTGCTGCTGCTGGGATTCCCAACACCAAGAGGGACTCTGTCAATTCAAAGTGAACAATCTCGACAATGTTGCGGTAGTCTGCTGCTGCAGCATTAGAAGAGTCGGTGCACATGGGCAAAAGCATCCCGAAGGTCAAAGTGCATGTCCCATTTAAGAGCTACCACCAATTACATATGGCAGGCAGAGAAGGATTAAATTGAATTATCCAGTAATTCAAATTAAGCAACATAAATAAGATAGAGAAGTAGGAATTCAGGGCTGAAGATAATTTGAGTTAAACAACTTTAAATTAAAAGGCATAGATTGGAGGGGGACACCGGCTATCCTTTTCTGATTGAAAAATAGGTCACCGGCAGTTCAAGGCCCTTGTCCACTTCAAACAAAATACCATCAAATGTGAGTGTCCAGCATTCCATCCAAAATAGAGGAATGGCTGTTCAAATATGCAAGTTAGGGTTCGACACCTATTGTAGCTTTTGAGGTGACATGGGTGCACAAGGTCTGCAGCAGACTTTCAACACATTTTACAGGGAAAACATCATGATGGGCTGCCTCTTGGCTGCTTTTGATTGGACTTCAGATAAGGTAGAGAATTCCAAAGATTCACAACCCTCTACGTGAAGAAATCCCTCCTTATCTCAGTTTTAAATGATCGACCCCTTATTCTGACAATATGTCCCCCGACTTCTAGACTCTCCAACCAGGGGAAACAATCTCTCAGTGTCTACCCTGCCAAATCCCATCAGAATCTGATTTGTTTCAATGAGAACATTTCTCATTTTTCTAAACTCCAGACAGTATAGGCCCATTCTACTCAACCTCTCATCATAGGACAACTCTCTCATCACAGGAATCAATCTAATGAACCTTCGCTGCAGCACCTCCAAAGCAAGTATGTCCTTCCTTAGATAAGGAGACCAAAACTGTGCACAGTACTCTAGGTGTGGTCTCACCAAAGCCCTCTACAATTGTAGCAAGTCTTCCCTATTCTTGTACTCCAGTCCCATAGCAATAAAGGCCAATTTGCCTTCCTAATTGCTCTATAACTGCATGCTAACTTTTTGTCTTCCTTGTATGGGTAGACCAAAGTCTCTTTGAACATCAACATTTAAAATTTTCACATCTTTTAAAAATATTCTGCTTTTCTATTCTTATCACGAAAGTGAATAACCTCACAGTTCACCACACTATAATTCATCTACCACCTTGTTGCTTGCTCACATAACCAATCTCTTTGCAGCCTCTTTGTGTCTTCAGGGCTTACTATCCCACCTAGTTTTATATCATCAATAAACTTGGATACATCACTCTTGGTCTCTTCATCCAATTCATTAATATAGGTTGTAAATAACGGAAACCACAACATTAATCCTTGCAAAACACAACTACTTACAGCCTGTCAACTTGAAAATGCCCCGTTTATCCCTATTTTCAGCTTTCTGTCTGTTAGCCAATTCTGTATCCATATTAATATATTACCCCTAAACCTATGAGCCCTTATCTTGTGCCATAACCTTTTATGTGGCACCTTCTGAAATGCCTTTTGAAAATCTGAATATACTATATCTACTGATTCCCCTAAGTCTACCTGCTAGTTACATCCTCAGAAGGCTCTAATAAATTTGTCAAACACAATTTCCATTTCATAAAACCATATTTACTCAGCTAAATCATATTATGATTTTCTAAGTTCCCTGTTAACACCTCCTTTATAATGGATTCCAGCATTTTCCTAATGACAGATATCAGGGTAACTGGCCTGTAGTTCACTGCTTTCTCTCTCCTTCCTTCCTTGAATACCTTCAGGTAGTCATAGACATCTGCAGCTTCCTAGAAGAAAACCTGCAACCTGCTGGCCACATATCACCACTGACCCCATATTCTTTTTACATTGGCTTCTTCCAGTGCTCTACTAGACAAAGTCAGAGTTCTGTGGATGATCAGACAGAAAAAAGGAGCGTATGAAAAATGTCCAGTTGATAATACAAGTGAGAACCAGGCTGAATATAGAAAGTTCAGAGGGGAAGTGGAAAAGGAAATAAGAGAGGCAATGAGAGAGTACGAGAAGAGACTGGCAGCGAACATAAAACAAAATCGATAAGCATATAAATAGTAAAAGAGCAGTAAGAGGATAGGTCGAGCCAATTAGGGACCATAAAGTGGATCTACACATGGAAGCAGAGGGCATGGCTGAGGTACTAAATGAGTACTTTGCATTTGTCTTTACCAAACAAGATGATGCTGCCACAGTCATAGTGAAAGAGGAGCTAGTTGAGATGCTGGATGGGCTGAAAATTGATAAAGCGGAGGTAATAGAAAGGCTGGCTAGACTTAAAAGTTGACAAGTCACCAGGACTGGATGGGATGCATGTGAGAAAAAGGGTGGAAATTGTGGAGGCATTGGCCATAATCTTCTGATCCTCCTTAGGTGGTGTCAGAGGACTGGAGAATTACAAATGTTACACCCTTGTTCAAAAAAGGATATCAAGATAAACCCAGCAACTACAGGACAAACAGTTTAACCTCAGTGGTGGGAAAACTTTTACAGACAATAATCTGGGACAAAATTAAAAGTCACTTGGACAATTACAGATTAATTAGGGAAAGCTAGCATGGAATTACTAAAGGCAAATCATGTTTAACTAACTTGATTGAGTTTTTGATTGGTTACAGAGATGGTTGATGAGGGTATATGGACTTCCAAAGGCTTTTGATAAAGTGCCACAAGATAGACTTTCCAGCAAAGCTGAAGCCCATGGAATAAAAGGTAAAGTAGCAGCATGGATATGATGTTGACCGAGTGACAGAAAACAGAGAGCAGTGATGAACGGTTGTTTTTCAGACTGGATGAAGGTATACAGTGGGGTTCCCTGGGGTCAGTACTAGGACCATTGATTTTCTTGACCTATATGAATGACCTAGACTTGGGGACAATTTCAAAATTTGAAGATGACACAAAACTTGGAAGTATTGTGAACTATGAGTGATAGACTTCAAGAGGACATAAACAGGCCCATGGAATGATGAACCTTTCATAAATCTCTGGTTCAACCTCAACTGGAGTGTTGTGTCCAATTTTGGACACCACACTTTAGGAAGGATGTGAAGGCATTGGAGCGGGTGCAGAAAAGATTTATGAAAATGGTTCCAGGAATGAGCGACTTCATTTATGTGTATAGATTGGAGAAACTGGGGTTGTTCTCCTTAGAGAAGAGAAGGTTGAGAGCAGATTTGATAGAAGTGTTTAAAATCATGAGGGGTCCAGACAGAGTAGATTGGGAGAAATTGTTCCCATTGGCAGAAGTGTCGAGAACCAGAGAACACCGATTTAAGGTAATTGGCAAAAGAACCAAAGGCGATCAGTTTTGTTGAAAGGTCACAGACCAAAAAGTTAACTTTTTTTCTCCCTCTACAGATGCTGCCAGACCTGCTGAGTATTTCCAGCATTTTCTGTTTTTAATTCAGATTTCCAACATCGGTAGTATTTTGCTTTTCCTCCAAATTCCACCTTTGCGTCATCCTTTTCAATAGTCCTGCCCACATGGGCATCATGCCCACTCATGCATGTTGGCACTGTGCAACCTGGAAATAAAATTATCATGAGGCATCTCTGTTGTAATTAGACATTCACATGTGCCCCAAGAACTTCCACATTTTGCACCTACTATTCCCTTTCTTCCACTCAGATTTCGGCACTGCGTCAATATGATCCCCTCCACCACCAGCACCCCCCCACCCCGCCTCCCATGTCCCCAGATCACCTTTGTCATTTGGATTTATTGAGCTTCCTGGTGGTTGAGGGTAATCACCGTATTTGCACCTGCAACAAGCACAAGCAAAGACTCTCTAATGGGATGGAGAGACTTGTAGTAGGCTATCTCATCTCATTTTCTTCCATAAAAGCCAGTAGGGATTTTGAGGGATTCCCAGATGTGGGCCATTGGACCTCTGCTCATTTCTTCTCCAATCGGAGGATCAGAGAAGGGCAGGGAATAAAGGCATTGTGGATTTATGTATCTCCTTTTTTGCACAACCACTTGAAGACCAAATTCAGCCCCACCATGCTATATATATAATTCTAAAAATACACACTCCACAGTACGTTGGTGTTAAGTGTGAACATACAAACAAGGACATTTCATGCACCTAAACAGTTTTTCCTGTGCCTTCACTCTGTCTGCTTTCTATTATCTTTCTTGATACTATCTTCAAGGCCACCCAGTAGGCACATGCTGAGGATGACCTTGCTGTATTACTGCTACTGTCCAAATTAGGTTGTGATTTGCTGAAGAGCTGTGCGCAGCTTGAAGCAAACACTGTTTAATGAAAAAAAAAAGAACTTTCTCATGGGTTAAAATTATTTCTCTTTATTAACCTGGGCCTAACTTGCTACCTGCAGCAAACCTACTAATCCCTAGTGACGTCTGTACAGAACATTATGTTATTAACTACTCCAGTACAAACAGCCACTTCCATCTGTAATGACAACCAGAATCTATCATTTCTTCTTTATAGTAACTCCTAGATCCATCATGGGGAAATGCATTTGAGGCCAAACCAAAAAGTGATGCAATCTATTTAAGAATTTCAAACAAGATATTTTCATTTAAATACAAATTGAAATGAAGAGAACCACTTTGGTACAAAAACAAATTACAGCAGAGTTATTATTTTTGACAGAAGTGACACAAGCAAAGTTAGCAGAAAATTAAGTTATTGATGTGGATTAATAAATGGAAAAGCAGAGGTGACAATTGTTAAGACTTTATACACTGAGGCTTAATTGATAAAACAGCAGAATGTGTTTCTATTAATTTGGCCTGCAATTTTATCACCCTTATTATGGTACATGCCAATATTAATATTCAATGCTTCTTTCTCCTGGAGAATTTTGTTCTCATCAAAGCAAAGAATATCAGTGCTAAGAAATTGATTTTTTTTCTATTGTTAGCACTGCCAGCTCAGTTACAGATTAGGTTAGATGCAGCGTAGAGTTCTTCCGATCAACAATGTGGCCTTAACTTCAGTCTCAATAGGATATTCCTAAGTGCAACAACATTAACTCACATCCTAAACTTGAAAAGATAATGCCATAACTAGCCTATATCCAGCATGAATTCCATTTAGAACTACATTTAGTTAAGAATGGCAAGATAACTATGTTTGAAATTAGCTCTTATCTTTCTTTGATCAAAATCTCAATATCTTATATCTTCACACTTCGGATAGTTTTGTTTCTGGTGTCAGAGCTGTATTTTTGTACTTCCTGTTACCAGTTTGGTTTCCCTCCAATCTTTCCTTCATGCCACACTCAGATTATCAATTCCCTTATTGCAACCTTGCTCTCTTGCCTTCTCCTCTCTCTCTAAATTATCACATCTTCCCTCACTTGATCCCTCATCCCCACTATTTAGTTTGAAGCCCTCTCTACCGCCTTAGTTATACAACTCGCTAGAACACTGGTCTCAGCACAGTTCAGGTGAAGATCATCCGAACGGTACAGCTCCCACTTTCCCCAGTACTGGTGCCAGTCTACCTACTGCTCACTCACCTGGTATCCACCGTGCAGACGGACCCTTATATCTCCAGCTGATAAAATGTCACATTATTACCTAGCATTCTATCTTACAGACTTGTTACTAGCTGATTAGAATACTTCCTCTCAGCTAAGTGAGTTAGAGTCTTAGAATGTCTTGGACTTCAGACATGCCATTTTCCGATTCACAAGCAGCTCCTTATTTGTTTGGGTTGCCAGATGATCTCTTCAACTAGATAGACCCCAGAAACTGTAGGGTATATCACACCATTCATTTCATAATATGTACTGTAATGATTTACATTTGCTTTATTCCAAACTGTTATGTATAAAACTAATTTTCTTTTGAAGCTGTATATTTAAGAACAATAACAGTAAAGCATTAGGTCATTAATAAATAATGGAAATATTCCATAAAATGCATTTGTGTTCATTTTGTAGTATATAATAGCAGTATTATACATTACTATATTTCAGATGCATACAGAGCTGCTTCATCAATGACCTTCCCTCCATCATAAGGTCAGAAGTAGAGATGTTCACCAATGATTGCACAATGTACAGCACCATTCACGACTACTCAGATACTGAAGCAGTCTGTGTAGAAATGCAGCAAGACCTGGACAACATCAGGCTTGTGCTGATAAGTGGCAAGTAACATTCACACCACATAAGTGCCAGACAATGACCATTCCAACAAACGTAGAAACATAGAAAAATAGGAGCAGGGGTAGGCCATTCAGCCCTTTGAGCCTGCTCCGCCATTCATTATGATCATGGCTGATCATCCAACTCAGTAACCTGTTCCTGCTTTCTCCCCATATCCTTTGATCCCTTTCTCCCCGAGAGCTATATCAAACTCCTTCTTGAAAACATACAATATTTTGGCCTCAACTGCTTTCTTTGGTAGTGAATTCCACAGGCTCACCACTCTCTGGGTGAAGCAATTTCTCCTCATCTCAGTCCCGAAAGGTTTACCCCATATCCTTAGACTATGACCCCTGGTTCTTGACTCCCCCACCATTGGGAACATCCATCCTGCAACTATCCTGTCAAGTCCTGTTAGAATCTAACCATCTCCCCTTGATGTTCACCGGCATTACCATTGCTGAATCCCCCACTATCAACATTCTGTGGTTCACCATTGAGCAGAAACTGAACTGGACCAGCCACATAAATGCTGTGGCTACAAGAGTAGGTCATAGGCTGGGAATTCTGCAGCGGGTAACTCACCTCCTGACTCCCCAATGCCTATCCATCACCTACAAGGCACAGGTCAGGAGTGTGATGGAATATTCTCCAATTACCTGGTTGAGTGCAGCTCCAACAACACTCAAGAAGCTTGACACCACCCAGGATAAAGCAGCCCACTTGATTGCCACTACATTCATCACCTTAAACATTCACTCCCTCCGCAAATGATGCACAATAGCAGCAGTGTGTACCATCTACAAAACGCACTGCAGCAACTCACCAAGGCTCCTTCGACAGCACCTACCAAATCCACAACCTCTACCACCTAGAAGGACAAGGGCAGCAGATGCATGGGAATACCACCGCCTGCAAGTTCCCCTCCAAGCCATACACCATCCTGACTTGGAACGAGATTGCCATTCCTTCACTGTCACTGGGTCAAAATTCTGGAAATGCCTTCCTAACAGCACTGTGGGTGTACCTACGCCACATGGACTGCAGCGGTTCAAGAAGGGAGCTCACCACCACCTTTTCAAGGGCAATTAGGGATGGGCAATAAATGCTGGCCTAGCCAGCAATGCCCATATCCCATGAAAAAATAAAAAAATGTAACAAGAGCATAATGGCAGGCCCGCAACAGATGAGAGCCATTATTGAATACTCAATTCCTACTTCTGTCCAAGATCTTCAACGATTCCTTGGAATGGTTGATCAGTTGGCAAAATATTTGGACAATCTGGCGCAAGTTACTGATCCATTAAGACAATTCTGAAAGATCAAGTCTGGTGTTGGAATGCACATCAAAAGCAGGCATTTCAAAGGATCAAAGAAATGCTGATATCGCCAAATATCTTATCGCATTATAATTTTTCATTTCCTGATGTCTCATCTACGGGCTAGGGGCAGCCTTTTATCAAGAACAGTCAGATGGATGTAGAAGACCATTTATTATACATCATGAGCATTGTCTGAGACTGAGACTGAGACTGAAACAAGGTATGCCGTCATCGCGAAAGAAGCACTCGCAGTCACCTGGGCTTGAGAAAATTTCTCAGATTATATTATGGGCTTAAAAGTTGTCATTGAGGCAGACCAGAAATCCTTAGTTTCCTTACTGGATGAGAAGGAATTCACTAGAATACCTCCAAGATTTCAGTTGAGGCCAATGAGATTCACATATGAAATGGTGTATGTACAAGACAAGATGCAAACTTCCACAGATGCTTTATCCGGAGCTACTGCAGACCATCCTACACAACAGGTGTTAACTTCATTGATGAGATTGAAACATTCTCATAGTACATTGCATCGCAATGGCTAATAAGTGCACAAAAGCTCCAAGACATTCATCAGGCTCAGAAGCGGGACGGGGAAAACATGCAAATACACCAATAATGCACACAAGGTTGGCTCCAGCACTGTGCTAGTGGTGAAGTGATGAAAGTCTTCTTCAAGTTGAGGAAGCACTTCATGGTGGTGGATGATTTGTTGGTGTACAATGACAGACTGCTGATTCTGATCTGACAGATACCTTGGAAAGGATACATCAGGGCTACATGGGAATCATGAAATGCAGATCACAAACTCAGTAGTCCATCTGGTGGCCAGGGAGATACAGAGATATAGAACAAATGATCTCCAATTGCCAGGTATGTGCAGTGCACAGACCAGTCCAGAGAGAATCCCTTTTATTGACACCATTTCCAACCAGACCATGGGAACGTCTGGGTATTGATCTATTTATTTTCCAGGGGAAATCCTACATGATAGCGATTGACTATTTTTCAAGGTAGATTGAAGTGAAATGGTTGTACACAACAAGTACCAAATCTGTCATTCAAGCTTTACAAGAGATCTTTGCAGCGCATGACATCACTGACGAGGTTGTGTCAGATAATGGGCCACAATTTGCAAAAGAATACTTCACACAATTTGCAGGAAAATGTGGATTTGTACATATGAACATATGAATTAGGAGCAGAAGTAGGCCATTTGGCCCCTCCAGCCTGCTCCACCATTCAATAAAATCATGGCTGATCTGTTTGTGTTTCGAATTCCACACTCCCATCTACCCCGATAATCTTTGATTCCCTTGCCTAACAAGAATCTATTTGCCTCCGCCTTAAAAAATATTCAATTTTCCCGCCTCCAGTACCTTCTGAGGCAGAGAGTTCCAAAGTCGCACAACCCTCTGAGAGAAATAATTTCTCCTCATCTCAGTCCTAAAAGGGTGTCCCCCAATTTTAAAACAGTGCCCCCTAGTGCTGGACCCACACACAAGAGGAAACATCCTCTCCACATCCATCTTGTCAAGACCGTTCAGGATCTTATAAACTTCAATCAAGTCTCCCCTCAATCTTCTAAGCTCCAGTAAAAACAAGCCCAGTCTGTCCAACCTTTCCTCAGAAGACAACCCACTCATTCCAGGTTTCAATCCAGTAAACCTCCTCTGAACCGTCTCCAACGCATTTATATCCTTATTAAATAAGGAGACCAAAACTGCACACAGTATTCGAGATGTGGTCTCACCAATGCCCTGTATCATTGAAGCATAAAATCCTTACTTTTATTTTCAATTCCTCGTGTTATAAAAGATAGCATTCCATTAGCCTTATTTATTACCTGCTGTACCTGCATACTAACGTTTTGTGACTCCTGCACGAGAACACCCATATCCCTCTGCACCTTGGAATTCTGCAGTCATTCTCCGTTTAAGTAATACTCTGCTTTCTTATTCTTCCTGCCAAAGTGAACAACTTCACATTTTCCCACATTATACTCCATCTGCCAGATTTTTGCCCACTCACTCAACCTATCTATATCGGTCTGCAACCTCCTTATGTCCTCCTCACAATATACTTTCCTACCTATCTTTGTGTCATCTGCAAATTTAGCTACTATGCCATCGCTCCCCTCATCTAAATCATTGATATAAATTGTAAAATGTTGAGGCCCCAGCACAGACTCCTACGGGGACTGCACTCGTTACATCCTACCAATCAGAAAAGGATCCATTTATGCATACTCTCTGTTTTCTACCAGCCAGCCAATCTTCTATCCATGCTAATATGTTACCACCTACACTATGAGCTCCTACTCTGCGTAATAACCTTTTATGTGGCACCTTGTTAAATACCTTCTGGAAATCCAAGTACAGTACGTCAACGGGCTCACCTTTATCCACAGCGCATTTTACTCCAATAAATTTGTTAAACATGATTTCTCTTTCACAAAACCATGCTGACTATTCCCAATTATCTTGAGCTTTTCTAAGTGCCCTGCTGTAGCCTCCTTAATGATTGATTCCCCACGACAGACGTCAAGCTAACTGGCCTATAGTTACCTGTTTTCTGCTTCTCCCTCTTCTTGAATAGAGGGGTAATACTTGCTACTTTCCAGTCTGATGGAACGTTTCCAGAATCTAGCAAAGTTTGAAAAATTAACATCAACGCATCTACTACCTCATTAGCCACCTCTTTTAAGATCCTAGGATCACTGGAGTACTGACCTGGGGCTGCATTAGAGAGCTAAAGTGGGAGTTTTGTGACTGAGGGAGTTCGGTGTGGAGGGAGCGAGGGGCTCCTTTCATTTCCTACCTGTCCTCAAAGAGTGTGAGGGGAGCCAAGAGTTTCAAAGAGCACAGCTGACTGGTGAGTAAGTCCTGGGTGGGTATTTTTCAAGCTGGATTGAATTGTAAGTCATTATTTTAGCAAGACTTAGGTGATTTTTTTTATTATAATAGTCTTCTAAAATTTTAAATTTAGGGTTTAGTCATGGCAGGAGAGCTTAAAGCCGTGGTTTGCTCCTCTTGCTGCATGTGGGAATCTGGGAACATTTCCACTCCCCGGGACCAGCATGTGTGCAGACACTGTGTCCAGCTGCAGCTCCTGGAAGCTCGGGTTTCAGAGCTGGAACGGTGGCTGGAAACACTGTGCAGCATCCGCGAGTCTGAGAGCATCGTGGATAGCACGTTTGGAGAGGTAGTCACACCGCAGCTCAAGGGACTTGAGGAAGGAAGGGAATGGGTGACCACCAGGCAGTCCAAGGGAAACAGGCAGGTAGTTCAGGAGTCCCCTGAGGTCCCGCTTGCAAATTGGTATTCCATTTTGGAGGCTGATGAGGCTGGTTCCTCCAGGGAGTGTGGACAGAACCAAGCTTCTGGCACCGCAAGCAGCCTGTCTGTACAGGAAGGGGGAAAGAGAGGAAGAGCAATAGTAATAGGGGATTCTGTAGCCAGGGGAACTGATAGGCGCTACTGTGGCCGTCAATGTGACTCCAGAATGGTGTGTTGCCTCCCTGGTGCCGGGGTCCGGGATGTCACTGAACGGCTGCAGAGCATCCTGAAGGGGGAGGGTGATAAGGCAGAGGTCATGGTACATGTTGGTACCAATGACATCGGTAGAAAGAGGGATGAGGTCTTGCATCAAGAATTCAGGGAGTTAGGCAGTAGACTAAAAAGCAGGACCTCTCGGGTTGTAATCTCTGGATTACTCCCAGTGCCATGTGCTAGCGAGGATAGAAATAGGAGAATAGCACAGATGAATGCATGGCTTAAGAGTTGGTGCAAGAGGGAGGGTTTTAGATTCCTGGACCACTGGGACCATTTCTGGGGAAGGTGGGACATGTACAAGCGGGATGGTCTACATCTGAACCAGAAGGGGGCTAACATCCTTGCTGGCAGGTTTGCGAGTGCTGTTGGGAGGAGTTTAAACTAATTTGGCAGGGAGAGGGGATGCAGACTCCTAGCAGAATAGGGACACAGCTAAACACAGGAAAGCAAACAAGTCAGAGGGAATACAGCGGAAGTAAGTTTCAAGGGAGTAAGACCAGGATGGATGGCCTCTACTTTAATGCCAGGAGTTTCTTTTTTTTCTTTTGGGCCTCCTTATCTCGAGAGACAATGGATACGCGCCTGGAGGTGGTCAGTGGTTTGTGAAGCAGCGCCTGGAGTGGCTATAAAGGCCAATTCTGGAGTGACAGGCTCTTCCACAGGTGCTGCAGAGAAATTTGTTTGTTGGGGCTGTTGCACAGTTGGCTCTCCCCTTGCGCCTCTGTCTTTTTTCCTGCCAACTACTAAGTCTCTTCGACTCGCCACAATTTAGCCCTGTCTTTATGGCTGCCCGCCAGCTCTGGCGAATGCTGGCAACTGACTCCCACGACTTGTGATCAATGTCACACGATTTCATGTCGCGTTTGCAGACGTCTTTATAACGGAGACATGGACGGCCGGTGGGTCTGATACCAGTGGCGAGCTCGCTGTACAATGTGTCTTTGGGGATCCTGCCATCTTCCATGCGGCTCACATGGCCAAGCCATCTCAAGCGCCGCTGACTCAGTAGTGTGTATAAGCTGGGGATGTTGGCCGCTTCAAGGACTTCTGTGTTGGAGATATAGTCCTGCCACCTGATGCCAAGTATTCTCCGAAGGCAGCGAAGATGGAATGAATTGAGACGTCGCTCTTGGCTGGCATACGTTGTCCAGGCCTCGCTGCCGTAGAGCAAGGTACTGAGGACACAGGCCTGATACACTCGGACTTTTGTGTTCCGTGTCAGTGCGCCATTTTCCCACACTCTCTTGGCCAGTCTGAACATAGCAGTGGAAGCCTTACCCATGCGCTTGTTGATTTCTGCATCTAGAGACAGGTTACTGGTGATAGTTGAGCCTAGGTAGGTGAACTCTTGAACCACTTCCAGAGCGTGGTCGCCAATATTGATGGATGGAGCATTTCTGACATCCTGCCCCATGATGTTCGTTTTCTTGAGGCTGATGGTTAGGCCAAATTCATTGCAGGCAGACGCAAACCTGTCGATGAGACTCTGCAGGCATTCTTCAGTGTGAGATGTTAAAGCAGCATCGTCAGCAAAGAGGAGTTCTCTGATGAGGACTTTCTGTACTTTGGACTTCGCTCTTAGACGGGCAAGGTTGAACAACCTGCCCCCTGATCTTGTGTGGAGGAAAATTCCTTCTTCAGAGGATTTGAACGCATGTGAAAGCAGCAGGGAGAAGAAAATCCCAAAAAGTGTGGGTGCGAGAACACAGCCCTGTTTCACACCACTCAGGATAGGAAAGGGCTCTGATGAGGAGCCACCATGTTGAATTGTGCCTTTCATATTGTCATGGAATGAGGTGATGATACTTAGTAGCTTTGGTGGACATCCGATCTTTTCTAGTAGTCTGAAGAGACCACGTCTGCTGACGAGGTCAAAGGCTTTGGTGAGATCAATGAAAGCAATGTAGAGGGGCATCTGTTGTTCACGGCATTTCTCCTGTATCTGACGAAGGGAGAACAGCATGTCAATAGTCGATCTCTCTGCACGAAAGCCACACTGTGCCTCAGGGTAGACGCGCTCGGCCAGCTTCTGGAGCCTGTTCAGAGCGACTCGAGCAAAGACTTTCCCCACTATGCTGAGCAGGGAGATTCCACGGTAGTTGTTGCAGTCACCGCGGTCACCTTTGTTTTTATAGAGGGTGATGATGTTGGCATCGCGCATGTCCTGGGGTACTGCTCCCTCGTCCCAGCACAGGCATAGCAGTTCATGTAGTGCTGAGAGTATAGCAGGCTTGGCACTCTTGATTATTTCAGGGGTAATGCTGTCCTTCCCAGGGGCTTTTCCGCTGGCTAGGGAATCAATGGCATCACTGAGTTCCGATTTGGTTGGCTGTATGTCCAGCTCATCCATGACTGGTAGAGGCTGGGCTGCATTGAGGGCAGTCTCAGTGACAGCATTCTCCCTGGAGTACAGTTCTAGGTAGTGCTCAACCCAGCGGTCCATCTGTTTGCGTTGGTCAGTGATTATGTCCCCCGATTTAGATTTGAGGGGGGTGATCTTCTTGATGGTTGGCCCAAGAGCTCTCTTCATGCCATCATACATTCCTCTGATGTTTCCGGTGTCTGAGGCCAGCTGAATATGACTGCATAGGTGTTGCCAGTAGTCGTTTGCGCAACGCCTAGCTGTTCTTTGTGCAGTACTTCTGGCTGCTTTAAGTGCTGCGGATGTTAAATCGCTGGGGGCTTTCTTGTAGTTCAAAAGTGCAATGCGCTTAGCGGCTATGACAGGTTCCAGCTCTTCATTATGAGATTGAAACCAGTCTGCATTTCTCTTCGCACTTTTGCCGTAGGTGGTCAAAGCTGACTCATAGATGGCGTCTCTGATGTGGGCCCACTTGGTCTCAGCATCCCCTGTGGGAGTGTTTTGAAGGGCTGTTACAAGTGAATTTAGAAATTTTTGTAACAGCTGTGGGTGAGAAATTCTGCTCGTGTTGATGCGCGGGTGGCCCTTCTGCTTGGAATGATGCAACTTCTTTGGTCTGAGTCTAACCTTGCTGCACACCAGGGAGTGGTCGGTGTCGCAGTCCGCACTGTGAAAGCTGCGTGTGATTTGAACACTGTTTAAGGCGGCTCGCCTTGTGACAATGAGGTCTAGCTGGTGCCAACGACGTGATCTTGGGTGCCTCCATGAAACCTGGTGACAGGGTTTAGTGTGAAAGAACGAGTTGGTGATGCAGAGGTTATGATAGGTACACAACTCAAGCAGTCTCTGCCCGTTCTCATTCATCCTTCCAACGCCATAGCGCCCAAGGCAGGAGGGCCATGAGTCATGGTCGGCCCCAACCCTGGCATTAAAGTCCCCCAGCAGGAATAGGTGTTCGGTGTTGGGGATGCTGCTAATGATGTTATGGAGTTGTTCATAGAACTGGTCTTTAGCTTCAGGTGCGGAACAGAGTGTTGGAGCATAGATGCTGAGTAGGTGTACTGGACCAGAGGTGGTGAGCAGTCGGATGGACAGTATGCGTTCCGAGCCATTTGAGGGAGGCTCTATCATGCTGAGCAAGGAGTTTCTGATGGCGAAGCCCACTCCATGCTGTCTTGGTTCTTCAGGATCCCTGCCCTGCCAGAAGAAGGTGTAGTCTTGCTCTGCTAGAGAGCCACTCGCGGGGAGGCGAGTCTCCTGAAGTGCTGCAATGTCCACATTGAGTCTACTGAGCTCGTTGTTAATGCCAGGAGTATTACAGGTAAAACGGATGAGTCAAGGGCAAGGATTGACATGTGGAATTGTGAAAAAGTAGCCACAACGGAGACATGGTTGAGGGAGAGGCAGGATTGGCAGCTCAATATCCCAGGATAGAGAATCTTCAGGCGAGACAGAGGAGGGGGAAAAAGAGGAGGGGGCATTGCAATATTAGCTAAGGAGTCAGTTACTGCAGTAAGGAGAGATGATATCTTGAAGGGGGCATCAAATGAAGCCTTTATGGGTAGAGTTTAGGAATAAAAAAGGGACAGCCACATTGCTAGGTGTTTATTATAGACCCCCAGATAGTCAGCGGGAAATTAAGGAGCAAATACGTGCGCAATTCGCAGAGATGTGTAAAAATAATAGGGTAATTATATTAGGTGATTTCAACTTTCCCAACATTAATTGGGATCGTCATCGTGTTAAGGGCTTAGATGGAGTGGAGTTCTTAAAATGTATACAGGAGAACTTTTTAGCTCAATATGTAGAGGATCCAATAAGGGAGGGTGCAGTGCTGGACCTAATTCTGGGGAATGAAGCCGGACAGGTGGTTGATGTGTTGGTGGGGGAGCATTTTGGTGATAGTGACCATAACACGGTACAATTTAAGCTTGTTATGGAGAAAGAAATAGACAAGTTGCAAAAAAAAAGGTTTTGGATTGGGGGAGAGCAAATTTTAGTAAAATAAGGAAGGATCTGGCCAAGGTAGACTGGAAAGAGTTACTTGTCGGGAAATTTACAGAAGAGCAGTGGGGGGCATTCAAAAAGGAAATGGGGAGGGTACAGGCCCAACATGTTCCCTCTAGGGTAATAGGTAGGAGCAACAAGCCAGAGAACCATGGATGACCAGAAACATTCAGGGTACGATGAGAAGGAAAAGAGAGGCTTTTAGCAAATACAAGGAGAGCAAATCAATGGAAGCATTAGCGGAGTACAGAAAGTGTAGGATGGAGCTTAAGAAAGCAATTAGGAGAGCAAAGAGGGGATATGAGAAAGCTCTGGCTGGTAAAAGTAGGGAAAATCCCAAGATATTCTATAAGTATATCAATGGGAAGAGGATAACCAGGGAAAGAGTAGGACCTATTAGGGACCAAGGGGGAAATCTGTGGGTGGAGCCAGAGGACATTGGTAGGGTGTTGAACAAATACTTCACATCTGTCTTCACCCAAGAGAATGAGGATGTAGATATGGAACTCAGAGAGAGAGACTGTGAGGTTCTTGAGCAAATTGTCAGAGGGAGTGACAAGGTATTGGAGGTTTTGGCAGGCTTAAAAGTGGACAAATCTCCAGGTCCGGATGATTTGTGTCCCAGGATGCTGTGGGAGGTGAGGGTGGAGATTGCAGGGGCTCTGACCCAAAATTTTAATTCCTCCCTGGCCACGGGGGAGGTGCCAGAGAACTGGAGAACAGCTAATGTGGTCCCACTATTTAAGAAAGGTTGTAGAGATAAGCCAGGGAACTACAGACCAGTGAGTCTCATGTCAGTGGTAGGGAAACTATTGGAGAAAATTCTGAAGGAGAGAATCTATCTCCGCTTTGAGATACAAAATTTGATTAGGAATAGTCAGCATGGCTTTGTCAGAGGGATGGATTTCAGCAAAGCCTTTGACAAGGTCCCACATGGGAGACTTATCAAGAAAGAAAATGCACATGGGATACAGGGTAAGTTGATAAGGTTGATTCAAAATTGGCTTAGCTGTAGGAGACAGAGAGTGATGACAGACAGCTAATTTAGTGACAGGAAGCCAGTGTCCAATGGCATACCACAGGGGTCTGTGCTGGGTCCCCTATTGTTTGTCATTTATATAAACGACATAGATGACTATGTGAGGGGTAAGATCAGTAAGTTCGCAGATGACACAAAGATTGACCGAGTGGTTAACAGTGAGGTTGAGTGTCTTGGGTTACAGGAAGATATAGACGGGATGGTCAAATGGGCAGAAAAGTGGCAGATGGAATTTAACCCTGAAAAGTGTGAGGTGATACATTTTGGAAGGAGTAAAGTGACACAAATTGATTCTCTAGCCAGCGGAAAAGCCCCTGGGAAAGACAGCATTACCCCTGAAATAATCAAGAGTGCCAAGCCTGCTATACTCTCAGCACTACATGAACTGCTATGCCTGTGCTGGGACGAGGGAGCAGTACCTCAGGACATGCGCAATGCCAATATCATCACCCTCTATAAAAACAAAGGTGACCGCGGTGACTGCAACAACTACCGTGGAATCTCCCTGCTCAGCATAGTAGGGAAAGTCTTTGCTCGAGTCGCTCTGAACAGACTCCAGAAGCTGGCCGAGCGCATCTACCCTGAGGCACAGTGTGGCTTTCGTGCAGAGAGATCGACCGTTGATATGCTGTTCTCCCTTCGTCAGATACAGGAGAAATGCCGTGAACAACAGATGCCCCTCTACATTGCTTTCATTGATGTCACCAAAGCCTTTGACCTCGTCAGCAGACATGGTCTCTTCAGACTACTAGAAAAGATTGGATGCCCACCAGAGCTACTAAGTATCATCACCTCATTCCATGACAATATGAAAGGCACAATTCAACATGGTGGATCCTCATCAGAGCCCTTTCCTATCCTGAGTGGCGTGAAACAGGGCTGTGTTCTCGCACCCACACTTTTTGGGATTTTCTTCTCCCTGCTACTTTCACATGCGTTCAAGTCTTCAGAAGAAGGAATTTTCCTCCACACAAGATCAGGGGGCAGGTTGTTCAACCTTGCCCGTCTAAGAGCGAAGTCCAAAGTACGGAAAGTCCTCATCAGAGAACTCCTCTTTGCTGACGATGCTGCTTTAACATCTCAAACTGAAGAGTGCCTACAGAGTCTCATCGACAGGTTTGCGGCTGCCTGCAATGAATTTGGCCTAACCATCAGCCTCAAGAAAACGAACATCATGGGGCAGGACGTCAGAAATGCTCCTACCATCAATATTGGCAACCACGCTCTGGAAGTGGTTCAAGAGTTCACCTACCTAAGCTCAACTATCACCAGTAACCTGTCTCTAGATGCAGAAATCAACAAGCGCATGGGAAAGGCTTCCACTGCTATGTCCAGACTGGCCAAGAGAGTGTGGGAAAATGGCGCACTGACACGGAACACAAAAGTCCGAGTGTATCAGGCCTGTGTCCTCAGTACCTTGCTCTATGGCAGCGAGGCCTGGACAACGTATGTCAGCCAAGAGCGACGTCTCAATTCATTCCATCTTCGCTGCCTCTGGAGAATCCTTGGCATTAGGTGGCAGGACCGTATCTCCAACACAGAGGTCCTCGAGGCGGCCAATATCCCCAGCTTGTACACACTACTGAGTCAGCGGCGCTTGAGATGGCTTGGCCATGTGAGCCACATGGAAGATGGCAGGATCCCCAAAGACACATTGTACAGCGAGCTCGCCACTGGTATCAGACCCACCGGCCGTCCATGTCTCCGCTTTAAAGACGTCTGCAAACGCGACATGAAATCCTGTGACATTGATCACAAGTCATGGGAGTCAGTTGCCAGCATTCGCCAGAGCTGGCGGGCAGCCATAAGGACGGGGCTAAAATGTGGCGAGTCGAAGAGACTTAGTAGTTGGCAGGAAAAAAGACAGAGGCGCAAGGGGAGAGCCAACTGTGCAACAACCCCGACAAACAAATTTCTCTGCAGCACCTGTGGAAGAGCCTGTCACTCTAGAATTGGACTTTATAGCCACTCCAGGCGCTGCTTCACAAACCACTGACCACCTCCAGGCGCGTATCCATTGTCTCTCGAGATAAGGAGGCCAAAGAAGAAAAGTGACACGAAAGTATTCAATGAATGGTCTGACACTGGGAAGTTCTGAGGAACAAAGGGACCTTGGCGTGTCTGTCCATAGATCTCTGAAGGCAGAAGGGCATGTTAAATGGGGGGGGGGGGTGAAAAAGGCATATGGGACACTTGCCTTTATCAATCAAGGCATACATTACAAAAACAGGGAGGTCATGTTGGAGTTGTATAGAACTTTGGTAAGGCCACAGCTGGAGTACTGTGTGCAATTCTGGTCACCACATTATAGGAAGGATGTGATTGCACTGGAGGGGGTGCAGAGGCGATTTACCAGGATGGTGCCTGGGATTGAACATTTAAGCTATAAAGAGAGGTTGGATAGGCTTGGGTTGTTTTCGCTGGAGCAGAGAAGACTGAGGGGTGACCTGATCGAGGTGTACAAGATTATGAGGGGCATGGATAGGATGGATAGGGAGCAGCTGTTCCCCTTACTTGAAGGGTCAGTTACGAGGGGACACAAGTTTAATGTGAGGGGCAGGAGGTTTAAGCAGCATTTGAGGAAGAACCTTTTTACCCAGAGGTCTGGAATGCACTGCCTGGGAGGGTGGTAAAGGCGGTTTGCCTCACATCCTTTAAAAAGTACCTGGACGAGCACTTGGCACGTCATAACATTCAAGGCTATGGGCCAAGTGCTGGTAAATGGATTAGGTACACAGGTCAGGTGTCTCTAATGCATCTGGGCAGACTCACTGGTCTGTAGTTCCCTGGCTTATCTCTACAACCTTTCTTAAATCGTGGGACCACATTAGCTGTTCTCCAGTTCTCTGGCACCTCCCCCGTGGCCAGAGATGAATTAAAATTTTGGGTCAGAGCCCCTGTAATCTCCACCCTCGCCTCCCACAGCATCCTGGGACACAAATCATCCGGACCTGGAGATTTGTCCACTTTTAAGCCTGCCAAAACCTCCAATACCTTGTCACTCCCTCTGGCAATTTGCTCAAGAACCTCACAGTCTCTCTCTCTGAGTTCCATATCTACATCCTCATTCTCTTGGGTGAAGACAGATGTGAAATATTCGTTCAACACCCTACCAATGTCCTCTGGCTCCACCCACAGATTTCTCCCTTGGTCCCTAATGGGTCCTACTCTTTCCCTGGTTATCCTCTTCCCATTGATATACTTATAGAATATCTTGGGATTTTCCCTACTTTTACCAGCCAGAGCTTTCTCATATCCCCTCTTTGCTCTCCTAATTGCTTTCTTAAGCTCCATCCTACACTTTCTGTACTCCGCTAATGCTTCCGTTGATTTGCTCTCCTTGTATTTGCTAAAAGCCTCTCTTTTCCTTCTCATCGTACCCTGAATGTTTCTGGTCATCCATGGTTCTCTGGCTTGTTGCTCCTACCTATTACCCTAGAGGGAACATGTTGGGCCTGTACCCTCCCCATTTCCTTTTTGAATGCCCCCCACTGCTCTTCTGTAGATTTCCCGACAAGTAACTCTTTCCAGTCTACCTTGGCCAGATCCTTCCTTATTTTACTAAAATTCGCTCTCCCCCAATCCAAAACCTTTTTTTTTTGCAACTTGTCTATTTCTTTCTCCATAACAAGCTTAAATTGTACCATGTTGTGGTCGCTATCACCAAAATGCTCCCCCACCAACACATCAACCACCTGTCCGGCTTCATTCCCCAGAATTAGGTCCAGCACTGCACCCTCCCTTATTGGATCCTCTACATATTGAGCTAAAAAGTTCTCCTGTGTACATTTTAAGAACTCCACTCCATCTAAGCCCTTAACACGATGACTATCCCAATTAATGTTGGGAAAGTTGAAATCACCTAATATAATTACCCTATTATTATTTTTACACACCTCTGCGAATTGCGCACATATTTGCTCCTCAATTTCCCGCTGACTATCTGGGATTCTATAATAAACACCTAGCAATGTGGCTGTCCCTTTTTTATTCCTAAACTCTACCCATAAAGTTTCATTTGATGCCCCCTCCAAGTCCTACAAGTACACGATCAGGGAGAGTTGTGAAGCCTCCTGACAGATTGAATCTGTGATGTCAGAGGCTTGAGGGAGATGGGGTAATACATAAATAAAAAATGGATGTATATATATATAGATATATAGAAATATATGGACAAAGATTTGGGAGGAGATGTAATATAAGAGTCTGAAAGGGTTAATATTTGGGACAGTGAGAGTAATACTTCCCACTGTGATGATGATGATGTAAGAGGTCACATGTGTAATAGGCTTGGAAGAAGCAAGAAGCTTCATGAGTGGTAGCAGCTAGACAGGCTTATGGAAAGTGTAAATAGTCCATGTAAATACAATAAATGAGTTATTGTTCAGATTCACATCCAGTCTGTGGCATCTGTAAACTAAGCTCACCCTAGCATCTGAAATGCTAGCAACAATATACAACAGTATTAATAGTAACACATGGGAAAAAATGGTTATACTTGAGCATTAGAAGAAATTGTTTTCATTATTTAATATAATAGAAATATTTTATGACAAATTTCTCACTCACTGAATTTTACACATTATAAATTTAGCTACAATGCTGTTAGGAAATTTATGAAGCACATATAAGGAAGCTTTGAATTTTAAACACTTGTTTGTGAGTGTTTTTCCCCATAACATCTGCTTCAGAGACTTTAAATATTAAGGTATTCATAAAGCCAATGAACAAATGAAAATACAAGGTAGTCTAGTTAGCACCTCCAGACTATGAAGAAATTTGGTTAAAATGTCCTTCATCTCAGGACTGTCACAAAAATTGACAGTCCCTAATACTTAATACTTAACTGGAAATGGAAGCTGTTACTGCCAGCCTTCTACTATACTACTACTACAATTACATGCATTTATATAACCGAGTAACAAAGTATACATCAATTCTTTTGAAAATCAACAAATGCTTGCCATTACATTGCAGAGCAGACAGATACCTCTTCCCCACTGGGCCCCCAGAGATCAGATGCATGCCTATCAATCTGAACTGGTGCTTAAACTGTTGGAGATCACCAGTCAAAACAAAACAAACCCGCAATTGGATTATAAGATGTGGATACATGCTGTGACACCTCAGCACCAGAATTGAATTATTTGCCTTGCACTTCCCTTCATCCCTCAACCCCTCCAGTGCGCATCAGGGATTTTTTTAAGGATTCACTACACTGTCACCAGCCTAATCACAATTCCCTCCACCCAGTACACCATAAGGTATGTGGAAAACTAGACTGAAAGAAAGCAAAGAGAAACTTATAAAAGCAGCACTGAAAGCAAAATATTGCAGATATTGGAAATCCAAAATATGAGCAGGAAAAGCTGGAAACACTCAGTAAATCAGGTAGCATCTTTGGAGAGAGGAAGGTGGGTTAAGGGTTCAAGTCAGTGACCTTTCATCAGAAATGTTAACCCTGCCTTCCTCTCTCTATGGATGCTACCTGACCTGCTGAGTGCTTCCAGCTTATTTTGCTTTTACTTTATAAAAATATCACTCATGTTTGTTTCTGTAGCTTCAGTTGCAAATTCACCCTTTGAGTATCATATGGCTTTGCGCATCTGTGCATCAGACCATCTGTCAAAGGGATGGGAGCATTCAAATCCCAAACCACTCAAGGGATATGTACTTGGGTTATTACACTGTTTTCCATATCCTGTGGGCACAATCTTTCAATATTTCTTTTGCAGGATCAGAACATGCTGTGTTTTTTAAGCTATTTGAGAGAAATAACTAAGGGTATTGCTGCAGAAAATAACCCAGTGCAGCTATGTAAACATCAATGCAATCATAGCATCCATGACAGATATCAAAGTCTGTTTTACATTTTATAAAAATGACATGGAAATTTTCTCATAAAAATGCAGCTCTTTGAAAAGATGTTGTAAAGGATATTTTCTTTGTCCATTTTGAACTCCAATTTAACAATTCAAATGCAAAACAGCAGAATACTTCCCTGAAATCAAAATAACAACTAGTTTTTTCAGCAATATATCATTCTATGATGTAACTCCTCAGTAATAAATTAAATATTATATGTTGCACTGAGGTAATCTGTGGTTGATATTTGTGTCCATTACGTCCTCTGTTCACCAATTCATGGGGTGTAAAATTGATGTGAGATCCATAACTCCAAGTCACCATCATTTTTATCAACATCGCAGGACAACTAATAGGTGTGATGCTTGAGTCAGTAGCTCTCGATTGTGGCAACATTAGGAAGCTTTTTCTGTGCTGAAGATATCAATGGAGGGTGTGTCAGCTTCATTGGACATTATGGTAGACTCCCACCTCTACTAAAGCACTGACTGCAGCTCAGGTGGCAAAAGGGGAGAGAGAGTAAAAAGTCCCTTGCCTACTGGCTGCCAGCCCATGGTGGCCACAATGTTTGCTGCTTCCTCACAGGTCTTTCTGGGTCTGATAGCTGCCATTAGACCAGCTATTCTGCTGATCAGTGGATTCACAGATCCATGGCCAAGTGGATGATTGCAGCTGGAGTCCACTTCTCTAATACTGTCATTTCTCAGGACAGCCTCACAAACCAAGCCTCTGGACATCCCCCTCAGACCATACCAGTGGAAGTGCTACCAGGTGGTGTAGGAGCAAGCTCAAGGGATGCAGCATTCACCCCCTGCCAGCAGCAAGCGCCCCCTGCCAGCAGCAAGCTGCCATGAGTGGAAGACACCTCAGTTCCAGTAGCCTTTTGTAGCAGCCAACCACCTCCTTTGATGCTAGGGGCTAGATTTTAAAGCCCCTCCAATATCGGGAATGTTGGCAGGGCGCGAATGAAGATTGGTGTGGCGGAGGCCCACCACCGACCCCGAGGCGATAGACTCAAATTCTTAATAAACAAAATCCGGGGGAGAAAAGGGCAGGAATGTTTTGAAATACCATGGGGGGAGGGGGGTGGGGGGGGGGAGAAAATGAGTTTAATGGCAATTTAATTCTTTTTTTTTGGTATTGAATTGACCTGACCCTTTAATTTTAACATCTCCATTAAGGGCTATAAGCCCTTCAAAAATGGTGCCGGCGCCTGCGCATTGGCGCTTGACGCTTTGCCTCTGATGGCTCACCTGCCCGGTGCATGTGATCGCAGAGAGAGCGTGTCTTGGCCATGCAAATGAGCCGCCGTGTTTGAAATCGCGCCGCTTCCATGACGGGGTACCCGTGCGGGCGGGGCGCATTTTTGTACATCCGCTGCCTACTTCGGCATCAGACTCTTAAAATGCAGTCCTAAGTCTCAGGTTGAACCGTGGAGAAGAATATATACATTTAGAAAAGCATGGTCTTAAGAACGAGTACTTTGGCTAGTGTGCAGGTTAAACTTTATTATAATAAAATAAAATGTGCAGTGACATCGTGAATTGTTAGTCACAGATGTTAGAGTCCCAAAGAAAAGGGTGGACTTATTCATACTGTTTATTCTATCTGGAAATGTTTTCCTGTCATGTAGATACAAATAGGTCTGATGTGCTATCATGTTCTAGGATGAGTTTAGAATTAAACAATTGTTCTTTATTTAAAGGTGGGGAAGAAGGATGTAAGAGACTAGTGTCAAAGGTAGACTGTGTTAAACAGAAGAAAAGACTTTAGTGATGAGATGTGTTCTGCTGACCCTTGTAGTCGTGTCTGAGGAGTCCTCTGAATGCAGGTCATCATGATGCTCTCCTCCATTTACTTCTACATCCAAAACATCTAGGGACAACTCCCTAGAAATGTTCAAATCCCAGCCTTTTGTATGGTGATGTTGTGCAAGACACAGAAAGCTACAACTATGAGTGACACAAACATTGCAGAATAGCTGAGCCCATTTCAACATGTAAAGGCAGCAAACACATCCCTTTAATGTACCAATGGTCTTCTCAATAACAACACTTGTAATTACATGTTCCTAGTTATAGCCCTGCCCTGTCACTCTGTGGGCCATTCTTAAAGGGGTTTTTATCCATTTGAGCAGGGGAGAGGCAATATCATCACAAAGCAATCTGTTAAATATCATTTTATTTCCTGAAGAGGTCAGGAGGGATAGGTTTCAAAGTATGAATGCATTGTGACAACTAGCAGCAAAGCTTTCATTGACTTGTAGGGTCCTTTGAATGCTGTCACACACAAGCTGCACATAGAGGAAGTGGAAGTACTTCCTGATTAGGAAGTGAGGGGGCCTTCGGTAGGAACTTGCAAAGAAACATGGATGCAAATGATTGCACCCTGGACCGTGGAAAAGCCAACACGTCCATTAAAAATTGATAACCCTATCTTGCTACTGCCTAACTGTGATGCCAAAGGTGATGAATTCCTCAGATCTCCTGCAACGTACCTCAATCACCTGACAAGTATATGCCCATGAGGCATCTTGACTGCTATTACAGAGATCCCCATATGAGTGAGGGAGGGAAGGAGGAATGAAGGAAGATCTCATTTATATAGTACCCTTCACAACTTTGGGTCATCCCAAAGTGTTTTACAGCCAATTAAATATTTTTGAAGTGCAATTACTGTTGCTGTGTAGGAAATGTGGCGGCTAATTTGCAGACAGCAGCATTGAGATAACAGGGGGAAATGTTAAGATGTGTTTAGGTACAAGTGGGGAATTAAATTTGTTAAAATGCCAGAGTGTCCAGAAGCTGGCTCAAATGCATCAACTTCTGGATTTAACTCCGGTTCATTTGGCTGCTTCCATATAACCCCTTCCAGAGTAGAGGCATAGCAATTTGAATATTTAAATCAGTGCATTGCAGCAATATTTTAACCAGCATTCAAATTTAGTGGCACATGCACATGTATTCTGGGCTTCCGGAAACTCATCACTGAAACCTAGGTGAGAAGACTGAATGGCAATACTTTGGGCTCATTAAAATTCAAGCGTACAGACATCAGTAAATATTCAGCGCTCACAACTGCTTTCTTACCCTTGAAAAGGATTTGTTGAGAGTACATGCATTAAGAGGCTAATTTGTGGTTTATTGAGGGATTGAGACTCAAGATCAGGATGGGTGGTGCCAATGCTGCCTTAGATTGCACATTGGAGGAGGAGCAAGATGACCATCAGCAACAACAACACTCTGCTGTAGAGAGACTTGCAGGTGGTCAGTAGAGAGGGGAGCAGCAACAAAGAGGGGAGCAACAGAGAGAGAAACAGTGAGGGAGCAACAAAGAAGGGAATAGCAGAGGGGTTGAGCCTACAGGAGCACTACCCACCTAACGTGGTGCACAGGCAGACGCTCAGCTTCCTTTACCTCTCAGAAGAGCAGGGCTGAGGTTGTCACATCAGGTGGTGGCAGATATCTGCAGTCTCCTCAAATAAGACCTGCACCCTGCTGGACCTGGTGACCATGCATTACTAGTAGCTGTGCAAGTCACTCCTGGCCTCAACATTTTTTGCCTCAAGATCCCTCCAGGACACTACCAGAGACGTATCCAGGATCTCCCAGACAGCTGCACACAAATGCATAAGCAGGTCCCTGATGGATTTGTTGCCAGCGATTATGTCAATTTCACCCGTGATAACGCCAGTCAGAATGAGCTTGTGTTTGAGTTTGTGTCTCTCACTGGCTTCCACTGGTGCAGGGCATCATCAATTGCAAACACGTGGCAATCTGCCCACCCCCAGATCAACCAGGATTATTCATAAACCACAAGGGAATCCACTCCATCAATGTGCAACCACACGAAAAGGTTTATGCAGATGTACACCAGATTCCTGGCAAGCTGCCATGATGCTTTCATCCTGCAGCAATCCAAGCTCCCTTATCTCCTTGGACCTGCAAGCAAATTTAATGGGTGGCTACGAGACAAAGGATACCGCAAACAAAGTTTGCTGAAGACACCTGTAAGAAAACTAATGAAGCTGTACAACAAAAAACATATGACAACCAGACGTGTCATCGAGCTAGTGATCGGCAACACAGCACCAACCGCTCACATTGCTCTTGGGAAGCCAGGGATTCCCTTATAGTTGTAAGATTGAGTTAGTCACTACCACTGCACCAACATAGCAAAACATCCAATAGCCTCTTATACCCCAGTGTCCATCGCCATCAAAAGTGGAACATTGCCCACGTATGTCCTGACCACAAGAAATAGGACAAATCCAACCAGGCCAATTACTGTCCCATCAGCCTACTCCCCATCATTTGCAAGATCATGAAAAAGGTCATCATCAGTGTTATCAAGCAACACTTATCACCAATAACCTGCTCCCTTGGGTACTGTCAGGATCACTTACCTTCAGACCTTATTACAGCCTTGGTTCAAACATGAACAAAAGAGCTGAATTCCAGAGGTGAGGTGAGAGTGACTGCCCTTGACATCAAGGCAGCATTTGATCGAGGTTACCATAAAGGAACCCTAGTAAAATTGAAGTCAATGTGAATCAGGAGAAACCTCGCCACTGGTTGGAGTCACACCTCGCACAACAGAAGATAGTTATAGTTGTTGGAGGCTATATTCACAATATATATTAATGATATAGATGAGAGAATTAAATGTAATATATCCAAGTTTGCAGACAACACAAAGCTGGGTGGGAGTGTGAGCTGTGAGGAGGATGCAGAGAAGCTCCAGTGTGATTTGGACAGGTTGAGTGAGTGGGCAAATACATGGCTGATGCAGTATAATGTGGATAAATGTGAGGTTATCCACTTTGGTGGCAAAAACAGAAAGGCAGATTATTATCTGAATGGCGATAGATTGGGATAGGGAGAGGTGCAGCGAGACCTGGGTGTCCTTGTGCACCAGTCGCTGAAAGTAAGCATGCAGGTGCAGCAGGCAGTTAAGAAGGTAAATGGTATGTTGGCCTTCATAGCAAGAGGATTCGAGTACAGGAGCAAGGATGGCTTGCTGCAATTATACAAGGCCTTGGTGAGATCACATCTGGAGTATTGTGTGCAGTTTTGGTCTCCTTATCTGAGGAAGGATGTTCTTGCTATGGAGGGAGTGGAGCGAAGGTTCACCAGATTGATTCCTAGGATGGCAGGACTGACATATGAAGAGAGATTGGGTCGATTAGGCTTGTATTCTCTAGAGTTTAGAAGAATGAGAGGGGATCTCATAGAAACCTACAAAATTCTAACAGGACTAGACGGACCAGATGCAGGAAGGGTGTTCCCAATGGCGAGGGAGTCCAGGACCAGGGGTCACAGTCTAAGGATAAGGGGTAAGCCATTTAGGACTGAGATGAGGAGGGATTTCTTCACCCAGAGAGTAGTAAACCTGTGGAATTCTCTACCACAGAAAGTAGTTGAGGCCAAATCATTAAATATATTCAAGAAAGAGTTAGATATAGTTCTTAGGGTTAAAGGGATCAAGGGATACGGGGAAAAAGCGGGAACAGGGTACTGAGTTTGGATGATCAGACATGATCGTATTGAAGGACCGAATGGCCTACCCCTGCTCCTATTTTCTATGTTTCGAATCATTTTGGTTCCAGGACATCGCTGCAGAAGGTCCTCAGGGTAGTGTCTTACACCCAACCATCTTCAGCTGCTTCATCAATGACCTTCCCCCCAATATAACGTCAGAAGTGAAGGCATTTTCTGATTATTGCATGGTGTGCAGTTGCATTTACAACTCCTCAGATAATGAAGCAGTTCATGCCCACATGCAGCAAGACCTGGACAATGTTCACAGCACACAAACACCATCTCCAACAAGAGAGAATCTAACCACCTCCCCTTGACATTCAACAGCATTACCATTGTTAAACACCCATCCATCAACACCCTGGAAGTCACCATCGACCAGAAATTAAACTGGACCAGTACATTAATATTGTGGCTCTAACAGCAGTTCAGAGGCTGGCTATTCTATGTTGAGCGACTCACTTCCTGAAAACCCAAGCTTGACCACCAACATCAAGGCACAATTCAGGAGTGTGATGGAATTCTGTTCACTTACCTGGTTGTGTGCAGCTCCAACAATACTCAAGAAGTTTGGCACTATCCAGGGCAAAGCAAGCTGTTTGATTAGTGCCCCATTCATCACCTAAACCATTCACTTCCTCCACCACAGGGGCACTATGGCAGCACTGTGTACCATCTGCAAGATGCACTGCAGCAACTTGGAATACTTTTTTGAACAGCACCTCCCAAATCCGCAACCTCCATCATCCAGCAGGACAAGGGCAGCAGGCATGATGGAACATCCCAACTGCAAGTTACAAACCGCCTTGACTGGGGAAAAATCCTGGAACTCCCTCCCTAACAGCACTCTCCGTGTAGCTACACCAGACAGACCGCAGTGGTTGAATAAAGTGACTCATCACCACCTTCTCAAGGGCAATTAGGAATGGGTAATAAATGCTGGCCTGTCAGTCCAATGCCCCCATCCCTTGAAGGAATAAAAAAAATTAATTCCACTGACGTAAAGCAGTCCAGTATCCAACAATCAACCTCTTTCACATCCAACCATTAATCTTCATCAAATCATGTCTTCCCAAAAACAAGCAACTGAAAAGCCAAGGTGCCACCCGGCAACTAAGAATGGGCAACACAGGAAAATGGTGCAAAGCAATAAATTTTATGTGATTGTACTAAACAACGGAAACTTAACATTTTCTCAAATACCAATGTGCATACCCTTGTGCTACTACAAAACTTTACTCTTCCTTTTCCTACTTCTCCTACATGGTGGAACCCATGTGGCTTCAGTAGAAGTAGAGCCATGCTGGTCAGATCCCAGCCTTAACTGCTGAGATGCTTTAGGCATACCCACTGTGCAGCACAGACTCGGTCATCAGGAGATGAGACAGCACATCGGATGCTGGCTGAGGGGGAGTGAACAGGTGAGAAGTCTCTGTCCCCTATCGACCTCATCCTTTTCATGGGCTAAACAGCACTTCACTCCTTCCACTCTGTTGTTGAACAGCTTGGTGCAGATCCGTAAGATATTGTAAGGCCACAGCTAAGGTATCTATCCTATTTAAGGCAGAAAATATGTTTAAGAACCAACTAGGGATTGGGCTATTTTACATTTAGTATTATGTTCCTTGCTGTAAAGGAGCCTTTGGGAAGTAGTGACCATAATATGATAGAATTATAGCTCATTCTGAAACTAGGGTCTTAAATCTGAACAATGGAAACTATGAAGGTATGAGGGGTAAGTTGGCTATGGTGGATGGGGAAAATACACTAAAAGGTTTGACAGTAGACAGGCAATGGCTAGTATTTAAAGAAGCATTATATGGTCTACAACAAATATACATTCCTCAAAGACACAAAAAACCAACAGGAAAGATGAATCAACTGGGACTATCAACAGATTGCATTAGATCAAAGGAAGTGGCTTATAAGATTGCCAGAAAAAGTGGTAAGTCCGAGGACTGGGAGCATTTTAGAAACCAGGATGACCAAGAAACTGATAAAGAAAGGGAAAAGAGAATATGAATGCAAACTAGTGAGAAACTTAAAGGCAGACTGTAAAAGCTTCTTTAGGTATGTAAAAAGGAAAAGATCAGCAAGCACAAATGTGCGCTCATTACAGGCGGAGACAGGAGAATTTATAATGGAGAATAGGGAAATGGCGGAGAAACTAAACAATTACTTTGTGTATATCTTCACAGAGGAAGATACAGAATCTCTCAGAAATACTAGAGAGTCAAGGGACCTGTGAAAATGAGGAACTGAAAGAAATGAAAAATTAACTGGAGTGAAGGTTGATAATTCCCCTGGACCAGATGAGCTACATTCCAGAGTGTTGAAGGAGGTGGCGATAGAGATAGTAGATGCATTGGTGGTTAACTTTCAAAATTTTATAGATTCTGGAAAGGTTCCTGCAGATTGGAAAGTAGCAAATGTATTCCCCCCATTTAAGAAAGGAGGGAGAGAGAAAATGGGGAACTACAGACCTGTTAGTTTGACATCTGTAGTAGGGAAAATGTTAGCATCTATTAAAAAGGATGCAATAACTAGACATTTAGAAAAGAATGATATGGTTGGACAGAGTCTAAAGTTATTTATGACTTTAACCCCTTATAGGGACTAAACCAAATCAAGAGTACATCCCTATGAATCTCCTTTAATTAAGTTCAAATCAGATAAACTCTTATAGACACTTATTTGAGTCTAAAGAATTGAACCAGTTTTCCCTCAAAGAAAGAAAACTAACAGAGAATATTACCATCTTTCGGAAAGCCTATTTTAAAATAATTATGACTAAGTCATAAATTTCCCAGATATTATAAGGGTCTGGGAAACTCTCATCAATGCGTATCTCTCCACTTACAGAGACACAGAGAGGGAGTTCTTGTAGTTGTATACAGAATGCTCCATGAGACGATTTATTAACTTTTATATATTTATGAACAAATTTAACATGCAATACATTTTTAAGTGGATAAGTATAGTACAATATTATAGATTACTAAGGGATGTAAAAAATAATCTTATTTCTAAAATAGAATGCTAAATTTCAACCTTGACAATGTTACAGCAATATATTTTAGAATATCCATCAAAATTCAAAGAAACTGTTACCTTAAATTCCCCAAGTAAGCCTCCTGCTTAACAAGACAAAACACTCTTGGTTAATAGCAGAATTCTCTTGTCATGCAGTCAGCCATTCTTACTATAGGTTGAGAAGCATTGGGGAATTTCAATACCCCTGATTTTTCGATTCAAAACTCTCACATTTATACTGTTTCTAATCTATTAACTTGGCTTTTGGAATGTAGGTGTTACCTTTCTGTGCGTGGTTTTCCAGCTTTCGTTATCCATATATGGCAATATCATTAGCTACTTATTCCCAATTATTTATCTGCTGAGAATTCCCTTCTCATGAAGTTGTGAGCTCTTATCTGGTCAGTGTTTTATAGTAAAACTAAGACTTAACTTTATAATAAAAGCAAAATACTGCGGATGCTGGAAATCTGAAATAAAAACAAGAAATGCTGGAACCACTCAGCCGCTCTGGCAGCATCTGTGGAAAGAGAAGCGGAGTTAACATTTGGGTTAGTGACCCTTCTTCGGAACTGACAAATATTAGAAATGTCACAGGTTATAAGCAAGTGAGGTGAGGGTGGGGCAAGAGATAACAAAGGAGAAGGTGTAGATTGGACAAGGCCACATAGCTGACCAAAAGATCAGGGAGCAAAGGCAAACAATATGTTAATGGTGTGTTGAAAGACAAAGCATTAGTACAGATAAGGTGTTAACAGACTGAATATTGAACAGCAGCAAGTGCAAACATGAAAAAAAACAGTGGGTAAGCAAACTGAACAAATTAAGATGAAATGAAATAAATGCAAAAAAAAAAGATTGTAAAAAATGTAAAAAAGAAAAAAAGAAAAAATAGCTAAAAATGAAAGTAAAATGGGGGGCTGTCATGCTCTGAAATTATTGAACTCAATGTTCAGTCCAGCAGGCTTTAGTGTGCCTAATCGGTAGATGAGATGCTGTTCTTCGAGCTTGAGTTGATGTTCACTGGAACACTGCAGCAATCCCAGGACAGAGATGTGAGCATGAGAGCAGGGGGGGGAGTGTTGAAATGGCAAGCAACCGGAAGCTCAGGGTCCTGCTTGCGGACTGAGCGGAGGTGTTCCGCAAAGCGGTCACCCAGTCTGCGCTTGGTCTCCCCAATGTAGAGGAGACCACATTGTGAGCCGCGAATACAGTATACTACATTGAAAAAAGTAAATCGCTGCTTCACCTGAAAGGAGTGTTTGGGGTCTGGGATAGTGAGGAGAGAGGAGGTAAATGGGCAGGTATTACACCTCCTGCGATTGCAGGGGAAGGTGCCATGGGACGGGGATGAGGTGGTGGGGGTAATGGAGGAGTGGACCAGGGTGTCGCAGAGGGAACAATCCCTTCGGAATGCTGACAGGGGAAGGGAGGGGAAGATGCGTTTGGTAGTGCATCACGCTGGAGGTGGCGGAAATGGCGGAGGATGATCCTTTGGATAAACTTAACTTTATAAATGTGTTTTATACTTAAACAATTTTGAATTAAATTCGTGCAGTAACTGTTTTTGCCTTTTTGGGTTAAATTGGGTTTACTTGGCATTTGTTTTTTGTAGGTAACATTCCATTTTGTGATTGATCATCTGTGATGGTTCTTTGATGGTACATTGTACCATCTCCTTAAGTCAGTCTGTCTATATCATTAACATTATTAGCTGATTACTATAATCAGTTATCAGTAGGACCATGTATAGCCTTTCTCATTTTACTTAAAAGATGTTTCTGGTACACATTCCATTGTAACAAGGATGTTCATGGATTTTTAACTCTGCCGTTAAAGGGAATGTCAGTGAGTCTTGAAAACTGACCATTTATTCAATCTTTAATTCTAAAAGGTATAATGTATTAACTATATCTAAATTCTACCTAATTAAGCCTATTATACCTGTATTTCATCACAAGTCAACGTGGATTTATGAAGGAGAAATCATGTTTGGCAAACCTGTTGGAGTTTTTTGAGGATGTTACTTGTAGCATAGATAAAGGAGAACCAATGGATGCTGTGTATTTGGATTTTCAGAAGGCTTTTGATAAGGTCCAACACAGGAGGTTAGTAAACAAAATTAGAGCACATGACATTGGGGGTAATATATGGTACGGATTGAGAATTAATTAACAGACAGAAATCAGAGAGTAGGAATAAATGGGTCATTCTCAGGATGGCAGGCTGTTACTAGTGAGGTATCGCAAGGATCAGTGCTGGAGCCACAGCCGTTCACAATCTATATAAATGATTTGGATATGGGGACCAATTGTAATATTTCCAAATTGCTGATGACACAAAACTAGTTGGGAATGTAAGTTGTGACGAGGATGCAAGGAGACTTCAAGGGGACTTAGACAGGCTAAGTGAATGGGCAAGAACATGGCAGATGGACTATAATGTGAATAAGTGTGAAGTTATCCATTTTGGTAGAAAAAACAGAAAGACAGAGTATTTCTCAAATAGTGAGAGGTTGGGAAGTGTTGACGTCCAAAGGGACCTGGGTGTCCGTGTTCATGAGTCGCTAAAAGCTAGCAAGCAGCTGCAGCAAGCAATTGGCCTTCATTGCAACAGGTTTTGAATACAGGAGTAAAGAAGGCTTGCTGCACTTGTACAGAGCCTTGCTGAGACTGCACCTGGAGAATTGTGTACAGTTTTGGTCTGCTCATCTAAGGAAGGATATACTTGTATGCTTGCCATAGAGGAGGTGCAATGGACGTTCACCAGACTAATCCCTCGGATAGCAGGAATTTCTTATGAGGAGAGATTGAGGAAACTGGGTCTGTATTCTCTAGAGTTTCGAAGAATGAGAGGTGATCTCATTGAAACTTATAAAATTCTTACAGGGAATGACAGGGTGGCTGCAGATAGGATGTTTCTCCTGGCTGATGAGTCTAGAACCAGGGACCATAGTCTCAAAATAAGGAATAGGCCATTTAAGACTGAGATGAGGAGGAATTTCTTCACTCAGTGGGTGGTGAATCTTTGGAATTCTCTACCCCAGAGGGCTATGGAAACTCAATCATTGAACATGTTGAAGACAGAAATCGATAGATATCTGGATACTAATGGCATCAAGGGATATGGGGATAGCGTGGGAAAGTGGTATTGAGGTAGATGATCAGCCATGATCTAATTGAATGGTGGAGCAGGCTCAACAGGCTGAATGGTCTACTCCTGCTCCTATGTTGGCATCCAAAGTATACACAGCCGTGGACAAGGTCTGCATGGACTCATTTGATTGTAGTGATTGATATTCCATGGGAGTTTGTCAATCTATCCACAGGAGCAGATATCTGTGCAATGCCCTGCATCAAAAACCCAATCATACTTGAGACAGATTTCTCCATTCTCTTTGCAATCGTTGATGGTGCACTTGGAAAGCCTGCCAGTACTTTGCAGATTTCTGTTACCCTTCAATGATTATCCTTTTCATCAATGGGTACATCTATGTCCAGCTGAGCAGAGCTTAGAGAATGCTGTGCCCTCTGACGTAAGCTCTCCATAACTTTCCCTGCCACCACTGTTTGCCTTTGCTTTCTTGTAAACTGTGAGTCATCAGGTGAAATCCTGACTAACTGCCTAACTGGATGCACCAGAGTTCAAGTATCTGCATGTACATTGTAAGCATGAGTTCTGTGATGGCGCACCCTCAGAAGGAAACATCTCCTCTGAGGATTCATCGTCTGTGAGGTCTACAGGCTGCTGCTATATGTGTTAAGGCGCTGGCAGAGAGAAAAGATATAAATTAATACTGGCAAGGAAGAATGTTGCTACTTAATATTATGAAGATGATCATGCTTCGCTCGCTGTTAAAATCAAGTCACTATGACTGAGTGCTGTATGACATATTCTTTTGGGCCTCCTTATCTCAAGAGACAATGGATACGCGCCTGGAGGTGGTCAGTGGTTTGTGAAGCAGCGCCTGGAGTGGCTATAAAGGCCAATTCTGGAGTGACAGGCTCTTCCACAGGTGCTGCAGAGAAATTTGTTTGTTGGGGCTGTTGCACAGTTGGCTCTCCCCTTGCGCCTCTGTCTTTTTTCCTGCCAACTACTAAGTCTCTTCGACTCGCCACAATTTAGCCCTGTCTTTATGGCTGCCCGCCAGCTCTGGCGAATGCTGGCAACTGACTCCCACGACTTGTGATCAATGTCACACGATTTCATGTCGCGTTTGCAGACGTCTTTATAACGGAGACATGGACGGCCGGTGGGTCATGGATCACTAATATGTAATTCTGTCACCAGGTAGGTACAAATCTTTTCATCTCTGATGGTCAGAGATGTCACAATACCCCAACCTCCTTCACTTCCTTCCTTGCAGCTCTCAACTGGCAAATCTGTGATGTACAACCTTTGGTTCTCTCCCTCTCCCTTGTGTTTTGCATTCTCTCTTCCTGCAATGGAAGAAAGAACATGCCTATGAGTGACTGTAATGACATGTGTTCACCTGATGGATGTAGTGCATTTGGTGGGGATGGCATCTGGGAGAGGCATCAAATTGCATAAGGATCAGAGTGAGTGGCAGTGGTGGATGGATAGATGGGGTTGTGAAGATTGCCCAGAAAGAGAACAAAGGGTCTGCTTGCAAGGTAAGTGGGTGTGCTGGGGAAGAGTATCTCTCCAGGTCCTCACTGCATCCCAGTATATCAAGGATTACATTGTTAAATTGAGGCACAGCTTTGACTGTCCTGAATCCATCATGAAACTCTCTTTTTGTTCAAACTAATTTCTCCAAATTCCACCTTTGGATTGGCCCTTGAAATACCCCTGTTGAAATTGTGTCATGCAGGTCTGCAGTAAGCCCACTGCCACTCATTCAAAGCCAAATTCAGAAGTAATATAATTAGATTGCCACATTAAAATGCCACAGACAGACACGATAAAAGTTATTCCAAGTGTCCTGACCAATATCACACTGCTCCCGGAGATCCGAACACATCTTGGAATTATTTTTGGGGCCAATGACCAAATAATTTGTTTTAGTGATATCGCTTGAAAGATAAATATTGACTAGGACATCGGGAAAACTCTCTTGCTCTTTGACTAGCACCTTGGGATCATTTACATCTACCTGGGAGAGCGGATGGTGCCTCAGTTTAACAATTCATCCAAAAGACAAAGCCTCTGTCAGTTCAGCACTCTCTCAATACTGCATTGAAGTGTCATCATAAACTTTGTGCTTAAGTGTCTGGAGTGAAAGCTGAACCCATAGCCATCCGAATCAAAAGCACAAATGCAAACACAAAGGCATAACAGCCATCTCGTGACATAAAAATCGTGTTGGTCCCATTCATACCCACAGATAGCACATTCCAGATAAATGGCCATGGGCATAGATCCTCGTGCAATAGGTGGCATAGGTCCCCTTTTAACTTTTTGATGAGCTGTGCACATCTCCTCACCAAGCTCCATATAGGATCTGTGCTGCCTGTATATTCTATGCCAGAGGATTAATATCTGGAAAGGCCAATCCTCGGTAAATGCCTGACTTTCCTCAGGTCCATGCTATGTTGCACTCCATGGCAATGACATACAAGGTATGCCCATAGCGAACACCTATCTTCCCCTCTAAGAAGCCCTTGCAATGGGTGAATGGTGGAGTGAAAAATCTCCTGGTGGTCTGATACAATCATAGGCAATGAGAAACATGTTCAGGTTAATGGAAGTTCTCTGCACTCCTCAAACTTCTCAGCTAATTCTGCCAGCAGATGCATCTTCATAATTCTCAGTCTAAACTACCCTGAGTGCTTTGTGTGTGTAAAAGCAGGAATCCTGTAGCTGAAGCACCACCAGCCCTCAATATATGTAAATTAAGTCAATTGGAACTCAGCAGGCAGGTCGAAGTACGGGCCAAAAATGCAAAGGAATTCAGGAGAATAGATTTTGCGGTGGAAATCTGGTTGCTAAACAATGTTACCCACTCTGATTATATACTGAGGAATTTTATGCAACTCCGACGAGCGGGACGTTGGGGGTGGGGGGGGTGGGGGGGGTGGTGGGTGGGGGGGGTGGGGAGGGGCGTGTAAAATAGAGCGGGGGGCACCAGGAGATCTTCCCAACCCACTCCCGCCTCTGCTGCCGCTTTATGCAGGGCAGCGGTGGCCAATCAAGGTCCTTAAAGTGGCAAACGGGCATCCTGGAACTAGGAGAAGCTGCCTAACGAAACCAGGTGGCTCTCGAACGTCCTGGGGGTGCCCTCATTTTCAGGCCCTCCTTCACCCCAAGCGACTACCCTTGCTTCGCTGGGGCCCAACTGATTACCCCCCAGTGAGGCAACCAAAAGTTATCTGCCTCCCAGGCTCCCAGGCATCTTCTCTTTATGCTGGGCTACAGCCCCAGCAGTGGCCACCGCTCCTGGTGGCACTGCTGGGACTAAGAGCAGCCGGCCCGCTGATTGGCCAGCAGCTCTATTAGGTGGGACTTCCTGCCTCAAGCGGGTGGAAGTTCCGCCTCACACCAATTGAAGCCCGGGGAACTGCAAAATACGGGTCGGATCCCCAGGCAAGGCGGAAGCGGGTTCTCCAGTCGGTGGCCGGCTCCCATTCACCTACCGTAAAATTCAGGCCTGAATTTATGCCAAAAATGGCCACAGTAGCCAAGTGTACAAATCTAGTGAGATATGCAGCAGTTTGTCACCTTATTTATACCAACTGACAAAAATTGGGCCTGTTTCTGACATTCTCAAGAATTTTTTTGCCATAGAACTATTAAATACTTGGTAGGCAAATTTTGGAGCTATTGATAATATAATACTGCGCTATCAATGACTCAGAAAGTACATGCCTGTATGATTAATATCTATGTTATTCCTTGCTGTAGCTCCCTCTTGCAGCTATACCCTATAATACAAGTATTAATCATAAATTAACTACTCTATACTTTAGATTAATTGTTGTGTTTTCCTTATCTGATTAATTTTGTATTATGATTCTGTGCAACACATGAGCTAGGGTGTACTTTATTACAAAGTGAGCAACGATATGATTGATAGGGGGAAACTGCTCAGTATAATCTAATAATTACTTTAAATTGATCCCTGAACCCAATTTTCATTAGTTAAAAATGATTGGTCAAGAGTAGAAATTATTGCTGTTCCCCCCGCCCAACCAGCTTGGCACCTCAATTCCCCAGACGAGGATCGGAAGGCGCACGAGTACTGGCCAGCGGCACGATAATCACACCGGGACCGGAGGTGGCGGCAGGCTTGCAATTAAGTCAGGTGTTTAAATATATTTATATACATAAATGTCGGGCCTGTTGTCAAGCGGAGGGGAGTTGTGGGTGGGGGGACCACTATGAGGCCTCTCTACCTCCGTGAAGATCAGGCTAGGCCCTCGCAGTGGAGGGTCGGGGGCGGACCTCCTCCAGAGTGATCTTCAGGCCTCCCCCGCCACGGACCCCGATGCCTGGGGGGAACTAAATTCAGCCCAATGACTCATGATGAATTTGTAATGAGGAACTAGTTGTTCATGATAACATTTTGAAAAATAAACAGAATTGCTTAGCCTAAGCATGTGGTTTGTCCATAAATTGAGTTTCATGCTGTTTTAGGGACTTGTGCAAATCCAGTTCAAATCCTCCAACTCGGGTAACATTTCACTGACAAACCTAATTTTTAAAGAGTTCATTTGAGTTATTAGGTTTACCTTTAGTTATCTACCTTAACTGATTACTACAATTTCACTGTATTTACATTTTCAGTTTTTGGTGTGGAAATGAAATGGTTGCTTTCTGAGTCTGCTGTGGATTGAGGTTTGCTGAAATGATCTTTCCCTGCTAAGCACAAAAATGGTAATATGATATGATTCTAACAGAACAATCTGAAATCAATTTGAATTCCTATACTCAAGCAATTATACATTCATGCAAAAAGACACAAGTTAAACAGCTAATTCCTTACACAGACCAAACAGTAAGGGCACAATTTATCTTGGTGAGAGAAGTATTTGTGTATGCGTGCAACTAGATTTATTGGTATTTCAGTTTTTTGTAGTAATGAGCATTGGAATAAATTGCAAATGAAACCAGTTGATAATAATTCACAGAAGGCTCACATTTGGACCCGCTCTGCCTGTGATGTTCGGTGCAGCAATACTCCTGTCCACCCATGAGCAGTGGGGTAGACAACATCTCAAGTTGCAGGGACAAGATCATTTGAATACTTGGGGTGGGTGGTTCACATCTGTAAGGATGCATCAGAGGAGCCCACCATGACAGCCAGCAGAAAAATCAGAGGGATGCTATGCCACTCCTGTAGCAGAACAGATTCCAGGAAAGGTAAAAGAGATGAGGGTAACAAATTTGTATAATTCTTCAAAGGAGCAAATGGCCACTTTTAGCAAAACAATTGAGCTCATCAGGGGCAGCCTGTTAGCTAAAATTAAAGATCATGGAACTGAAGGCAAATTATTGACCTGATTAGTAGATTCATTAGGTGGCAGAAGACAGAGTAGGAATAATGGGTACAAACATTGGAAGGAAATAGCTCATGGTGTCCCACAAGGATCTGTGCTGGGGCTTCAATGGTTCATTATATTTATTAATAATTAAGATAGCACAATAATGAGCCATATTACCAAGCTTACTGATGACACAAAGATTGGTGGAATTGCAAGGAATGTAGAGAGGAGAATAAAATCACAGAGTCATCAATAGATTGTGGATGAAATTTTATGCGCCCTGCAAGAGCGAATTTGGTGGTGTGTGGGGTGATTTAATAAGGCAAGAGGTGTTTTTTCAGATTCCCAACAGCAGAATTTTTACTGAAATTAAGTCAGTGGCATGTTTGTAGCGTTCCAGGATTCCCTCCCCACCCACCCCCGCATGGTGGCAGAATGCAGCTTTGCATTCATTTACATGCCATGAATACTTATTACCCTATCCTTAGTTCTAATTGGGTCCTACCTGCCAGATTAAGTGAACGGCAAGCCATGCCATCCGGTTCACCTTTGGATTTATGCAGTTGTCATGATACTTTTTTTTTCTCCTCAGGAAATATTGTGGTGCGCCTTTAAGGCTTTTTTTTAATTCATTCATGGGATGGGGGCGTCACTGGCTATGTCAGCATTTATTGCCCATCCCTAATTGCCCTTGAGAAGGTGGTGGTGAGCTGCTTTCTTGAACCGCTGCAGTCCATTTGGGGTAGGTAGACCCACAGTGCTGTTAGGAAGGGAGTTCCAGGATTCTCAGCGACAGTGAAGGAACGGCGATATAGCTCCAAGTCAGGATGGTGTGTGACTTGGAGGGGAACTTGCAGGTTGTGGTGTTCCCATGTATTTGCTGCCCTTGTCCTTCTAGTTGGTAGAGGTCGCGGGTTTGGAAGGTGCTGTCGAAGGAGCCTTGGTGCATTGCTGCAGTGCATCTTGTAGATGGTACACTCTGCTGCTACTGTGCGTCGGTGGTGGAGGGAGTGAATGTTTGTAGATGGTGTTCCAATCAAGCGGGCTGCTTTGTCCTGGATGGTGTCGAGCATCTTGAGTGTTGTTGGAGCTGCACCCATCCAGGCAAGTGGAGAGTATTCCATCACACTCCTGACTTGTGCCTTGTAGATGGTGGACAGGCTTTGGGGAGTCAGGAGGTAAGTTACTCACTGCAGGATTTCTAGCTTCTGACCTGCCCTTGTAGCCACGGTATTTATATGGCTACTCCAGTTCAGTTTCTGGTCAATGGTAACCCCTAGGATGTTGATAGTGGGGGATTCAGCAATGGTAATGCCGTTGAATGTCAAGGGGAGATGGTTAGATTCTCTCTTGTTGGAGATGGTCATTGCCTGGCACTTGTGTGGCGTGAATGTTACTTGCCACTTATCAGCCCAAGCCTGGATATTGTCCAGGTCTTGCTGCATTTCTACACGGTAAAAGATAAGTACTTCTTTAAGGCAGCAAGCTCCAGAGACTGAGTGAAGGTGCATTCTAGTTGCTTAGCTACAACCATACAGAGAGGGAGAACAGGATATACAATGTATCCATTTTGATTTTGAAAATTGGCTAACTGGCTTGTTCAGATTCAGACACACTGTGCCAGCATGAACTGAAGGGAGAAAGGAGAGCTCTCTAAGACAATTTATGTAGCTTCTCTTTCAAAGTTCTAAAAATTTAAAGCCAGATTAATTCCTTGAAGAAAGTAACCAATTATTGATCTTCTGTCTTCATCGCTGAATTGAACTGCTGAACTGAATTGCTGAATTCCTATTGTCGGATTCATCAGACCTTGGAAGACTGCAAGTGGACAGACTGCAAGTGGACTTTGACCGTATTGTATCAGATGACCATTCGTCAGGAAGCGTAATCTGCAAAGACTTTATTGTTATTTCCATTTTTAGCGGCAGCTAATTAAACACCAAACTACCATTAGTTTGGGTATCTGTATGCGACTGCAGGAGTTACAATTTTTAAATAAGTTTTAAGTCTTTAGATATCGGTTTATCTTAGTAGTGTTTAAGATTTTAGTTTTTTTTAATAAATAGTTAATTTGTTGATATCTAAAGATACCTGGTTTGGTTCGCCTCATTAGGGGGTTACTAGATTATTTCAATTCGACTGCTGCTTTCTTTGATTTGGAAAGTTTAAAGATATGCATGATGTGACTTGTGGAGCGGTGGGACTGAACTGGCAGTGCATTGCTCCCACCACAATCAGAATCATGTATTTTGATTCGGGGCTTTGTCCTGAGTGGTCATACCATAACATATTAATTGGGGGCTCGTCCGCAATTGAATCATATTTTAATTAGGTGGCTCGCATCTAGGATCAGAATCAAACTAATTTGGAGGGCTCACGTTTGGAATCATATTAATTGCTTGTCTCTGGCATAACATATCTTAAGTGGGGTCTTGCGCCTGGTATCATATCAATTGCTCTCGCGTTTGGGATCTTATCAATTGGAAACTCAATTGTTGGGATCTAAATCTAATGCCAATTACAAAGAAATAAAAGGAACCAGATCTTGTTTAATAAGGTACAGTCTATACTATAGTAATGGCATTAGCGGTTGCAGCAGAGTTTTTGGGAAAGCAGAGTGTTTCCCTCAGTGACTTGATAACTTTAACTAAGAATAAATTAAAAGAATTGGCAGCAAAATTGGGGTTAGAATTGAAATTAGGTGCCACAAAAGCAAAGATAATTGACATAATAGCCCAACATCTGGAATTAGAAGAAGAAGAAGAAGGGGAATACGAGGAACAAGAAAGTAGTAGGTCAGTGAGTGATGCAGTGGTATTGGCTAGGATTAGTTAAAAATGAAAACATTTGAGGCTGAAAAAAAAATGAAACAACTTGAATTGGAAAAAGAGGAAAGGGATAAAGAAAAAGCAATAGCAATAAGAAAACTTGAACTTCAGAGACAAAGGAAAAGAGAAGCGACGGAATTTAAAGTTAAAAGAGATGGAACTAAGACAAAGGGCTAGTCTTAAATCCAGGGAAAATTCGGGTCAGGAAGAATCTGAATTTTGCTCAGGACCCAGCGAAAAGTTGTTTACATTTACTTAAGCTCTTCCTAAGTTCAAGGAAAGGAACATAGAAGCATTTTTCATATATTTTGAAAAAATAGCCAAACCGATGAAATGGCTGAAGGAAAATGGGCACTGCTTATGCAAAGCAGGTTGGTAGGCAGAGCTCATGAAGTTTATGCCATGCTTCCTGAAGAGGTTTCTGCAGATTATGAGATGATAAAAAAGGCTATTCTCGCTGAGTATGAGTTAGTCCATGAAGCTTATCATCATAAGTTTCGGAACTTATGGAAATTGGCTTGGCACACATATTTAGAATTTGAGAGGGTGAAGCAAGTTAATTTCGACCGTTGGATATGGGCATTAAAGATGGAAACCACATATGAGAACCTTCAAGAATTGATTCTCTTAGAAGAGCTTATAACCTCCATTCCTTCCGTAGTGAGAACTCATATAGATAACCTGAAAGTTTTGAAAGCTAGGCGAGCAGTGGAAATTGCTGATGATTTTGAGCTTGTGAATAAGCCAATCTCTTTTGTCTGTTACCCCCATGACCCAGAGAAGGATAGAAAGTGGGAGAGTGAAAGGAAGGCAAGTAGCCGGGGACAAGAAGGAACAGCTGGGAATGCCCCAAGATCACTTCCTCAGGTCAGAAAGGAAGATGCTAAGGGTAGAAGTGAGGTTCACAAGCTAAAGTGTTATTATTGCCACAAAATGGGTCATCTTCATTCAGAATGCTGGAAATTGCGAGGTAAGCCCATAGGACATGTTGGGGTACGCAAAGCTAGTGCAGAGGAAAAGGCTCTGACTGAGAGTATAGCAGACCAGGCTATAGCTTTAACGACAGCTGTAAAACCGGATACTAAAACTAAAAGGAGTATAGAGGTTAAGAAAAAATATCCGAAAGTTATAATGAATTTTTGTCAAAGGGGAAAGTAACTCCATATCCTATAAGTGAGGCAGGAAAACCTATCATTATACTCAGGGATACAGGAGCAACCCAAACATGACGACACAGTAGCTCAGTGGCTAGCACCGCAGCCTCACAACTCTAGCGACCCAGGTTTGGTTCTGGGTACTGTCTGTGCTGAGTTTGCAAGTCCTCCCCGACCACATGGGTTTCCTCTAGGTGCTCTGGTTTCCTCCCACATGCCAAAGACTTGTGGGTTGATTGGCCATTGTTTTAGGGTGGCGCAGTGCTTAGCACAGCAGCCTCTCAGCTCCAGCAACCCGGGTTCAGTTCTGGGTACCATCTGTGCGGAGTTTGCAAATTCTCCCTGTGACAGCGTGGGTTTCTGCCGGGTGCTCTGGTCTCCTCCCACAGCCATAGACTTGCAGGTTGATAGGTAAATTGGCCATTGTAAATTGTCCCTAGTGTATGTAGGTGGTAGGAGAATTGTGGGGATGTGGTAGGGAATATGGGATTAATGTAAGATAAGTATAAATGGTGGTTGATGGTCAGCACAGACTCTGTGGGCCGAAGGGCCTGTTTCAGTGCTGTATCTCTCTATGACTCTTGCTGGGGAAAAATATAATGTTTCTACCAGAGAGCATCTTGAATGCTAAAGGTTTGGAATTGGTGGGGAGTATACACCCATACCTTTGTATAAAGTATGCCGAGAGAGTGACTTAATATCTGGGATAGTAACTATAGGAGTTGTCTGCAGTTTGCCTGTAGAGGAAATCGATCTACTCCGAGGAAATTAGAATTAGAATTAGAATTAGAATTAGAACATTGCAGCGCAGTACAGGCCCTTCGGCCCTCGGTGTTGCGCCGACCTGTGAAACCATCTGACCTACACTATTCCATTTTCATCCATATATCTATCCAATGACCACTTAAATGCCCTTAAAGTTGGCGAATCTACTACTGCTGCAGGCAGGGCGTTCCACGCCCTTACGACTCTCTGAGTAAAGAAACTACCTCTCACATCTGTCCTATATCTATCACCCCTCACCTTGAAGCTATGTCCCCTCGTGTTTGCCATCACCATCCGAGGAAAAAGAGTCTCACTATCCACCCTATCTAACCCTCTGATTATCTTATATGTCTCTATTAAGTCACCTCTCCTCCTCCTTCTCTCCAACGAAAACAACCTCAAGTCCCTCAGCCTTTCCTCGTAAGACCTTCCCTCCATACCAGGCAACATCCTAGTAAATCTCCTCTGCACCCTTTCCATAGCTTCCACATCCTTCCTATAATGCGGTGACCAGAACTGCACGCAATACTCCAGGTGCGGTCTCACCAGAGTTTTGTACAGCTGCAGCATGACCTCGTGGCTCCGAAACTCGATCCCCCTACTAATAAAAGCTAACACACCATATGCCTTCTTAACAGCCCTATTAACCTGGTTAGCAACCTTCAGGGATTTATGCACCTGGACACCAAGATCTCTCTGCTCATCTACACTACCAAGAATCTTCCCATTAGCCCAGTACTCTGCATTCCTGTTACTCCTTCCAAAGTGAATCACCTCACACTTTTCCGCATTAAACTCCATTTGCCATCTCTCAGCCCAGCTCTGCAGCCTATCTATGTCCCTCTGTACCCTACAACATCCTTCGGCACTATCCACAACTCCACCGACCTTAGTGTCATCTGCAAATTTACTAACCCACCCTTCTACACCCTCTTCCAGGTCATTTATAAAAATGACAAACAGCAGTGGCCCCAAAACAGATCCTTGCGGTACACCACTAGTAACTAAACTCCAGGATGAACATTTGCCATCAACCACCACCCTCTGTCTTCTTTCAGCTAGCCAATTTCTGATCCAAAGCTCTAAATCACCTTCAACCCCATACTTCCATATTTTCTGCAATAGCATACCGTGGGGAACCTTATCAAACGCCTTACTGAAATCCATATACACCACATCCACTGCTTTACCCTCATCCACCTGTTTGGTCACCTTCTCGAAAAACTCAATAAGGTTTGTGAGGCATGACCTACCCGTCACAAAACCGTGCTGACTATCTCTAATGAACTTATTCTTTTCAAGATGATTATAAATCCTGTCTCTTATAACCTTTTCCAACATTTTACCCACAACCGAAGTAAGGCTCACAGGTCTATAATTACCAGGGCTGTCTCTACTCCCCTTCTTGAACAAGGGGACAACATTTGCTATCCTCCAGTCTTCCGGCACTATACCTGTCGACAATGACGACATAAAGATCAAGGACAAAGGCTCTGCAATCTCCTCCCTAGCTTCCCAGAGAATCCTAGGATAAATCCCATCTGGCCCAGGGGACTTATCTATTTTCACACTTTCCAAAATTGCTAACACCTCCTCCTTGTGAACCTCAATCCCATCTAGCCTAGTAGCCTGAATCTCTGTATTCTCAACAACATTTTCTTTCTCTACTGTAAATACTGACGCAAAATATTCATTTAACACTTCCCCTATCTCCTCTGATTCCACACACAACTTCCCACTACTATCCTTGATTGGCCCTAATCTAACTCTAGTCATTCTTTTATTCCTGATATACCTATAGAAAGCCTTAGGGTTTTCCCTGATCCTATCCACCAATGACTTCTCGTGTCCTCTCCTTGCTCTTCTTAGCTCTCCCTTTAGATCCTTCCTGGCTAGCTTGTAGCCCTCAAGCGCCCTAACTGAGCCTTCACGTCTCATCCTAACATAAGCCGCCTTCTTTTTGGCTGTATCAAACTTATCAGTTTCTCCTATAGTTACAGAGGAACCAAGTGAAATTAAGGAAAAGGAGCAATTACAGGAACAAGTTCTGGGAACATTTCCTACATGTAGTCACTTGAGCAACGGCTAAACAGAAACCAATGTTGGATGTAAAAGTGGCACCACAAGCAGATAGGCAAGTATCTGAAACCTCAGTTGGGAGTTTAGATAATCCAAATGAGATGTTTAACAGATCATCTATCATTGCAGAACAGCAAGCTGATCCAGCGATATACAGAATAGTTCAGACAGAAGCTGAGGTGAAAGGAATTCCGGAAGGCTATTATAAGGCAAATGGGGTTTTGAGGAGGAAATGGAGACTGCCTCATAGACATGCAGATGTAGACTGGACAGTTGTTGAATAGATAGTGGTACCACCTAAATATCGCCAAGAATTATTAAGGTTAGCACACGACATTCATTTTGCAGGACATAGAGGAATTTGGAAGACTAAGTCACGCGTTACTACTGGACAGGTCTTACAAAGTATGTGAGACAATTTTGTAGGACATGCCAGACCTGTCAAATGGTGAGAAAACCATAACCTACCATAAAACCGGCACCACTCGTTCCCATGCCAGTGATTGAGGAACCATTTAGTAGGGTATCAGTAGACTGTGTAGGACCCTTGCCAAAAACAAAAGCAGGGCATCAATACATACTTATTAGTATGGATATGGCAGTTCGATTTCCAGAGGCCATTCCTTTGAGGACAATTACTGCTAGGATAGTAGTAGAAAGTAGGTAGTAGTAGAAAAGTTACGCAATTCTTTACGAGATATGGGTTACTACTTGAAGTTCAATCAGATCAAGGTTCTAATATCATGTGTAAGATATTTCAAGAAGTCATGGGCAGTTTGGGGATTCAACAATTGAAATCTTCAGCATATCACCCACAGTCAAACGATGATTAGAACATATTGTCACAAATATCCACATCACTGGGATAAAGGACTAGACTTTCTTTTATTTGCCACCAAAGACTCACCAAATGAGTCTACAGGCTTCAGTCCTTTTGAGTTGGTTTATGGACACGAAGTAAGAGGTCCTCTAAAACTTGTAAAACACAGATTCTTGGAACAAAAGAATGAATCTTCGATACTGAACAATGTAACTGTGTTCCGGGAAAGGCTCACGAAAGCTTGTGGTGTAGCTCAGGAAAACCTTAATGCATCCCAAGCCAATACGAAAAGATGGGCAGACAGGAATGCAAAAGCCCACAATTTTCAACCAGGGGATGAAGTTTTTTTTATTTTATTTATTTTTTTATTTATTAGAGATACAGCACTGAAACAGGCCCTTCGGCCCACCGAGTCTGTGCCGAACATCAACCACCCATTTAGACTAATCCTACACTAATCCCATATTCCTACCAAACATCCCCACCTGTCCCTATATTTCCCTACCACCTACCTATACTAGTGACAATTCATTATGGCCAATTTACCTATCAACCTGCAAGTCTTTTGGCTTGTGGGAGGAAACCGGAGCACCCGGAGAAAACCCACGCAGACACAGGGAGAACTTGCAAACTCCACACAGGCAGTACCCGGAATCGAACCCAGGTCCCTGGAGCTGTGAGGCTGCGGTGCTAACCACTGCGCCACTGTGCCGCCCAAGTATTAGTGCTGTTACCATTACAGGGAGAACTATTAAAAGCACGGTTCAGTGGCCCACATCGAGTGATCAAAGTGGGTCAGGTAGATTACTTGATTGACACCCCTGATCGCCGGAAGAAGAACCGGTTGTGTCACGTTCATCTGCTGAAGCAATATTACTGCAGGGAGAAGGATAAGCCAGTGCAGGTATGTCAAGTAATTGGGACTGTTCAGAAGGAAAAGGATAGTGAGGATGAGGCAGAAGCAAGCCTAGGATATTCTCAGATTGAACCTCAAAATATCAGATTAGCGAATACAGAATGGCTAGGAAAATTAGACCATAAGCTTTTGCACTTAGAGGCAAAACAAACTGAAGACCTATCCAGGCTTTTCACAACGCACAGCACAGAGGCGCAGTGGTTAGCATCGCAACCTCACAGCTCCAGTGACCCGGGTCCAATTCTGGGTACTGCCGGTGCAGAGTTTGCAAGTTCTCCCTGTGACTGCGTGGGTATTCGTCGGGTGCTCCGGTTTCCTCCCACAGCCAAAGACTTGCAGGTTGATAGGTAAAGTGGCCATTATAAATTGCCCCTAGTATAGGTAGGTGGTAGTGGAATTGAGGGAAGGTGGGGATGTGGTAGGAATATGGGATTAATGTAGGATTAGTATAAATGGGTGGTTGATGGTCGGCACAGACTCGGTGGGCTAAAGGGCCTGTTTCAGTGCTGTATCTCTAAATAAATAAAAATGTTTAAGAGAGTTTGTAGGGATATGCCGAGATGTACAACCTTAGCCACATATGATATGGGTATCGGGGGAACCATTCCTTTAAAACAACATCCTTGCTGCTTAAGTCCAGACAGACTGGCCCAAGTGGAAGCAGAGGTACAATGCATGCTGAAGGGCAGCTTAGTTGAACCTAGTCAAGACAGCTGGAATTCGCAGGTGATCTTGATGCCTAAACCTGGTGGGACAGATTAAACTTGCATAGAGTCTGGAAAAGTGACTCCGGTAAAGAAGGCAGACTCCTACCCAAATTCTCATTTAACGGACTGTATGGACAGAGTGGGCAACACAATATGTCTTAAAGAGACAGATGTGTTGGAGGGATACTGTCAAATTCCTTTGACACCCCAAGACAAGGAAAAATCAGCTTCTGTTACACCGGACAGGGTTTTTCAGTGTCAAATGATGCCACATAGGTTATGGGGTACTCAAGAAACTTCTCAGAGAATAGTGAACCCAGTAGTGGTCATTCGTCAGCAAAGAGGAGTTCTCTGATGAGGACTTTCCGTACTTTGGACTTCGCTCTTAGACGGGCAAGGTTGAACAACCTGCCCCCTGATCTTGTGTGGAGGAAAATTCCTTCTACAGAGGATTTGAACGCATGTGAAAGCAGCAGGGAGAAGAAAATCCCAAAAAGTGTGGGTGCGAGAACACAGCCCTGTTTCACACCACTCAGGATAGGAAAGGGCTCTGATGAGGAGCCACCATGTTGAATTGTGCCTTTCATATTGTCATGGAATGAGGTGATGATACTTAGTAGCTTTGGTGGACATCCGATCTTTTCTAGTAGTCTGAAGAGACCACGTCTGCTGACGAGGTCAAAGGCTTTGGTGAGATCAATGAAAGCAATGTAGAGGGGCATCTGTTGTTCACGGCATTTCTCCTGTATCTGACGAAGGGAGAACAGCATGTCAATAGTCGATCTCTCTGCACGAAAGCCACACTGTGCCTCAGGGTAGACGCGCTCGGCCAGCTTCTGGAGCCTGTTCAGAGCGACTCGAGCAAAGACTTTCCCCACTATGCTGAGCAGGGAGATTCCACGGTAGTTGTTGCAGTCACCGCGGTCACCTTTGTTTTTATAGAGGGTGATGATGTTGGCATCGCGCATGTCCTGGGGTACTGCTCCCTCGTCCCAGCACAGGCATAGCAGTTCATGTAGTGCTGAGAGTATAGCAGGCTTGGCACTCTTGATTATTTCAGGGGTAATGCTGTCCTTCCCAGGGGCTTTTCCGCTGGCTAGGGAATCAATGGCATCACTGAGTTCCGATTTGGTTGGCTGTATGTCCAGCTCATCCATGACTGGTAGAGGCTGGGCTGCATTGAGGGCAGTCTCAGTGACAGCATTCTCCCTGGAGTACAGTTCTAGGTAGTGCTCAACCCAGCGGTCCATTTGCTTGCGTTGGTCAGTGATTATGTCCCCCGATTTAGATTTGAGGGGGGTGATCTTCTTGATGGTTGGCCCAAGAGCTCTCTTCATGCCATCATACATTCCTCTGATGTTTCCGGTGTCTGAGGCCAGCTGAATATGACTGCATAGGTGTTGCCAGTAGTCGTTTGCGCAACGCCTAGCTGTTCTTTGTGCAGTACTTCTGGCTGCTTTAAGTGCTGCGGATGTTAAATCGCTGGGGGCTTTCTTGTAGTTCAAAAGTGCAATGCGCTTAGCGGCTATGACAGGTTCCAGCTCTTCATTATGAGATTGAAACCAGTCTGCATTTCTCTTCGCACTTTTGCCGTAGGTGGTCAAAGCTGACTCATAGATGGCGTCTCTGATGTGGGCCCACTTGGTCTCAGCATCCCCTGTGGGAGTGTTTTGAAGGGCTGTTACAAGTGAATTTAGAAATTTTTGTAACAGCTGTGGGTGAGAAATTCTGCTCGTGTTGATGCGCGGGTGGCCCTTCTGCTTGGAATGATGCAACTTCTTTGGTCTGAGTCTAACCTTGCTGCACACCAGGGAGTGGTCGGTGTCGCAGTCCGCACTGTGGAAGCTGCGTGTGATTTGAACACTGTTTAAGGCGGCTCGCCTTGTGACAATGAGGTCTAGCTGGTGCCAACGACGTGATCTTGGGTGCCTCCATGAAAACTGGTGACAGGGTTTAGTGTGAAAGAACGAGTTGGTGATGCAGAGGTTATGATAGGTACACAACTCAAGCAGTCTCTGCCCGTTCTCATTCATCCTTCCAACGCCATAGCGCCCAAGGCAGGAGGGCCATGAGTCATGGTCGGCCCCAACCCTGGCATTAAAGTCCCGATTTTCTGACGATGCTGCTGTAACATCTCACACTGAAGAATGCCTGCAGAGTCTCATCGACAGGTTTGCGTCTGCCTGCAATGAATTTGGCCTAACCATCAGCCTCAAGAAAACGAACATCATGGGGCAGGATGTCAGAAATGCTCCATCCATCAATATTGGCGACCACGCTCTGGAAGTGGTTCAAGAGTTCACCTACCTAGGCTCAACTATCACCAGTAACCTGTCTCTAGATGCAGAAATCAACAAGCGCATGGGTAAGGCTTCCACTGCTATGTTCAGACTGGCCAAGAGAGTGTGGGAAAATGGCGCACTGACACGGAACACAAAAGTCCGAGTGTATCAGGCCTGTGTCCTCAGTACCTTGCTCTACGGCAGCGAGGCCTGGACAACGTATGCCAGCCAAGAGCGACGTCTCAATTCATTCCATCTTCGCTGCCTTCGGAGAATACTTGGCATCAGGTGGCAGGACTATATCTCCAACACAGAAGTCCTTGAAGCGGCCAACATCCCCAGCTTATACACACTACTGAGTCAGCGGCGCTTGAGATGGCTTGGCCATGTGAGCCGCATGGAAGATGGCAGGATCCCCAAAGACACATTGTACAGCGAGCTCGCCACTGGTATCAGACCCACCGGCCGTCCATGTCTCCGTTATAAAGACGTCTGCAAACGCGACATGAAATCGTGTGACATTGATCACAAGTCGTGGGAGTCAGTTGCCAGCATTCGCCAGAGCTGGCGGGCAGCCATAAAGACAGGGCTAAATTGTGGCGAGTCGAAGAGACTTAGTAGTTGGCAGGAAAAAAGACAGAGGCGCAAGGGGAGAGCCAACTGTGCAACAGCCTCAACAAACAAATTTCTCTGCAGCACCTGTGGAAGAGCCTGTCACTCCAGAATTGGCCTTTATAGCCACTCCAGGCGCTGCTTCACAAACCACTGACCACCTCCAGGCGCGTATCCATTGTCTCTCGAGATAAGGAGGCCCAAAAGAAAAGTGGTCATTGCTCCTAGTTGTGCAGTTCACCCAGCTGAGGTGATAGACAATAAGAACACTTGGAAGGAAAACACAAAACAACTGGGAGACTATGTTTGGAAATTTAAAATGGGCTAATTGAGACAACCTTTGTCAAATTTAGAGCTGGAAATGTTCTGATGGAACTTATTGCTGTAGTCTTACCATTTTGGAAAAATTGGATATCTATATATCGGGGAAAAAATGTTAGTGTTTTTCAATTTCTATTTTTTACATTGTAATGAAGTGTAGTTTGGGAATGGTTTTAATTTCGCCAGGGGGGAGGTGTCTTGGTCCTTTTTTTTTCTCCTCGGGAAATATTGCGGTGCGCCTTTAAGGCTGTAAAAGATCAGTACTTCTTTAAGGCAGCAAGCTCCAGAGACTGAGTGAAGGTGCATTCTAGTTGCTTAGCTACAACCATACAGAGAGGGAGAACAGGATATACAATGTATCCATTTTGATTTTGAAAACTGGCTAAACTGGCTTGTTCAGAGTCAAACAGACACGCAGTGCCAGCATGTACTGAAGGGAGAAAAGAGAACTCTCTCAGACAATTTGTGTAGCTTTTCTCTCAAAGTTCTAAAAACTTAAAGCCAGATTAATTCCTTGAAGAAAGTGTCAGTCAAGCACCCCACCTGCCAAGAATGAGGAAAATTAATTTCACCCTTGAACATTGATTTTAAACTGTTGTTGGGGAAGAAAGAACTTGCTTTAAAAAAAAATTGGAGACTTTGGCTGAAGAGAGACATTAGCATATCAACAGACAGTACTTCAAAGGAGCTATTCCCTGCTTCAATTTAATCCACAATTGACTTTTGATTACCAGACATTGAAGCATTCCAGGTTAACTACTTAGATGGCTGAATACACAATCAGACGTGGTCAGACCAGTTTAGTCACATGACTTTTTTTTATTCATTCATGGGATGTGGGCGTCGCTAGCTAGGGCAGCATTTATTGCCCATCCCTAATTGCCCTTGAGAAGGTGGTGGTGAGCTGCCTTCTTGAACCACTGCAGTCCATTTGGGGTAGGTACACCCACAGTGCTGTTAGGAAGGGAGTTCCAGGATTTTGACCCAGCGACAGTGAAGGAACGGCAATATAGTTCCAAGTCAGGATGGTGTGTGACTTGGAGGGGAACTTGCAGGTGGTGGTGTTCTAATGCATTTGCTGCCCTTGTCCTTCTAGTTGGTAGAGGGCGCGGGTTTGGAAGGTGCTGTCTAAGGAGCCTTGGTGCATTGCTGCAGTGCATCTTGTCGATGCTACACACTGCTGCCACTGTGCGTCGGTGGTGGAGGGAGTGAATGTTTGTAGATGGGGTGCCAAACAAGCTGGCTGCTTTGTCCTGGATGGTGTCGAGCTTCTTGAGTGTTGTTGGAGCTGCACCCATCCAGGCAAGTGGAGAGTATTCCATCACACTCCTGACTTGTGCCTTGCAGATGGTGGACAGGCTTTGGGGAGTCAGGAGGTGAGTTACTCGCCTCAGGATTCCTAGCCTCTGACCTGCTCTTGTAGCCACGGTATTTATATGGCTACTCCAGTTCAGTTTCTGGTTAATGACTGTTGGGAGTTTTTTGAATTTGAACTGGCCCCAGGGTTAAAACTCAGAAAGCTGTTTGCTCCTGGACTGAGAACACCTCTCTCCTGTCTGCTCTCATCTCATTCTCACCAGCTTCGGAAACCATTGAAGACACGTAAACTCAAAGAGAGAAAAGTCTTCTAAGTGAACAAGGTTTAAGAAAAATACTGGGCCCCAATGAAAAGTAAGAGCTATCTATAATCAAAGATTCTACAGCGAGCTGGAACACAGAAACAGTAACAAGAAACCCCTTCAGAAACTGCCTCAAACCTCTCTACTTTATTTTTCTACTGCTTTTTTCTGTTCCTATTTGCATGTGTGTATCGCATGTGCATGCTAGCGTGGGCGCATTGTATATCCATAGGCGTTAACCAAATGAGAGTTTAAGTAAGTTTAATAAATTTCATTTTTCTTCTTTAAACCTAAGAAAGCTAGGTATACTCATTTCTTTGCCTTAAAATTGGAAAGCGCTGAACAAGGATTCACCAAGGGAGAGCTTAAAACACAATGTGTTTAAAATTAAACCCTGTTACAATAAGACCAGGTGAAGACAGTAAAAGACCCCTAGACACCTTTCTCACCTGGTTGTAACAGAAATTCGGGTGATAGCATCCGGAATTTTACCCATAGACAATGAGTTAAATTGGAAGTGGGAAGCCAAATTGTTACCAATCAAAAGGTGCAAATTTCAAAACAGGTTTTCTTGTGGTTGTATGTGATTGAACACTAACATGTCTGCAACTGAAGCTAATAGTTCTCCAAGCCAGGGTGAAGTAACTTGGGATAAGTTAAAAGCACTGTCTATGTAGGAGTTGAGGAAAATGGCTGAGCAGTGTGGGGTCACTGTACGTGGCAAGGCTAGGATGTCTGAACTCCTAAAGCCAACCATTTTTCCCTTGAATCTGAAGAGGCAAAAACAGGGTTAGAAGTAGACCCAGACAGGGTATTGTTCGCAAAGATACAATAGGAACAAAAGAAACTTGAATTAGAAGATGGGGAAAGAGAAAGAGAAAGGGAGAGACAGGGAGAAGAGAGTGAGAGACAGGAAAAAGAGAAAGAGAAGCAGGAGAGGGAGAAAGAGAGAGCCTTCCAAAAGGAACATGAAGAGAATGAAGGCAGGAGAGAGAGAGAGAAAGAACATTCCAGAAAGAACCTGAAGAGAGAGAGCTGAAACGGCTTGAGTTAACTGGGGGGATGGGGGGGGGGGGGGTGGTGTGACAGAGTAACTCTAGTGAAAGCCTGGCCAATATGGAGGAGCATTAATCAGGGCTTGGTATAAGATTGCTAAAATGCACTCAATCAATTCCAAAATTCAGTGAGGAAGATGTGGAAGCGTTTTTCGTGTCTTTTGAGAAACTGGCAAGGCAGCTAAGATGGCCAGCGGGCACTACAGGGGACCATCTCCTGCCAACCCCCTGCAGTGTCCAGTGGTCAGTGTCCAAAGCAAGCTAATTGGAAAAGCCCATGAGGTTTATTCCTTGTTGCCAGATGAGAGTTCATCAAATTAAGAACTGACCAAAAATGTTATCCTCGGGGCAAATGAATTAGTACCCAAAGCCTATCGGCAAAAGTTTAGAACCCTCAAATAGCACGCTAATTAAATTTATCTGGAGTTTGAAAGAAATAAGCAGCTGGCTTTTGACCAGTGGCTGAGGGCTTTAAAAATACAGCTCAGTAATTCCGTAATTCAGTAATTACAGAAGTAATTCCGTTAGAGGAATTTAAAAACTCTCTCCCATTCTCAATAAAGACCCATGTAGGGGAACCGTGGGTCCAGAGTGCCCGGCAAGCAGCCGTTCTGGCCGATGAGTTTGCTTTAATTTATAAGTCGGTTTCCCATGGGAGAACCTTTCCTACTCACCCCTACAAATCCAAAAAGGACAAAGGGTGGGAAGGTGATAGGAGCCCAGGCAGTCCTGGGAGAGAAAGGAAACCTGGAGACACAGGGGGCCCTTCTCCAGCCAAAAAGGAAGGTGCTGTGAGCAAGAGTGAGACCCGGATACCTGTGTACTTCCATTGTAACAAGGCAGGGCATTTAAAAGCTGACTGCTGGAAACTAAAGAGAAAACCAATAGGGTTAATCAGGGCATGCCTGCTCAGTGCAGACAGAATCCTGATGGAAAGCACAGAACAAGCTGTGGCTTTAACTGCAGTAAGAGTGTAACTGAGGAAGCTTACTACGGCCAGTTCAGGAAAAGTTAATAAGATTCCTGAAGGTTATCGGGTTTTGTGTTTCAAGGAAAAGTAACCCCATACCCCTCGAGTGGGGCAAGCAAGCCCATAGTGATTCTCAGGGACACAGGGGCCACGAGATGCCTTTTACTGGGAAAAGGCCTGACCTTTCCCCCAGAGAGTGCAGTCAACACCAAAATGGAGGTGAATGGTATTCGAGGGCAGTGTATGCTTGTACCTGTACACCGGATGCACCTGGAGTGCGACCTAGTTGCAGGACCGATGAGCGTAGGGATTGTCCCGAGTTTGCCTGTGGACGGGGTTGACCTGCTAATAGGTAATGATCTTGCAGGGGTAAAGGTGGTAGCCCCCCCAGTAGTGAAAGAAAGACCACAGGAGGTCAGAGAGACAGGGCAGTGTCAGGAGACAGACCCCTGCAGTATTCCTGAACTTGTAGTGGATCAAGCCGTGATAAAACCAGCTCCCCCAGAGGAGACTGCGTTGGCACTGCAGGCAAATGACCATGAGGTCTACCTGTCTGAGACTTTCTTTGGAAAGTTAGGAGACCCAGGGAATGAATTAAACGGATTTTCCCTAGCTGAGGCTCAGCGAGCCGACCGGTATTGCGAAAGTTAGCACAGACTGCCCAATCTGAAAGTGAAGCAGAGGGAGTACCTGACTGCTACTATTTAAAGAATGAGGTACTGAAGAGGAAATAGAGTGCTTCTCACAGACCTGAGAGCAAGGAATGAACAGTAGTTCACCAGTTAGTGGTGCCACAAAGGTACTGGGGAGAAATATTAAGAAGAGCCAATGAGATTACAGTGGCTATGCATGCCGGTATATGAAAGACCAAAGCCCACATAAGACAGTAGTTTGACTGGCCAAAACTCCACAAAGATATGGTGGAGTATTGCAGGAGTTGCCACATGTACCAGGTTGAGGGGAAACCCCAACCTGCAGTGAAACCTGCACCCCTAAGTCCTGTACCAGTGTTAGGAGGACCTTCCAGCAGAGGGCTGGTGAACTGTAAGGGACCCCCGCCAAGAACAAAAGGGGACAGGCAGGCACACAGCTGGCAAAAGTTTAGGAACAGAAGGGGAAAAGGTGACCAAGAAGGCAGGTTAAAGGAAGTCCGGGAGGAATCCCGGATGAAAAGCCTTATGTCCGGTCAGCCAATTACGGAAAATGTGAAAAGTTAGACCCCACACACTCCTACATAAATGCAGATTTTAAACGCACCCCACCAGAGTTGCTAACAGCATTTAAAGGAATCTGCAGAGACAACGAGAGACCTCTAGGGGGCACAGAAACTGTGAGGGTGATGCCTCACCCAGTCGAAGTGTCATGGGAGATTGCAGCCAAGTGTGCACAAATAACTGCAGGTAGGAGTGTCCCAGAGAACAAAGTCGAGAGTAACAAAAATCCTCCCCTACAGTCAGAGGAAAAAGGAACCACCCATTCCCTAAAGTCAAAGGTCTTTGCATGACTCAGAGAGTTCAGGATAGACCTGCCCACTACTAACTCTCCTGAGAAAAAAAAGGGGAAATCAAAGCAGCACTGACACCCAGAAAAGACCATTTTAATAAGCTTGAAGATTGATGTCTGCTCTCATCTCGTTCTCACCAGCTTCAGAAACTATTGAAGACATGTCAACTCAAAATGAGAAAAGTCTCCTATGTGAACAAGGTTTAAGAAGAATACTGGGCCCCAACGAAAAGTAAGAGCTGTCTACAATCAAAGACTCTACGGTGAGCTGGAAACAGTAACAAGGAACCCCCTTCAGAGACTGCCTCAAACCTCCCTACTTTATTTTCCTTCTGCTCTTTTCTGTCCTTATTTGCATCTGTGTATCGGGTGTGCATGCTAGCCTGGGTGTGTCGTATATCCGTAGGCGTTAACCGAATTAGAGTTTAAGTAAGTTCAATAAATTTCACTTTTCTTCTTTAAACCTAAGAAAACCTGGTGTGCTCATTTCTTTGCCTTATAATTAGAAAGCGGTGAACATGGATTCAACAAAGGGCAGCTCAAAACAATGTGTTTAAAATTAAACCCTGTTACAATAAGACCAGGTGAAGACAGTAAAAGACCGCTAGACACCTTTCTCATCTGGTCATAACAAAATTAACCAATTATTGATCTACTGTGTTCATTGCTGAATTGCTGAACTGAACTGCTGAATTTCTATGTCAGATTCATCAGATCTTGGAAGACTGCAAGTGGACTTTGACTGTGTTGTATCAGACAACCGTTCGTCAGGAAGCATAATCTGCAAAGACTTTATTGTTATTTCTATTTTCTCGGGCAGCTAATTAAACACCAAATGACCGTTAGTTTGGGTATATGTATGCAAATGCGGGGTTAGATTTTTAAAATGAGTTGTAAGGTCTTTAGATATTTGTTTATCTTAGTAGTGTTTAAGACTTTAAAAAAAAAGTTAATTTGTTGATATCTAAGGATACTTGGTTTGGTTCACCTTATTCGGGGGTTACTAGATTAGTTCAATTCGTCTGCTGCTTTCTTTGATTTGGAAAGCTTAAAGATATGTATGATGCGACCTGTGGAGCAGCAGGACTGAATTGCCAGTGTGTTGCTCACACCGCAATCAGAATCATATATTTTGATTGAGGGCTTTGTCCTGAGCAGTCGTAAGTCGTACCATAGCACAGTTGAGTCTGAGGTCAGTGGGTTTTTTTCTAACTCATTGGCAAAACGAATACAAGTATTGGAAAGGATGTTTGCCTCCAGGCTCGCCACCAGCAAGGGCGATTCTTCTCAGGGGATGGCTGTGAAGGCATGGAGAAGCAGGGGAGGCTACCCGGGAAGCACAGAGTGGGGTTATCAGGTCTAAATGGAGGAGCAGGGGAGGTTACTGGGGCCGAATAGGGTGGGGTTACTGGATGCATGGAGGAGCAGGGGAGGGATTCGGGGAGAACAAAGGGTGGAGTTACTGGGTGCAAGGAATATCAGGGGATGGAGGAGGGGAATGTCCAGGGTGTATAGTGACTGTTTATGCTGCTGCAGCTGGCTGTGGGCAACTGCAGGGTTGTTGGGTGGATTTTAGTATTACAGTCAACAGAAGAACATGAAGGGCCTCAAGGGAGGGATGAGTGCTGTCAATGTCGGGCAGCTGTGGGAAAAATTCAGGGTACTGGCTGGTAGAGGGAGTGGTCATAGTTAACGGGGGCAAATGGATTCTGTAGATGGGAAGGTCGAGACTTAGGAGTGGGTGCTCTACGGCATCAAAGGGAGGGAAAGGGGATTTGGCAGTAATATTCAGTTTAATTTAAGGAGGATCAAGGCTCAGAGTGGGCATTTCGATGGCAGTGGAGTAGGAACGGGGGGAGCAGGAATGACATAAATAAATTGATTGTGACACTGCACAGTAATGGGGGAGGTTCAATGGTAACAGAGGGAAGGTTTAAGGTTACATTGGCTGGGTCGAGGGTCATGGGTTCAGGCTGGAAGGTGGCAGGAGGAGGTTGGAAGGTGGGGAGATTTGCCTTAAATTGCACCTGCACCATTTTCTCGATCGATAATGAAAACCACATGGCAACTCAAGGATTGCAAGGTAAGTGGGAGGAGACAAATGATTGTGGGTGGGTACTCAACCTGGCTGCATCTCTAAGGCACAGAAAAAAGATTGCGCATTTTCTGATCTTTCCGCTGACTGGCAGCAAAAAGCTATATTTGAATATTGTGCTCACTTGATTATTTTCAAAGCCGCAGCAACATGGGTGTCAGACCCCCAATTTTTCCAATACCACGGGAAGAGGAGCACAGGGAGAGACTACCGATAGATCTTTTCCCTCAACACATGATGGATGAATGCCAGCTACAGGCAGAGCAGGAAGGTGAGGATGCTGTGACTGACAACATGCAGGAATGGCATTATTGAAGACAGGCATTGGCACACATCGCATCCTCAGGACAAGGAAAAATGATCTTCAAATGTCAGAGGGGCAATACCAGAGATGCATAAGAATGTATCATGGAATGGTCGCAGAAAAATCTACAATCCTGCAGCATGACTTGCATCTACTTGGGCTTTGTAGGACCGCCATGCCACTTCATCCTTACACGTTGAGGATCCTGTCTTGTCATCTGGGATTGCTCTGCCTCCCTCCTCGCTCACAAGTTCTGCAGCCTCCTCTTCAGCTGGTATCAGGATTCTGATGTCTGGGACACCTCCACCTGTCTTTGCCCGCTCGCGCTGATTGTGGGTGCACTTATCCTGCAGGGGACAGTGCAGATTTAATGACATGTCAAAAGATGAATTACAACCATGGTAACCATGCATCGACGTCACTCATTCAAGGTTGGCTTTCGCACAACACATTCAAGCACATCAATAATGCCAATCGCCAATTTTGTGCACAATCAGTAAGTGTGTGGCATCGAGGCTGCTCACACATTCCACTGCATGCCTTGTCTGCCCTCTGTCTTACAGAGACAGGGAGAAAAACAATGGAACAGTTTCGCCAAGACCACTTAGCCTCGCCAATCTGAGCAAGTCATTGATACGTTTGTGACTCTGCACCCAGGTTCGCTGCATCACCCCACGGTTTGAGACCTTTTCTGCTACCTCTATCCAGGCTTTTTTGGTCAGGCGTGAGGGTCTTTGGACTTCATCTACAGGAAAGATGACCTCCCACCTTTCCCTGATGGCCTGGAGGAGAACCTGCAGGGAGGTTTCACTAAACCGTGGGGCAGGACGCTTTCTGCTGGCTGACATTTGCTTTGCTCATGCTGCAGTGAAAGAAAAATGATGGGGAGTTGGTGCTGGCATTGTTAAATTAAGGAAAGAAAGAGCAGTTACAAATAAGTCAAAGATTTAATTTTGGTAACTCTGAAGACTCGGATAACACGAAGGCTGCTGCTCCTTGAGTTTTGAAACAAAGAGTGCTTTACAGCTGTGATGAGCATGGTGCTTGAGCCAGTGATGGTGGGTTCCACCGATGAAAGGCCATCCCTGCCACATGATCATACATGTCTCCCGTGCCCATTGCCACGTGGTTTATTTGCATATAGAATTGCGTGGGATACAAGAAAAATGGCAGAAGCGGAAGTTACGCCAACTCCAGTCCAGCCATTGGGACTGCTGAGGGACTGATAAAATCCCGGCCTGTGAGTGGCTTTATTTGAAGAAAACATTGCTTATTTATTCATTCATGGGATCTGGGTATCATTAGTAAGGCCAACATTTATTAACCATCCCTCATTTCTCTTGAGAAGGTGGTGGTGAGCTACCTTGTTGAACCACTGCAGTCCTTGTGGAGAAGGTACTCTGTAGTGCTGTTAAGGTGGAAGGTCCAGGATTTAGATTCAGCGATTATGAACAAATTATTATGTATTTCCAAGTCAGAACAGTGTGTGACTTGAAGACAATTTGGAAGTAGTGGTGCTCCCATGCACCTACTGCCCTTGTCCTTCTAGGTGGTAAAGGTTTGGTAGTACATTCAGATTGTTGCAGGGCATCTTGTAGAAGATACACACTGGAGCCACGTTTGCACTGGTGGCGAAAAAAGTAAATGTCGAAGGAGGTGGATGGGGTGCCAATCAAGCGGGTTGCTTTGTCCTGGATGGTGTTGAGCTTCTTGAGTGATGTTGGCGCTGCACCCATCCAGGCAAGTGGAAAGTATTCCATCACATTCCTGACTTGTGCCTTGTAGATAGTGGACAGGCATTGGGGAGGCAGGAGGTGAGTTGTTTGCCACAGAATTCCCAGCCTCAGACCTGCTCTTGTAGCCACAGCATTTATGTGGCTGGTCCAGTTTAGTTTCTTGTCAATGGTAACTGCAAGGATGTTGATAGTGGGGGATTTAGCGATGGTAATGCTATTGAACGTCAAAGGGAGATGCCAGTGTTGTAGCTGTACTGGAACAGCTTGGCTAGGGAGCATTGCTAGTTCTGTAGCATAAGTCTCAGTACAATTGCCGGAATGTTGTCAGGGCCCATAGCCTTTGAAGTATCCAGTGCCTTCAGCCATTTCTTTATATCACTTGGAGTGAATCCATCTGCCTAAAGACTGGCATCTGTGATGCTGGGAACCTCAGGAAGAGGCCAAGATGGATCATCCACTCGGCACTTCTGGCTGAAGATTGTTGCAAATGCTTCAGCCTTATCTTTTGCACTGATGTGCTGGGCTTCCCCATTGTTGAGGATGGGGATGTTTGTGGAGCCTCCTCCTCCTGTCAGTTGTTTAATTGTCCACCACAATTCATGACTGGATGTGGCACGATTGTAGAGCTTGGATCTGATCTGTTGGTTGTGGGATCACTTGGTTGCGGGCTGTTATGTAAGGCAAGGGAGGAGATAGCAGGGGCTCTGACACAAATTTTCAAATTCTCTCTGGATTTGGGAGAGGCACCAGAGGACTAGAGGACTGCAAACATAGTAGCATTATTCAAGAAGGATAGTAGGGATAAACCAGGTAATTACAAGCCATTGAGTCTAACATCAGTGGTAAGAAAACTATTGGAAATAATTCTAAGGGACAGGATTAATCTCCACTTGGAGAGTCAGGGATTAATCAGGGATAGTCAGCATAGCTTTGTATAACAAACTTGATTGAATTTCTCAAGGAGGTGACTAGATGTGTAAATGAGAGTAAAACAGTTGATGTAGTCTACATGGACTTCAATAAGGCTTTTAATAAGGGCCCCCATGGGAGATTGATTAAGAAGGTAAAAGCCCATGGGATCCAGAGCAATTTGGCAAATTGGATCCAAAATTGGCTCAGTGGCAGGAGGCAGAGGGTGATGGTCAAGGGTTGTTTTTGCGATTGGAAGCCTGTGCCAGTGGTGTACCGCAGGGATCGGTGCTGGGACCCTTGCTGTTTGTAGTGTACTTTAATGATTTAGACATGAATATAGGAGGTATGATCAGTAAGTTCACAGATGACACGAAAATTGGTGGGGTTATAAATAGTGAGGAGGAAAGCCTTAGATTACAGGACGATATAGATGGGCTGGTAAGATGGGCAGAGCAGTGGCAAATGCAATTTAATCCTGAGAAGTGTGAAGTGATGCATTTTGGGAGGACTAACCAGGCAAGGGAATATACAATGGATGGTAGGACCCTAGGAAGAATAGAGGGTCAGAGGGACCTTGGTGTACTTGTCCATAGATCACTGATGGCAGCAGCGCAGGTGGATAAGGTGGTTAGGAAGGAAAATGGATACTTGCCTTTATTAGCCAAGCATAGAGTACAAGAGCAGGGAGGTTATGATGGAGCTGTATAAAATGCTAGTTAGGCCACAGCTGGAGTACTGTGTACAGTTCTGGTCGCCACTCTACAGGAAGGATGTGATTGCACTGGAGAGGGTGCAGAGGAGATTCACCAGAATGTTGCCTGCACTGCAGCGTTTCAGCTATGAAGAAGGACTGGATAGGCTAGGGTTGTTTTCCTTACAGCAGTGAAGGCTGAGAGGGGACCCGATTGGGGTATACAAAATTATGAGGGACATAGATATGTTAGGTAGGAAGAAACTTTTTCCCTTAGCAGAGGTGTCAATAACCGGGGGTATAGATTTAAGGTAAGGGGCAAGAGGTTTAGAGGTGATTTGAGGAAACATTTTTTCACCCAGAGGGTGGTTGGAATCTGGAACACACTGCCTGAAGGGATGGTAGAGGCAGGAAACCTCACAACATTTAAGAATTATTTAGATGAACACTTGAAATGCCGTAGTATACAAGGCTATGGGCCAACTGCTGGAAAATGGGATTAGAATAGATAGGTGCTTGATGGCTGGCACAGTCACGATGGGCCGAAGGGCCTGTTTCTGTGCTGTATAACTCTATGACTCTATGACTTAGCCCTGTTTATCGTAGGCTGCTTCCGCTGTTTGGCACACAAGTAGTCCTGTGTTGTAGCTTCACCAGGTTGTCACCTCATTTTCAGGTATGCCTGGTTCTGCTCCTGGCATGCCCTCCTGTATTCTTCATTGAACCAGGGTTGGTCTCCTGGCTTGATGGTAATGGTAGAGTGGGGGATATGTCGGGCCATGAGGTTACAGATTGTGGTTGAATACAATTCTGCTGCTGCTGATGGCCCACAGCGCCTCATAGATGCACAGGTTTCAGTTGCTAGATCTGTTTGAAATCTATCCCATTTAGCTCAGTGGTAGTACAACACAATACAATGGTGGGTACCCTCATTGTGAAGAGGGATTTTTCACAGTGATCCCTAGTTCTCTATTCTTCCACAAGACGAAACATCCTTTCCACATTTATGCTGTCAATCAAGTCGCCTCTTACTCTTCTAAACTCCAGCCGATACAAGCCTGGCCTGTCCAATCTCTCCTCATAAGATAACCCACCCATTCCAGGTTTTCGTCTCGTAAACCTTTTCTGAACTGCTTCCAACGCATTTACAACCTTCCTTAAATAAGGAGACCAATACTGTACACAGTACACCAGATGTGGTCTCACCAATGCCCTGTATAACTGTAGCATAGCCTCCCTACTTTTATATTCAATTCCCTCGCAATAAATGATAACATTATATTAGCTTTCCTAATTACTTAGTGTACCCTCATATTAACCTTCTGCCATTCATGCACTAGGACACCCAGATCCCTCTGCATCTCATAGATCTGCAATCTCTCACCATTTAAATAACCATTCTTTTTTATTCTTCCTGCCAAAATAGATATTTTCACATTTTCCCACATTATACTCCATTTGCCAGATCTTTGCCGATTCACTCAACCTATCTATATCCCTTTGTAGCCTCCTTATGTCCTCTTCACAACTTACTTTCCTGCCCATCTTTGTGTCATCAGCAAATTTAGCAACCATACCTTCAGTCCCCTCATCCAAGTCAATTATATAAATTGTAAAAAGTTGAGGCCCCAGCACAGATCCTTGTGGCACACCACTTGTTCGATCTTGCCAACCAGAAAATGACCCATTTATGCCTACTCTCTGTTTCCTGTTAGCTAGCCAATCTTCTATCCATGCCAATATGTTACCCCCTACACCATGAGCTTTTATTTTCTGCAATAACCTTTGATGTGGCACCTTAACAAATGCCTTCTGGAAATCTAAGTACAATACATCCACTGGTTCCCCTTTATCCACAGCACATGTAACTCCCTCAAAGAACTCCAATAAATTGGTTAAACATGATTTCCCTTTCACAAAACCATGCTGACTCTGCTTGATTACCTTGAATTTTTCTAAGTGCCCTGCTGTAATGTCTTTCATAATAGCTTTTCACATTTTCCTGATGACAAATGTTAAGCTAACTGGCCTGTAGTTTCCTGCTTTCTGTCTTCCTCCTTTTTTGAATAAAGGTATTACATTGGCTATTTTCCAATTTGATGGAAAATGGACATTGAAGGCCCCCACCCCGAGAAAAATTTTGTGCCCTTGCTACCCTCAGTGCTTCTTCCAATTGATGTTCAACATGGAGAAGCATTGGTTCATCAGCCGAGTGGCAGCAGTAAGTGGTAATCAGCAGGAGGTTTCCTTCCCCATGTTTGATCTTATGCCATGAGACTTCATGACGTCTGGATTCAATGTTGAGGACTCCATGCGCAACTCCCTCCCGACTATATACCACTGTGCACCACTTTGGTGGATCCGTGCTGCCGGTAGGACAGCTGGTGATGGTGGTGTCTGGGACATTGCAAGGAGAGGCAGGGCAGGGGCAGGTACTTCATATGCTATGAGTTCCCACATCCCTAGGCTCAGCAAATCTTCTGAGATTGGTACATCAAGGAAAAAAAAGAGACATACTGGATTCAGAAATGGTGAAAGTGGGGTCCACATTGAAAGGTCACATTGAAGAATGTGCCCTAGATTTTGGTACATTTTTGAAGTGAAGCCCTTGGCAGGAATCATAGCCTAGTTTTTCTTGCAGTGGGGGGGGGGGCCTAATTCCCTACTAATCTTTGCCATCAACACTGCATTTTCCAACCTCCTGAGGCAGGAGGGTACTCAAGGTACGCCCCTAGTGGTGTGGGCTAACAGTCCAGACAAATCAGGTGCCGTCCTTCCTGAACTCGCATGCTCTAGCCAAATCACTAGTGAGCACAATCTCAGCATAAGTGCTGGGATTTCTGCCTGTGAAAATTTGGGCCTCATGTGTTTCTAAACTCTGAAGGAAGTCTTTATTGTAGTTATGGCTTATTGCCCAAGAACATAGAACATAGAACATTACAGCGCAGTACAGACCCTTCAGCCCTCGATGTTGCGCCGACCTGTGAAACCATCTGACCTACACTATTCCATTTTCATCCATATGTCTATCCAATGACCACTTAAATGCCCTTAAAGTTGGCGAGTCTACTACTGTTGCAGGCAGGGCGTTCCACGCCCCTACTACTCTCTGTGTAAAGAAACTACCTCTGACATCTGTCCTATATCTATCACCCCTCAACTTAAAGCTATGTCCCCTCGTGTTTGCCATCACCATCCGAGGAAAAAGGCTCTCACTATCCACCCTGTCCAGCCCTCTGATTATCTTATATGTCTCTATTAAGTCACCTCTTCTCCTTCTCTCTAACGAAAACAACCTCAAGTCCCTCAGCCTTTCCTCGTAAGACCTTCCCTCCATACCAGGCAACATCCTAGTAAATCTCCTCTGCACCTTTTCCAAAGCTTCCACATCCTTCCTATAATGCGGTGACCAGAACTGCACGCAATACTCCAGGTGCGGCCGCACCAGAGTTCTGTACAGCTGCAGCATGACCTCGTGGCTCCTAAACTCGATCCCCCTACTAATAAAAGCTAACACACCATATGCCTTCTTAACAGCTCTATTAACCTGGGTGGCAACTTTCAGGGATTTATGTACCTGGACACCAAGATCTCTCTGCTCATCTACACTACCAAGAATCTTCCCATTAGCCCAGTATTCTGCAATCCTGTTACTCCTTCCGAAGTGAATCACCTCGCACTTTTCCGCATTAAACTCCATTTGCCATCTCTCAGCCCAGCTCTGCAGCCTGTCTATGTCCCTCTGTAACCTACAACATCCTTCGGCACTATCCACAACTCCACCGACCTTCGTGTCATCCGCAAATTTACTAACCCACCCTTCTACACCCTCTTCCAGGTCATTTATAAAAATGACAAACAGCAGTGGCCCCAAAACAGATCCTTGCGGTACACCACTAGAAACTATACTCCAGGATGAACATTTACCATCAACCACCACCCTCTGTCTTCTTTCAGCTAGCCAATTTCTGATCCAAAGCACTAATTCACCTTCAATCCCATACTTCTGTATTTTCTGCAATAGCCTACCGTGGGGAACTTTATTAAACGCCTTACTGAAATCCATATAGACCACATCCACGGCTTTACCCTCATCCACCTGTTTGGTCACCTTGTCAAAAAACTCAATAAGGTTTGTGAGGCACGACCTACCCTTCACAAAACCGTGCTGACTATCTCTAATGAACTTATTCTTTTCAAGATGATTATAAATCCTATCTCTTATAACCTTTTCCAACATTTTACCCACAACCGAAGTAAGGCTCACAGGTCTATAATTACCAGGGCTGTCTCTACTCCCCTTCTTGAACAAGGGGACAACATTTGCTATCCTCCAGTCTTCCGGCACTATTCCTGTCGACAATGACGACATAAAAATCAAGGACAAAGGCTCTGCAATCTCCTCCCTGGCTTCCCAGAGAATCCTAGGATAAATCCCATCTGGCCCAGGGGACTTATCTATTAACATTATATGGTATTAGAACAAACATTATATGGTATTAGAATTCGAAGTAAGTCATCTGACCCCACCAGAATATTTTAAAAGGAGATAAAACGAAAAAACAGCATGTTTGAAGCTGTGTTAATGTTTCAGGTCAGTGACCCTTCTTCAGAACCTGACCTGAAATGTTTACTCTGCTTCTATGTGCAAATGAGTTTATTTATTTATTTAGAGATACAGCACTGAAACAGGCTCTTTGGCCCACCGAGTCTGTGCCGACCAACAACCACCCATTTATACTAACCCTACAGTAATCCCATATTCCCTACCACCTACCTACACTAGGGGCAATTTACAATGGCCAATTTACCTATCAACTTGCAAGTCTTTGGCTGTGGGAGGAAACTGGAGCACCCGACGAAAACCCACACGGTCACAGGGAGAACTTGCAAACTCCACCCAGGCAGCACCCAGAATCGAACCCAGGTCCCTGGAGCTGTGAGGTTGCGGTGCTAACCACTGCGCCACTCTCCACAGATGCCGCCAGACCTGCTGAGTATTTCCAGCATTTCTTGTTTTTATTTCAGATTTCCAGCATCCCCAGTGTTTTGCTTTTATATTATGTTTGAAGCTGTATAAGCTAACTGTTTACAGCTCCATCTGCTTTTCAACCAAGGATTCTAAAGTTACTGTATAACAATCAAATACAAATCTTGTACTATTGATATTTGATGGTAATCTGCTCTGGGTGACTGTATCAGCCAAGAAATCATTTAAAAGAAAAACATTAAAACACTGAAAATGAAGCCAAACTAGTGTTCTGCAAATCTATTATTCAATGGGTACCATTTCCAGCAAAACAGATGGCAGGTAATCTAGAAGGCAATTAGAAAACTTGTGATAATCTCATCTCATTAAACAACCAAAAGTTTTTGAAACTGTAACATTAATTATATGTATGGAAGAGACACACTAAAAATATTTGATGGTCTTTAATTTAAGACAAAGACAAGACAACAACAAAGTTTGTTTTTAGCTATATCGAATAATTTTGTGATGGAGAGACTAACAAAACCTGTGAATGCTAAATACTCCATGACCAGGACTAAGATGTGGATTAATCGATAAAGTCACATGTAACAAGTCTCCATACTTTAGCTAGAACCATGAGCTTAAGAAAAAAATCTAATCAGAGAAAATAATTAATGGGATACCAAAAAGGCATTCCCAAGAGCCAAAGCTGACACAGGAAACTTTTGCTGACATCAGTAACATTCACGAATCCACAACATAACAGCTGAAATAAAGACCCAGATCAGTGTCCTAACTAATTGGGTCACTCAGTGATGATAGTAATGAAAGGGAAAGATAAGGTACCCATGAACATCTATCCAAAGCCTACAAACAATCCCTATCTCCTTTGAATTATAGATGATGTTCTGCCTGAACAAGCAAAAGTGAAACTACCCATGGTTGTGTATACGAAGAATGGATTTTGGCATTTTGCATTAAATGAAGAATTGAGTCTACTGAGCATCTTGTCAACACCATTTGGAAGACACAGATGGTTGCATACGTCATTTATAATCTCTCCAACTCCCAAGCAATTTTGGAGAAGACTCGTGAGCCACTTGCAAATCTGTAAGCTACTGCTGTGTCAGATAGTCTATGGTACAAAACCTTGATTTGACACGTGAAACCCTACTAAAGCAATGATAACAAAAATCTATCAAACTGAACAAAGATAAAATGAGGCTTGAGGAAGTAATAAAGAAACGTTTAGGGCATTGCCTCTTTGAAGTATGATTTTACAAAAGTTAAAGCACTGCTTCTGTCTCTCATCAGCGAACAAGGCATCTGGATAATTCCTTGGAATGTCAATCTGCAAAAAGTTTGCTCAAAGTTATCAAAAATAATCACTCCTTTTTATGACCTACTAAAGAAAGAAGTTGACTTGGGCCTGTCACCATGGGAAGTATCTGGATGAAGTTAAAAGGATCACCTCCCAAGACCAGTACTAAAATAGTTTGGGCTGAATTTGCACCATGGAGGTGGGAAACAGGAGCCAGATTTATTTTTGGGTCAGAAACCCGCCTCTGGTGAGAAACTGATTGAAGTTCAGATTTTCATGGGGTGAGCCCTTCATTGTTATGGAGACACATTTCCTGTCCACTTACAGCCAGTGGGAGCAGGAATGGAGGCGACCAGATAAATTGTGGGATTCATTTAGACACCCCTTGACAGCCATCACAGAGGCTGCTGGTTGTCCCGAGGGAGAGATCTGCGTTTGTGCCAAAGCCTTCCACTGCAGCAGAGGGAAGTGCGGTTCCTCAGGCGAGCTAGAGGCCTGGCATCTGACATAGGGCAGACCCTCACTTCATCGATATCCACCTACATCTACTGCTAGATACCATGAGGAAGAGGAGGGAGGTCCTTTTTCTGGAGGATGGCAGGAGGAAGCCACCTCGTTATGCAGTAGGGGTACATCATTTGTTCAGCCTCATCTCCATCCACCTCCAATTCCTCCTCCTCTCTTACCTCCTGTTTCTCCCAATGAGCTGTCACCTTCCATGGCCTCACCATCCTCAAGATCCACACCTCCCTGGAGAACCATGTTATGGAGTGCGCAGCAGACCACCACAATGACTGACACCTTTGCAGGAGTGTATTGGAGGGCACCAGCTGATTGGTCCAGGCACCAGAATCACATCCTCAGAAGCCCGATGGCATGCTCAATGGTTGTCCTGCTAAGCAGGTTGCATTGGTTGTATTGCCTCTGTGCCTCTGTCTAGGACTCCCATTGAGGGGTCAGTAGTCATCTCTTCAAGGGATTTCCCTTGTCCCTTTGATCCAACCATGTACTTTGTGGGTGGAGTGAAGATCTGATGAAGCCTGGACTTGCAAAGGATGAAGTCAAAGCAGCTGGCCGGAAAGTGAGTGCCCACATGGAGGAAGCTCTTGTTGTGGTGTATACCAGTTGAATGTTGAGGGAGTGGAAGCCCTTCCTGTTGATGGTCAGTCACTGGGTGTCTTGACGGTCACGTGGGTGCAATAGATGATGCCCTCCACCTGGGGGAATCCAGTGCTGGAGGCAAAACCCAATGCGCTCTGTCCCTGTGTGACCATGTCTTTCGTTAAATTGAACGTGCTGTCAAGCTCTGGCAAAGAAGGCATCAGTGACCAGTGAGATGAAATGGTGTGCAGCCGTTTTTGAGAAGCCACTAAGGTCCTCAGCTGATACTTGGAAGGAGCCAGAAATGAGGAAGTTCAAGGCCACAGTGATTTTGATGGCCACCGGCAGGGCATGATGACCAGTGCTGAGAGGAATGACGTCTTCAGTGACAAGGGCACAGATATCTGTGACCATCTGCCTGGAGAGTCTCAGTCTCCTGCGGCACTGGTTCTTGGTCATCTCCAGGTAGCTTCATCTTTGCTGGTCAATCCTGTTTTGAGGGTTTGGCATCCATTGCCTTCCTGTCTTTCTTTCCTCTCCAATGCCCTCATGATGCTCAAGGTTCTGTCCTTCTAATGGGGGACATTGCCCCTCATTGCCACTGGGTGCAAAATTTGATAGTCATGCCCCCATTGCTAGCTGGAGACTTCCTTCTGGGCAGGTATCTGTCCAATTGTCCTTGGTAGCCTTGCCCCCAGCTCTTCCGTCCCCACAATATCAGGGGTATGCTGACCTAGTTCAAAGCCCGGGTGCTGAGTGCCACTCTCCCTGCCACCTCTGCAACATCAAGGGCACCCATTTACCAACTGCTATGTCTCCCTTTGCCCTGCTGAACCTCTTATGGGGCCTGGGCTATCATAGTTGGTCAGTTTCTGAAGGAGGGTAAGCTGTCGGCCCCTTTAACAATTAGAACTTCAGCCCTGACAAGCTCTAAACAAGCGTTTTAACAAATTTAATTGGAAATTGGGGGAGAGGGGGGGTTCCTGTCCTGCCTTCCCTCTGTCTTGGTGAGTATTGCTGGCTTCGGGACTGACGCCTTGAAATTTCAAGGTCCCCCTGCCTCAGTTCCCACTTTTGGGGGGCCCAGGAAATACAGTCCTTTGACATCAATAAGGATGTACTTCTAGTGTAACAAATCTGAATGAGGACCAGGAGTACATCTCTACAACAAGACCAACCTATAGTTTATGCCTCAAGATCTCTAATGAAAAGTAGGCAGCCACAAGCCTGTTGACAAGTCTCTTCTGACACTCTTCCATGTGAGATGTTAATGCAGCATCATCAGCAAAGAGCAGTTCCCTGATGAGGACTTTCTGTACTTTGGTCTTCGCTCTAAGACGAGCAAGGTTGAACAATCTGCCATCTGATCTTGTGTGGAGGAAAATTCCTTCTTTTTTTTATTCATTCATGGGGTGTGGGCATCACTGGTCAGGCTAGCATTTATTGCCCATCCCTAATTGTCCTTGAGAAGGTGGTGGTGAGCTGCCTTCTTGAACCGCTGCAGTCCATGTGGGGTAGGTACACCCACAGTGCTGTTAGGAAGGGAGTTCCAGGATTTTCAGAGCATGACAGCCCCCCATTTTACTTTTATTTTTAGTTATTTTTTCTTCCTTTTTTTTTACATTCTTTTTTACATTTTTTACCATTTTTTTTTGCATTTATTTCATTTCATCTTAGTTTGTTCAGTTTGCTTACCCACTGTTTTTTTTCAGGTTTGCACTTGCTGCTGTTCAATATTCAGTGTATTAACACCTAATCCGTACTAATGCTTTGTCTTTCAACACACCATTAACATATTGTTTGCCTTTTCTCCGTGACCTTTTGGTCAGCTATGTGGCCTGGTCCAATCTAGACCTCCTTTGTTATCACTTGCCCCACCCCCACCTCACTTGCTTATAACCTGTGACTTTTCTAATATTTGTCAGTTCCGAAGAAGGGTCACTGACCTGAAACGTTAACTCTGCTTCTCTTTTCACAGATGCTGCCAGACCTGCTGAGTGATTCCAGCATTTCTTGTTTTTATTCCAGGATTTTGACCCTTCTTCTGAAGACTTAAACACGCGAGAGAACAGCAGTGAGAAGAGGATCCCAAACAGTGTAGGTGCGAGAACACCCTGTTTCACACCACTCAGGATGGGAAAGGAGTCTGATGAGGCACCGTTATGCTGAATTGTGCCTTTCAAATTGTCATAGGTGATGATACTTAGTAGCTTTGGTGGATATCCGATCTTTGCTAATAGTCTGAAGAGACAACGTCTGCTGACGAGGTCAAAGGCTTTGGTGACATCTATGAAGACAACGTAGAGGGGCATCTGTTGTTCGCGGCATTTCTCCTGTAGCTGGCGAAGTGGACACAGATTTCAGGTAATTGGCAAAAGAACCAGAGTTGACATGAAGCAAAATATTTTTATGCAGCGAGTCATTATGATCTGGAATGCACAGCTTGAAAGGGTGGTAGAAGCAGATGCAGTGATAACAGTTGAAAGGCAATTGGATACATACCTGAAGAGGGAAAATTTTCAGAACTATGGGAAAAGTGCAGTAGAATGGGACTAATTGGATAGCTCTTTCAAAGAACTGGCACAGGCATGATGGGCCGAATTGCCTCCTTCTGTGCTATATCATTATGTGATTCTATTAAATTGCAAGGCAAAAAAAAACATAAAAATTGCAACAATTGCAATGACATTCCAAGAAGTAGCACATGAGTTTCGCACAGATCCTCATCTCACTTTTCTTAGTTAAATAATACACCAACTGGAGGTACTGAGGAGCTCCCCAGCTCAAGACTATTTATTAGGTTAACCAGGACATTCATCTTTATAACAAGACAAATTCTGATACTGAGGCTAGTAAGTGATGTGAAAGAGAAGTTATCCTGAAGATTTTAATTTGTGGTGGAAATCCGGGGGCCCAAGTAGTCACCATCTGGACCTGACTAAACATGAGCATGCACCAACTCTGACTCCCACCCAAATACAAAGTGAATGTCATCATCCCATGTTAAGGTAAGCACCATTTTTGGGGGTGCTCGGGGTGTGCCACCAAATCCACAATCAGGGAACAGATGACGTCCAAGGTATCCTCGTGGGACCAGAAAAAGAAGTCATGCTCCTCTTGACTCATAAGGAACCTTTAAAAATGGTTCTTGCTCCCATTAGCTTTTGTGCGGGTTGTATGCAGGCCCACAGTTAAAATGACATGTTTGTCCCAGTGATGTCATCAGGACATGACAGTCATTGAAATTAGTCTCCAGCTCTTCTGGGCCAGTGACCTTCTCATATATGAAATCAAGTAAGTAAAAACGGTGTGGAGCAACACAAATCTCTCCCTATCCCTACTGCCATCTCTTACTTGGTGCCTCCCACCCCCATCTGCACCATTCCTGATGGGTGGAGGGGGTTAGAATCAGCCCTCATACCTCAGAAAAATCAAACACACCTAGTTCTACAGTAAAGGTCAGAAAGAGATTTTTCAGCTTAGAGCAGATGAAGTTGTCAGAAATCAGCCAGTGGGAAAGAGAATAATGCATGCTAGAACGAGAACAACAGCAAATGGATGGTCAATCCTACAATGCAAGCACTGGAGGTGGGAACCTGCTCAGGAGAACTTTAGATACTTGTAGAAAATATTCATGGAAAAGCTTGAAAGTTTGATTACATACTCGATAATACAAGTGAAGCTACATAGCTGGCCTTCAGTAAACAAACCACAGACATAAGAAAGGAGTACAACAGAGGAATTGACTGTGGCCAGTAATCAATTTAACAGTCAATGTATACTGCAATTGAGACCTCTGATGGAAAAGGCTCCCAAAAAAAGTACAAATAACAAGCCCAATAACCTAGAAGCAAACAATGATAGAGTGATTCCAAAAATCTGTGGGGGTAATTATAACTTAACTAGCCAGGCAGGAAACTCCCAGGATCAGATGGAATATTGGTTTTACACTCTGCTTAATAAAGTGGCTTCAATGGAGAGTAACTTCGAGCGAGGAGGGGCTTATTAGGGACAATAAGGTGTAAAACTAGCAATCCACCTGCTCCTGTCGGTGTTCCAACAGGCAGGTTAGGTCCATTATGCAACAGCAATTTTATCTATCAGTGACATTGTATGAACTGTTAATATTGGAGCTGTTGAACAAATATTGATATCAATTTGTGTTATAAGAACATAAGAACAAAAGAAATAGAAGCAGGAGTAGACCATATGGTCCCTCGAGCCTGCTCCACCATTCAATACGATCATGGCTGATCCTTGGCCTCAACTCCACTTTCCTGCACATTCTCCATATCCCTTGATTTCCGAACAGACCAAAAAACTGTCTAACTCAGCCTTGAATATATTCAATTTTTAAAATTCATTCCTGGGATGTGGATGTCGCTGGCCATGCCAGCATTTATTGCCCATCCCTAATTGCTTTTGAGAAGGTGGTGGTGAGCTTCCTTCTTGAACCGCTGCAGTCCATGTGGGGTAAGTACACCCACAGTGCTGTTCGGAAGGGAGTTCCAGGATTTTGATCCTGCGACAGTGAAGGAACAGCGATATAGTTCCAAGTCAGGATGGTGTGTGGCATGGAGGGTATTTGCAGATGGTGATGTTCCCTTGCAACTGCTGCCCTTGTCCTTCTAGGTGGTAGAGGTCGCGGATTTGCAAGGTGCTGTCCAAGGAGCCTTGGTGCGTTACTGCAGTGCATCTTGTAGATGGTGCACATGGCTGCCACTGTACGTCAGCGGTGGAGGGAGTGAATATTGTAGATGGGATGCCAATCAAGTGGGTTGCTTTGTCCTGGATGCTGTCGAGTTTCTTGAGTGTTGTTGGAACTGCACCCATCCAGGCAAGTGGAGAGTATTCCATCACACTCCTGACTTGTGCCTTGTAGATGGTGGACATGCTTTGGGGAGTCAGGAGGTGAGTTACTCGTCGCAGGATTCCGAGTCTCTGACCTGCTCTTGTAACCACGGTATTTATATGGCTATTCCAGTTCAGTTTTTGGTCAATGGTAACCCCCAGGATGTTGATAGTGGGGGATTCAGGAATCATAATGCCATTGAATGTCAAAGGGAGATGGTTAGATTCTCTCTTGTTGGAGATGGTCATTGCTTGGCACTTGTGTGGCGTGATGATGAACCCTCTGGTGTAGAGAATTACAAAGATTCACAATCCTCTGAGTGAAGAAATTTCTCGTCATCTCAGTCCTAAATGTTCAGTCCCTTATCCTGTTCTAGATTCTCCAGCCAGGGGAAACAACCTCTCCTTGTCTACCCTGTCAAGCCCCTTCAGAATCTTGTATGTTTCTAGATTAGAGATACAGCACTGAAACAGGCCCTTCGGCCCACCGAGTCTGTGCCGAACATCAACTACCCATTTATACTAATCCTATATTCCTACCAAACATCCCCACCTGTCCCTATATTTCCCTACCACCTACCTATACTAGTGACAATTTATAATGGCCAATTTACCTGTCAACCTGCAAGTCTTTTGGCTTGTGGGAGGAAACCGGAGCACCCGGAGAAAACCCACGCAGACACAGGGAGAACTTGCAAACTCCACACAGGCAGTACCCGGAATCGAACCCGGGTCCCTGGAGCTGTGAGGCTGCAGTGCTAACCACTGCGCCACTGTGCCGCCCTGAACCAATGAGATCACCTTTCATTCCTCTAAACTCCTGAGAGTATAGACCCAGTTTGCTAAGGTTCTCATCATAGGACAACCCTCTCATGACAGGAACTAATCTAGTGAACCTTTGCTGTACCGTTTCTAATGCAAGTATATCTTTCCTTAAATATCGAGACCAAAACTGCACACAGTACTCCAGGTGTGGTCTCACCCTGTACAATTGTACCAAGACCTCTATATTCTTGTACTCCAACCCCCTTGCAATAAAGGCCAACATGCTATTTGCCTTCCTAATTGCTTGTTGTACCTGTCTGCTAACTTTCTGTGATCCTTGTACGCAAGCACCCAAGTCCGTCTGAACATCAACATTTAAAAGTTTCATGCCTTTTAAAAAATTTTACATTTCTATTCTTACTACCAAAGTGAATAACTTCACACTTCCCCACATTGTACTCCATCTGTCATCTTGCTGCCCACTCATGTAAATTAATATCTCTTTGCAGCCTCTTTGTGTCCTCCTCATAGCTTGCATTCCCACCTAGCTTTGTATCGTTAGCAAATCTAGATACATTACTCTCAGTCTCTTTGTCTAAATCATTAATATAGATTGTAAAAACGTGAGGCCCCAGCACTCCACTAGTCACAGCCTACCAATTTGAAAATTGGCCCATTTATCTCTACTCTTTGCTTCCTATCCAGTAGCCAATCCTTTATCCATGCTAATATATTACCCCAAACTCCATGAGCCCTTATCTTGCATTTTAACCTGTGTGTGGCATCGTATCCAATGCCTTTTGGAAATGTAAGTATACTACATCTACTGGTTCGTCTTTATCTACCCTACTAGTTACATCCTCAAAAAAATCCTAATAAACTTTTCAAACACAATTTCCATTTCATAAAACCGTGTTGACTTTATCTGATCATTCTATGATTTTCTAGTGCATTGCTAAGACATCCTTAATAATAAATTGCAGCATTTTTCCAATGACTGATTTCAGGCTGACTGACCTGTAGTTTGTGTTTTCTCTGTCCCTCCTTTCTTGAATAGCAGTGTTACATTTGCTAACTTCCAATCTGTCGGGACGGTTCTAGAATCTATGGAATTTTGGAAAATCATAACTAGTGCATCCACTATCTCTGCAGCTACCTCTTTTAGAACTCTAGGATGTAGGCAATCAGGTCCTGGGGATTTGTTGGATTTTAGTCCCTTAAGTTTCTCCAATACTTTTTCTCTGCTGATGTTAATTACCTTAAGTTCCTCATTCTTATTAACCTATTGGTTATCCTCTCATGTCAATAAAGGTCCTATTTAGTTTTCATTTGAGGAGGGAGCAGTACGAAATTTGGAAGTAAGATTGGATCCATAGTAAAGAACAAGAAGTTCTCTGGCTGTTCGCTTGGACATGGTATAATTACAACTAATTACATGAGGTTGTCAATGACTGATCAGTAAAGGCCAAATGTTTTTAAACCCTGCAGTTTTCCTTGTTTTTCCACTGACTGAACTTAGCAACATGTTACACACAGATGAGTAGCATTAACGAACATACGAATTCAGAGCAGGAGTAGGCCAATGGTAAATCAGACCTGGAACTGTTCTTCTGGAAGTGACATTGAGTATATAATAATGGGAATTTTAACCCCCAAAACAGGTAGATTTGGGTTCGACACCGTTTAAAAAAAATCTCAAATCAGTCGAGGAAATCATGTGCTCGTACGCCTGGGACATGGCAGCAGTCATGGCATAGATGGACTCCCTCATCCGCTCAAGGCTACGCATGGCATCTGACATCTCTGCCAGATGTTGCCTTACTTCTTGCTGCAACTCCAGCATGCCCTGTGCTATCGTTACCAGAGGTTCGTCATTAGCCTGAGGCTCAGCATGGGCCTGGTCACCCACAGTCCTCTGATTGTCAGTGACCTTGGCTGTCTCAGCCTCAGCCAACTGCTCAGGCATGTGTGCAGTGCTCTCACCAGCTTGTGACTCTGATTCTAATGTCAAGCGTTTACTCACTGAGGTGAAAGTATCTGCGTTGGTGGCAGGTGCAGGAGAGTAATGAGTCGGTGCATCCTCTGAGAGTTGCTCTTCCTCAGAAGTTGATGGGAGTCCCTACATACGAACATATGAATTAGGAACAGGAGTAGGCCACTCGGCCCCTCGAGCCTGCTCCACCATTCAGTAAGATCATGGCTGATCTGATTGTAACCTTGACTCCACATTGCTACCTATCCCCAATAACCTTTTACCCCCTTGCTTATCAAGAATCTATCTACCTCTACCTTAAAAATATTTAAAGACTCTGTTGTCTAAGGATACAGGGTAAACCTTTCAGGACTGAGATGAGAAGAAATTTCTTCAACCAGAGAGTGGTGAGCCTGTGGAATTCGCTACCACAGAAAGCAGTCGACGCCAAAACATTGTATGTTTTCAAGAAGGAGTTAGATATAGCTCTTGGGTCTAAAGGGATCAAAGGGTATGGGGCGAAAGCGGGAACAGGTTACTGAGTTGGATGATCAGCCATGATCATAATGAATGGCGGAGCAGGCTCGAAGGGCCGAATGGCCTACTCCTGCTCCTGTTTTCTATGTTTTCTATGCTTCTATGTTTTCCTGTTTTCTTTGCAATTGTCAAGACTAAATATCTTGAGCTGATTAATAATGCCAGAGCTGCTCCCTATATATTACCTGGATTATTTACAGCTGACCCATTGACTCCAACTACTTTATGTTCAAATAATTTCCGCGTCACAGCTGTTGACTGACATTTGAAATCATTTATTGTTTGTGATGAAAGTAATGCTGGAAACCTAATTATTTTGTATGCTGTGACATCCTTGATTGCTCCTCCATCAAGAATGGTATGGTTAAGTATTAATGCTGTGAATTGAGATTCCACAGTCCTTCAGTGGCCCAGCTCAGCTTCAACTTCAGCTTCAGGGGGGCAGGGTGATATTTTCATTCTGTGCATTCCTAGGGCTGCAGTTTGGAGTGCAGACGCCGGTCCTGCCATCGGGATCAGAGGCGGACATGGCATGTTAGGGGCAGGTGCAGTTGGCCACATGCAATCCAGTGGTGACCAGCCAATTAAGGGCCTTGAGGCACGGGGTCCGATCAATTGCGTGGTGAGAGTCGAGGGCGGAAGCATGGAGGCTGGAGTCAGCTGACACTGCGGAAGGTGCTGACACAATTTCTAAAGGGCTGCTAGCCCTGCACATAATCTTGCTGTCTGCAGGCATAGGACCTCTATCTCTGTATTAGATGTCACTGGCCTATTTTGTAAGTATCACATTTACAAAACATGTCAAGTCAAACCAAAGGCAGAATATAATTTCTGCATTAACTTTTTTTCCATTATCACTTTATCAATTTGAAGGTCAAATACTGATAATTGTACACTGGATTCTGAATGAATTTCTCGACCTTGATATTAACCCCCAACAATGGTCAATGGTGGGGGCTAAAAAGTGAAATCCACGTAACCCAATGCTAACTCGCCACATACCTGGCCAGCACCATATTTAACGTAACAGTGTTCAAGTGTTCTGCTGTAGAGAGACAGGATGCTTATTAACATATTTCAATCTGGCTCCAACTGTGCAAGTGGGTGACAATTTGAAATTATGGGTTTCCCAGGGGTTAAAAACTTTGCAGTGAAATAGAGGCAGGAGCTGCTGCTCCGCAAAGAGATAGCTCTTTCAACTCTCATTGTAGGCTGGTAGACACAGGAGTGCTCCCCCAAGCTCCACCAAGAAACTTTTGGCCTCCTCCTGCTCCAAACTCCAGCCTCCTTGACCGCTGCTTCCTCTCCTCCACTCCTGATTGCTAACCAGAGCTTTCTCCCCCTGTCTTCTGATTATCGACCGAGCTTCCGCCACTCCTCCTGATTGCCAACTGGAGCTTCCTGCCCCCCCTTCGAATTGCTGAGCAAAGTTTCCTCCCTTCTCCCAATTACCAACCAATTCCTTGGGAAAATAATTACATCTTGCAGATAAGGTACAGATTTACGAGTCTCTAAATTCAGTTTTGGAAATGTAACAAACTGCAAAGAAGCACAGAAAAAAGTGCAAGCAGAAGCTGGTAGCCATTACAAAAATATAGTCCTGAATTCTAAAAATGGAAAAGATAGGCTGTTCTTGCCGAATGTACATGCTCATCTGTGTCTGCAGCACAAAGGAAGGTCGGGGTGGAATTTTATGATAGGGGTCCCTCCACTAATTTGAATGGCTATAAGTCAGATGAGCTAGAATTTTATAAGTCATTTAGAGACCTGCAGTTAGGACCTGTCAGTTCTGAAATTTGAACTTTATCAACATAAATTAGCTTAATTATTTCTATTATGCTGAGAATACATAATATGAAGGAGCAGCTCTACTCCATATATTTATGTAGTTTGAAAGCTGAGCCTGCCTAAAGAAAGAAATGGCTTTTCTATAGCACTTTTCATATCCTCAGGATGTCTGAAATGCTTCACAACCTATGAGGTTAGGGACAACTTTTGCCTCATTGCTGGCCCATTTTACAATATGAATAGGGTAGTAATGAGACAAAAATGGAAAAAGGAAACCTACTGCTCACTTGCTGCCTGAGCCCCATCTGATGCAGTTTTGGAGGAGACCTCAATTTCTTGCCCAAACACTTGGGAGCCTCATCGATATATTTCAATCAAGGTCCTAATATTTGTTTATGATCCCGATGCAACTTTGGTCTTCCACTGGGTGGAAAACATGCTGTGTAGATGAAGGTTCCTCCTGGCCATACAAAAGTTTTCCTATCCATGCCAAACTTTCTGTATCCTCCCTCTGGATTCCCGCAAGGCACTTTAATGTGAAACACCCAGCTTAGCCCCTCCCTCCACCAGTCAGCAAGCTAATTGACAGTGCTAATTCAAAGCTGGCAGCTCACTGATTCTATAATGGTAAGGACAGATTACAAAAATGGGTTGGGTCTCCCATCAGCATCAACAGGCAGGCAAAGCATATAACGTGTGCCAGATATCAAATTGACCCTGGTCTTTACTGTTTCATAGGTAAACACGGCAGTCAATTTGTGTACAACAAGTGAGATAAATAACATTTAATCTGTTTTTGGTGGTAATGGCTGAAGGATAAATGTTGGCCAAGCTAAATCCTCCCTGCTCTTTTTCAAATATGGACTTGGGTTCTTTTACAACCAACTGAACAGGTAAGCAGGGTGTTGGTGAGACATCTCATATGGACGATTAGTACCTATGACAGTGGTGCATTCACTTAGTACTGCATTGAAATGTCAGCCTGGATTACGTGATTGATTGCTGGAGTGGGGTTTAAGCTTGCGACCTTTCAAATCAGAGGCAAGAGCATTAAGACTGACACTTCAAATACTGAGCGTCAACATTAACAGGTTATCCAGTTATTTAACAATTAAAAGCACACATTTTTAAAATATTAAAAGGAAACATTTGTCAGATTAATAGACACTCTTTAAAAATGTAATTTATCTAAATGACCTACTGAATGGCTGGGCATTTGCCTGTCAAAATAAATTCACAAGAGACCAAGAGGTTGTACGCTTTCCTTGTATTGTCTTTTACTCCACATTCATTAACCATATTAAAATTCCATAGCTTGTCACAGCCATGTGTCCGGATGTCTACAAATCACATTATTCAGGCAAAATTGGGACAGTTGCCACTGATTCATGTAGATGCATTATATTACGAGCACTTCATAATTACAAAATGTGATAAAAGAAGCCAAAGGTTGAGATTTCAGGGAGCAAAGAGGCTTGTTGAATTACTGCATATTTCATATCAAAATGAAATATTTGCAGGAAGTTGAAACATTCCAGAATCTAGAACATGTTGAGATCCCCATGGCAGTATATCACACTTCATGCCAAAGAGAAATGTTGTATAAAGGAAGCCATTTTCCAAGAGCTCATCTTCCCCATTCATGATAGGCACCTGATCAATCCACTGACTTCAATAGAAAGATGAATTGGCAGAGATATATTTTGGAAGGTTAATCCTACATCGCCCATTTTACACTATCTGTAAAAGTTACAATTACCCCAATATATGTTCAAGAATCTATGTCTTCATCACTTTTCCTGTGGATGGATAGCTTATAGAACCTTCATCAGATAACAGAATTGCCAAGGGTCCAAGGTGCAGTATATGGCATCCACATGCCCATTGGAGTTCTTTCTTCACATTCACCATTTGGTCTATATGAACTGAAAGGGATTATATTCATAGAATCATAGAAAAATACAGCACAAAAGGAAGCCATTCCATCCATCAAGTTGGTCCTGGTTCTTTCGAAGAACAATCGAGTTAGTCCCACACCCCTGCTCATTCCCCATAGCCCTGCAATGTTTTTCTCCTTCAAGTATTTATCCAATTCCCTTTTGAAGGCCATAATTGAATCTGTATCAGGCAGATTCAGTCCACTCATTGCATAAAAAAGCTTTTATTTATGTCAATCTTGTGCCAATCTCTTTAAATCTATGCCCTCTGGTTATTGTCCCTTCAACCATTACAGCAGTTTTTTTTTGTTTGCTTTATCTAAACCCTTCATGATTTTAAACACCTATATCAAACTCCTCTTAGCCTTCTTCATAATAAGGAGAGCAACTCCAACTTATCCCATTTACTCATTGATTTAATCCCTCTTCTCTGGAACCATTCCAGTAATTATCTTCTCTACCCTTTCTAGAACCTTCATGCCTTCCTAAAGCGTGATGTCCAGAATTGGACACAATGGCCTGGATTTTGGAGGCGAGTTTTGTATTGGATTTGGGGCTGGGGGTGGGGGTGGGGGGTGGGGTTGGTAGGTGGGAGAGCTGTGGTGAGCTTGAGAAATCGAAGAACAGAATTAACTGCAGGGCTCTTTTAAGTGGGGCTAATGTACACAGGCAGCCTAATTGGCAAGCTGGAGATCATTCAGGTGGGCCGAAGCCTATGAGAGTAAGTAAGTATATTGTGGAAGTGAATCCCGATCAGGGAGGCTGGTTGGATTGCGGGGCATGGGGGGAAGTCCTTGATCATGGGTGAGGGTCTGGATCGCATAGGGTACAGATTCCACAGGGTTCTGATGGTGGTCTGGGTGGGTCCAGATTGTGGTGATAGGCTCTAATAGTGGGCTGGGGTGCTCAGTCTTTGAACATATTCAAGATTGAGATCAACAGATTTTTGGTCTCTAAGGTAATCAGTGCATATGGGGATCAGTGGAAAGTGGTGTTGAGGTCAAAGATCAGCAATGATCTTCTTGAATGGTGATGAAGAAGGGTCACTGACCCGAAACGTTAACTCTGCTTCTCTTTTCACAGATGCTGCCAGACCTGCTGAGTGGTTCCAGCATTTCTTGTTTTTATTTCAGATTTCCAGCATCTGCAGTATTTTGCTTTTATTCTTGAATGGTGAAGCAGGCTCGAGGAGCCACATGGCCCACTCCTGCTCCTATTTCTTACGTTCGTATGTTCTCATCAATAATCTCAATCAAGTTAGTCAAACACGATTTGCCCTTAAGAAAGCTGTCCTGTCTGTCCTTCATTTGTCCATACTTGTTCAAGTGCCTATTAATTTTCTCCTGGATTACTGTTTCCAAAATTTCCCAGAACTGATGTTAAATGGTCTGGCCTGTAATTGCCAGATTTATCCTTCTCCTCCTTTTTGAACGAGGGCATTTGCAATCCTCTAGCATCACCCCTGTATCTAAGGAGAATTGGAAGATTGTGGATGGCACTTCCACAATTTCCACCCTTAGTTTACTTCCCTCAGTAAGCTTGGATGCATCCCACCCGGACTGGCAGACTTATCACTTTAAGTACTCTCAACCTTTCTAGTATCTCCTCTTCATCTATTTTTATCTTATCCAATATCCTGACAACCTCCTCATTTACTATAACTTTGGTAAAGTCCTCTTCCTTGGAAAACACAGAAGCAAAGAACTCATTTAGTACCTCAATCACGCCTTCTAACTTTACCAATAGATTTCCATTTTGGTCTGTAACCACCGCTCCTTTGACAACCTTTTTACTGTTAATATGCCTATAGAGGATCTTCGGATTCCTTTTCATGTTAGCCGCTAATCTATATTCGTACTTCTCTTTGCCCCTCTTATTTTCCTTTTCACTTTTTATATTCAGCCTGATTCTCCCTTGTATTATCAAGCTGACATCTGTCATAAGTTTCCTTTCTGTTTCATTTTGCCCTCTACCTCCTTTGTCATCCAGGGTTTGGTTGCCCTCTCGTTCCCCCTTGTGTGATTGTACCTAGACTGTACCCAAATCATCTCATCTTCAAAGGCCACCCATTGCCCCATTTCATTTCTGCTTGCCGGTGTTTGAAGACTAAATTCAAAAGAACCTGAAAACGGGCCTGGGGATCGCGATGCACAATTAACCCCCGCCCATTGATTGCAATGTAGGCAGCATCCAAGTTTGTGTTGTCTGCTGTTTTAAATAATTTCAGCAACCAGCCAGTGTTAACCCACACTGTTGATTCGCTGGACGCCTGAGCAGGGAACCAATTTTGTGAGTGGCTAACAACACTTAAAGCAAGCCCACACTGCTTAAAGTTATCTTGTACCTCTTAAAGAGGAAATACTTTGTGGCTGGAGCAGGTCCTGACAGTTATGCAGAAAGTGAATCTGACCTTGGAAACATTGTATAATGGCACAACATGGGAAAGAGTGGGCTCCAAGGATTTCAGATGCTGTGCTTGAGGCCATGACTCAACAGATTACATGACACTCACTTGACACACTTCCCTCTCTCTTGTAGGACAAGGCAATGCACAACCAGAGACAGCAAGAGGTAACTGGAGGAGGGCAGGCACATGTCCTGCATGATCTGAACCCCGTGGAGGAGAAGGTGCTGGCTATTTCTGGGATGGCCATTGCTGAGGCTGTGGCCAGTGGAGGGGCTAAAACCATCGAAGATTAGGGTAACCACATTCCTAATCCTTCTTTTCACATCCCACCTCCCCCTCATCCCACACTATCTTGTGATTTACAAGCTGCAAATGCAGAAGCATGCACCTCTTGCATTGCCCGCTTTCGCACCTCAAACTTGCACTTGTGCCTTTCTCCTTTCAGATACCCAAGAAGAGTATCCTGGCCAGGCAGTAGAGGAACAGTAAGAAGACATTGATGATGAAATGCACTGTACTAAATTTCACACTTGCAGTCACTATCTCAGATTCTGACACTGTGCATGTACTAGAGGATAGAGGTGGTATCTGCACGTGGTAAGACACCGGGCACGAGTGGCCTGCAGTTAAGGCAAGAGGCAGCGATAGTGGAGGCAGCAACTCTGTGAAGGATGAGGTTGCACATGAGTTCTGCTGCAGAGGACTCAGCTGAGGACTTTGTTAGAGCTGTTTAGAGAAATGAACAATGAAATGCTTGGTGCATTGGGAAGCCTGCCAGGAAGCCTGCGGTCAATGACAAGGAGCATGGAAGAGTCCAGCATCAACTTGGTACAAAGATCTGTGCAGAGCTTGGAGCCCATCCTTTCCAGCATTCAAGTGGTGGCCAACTCCATCAGCACACTTGAGAATCCAACCATGAGGCCAATGTTTCAGCTTCCATTGCTGCACAAGCAGCTTCCACCTGAAGTCTGAGTGCTGCCATGCAAGCTCAGACTGAAGTCAGGCAAGACTGTGGATTCTAGTGTGCAAAGAGGCTTGCAGCCATCACAGCAGTCCAGCAATCTGTCTTCCAACAGATTACTAGAATTTCTGAGGTGCCACCCTGGGGAAAGGCAGTGACTCTGTAAGAAGATGAACTATGTGCTGATTCATTTGTCCATGCACATGTATCAGTCAAGTGTACATTGAAATCTTGCTGCCATATTTTATACACCATATTTTTAAACATTATGTACCCTCTTACTTTTTGTCATGGTTGAAAACATTATTTGCCCCTAATAATCTTATTTATAAGACAATATGAGAAGTGCACATCCTTTTCCTGGAAACCATGTGATTCCCCCAGAATTCAGATTCTTGGAAATCATGTGGTATCTTTGAGTTTCAGTGATAAGGCAGGAATCCTAGAAGCCACATGACCCCAATTCTTGTAAAACACAGGGTTCCTTATCTCTGGAGAACAAAGGTACTGTGCAGTGGATAGTACTGCCCTAGGTGTCTGTCACCTTAAGAAACCAATCAGAAAGTGATCACATGAACCTGAGACCAATCAAAAGAACTGGGAGGGCTGTTCGGATAGGGGTGGAAACCTCCAAGAAAGGGTTAAAAGTCAATGCACAAGTAGCCTTGACACACAGCTTTACTGGAGAGAAGAAAGAAGTAAGAAGAGGCCATTACTAGTGTCATCTGTGTCCAAGCACTGCGGGAAGTAAAGACCGAGTGTGACTTGTAAATTATCACCTTGTTGTTAAGTATAATTTTGTTACTTAATAAATTCTTTAATTTGTTGCATTGAAACTACTGTTTGCAATTGTTTTGTCTTGTTCCAAGAACCCAAATAAGGTTCAGAACAGCTCAGAACCTTTACACTCCGTGCAACATGAGCCTGCTGTCCTCTCCCCAGACTGCAGCATTCACCCTCTCACCCTTGCCACTCTACCAGTGCCTTTGCGTTACCTGTCAACTAGCCAGCCGAAAACGCTGCTGTCCATGCAGAGGTGGTGCAATCCGCTGTCAGCTTCTAGGCCCAAAGCTGCTCAAGGTCGTGCTACAAGGTTACTCTGCAGTCTCCTCCACCGAAAGTCTGCAGCCTTCCACCAACCATTCTGCAGCCACTGGGGGTAGCATGCCATAGGAGCACTGGGACAGGCAAAGGCACATGGAAGACAGATACTAAGGGAATGCACAAGGATGATATAGTTGACTTTTGCCAATGGAATAATTTTATTTATTTATTTATTATTTGTTTTGGAATGTTTATTTTGTGGCTTTTATTTTTGTATTGTGACCAAGCAAATGCTGTGATGGTCAGTGATAGAGAGAAGGTAAGGTGTGGGAGAACTGGGATTGTGGTGACTGGTATCGCACTTGAAAGAGTTCTTTATGGACAGCCCAGCCTGAAAGGAGCTGCCTAGGTTGCCTCCTCACTTTTGCCACCTCCTCCTCATGTTCCTGTTCTTGAGCTGTTCACCATATAGCTGGTGGCAATGGCAGTCCTCCATGATGGCGAGGTTTATGTCATGAGGCAGGCACCCGCTCTGCCGCATACTGCAGGGCTCATCAACAGCAGTCCAGGCTGTGGAAGCGTTGTTTCAGCACACCAATGGTCTGCTCTCTCACATTTCATGTGGCCACATGGCTTTCATTGTATGCATGCAGCATTTTGTTTATTCGTTTGCAGGATGAGGGCATCGCTGGCTAGGCCAGCATTTACTGCCCATCCCTAATTGCGCTTGAACTAAAAGGCTTCCTAGGCCATTTCAGAGGGCATTTTAAGAGTCAACCACATTGCTGTGGAGTCACATGTAGGCCAGACCAGACAGCAGATTTCCTTCCTGAAAGGACACTAGTGAACCAGATGGGTTTTTACAACAATCAACAATGGTTTCATGGTCACTACTAGACTATTTTTAATTCCAGATTTATTAATTGAATTCAAATTTCACCATCTGTTGTGGTGGGATTCGGACCCATGTCCCCAGAGCATTAGCCTGGGCTCTAGATTACTAGTTAGTGCCATTACGACTACGCCACCGACTCTCCATAAGGTTCAAGTAGGAGAGTCGCTCCCTGAACACCATGGGTGGATATGGTCTCCTATTGAGAGCCCTTCTCCCCATCTTCTTCCTTTCTCTTCAAGTGGCTTGTCCCGCTCTGTGTGCTCTCTGTGCATTTTCCAAGTCATGCTGTATTCCAAAGGGAATATTAGTGCACTATGTCTGGGAGCAATTGATTTGTACAGAAGCCTTGAAATCAGCAAAAACTCTTTCAGCACCGGCCACACCGCTCCCTGTAAACTTTTGAAATGTTAAATAACTATACAAAGCACTGAACGCTTGAGGAATTGAAACAACAGCCAGAAGAAATCAACCAGCAACAAACCAGTAAGCAATATTGATTGTCCCTTTAAACAGCATTAGTGGATGTTCTTTCCTGTTGCTGAATGTATGTTCAGCTTTGTAAGGTTAAGGGAGAGCGTTAGCTGGAGCATGAGCTCCAAAATGACACCACTGGAGTCTTGTTGCACAGTGATTGATGTCACAATCTGCCAGCTCTACAGACCTACTGTGGCCGTTCACTGCTCATGCACTGATGCTTTCACTCTAATGTATTTGTATATTATGCTAATGATGTGATAATGTAATGACGTGATGATGTATTGACTTAAATAAACACTTGCTTGAACTGACCATGCTTGGTGTCCATTTTCTCTGCTTGTGCCACCCGAATATATTACAGAGAATGCCATTGACAATGGGATAAAAGTCTGTAAATATGGTAGCAAACAGCAGCAGGCACTGCAGTGAACAAGACTGGTGACGTGACCTACCTGCTTGGATGGCAGAGATTTTGACTGGATTGTGTGAAGATTAAACCTCAATCTGTCTCCTCGATTCAATGGGATGCCATAGGGTCCTAATAAACATCGGATTCAAAATGTTCATTTGGGTAAGAGAATATTTTCAAACACTGCGAGACTGGTTTTAGGTATCACTATTATGGACAGTAAAGTGTTTACTGGGTTACAGTGAATTTGAAATGGAACCATATGGTTGCGCCCACAGGATACATCGGAAGGCGAGGAACATATATTCAGTTCATATATTGAAAGAATGGACGTGTTTTTCAGAGCTAATAACATAGAACCATAGAAAAATTATGGCTCAGTAGGAGGCCATTCAGCCCATTGTGTCTGCACTGGCCGCAAAAACTAGCCGCCGAATCTAATCCCACCTTCCAGCACCCGATCCATAGCCTTGCAGGTTTACAGCACCTCAGATGCATGTCCAGGTACCTTTCAAATGAGTTGAGGGTTTCTACCTCCATCACCATTCCTGGCAGTGAATTCCAGACACCCGCCACCCTCTGGGTGAAAAGGTTTTTCCTCATGTCCCCTCTAATCCTTCTACCACTCACCTTAAATCTGTGCCCCTTGGTAATTGACCTCTCCGCCAGGGAAACGGGTCCTTCCTGTCTACTCTATCCAGGCTCCTCATAATTTTGTACACCTCAATTAAGTCACCCCTCAGCCTCCTCTGTTCTAAGGAAAACAACCCTAGCCGGTCCAATCTTTCCTCATAGCTGCAACTTTCAAACGCTGGCAACATTCTTGTAAATCTCTTCTGTACTCTCTCCACAGCAATTACATCCTTCCTGTAATGTGGTGACCAGAACTGTACGCAATACTCCAGCTGTGGCCTAACCAGCACTTTATACAGTTCCAGCATCACATCCCTGCTTTTGTATTCTATACCTCCGCCAATGAAGGAAAGCAGTCCATATGCCTTCGTCACCACTCTATCTACCTGTCCAGCACCTTCAGGGACCTGTAGACATGCACGCCAACATTTTGGAACTCAAAGATGAAAGTGAAGAGGTTAAAACACAGAATAAGGCAATTCTTGAGCAATTGAAAGCAATTTTGCCAACAGAATTTGCCCAGAGGTGGATGGCACATTAACAAACCTTCTTGCTCCCAACAAGGCAAAATATGTGCCATTCAAAACAATCATCACCAAGTTAAAGGAACATTTCAACCCTAAGTCACAAGAGATAACCGAAAGCTACAAATTTGGAAGCAGTAATCAGAAAAGCATTGAAACAGTTGGAGAGTACATTGTGGTAGTAAAGAATTTATCACTACATTGCAACTTTGGCATATTCTTAGACCATGCATTACAAGACAGATTTGTGTGTGAGTTGGTGGACAAAAGAATCCAATTGAAGTTACTAAACACTCAAAATCTTACATTTTGAGCTAGCATGTAAGATTGCACTTTCTATAGAGATGGCATCAAAGAATGCTCCTGAATTTCGGCCTATGCAAGTGACTAGCACAGCTTCTGTCCACTGTCAGAAGGATTCTGCTAAGCCTAAAGTGGAAAGACCTAGTCAGAAGAGTGTTGGTGATAGCAGTTTGTTGTCTTGTTATCGCTGTAAGGGCAATCACACAGCACATACACGCTAGTACAGAAAGGCCAAGTGCTTAAATTGCTAAAAGACAGGCCATATTGCAACTTCTTACCGAGCAAAGGCCAAAGCAGGAAAGAGAGCTCATACCAGCAGTCATGGAAAACAGAGACATTGAAAGAGTAGAGTTCACAACCTTGAAGTGAATCCAGAGTGCCTAAGCGAAGAGGAGCTAGGGCTATACAGCATTTGTACCACAGCAATCATTCAAATGACAGAGACTAGCATACAAAGGTGTTGGTGTATCAACAGATTTTTTTGATTCATTCATGGGATGTGGGCATCACTGGCTGGGTCAGAATTTATTGCCCATCCCTAATTGCCCTTGAGAAGGTGTTGGTGAGCTGCCTTTTTGAACCACTGCAGTCCATGTGAGGTAGGTATACACACAGTGCTGTTAGGAAGGGAGTTCCAGGATGTTGACCCAGCGACAGTGAAGGAACGACGATACAGTTCCAAGTCAGGATGGTGTGTGACTTGGAGGGTAACTTGCAGGTAATGGTGTTCCCATGCATTTGCTGCCCTTGTCCTTCTAGTTGGTAGAGGTCGCAGGTTTGGAAGGTGCTGTCTAAGGAGCCAAGGTGCACTGCTGCAGTGCACCTTGTAGATGGTACACACTGCTGCCACTATGCGTCGGTAGTGGAGGGAGTGAATGTTTGTGAACGGGGTGCCAATCAAGCGGGCTGCTTTGTTCTGAATGGTGTCGAGCTTCTTAAGTGTTGTTGGAGCTGCACCCATCCAGGCAAGTGAAGAGTATTCCATCACATTCCTGACTTGTGCCTTATAGATGGTGGACAGGCTTTGGGGAGTCAGGAAGTGAGTTACTCACCGCAGGATTCCAAGCCTCTGACCTGCTCTTGTAGCCACGGTATTTATATGGCTACTCCAGTTCAGTTTCTGGTCAATGGTAGCCCCTAGGATGTTGATAGTGGGGGATTCAGCGATCGTAATGTCATTGACTGTCAAGGAGAGATGGTTAGATTCTCTCTTTTAGGAGATGGTCATTGCTTGGCACTTGTCACTTATCAGCCAAAGCCTGGATATTGTCCAGGTCTTGCTGCATTTCTACACAGACTGCTTCAGTATCTGAGGAGTCGCAAATTGTGCTGAACATTATGCAATCATTAGCGAACATCCCTACTTCTGACCTTATGATTGAAGGAAGGTCATTGGTGAAGCAGCTGAAGATGGTTGGGCATAGGTCACTACCCTAAGGAACTCCTGCAGTGATGTCCTGGAGCTCAGATGATTGACCTCCAACAACCACAACCATCTTCCTTTGTGCTATGTATGACTCCAACCAGCGGAGAGTTTTCCCCCTGATTCCCATTGACTTCAGGTTTGCTAGGGTTCTTTGATGCCATACTCGGTCAAATGCTGCCTTGATGTCAAGGGCAGTCACTCTCACATCACCTCTTGAGTTCAGCTCTTTTGTCCATGTTTGAACCAAGGCTGTAATGAGGTAAGGAGCTGAGTGGCACTGGCAGAACCCAAACAGAGCATCACTGAGCAGGTTATTGCTAAGCAAGTGCCGCTTGATGGCACTGTTGATGACAACCTCCATCACTTTATTGATTATTGGAAGTAGACTGATGGGGCAGTAATTGGCCGGTTTGGACTTGTCCTGCTTTTTGTGTATAGGACATACCTAAGCAATTTTCCACATTGCCGGGTAGATGCCAGTGTTGTCGCTGTACTGGAACAGCTAGGCCATGGGCGCGGCAAGTTCTGGAGCACAAGACTTCAGTACTATTGCCGGAATATTGTCAGGGCCCCTAACCTTTGCAGTATCCAGTGCCTTCAGCCGTTTCTTGATATCACGTGGAGTGAATTAAGTTGGCTGAAGTCTGGCATCTATGATACTGGGGACTTCAGGATGAGGCAGTAGTGAAGTAGTATTGTCACTGGACTAGTTACCCAGAGACCCAGAGCATTGCTCTGGGGACATGGGTTCGAATCCCACCACAGCGGAAGGTGGAATTTCAATTCAATTAATAAATCTGGAATTAAAAAGCTATTATAATGATGGCCATGAAACCATTGTCAATTGTTGTAAAAACCCATCTGGTTCACGAATGTCCTTTAGGGAAGGAAATCTGCTGTTCTGCTGTCCTTACCTGGTCTGGCCTACAGACCCACAACAATGTGGTTGACTCTTACATGCCCTCTGAAATGGCCTAGCAAGCCACTCAGTTGTATCTAACCGCTACAAAGTCAATAAAAAAGAATGAAACCGGACGGACCACCCGGCATTGACCTAGGCACCAGAAACGACAACGGCAAACCCAGCCCTGTCGACCCTGCAAAGTCCTCCTTACTAACATCTGGGGGCTTGTGCCAAAGTGGGGAGAGCTGTCCCACAGACTAGTCAAACAACAGTCTGACCAAGTCATACTTACAGAATCATACCTGACAGGCAATGTTCTAGACACCGCCATCACCATCCCTGTGTATGTCCTGTCCCACCAGCAGGACAGACCCACCAGAGGTGGTGGTACAGTGATATACAGTCGGGAGGGAGTCGCCCTGGGAGTCATCCAGACCCCATGAAGTCTCATGGCATCAGGTCAAACATGGGCACGGAAGCCTCCTGCTTATTTCCACCTACCGCCCTCTCTCAGTTGATCTCCATGTTGAACAGCACTTGGTGGAAGCACTGAGGGTGACAAGAGCACAGAAGGTACTCTGGGTGGGGGACTTCAATGTCCATCACCAAGAGTGGATCGGTAGCATCACTACTGACCGAGATGGCCAAGTCCTAAAGGACATAGCTGCTAGACTGGGTATGCGGCAGGTGGTGAGGGAACCAACAAGAGGGAAAAACATACCTGACCTCGTCCTCACTAATCTGCCTGCTGCAGATGCATCTGTCCATGACAGTATTGGTAAGAGTGACCACCGCACAGTCCTTGTGGAGACAAAGTCCTGCCTTCACATTGAGGATAACCTCCATCGTGTTGTGTGGCACTGCCACTGTGCTAAATGGTATAGATTTTGAATAGATCTAGCAATGCAAAACTGGCATCCATGAGGCGCTGTGGGCCATCAGTAACAGCAGAATTGTACTCAACCACAATCTGTAACCTCATGGCCCGGCATATCCCCCACTCTACCATTACCATAAAGCCAGGAGACCAACCCTGGTTCAATGAAGAGTACAGGAGGGCATGCCAGGAGCAGCACCAGGCATACCTCAATATGAGGTGTGAACAGTACATCAACATGTGCATTGATATGGCTGCAGATTACTCCATTATGAGTAAAGGTACATACGAGAGAAAATTCAGTGATGCACCTCTATCTGAGAGCACAGTTCATTTGAAAACCTACTCTGAGGTGTTAGAAATATGTGGACAAATGGAGTGTAATGTCCAATATAAGGACACGTAGAGAAATGGTGTTGGGGAAATTGTTGGGATTGAAGACCGATAAATCCCCAGGGCCTGATGGTATGCATCCCAGAGTACTTAAGGAAGTGGCCCTAGAAATAATCTTCCAAGATTCTATAGACTCTGGAACAGTTCCTACAGATTGGAGGGTAGCAAATGTAACCCCATGATTTAAAAAGGGAGGTAGAGAGAAAGCAGGGAATTATAGACCAGTCAGCCTGATGTCAGTAGTGGGGAAAATTCTAGAGTCCATTATCAAAGATTTTATAGCAGAGCACTTAGAGAACAGTGGTAGAATCGGGCAGAGTCAGCATGGATTTACGAAAGGGAAATCATACTTGACAAGTCTGCTAGAATTCTTTGAAGATGTAACAAGTAGAGTTGATGAGGGGGAGCCAGTGGATGTGATTTAGTTGGACTTTCAGAAGGCTTTCGACAAAGTCCCACATAAGAGATTATCTTGTAAAATTAAAGTGCATGGGATTGGGGGTAGTGTATTGCGATGGATAGAAAATTGGTTGGTGGACAGGAAACAAAGGGCGGCACAGTGGCGCAGTGGTTAGCACCGCAGCCTCACAGCTCCAGCGACCCGGGTTCAATTCTGGGTGCTGCCTGTGTGGAGTTTGCAAGTTCTCCCTGTGTCTGCGTGGGTTTTCTCCAGGTGCTCCGGTTTCCTCCCACAAACAAAAAGACTTGCAGGTTGGTAGGTAAATTGGCCATTATAAATTGCCCCTAGTATACGTAGGTGGTAGGGAAATATAGGGACATGTGGGGATGTGGTAGGAATATGGGATTAGTGTCGGATTAGTATAAATGGGTGGTTGATGGTCGGCACAGACTCGGTGGGCCGAAGGGCCTGTTTCAGTGCTGTATCTCTAAACTAAACAGTAGAGATAAATGGGTCTTTTTCTGAATGGCAGGCAGTGACTAGTGGGGTACCTCAGGGATCAGTGCTGGGACCCCAGCGATTCACAATATACATTAATGATTTAGATGAGGGAACTAAATGTAATATCTCCAAATTTGCAGATGACACAAAACTGGGTGGGAGGATGAGTTGTGAGGAGGATGCAGAGAGGCTTCATGGTGATTTGGACAAGTTGAGTGAGTGAGCTAATGCATGGCAGATGCAGTACAATGTGGATAAATGTGAGGTTATCCACTTTGGTAGCAAAAACAGGAAGGCAGATTACTATCTGAACAGGTATAAATTGAGAGAGGGGAATATGCAGCTAGACCTGGGTGTTCTCAGACACCAGTCGCTGAAGGTAAGCATGCAGGTGCAACAGGTGGTAAAAAAGGCAAATGGTATGTTGGCCTTCATAGCGAGAGGATTCGAGTACAGGAGCAGGGATGTCTTGCTGCAATTATACAGGGCCTTGCTGAGGCCACACCTGGAATATTGTGTGCAGTTTTGGTCTCTTTATCTGAGGAAGGATGTTCTTGCTATAGAGGGAGTGCAGCGAAGGTTTACCAGACTGATTCCTGGGATGGTGGAACTGACACGAGGAGAGATTGAGTCGGTTAAGATTATATTCCCTGGAGTTCAGAAGAGTGAGGGGGGATCTCATAGAAACCTATAAAATTCTAACAGGCCTTGACAGGGTAGATGCAGGAAGCATGTTCCCGATGGTGGGGGAGTCCAGAATCAGGGGTCATAGTCTAAGGATACGGGGTAAACCTTTCAGAACTGAGATGAGGAGAAATTTCTTCACCCAGAGAGTGGTGAGCCTGTGGAATTTGCTACCACAGAAAGCACTTGAGGCCAAAACATTGTATGTTTTCAAGAAGGAGTTAGATATAGCTCTTGAGTCTAAAGGGATCAAAGGGTATGGATTTATTTCAACATCAAGAAGACGCTTTTGCTCTGGACTACACTGGTTATAATGTAAGATCCAACTTTGTCTCTGAATTGCTGCTCTATTATGATATTTAAAATAACTCTGATCAGTTTACTGCTCTTCCATCCCTCCCGCACACCACCCCGCCCCCCGCCCCATTGCTGTGTTTGACAGACTTCCACCTCATCCAAATATACTCTTCTTTGGCCTCCTTATCTCGAGAGACAATATATTACACTCACCAATATGGCATATGAAGCGACTCATCCATAAATTGTGCGACAGACGGCATTTTGGTCCCAAACAGCATCCTTAGCACTCAAACAATGGGCAGTACCAATCCCTATTTCATGCCTTTTGACTCCAATTTACCCAGGGCAGATCCCTCCTCAATTTCCTGAAATTAGCCCTCCTCTAGTTATGTATTTTTATTCTAAGTTGCTTCTTGTCCTTCTCCATAATTAATCTAAAACCTATGATATTATGACCACTGACCAGGGATTCTCCCCAACTGTGACATTCTCCACTTGACCCACTTCATTCCCCAGGACTGGATCCAGCAATACCTCCTTCCTCATTGAGCAGGAAACATAAGGAAGTTCCCCTGACCACACTTCAGAAATTTCTCCTCTTCTGTGCCCTTATCAAAATCACTGCCTCATTCAATATTGCGGTAATCGAAGTTTCCTATTATCACTATAGTTCATGCACCTCTCCGTAATTTCCTTACAAACCTGCTTCCTTATCTCCTTCCCATTACTTGTTGGCCTCTGAAATACACCAAGTAGCATAATAGTCGCTCTCATTGGTATTCGTTGCTGAATATCGGTTTGAGATTGCCACACCCCTGAAGGATTCTTGCACAGCCTGCCTCTTCCTACCCCTTTTGGTGGAGGCCCACTTGTCATTCTGAATTCTGTTTGGCTGTGGGGTGAGCACCTTTTGGAACCTGTGATCCAGGAAATATTCAGCCACCTGTATGCCCTGCATTGAATCCAGCTGCCCCTAAAGCGCCGAAAGCCTCAGTATGAATTCAAGCTGCACACATGGGCCTCTGGGACACATGAAGCATCCTGAAGATTCCACATGGCACAGTAATTGCAGACTATGGGTCACAGTTGTCCCTTAATTCTAATTAGAAACGTAAAAAATCTCTATAGATAATTTATATAATTGCTGTTAACTCTGTCTAAATAATTTTAATGTATTAAATTACACTGCTATTTTTCAATTCAGTCCACAAAGTGAAGTAACCCAAGACTAACCATTTACTCAAGCTTAATAAGAACCACTGTTCTTCAGGTTGTATGTGACCACAGAAACACTGTAAAGCAAGTATCTATAATCAAGGAAGCACTCACGATATCTTTGCCATCAAATGTCAGAAGGCAATTCACAGGAGTACTATAAAGCAAAATTTTACACCAAGTCACATAAGATGATATTAATTAAGATTAACAAAAGCCTAGTCAAAGAGGTAGATTTTAAGGAGTATCTGAAAGGAAAGTGAGATAGAGAGAGAGCTTTAGGGAGAGAATTTCAGGCAGGCTGCAGGCAACTGAAGGCATGGCCACCAATGGTGGGGCAATTAAAATCATGAATGCTCAAGTGGCTTTAGAGGAGTGCAGACATCTCAGGGGATTGTGAGGCTGGAGGAGATTACAGAGATAGGGAGGGGTGAGGCTATGGAGGGATTTGAAAACAAGGATGAGAGTTTTAAAATTGAAGTGCTGCTTGGCTAACGGTAGTGAAGGAAGAGAATGAGGAAGAAGAGAAGGACCTTGAGAAACCAAAGGTCCTAGCAAAAACTGTCTGCACTAAAGAGAAATAAATAGCTCAACAATTATACAGGGGATACATCAGTAACTGTTTCTAGTGCCTACCCTTGGTGACTCTATAAGGTGCATGAAGTTCATTTCGATTGAGTCCTGCGAGACAGAGTGCTTAACTCAGGAATTCGGAACAGTGAGAGAGGAGGTGCTGTTTTAGTCTTTTACAGTAGCATTTAGGAGCTGATAGACAGTAGTGTGATTCACGGCAACTGCATTTTCAGTAAGTGTCTGCAGATAGAGGAATTTCGGCTCAGAGTTGATGAGCCGGAGTCCGAGCTTCGGACACTGCGATGCATCAGGGAGGGAAAAAGTTACCTGCACACTTTGTTCCAGGAGGCAGTCACACCCCTTAGGCTAGGTACTTCAGATTTGGTCCGTTCTGAGGGACAGGAGGGTGTGACTACAATTAGGCAGGCATGGGGATCCAGAAGGTAGCAATGGAGGAGCCTCCATCCTTATACTTATCCAACAGGTTCAAGGTTCTTGTAGCTTGTGTGGACAAGAGCAGGGACTTCAGGGAAGATGAGCAACTGACCATGATGGATGGGGGCCATTCAAGTGGGGGGAGGAAAAAGAAATGTAACAGCAGTAGGGGGAGATGGTTATGTTTTCTGTACATATTAGCAGAGGGAAAATGATGCAATGTATCATGTGATTCAGACTCTATCTCAGTCTGCTGTGAGGGAGCAACCAGATCAGACATGTGTATAAGTTCTCCTACTTTGTAATGCTGCTACCAACTCCTCAAATCCTTAATAAATGAACCAACATATTTGTGTGTTAACCAATCCCTTATGTGTGGTTGGTGCCTTGATGTTTATTTGTTAGTAAGCACAAGGAGAAGAAAGCATAACAGGTAGGACTAAGAAAGAGGTTCTGCTGAGCGAGTATGAACAGCTAGGAGCTAAATTAAAAAGCAGAACCACAAAGGTAATAATTTCTGGATTACTACCAGAGCCATGAGCAAATTGGAATTGGATAAATAAGATCATAGAGCTGAATGTGTGGCTCAAAAATTGATGTGACAGAAATGGGTTTCAATTCATGGGGCACTGGCACCAATACTGGGGAAAGAGGGAGCTGTATTGTTGGGATGACCTTCACCTGAACAGCGCTGGGATCAGTGTCCTGGCGAATCATGTAACTAGAGCTGCAGAGAGGGCTTTAAACTAAATAGTGGGGCAGAGGGGATGGGGTGGAGGGTTCAGGTGAGGGGAAATTTAGAAATTTTATGAAAAAGGGCAAGGCAATAGTAAATGGAAGCGATGTGGGTAATGATAACCAGAATGCGACAGGAAGAGACAGACAGTACAAACATAAGAGTGCACCAGCAAATCAGGTCAGAGTAGGGAAAAATGGTCAAAAGACATAATTAAAGGCTATTTATCTGAATGCACATAGCAATGGGATTAGAATAGATAGGTGTTGATGGCCAGCATGGACATGATGGGCCAAAGGGCCTGTTTCTGTGCTGTATAACTCTATGACTCAATGACTCTATTCATAACATGATGGATGAACTTAAAGTACAAATAGAAATAAATGAGTATGATATGATAGCCATTACAGAGGTGAGGTTGCAAGGTGACAAGGCTGGGAACTAAATATTCAAGGATATTTGACATTTTGGAAGGATAGGAAGAAAGGGAAACGAGGTGGTGTGGCTCTGTTAATAAGTACAGTAGCAAGAAATGATCTTGGCTCGGAAGATCAAGACGTAGTATAAGTTTGGGTGGAGATAAGAAATAGCAAAGGAAAGAAGTTACTGATGGGAGTAGCTTATAGGCCCCCTAAGACTAGCTACACTGTAGAACAAGGTGTAAATCAAGAAATAATAGGGGCTTGTAGGAAAGGTACTGCAATAATCATGGGCAATGTTAATCTTCACATACATTGGACTAATCAGATTGGCAAAGGTAGCCTGGAGGATGAGTTCATAAAGCATTCAGGACAGTTTCTTAGAACAATACATTCAGGAACCAACCTGGGAGCAGGCTATTTTATTCATGGTAATGTATAAGGAGACAGGATTAATAAATGACCTCATAGTAAACGACCCTCGAGGCAAGAGTGATCATAACATGGAAGAATTTCACTTTCAGTTTGTGGGTGAGAAATTTGGATCTGAAACTAATATCTTAAACTTAAATAAAGGCTATTACGAGGATATGAAGACAGAGTTGGCTAAAGTGGACAGGGAAAAAAGTTAAAAGGTAAGTCAGTAGAGAAGCAGTGGCAGATATTTAAGGAGATATTTCATAACCCCCAACAAATATATAGTCCATTCAGAAAGAAAATCTATATTAGAAGGATGCACCATCTGTGGCTAACTAAGGATTGTTTCAAATTGAAAGAAAAGACATAAAATGCAGCAAAGATTAGTGGTAGACCAGAAGATTGGGAAAATTTTAAGGAACAAGTTTGACAGCTTCATATGGAGGGGAACAGGACTCAGCAACAATGATGATTTCCATGTGAGGAGGTTCAAGGTTAAGAGTCGGCATGTTGATAGTAATGGGAGTAGGAGCTGGGGGAGGGATGGCATGAATACATGGATGATTAAATTGTGCAGGGTAATGGGGGAAGGTTCAATGGTTACAGAGGGAAGGGAAATGGTAACTTTGGGTGGGTGTGGCCATTAGTGGTCCCTGGGACCAGTCTGTTGTCTTTGTCAATTGCAAAGGCTTCCACTCTTAAAATGTGCAGGTGATTTGCAACCACAGGAGAAGAATCATGCATGTTTGCTTATGTTTCTCAGGGAGCTGTCATGACTCCTATATTTTGAGGAACTCCCAACTGCCAGCAGTTTTCAAGGAACAAGCTGAAGTGGGATGGATGATCCTGGGTGAGAAGGGTTACCCATTTTTGTACATGGTTGATGACACCAGTGCATCATCCCCAAAGCATTGCTGCAGAGAGGTACAACGTCATTCACGCATCCACCACAGCCATCATTGACACACCATTGGCATGCTGAAAATGCGATTCTGCTGCCTTGACTGGTCAGGAGGGATTCTTCATTACACACCACAGAGGGGGTCACGAATAATCGTTGTCTGCTGTGCCTTCCACAACCTTGTAATTAGACGGGGCAACATTCTGCAGGCAGAGGACCAGGAGGAACACCAGTCCTCCTCAGTTGAGAATGACTATGAAGAGGGTGAGGAGGAGGACAACAACACAAATGATGCCATCATTGATAGGAAGGCCAGGGAGAGACATGCAAGAGACATCAGGGAGAACCTCATTTATGGACGTTTCAGCACCAATAAGCCACATCATCAAGGAAATTTGGGAGGAAAAACTTAACAATTCCTCACAGAAATTCTCTTTTGCAAGAGGTCTTATTCATCTCTGCAATCTTAATGAAGTGTTGCTGCAAATCATGTGATTGGTATTTGAAATCATCTATGGGCTATGATGAATGTGACTACACATCACTGTAAGCAGCATTAAGTTATGACCGTAGAAAACAAAAGTAAGGCGTGACAGCATTGGAAAAAGTTATTAACCATCAATAGGAAAACAGCCATCATTGAAGAGTCAAATTCCAATGAGATATGGACACTGGACATTTCCTGAGATGCTTTGCAAGCATCATTGCATTCCTGCCATAGGCCTCCGAAAAACTACTTTGTATCTGTCTGTAACCAAGCAAAGCATTACAGATGCCCAGCTCACAGACGTGAAATGTTAACTCTGCTTCTCTCTCCATAGATGCTGCCTGACCTGCTGAGTATTTCCAGCACTTTCTGTTTTTATTTCAGATTTCCTTTTATTTCCTTGATTTTATACTCTCTTCCTCTGTCAAAGCCAAGGATCCCATATGCCTTTTTAACAGCCTATCAACCTATCCTGCCACCTTCAAAGATTTGTGTACATACACCATCAGGTCTTTCTGTTCCTGCAACTCCTTTGAAATTGTACCATTTAGTTTATATTGTCCCTCCTCATTTTTCCTACCAAAATGTATCACTTCACACTTCTCTGCATTAAATTTCATCTGCCACATGTCTACCCATTAAACCAGCCTACCATGGTCTTGTTGTTGCTCTAACTTTCTCACTTAGTAACACAGAAACATACTTTGAAAAATAGCAGCTTAACACATAATATGTTAGCAGCTTACCCCTATTAGAAGACATTTAACCTGAAACCACAGTAACTGGCTGAGTGATGTTGATGCATGTATGCAATGGTTGTGTTGCATCATTTGCCATGTCATTAAATCTTCACTGTCTGCTGCAGGATAAACATAAACAAAGCCACAACCAGCGTGAGCGTGCTAAAACAGGAGGAGGGGTCCCTGACATATGGCTGGTGACCACGGCTGAAGAGAGGGCTCCGGAGATCGCAAGAGAAGAAGGAGGCACAGCGAGCAAAGATGGCGAGGTAGGAACCACAAGGTGTAAGAATGAAGTGTTATCTCTGCTCTTGCAGCCATATGTGGAAACTGAAGGAAATTTTGTGAAACCATGCGAAGCACATGTTTAAAGTGCCTCTGTTTGTGTCTCTACTAAAGGTGCCCGCACTCATAGAGTCATAGAGTCATACAGCATAGAAACAGGCCCTTTGGCCCACTGTGTCCATGCCGACCATAATGCCTATCCATACTAATCCCACCTGCCTGCATTAATTCCATATCCCTCTATGCCTTGCTCATTCAAGTACCTGTCCAGATGCCTCTTAAATGTTGCTACTGTTCCTGCCTCCACCACCTCCTCAGGCAGCTCATTCCAGATACCCACTATTCTTTGTGTGAAAAATTTACCTCTTTGATCCCCTTTAAACCTCCTCCCTCTCCCCTTCAATCTATGCCCTCTAGTTTTAGTCACCCCTACCATAGGAAACAGACTCTGGCTATCTACCCTATCTATGCCTCTCATAATTTTATATAACTCTATCATGTCCCCTCTCAGCCTCCTTCACGCCAGGGAAAACAGACCCAGCCTATCCAATCTCTCTTTAAAACTCAAGCCCTCCAAACCAGGCAACATCCTTGTGAATCTTTTCTGCACCCTCTCGAGTTTAATCACATCTTTTCTGTAGTGAGGCGACCAGAACTGCACACAGTACAAATGCGGCCTAACCAACGTTATGTACAGATGTACAACTGTAACATGCGTCCCAACTCTTGTAATCAGTGCCTCGGCCAATGAAGGCAAGCATGCCATATGCCTTCTTCACCACCTTGTCTACCTGTGTTGCCACTTTCAGGTAACTATTTACTTGCACCCCAAGGTCTCTCTGCTCAACAACACTCCCCAGGGCCCTGCCATTCACTGTATATGTCCTGCCCTGGTTTAACTTCCCAAAATGCATCACTTCACACTTGTCTGTGTTAAATTCCATTGGCCACTCCCTTACCCACTTTCCCAGTTGATCGATATCTTGTTGTAACCTTAGACAACCTTCTTCACTGTCCACTATACCACCAATTTTGGTGTCATCTGCAAACTTACTAATCATGCCCCTTACATTCACATCCAAGTCATCAATATATATGACAAACAACAGAGGGCCCAGCATCGATCCCTGCAGCACACCACTGGTCACCGGCCTCCAATCTGAAAAACAACCCTGCACTACCACCCTCTGACTCCTATCACCAAGCCAATTTTGTATCCAATTTGCTAGCTCACCCTGGATCCCATGTGTTCAAACCTTCTGGACCAGCCTACCATGCGGTACCTTGTCAAAGGCCTTGCTAAAGTCCATGTAGACAATGTCCATCTCCCTGCCCTCGTCAATCCTCTTGGTCACCTCCTCGAAAAACTCAATCAAATTTGTGAGACATGATTTCCCATGCACAAAGCCATGCTGACTATCCCTAATCAGACCGTGCCTTTCCAGATGCATATAAATCCTGTCTCTCAGAATCCCTTCCAATAACTTTCCCAATAACTGATATAAGGCTCACTGGCCTGTAGTTCCCTGGCTTATCCCTGCTGCCCTTCTTAAATAAAGGCACAACATTAGCTATCCTCCAGTCTTCCGGTACCTCACCCGTGGCTAACGATGATACAAAAATCTCTGCCATGGCCCCCTTGGTTGACAAGGGTCACTGACCCGAAACGTTAACTCTGCTTCTCTTTCCACAGATGCTGCCAGACCTGCTGAGTGATTCCAGCATTTCTTGTTTTTGTTTCAGATTTCCAGCATCCGCAGTATTTTGCTTTTATTTTAATGGATATTGAGGGTCTGGTTAGGACAAAGAAGGAGGCATATGTCAGGTATAGGCAGCTGGGATCGGGCGAGTCCCTCGAGGAGTATAGGGGATGTAGGACTATACTTAAGAAGGAAATTAGGAGGGCTAAAAGGGGTCATGAGATTTCCCTGGCAGATAAGATAAAGGAAAATCCTAAAAGATTCTATAAGTATATTAAGAGTAAAAGGGTAGCTAGGGAGAGAGTAGGTCCCCTTAAGGATCAGTGTGGCAATCTATGTGTGGAGCCACAGGAAATGGGCAAGGTCTTAAATGAATACTTCTCATCTGCATTTACCGTGGAGAAGGTCATGGAAGCTAGTGAGTTCAAGGGAGGAAATAGCGATATCCTGGAGCATATCAACATTACAAAGGAGGAGGTGTTGGAGGTTTTGTCGCGTATTAAGGTGGATAAATCCCCAGGGCCTGACCAGGTGTATCCTAGGATGCTATGGGAAGCAAGGGAGGAGATTGCTGGGGCCCTGGCAGAGATTTTTGTATCATCGTTAGCCACGGGTGAGGTACCGGAAGACTGGAGGATAGCTAATGTTGTGCCTGTAATGTTGAGGATTGACGAGGGCAGGGCGATGGGCGTTGTCTACATGGACTTTAGCAAGGCCTTTGACAAGGACCCGCATGGTAGGCTGGATGAGAAGGTTAGAACACATGGGATCCAGGGTGAGCTAGCAAATTGGATACAAAATTGGCTTGGTGATAGGAGGCAGAGGGTGGTAGTGGAGGGTTGTTTTTCAGATTGGAGGACGGTGACCAGTGGTGTGCCGCAGGGATCGGTGCTGGGCCCTCTGTTGTTTGTCATATATATTGATGACTTGGATGTGAATGTAAGGGGCATGATTAGTAAGTTTGCAGATGACACCAAAATTGGTGGTATAGTGGACAGTGAAGAAGGTTGTCTAAGGTTACAACAGGATATAGATAAACTGGGAAAGTGGGCAAGGGATTGGCAAATGTAATTTAATGCAGACAAGTGCGAAGTGATGCATTTTGGGAAGTTAAACCAGGGCAGGACATATACAGTGAATGGCAGGGCCCTGGGGAGTGTTGTTGAGCAGAGAGACCTTGGGGTGAAAGCACATAGTTCCCTGAAAGTGGCAACACAGGTAGACAGGGTGGTGAAGAAGGCGTATGGCATGCTTGCTTTCATCGGCCGAGGCATTGAGTACAAGAGTTGGGACGTCATATTGCAGTTGTACATAATGTTGGTTAGGCCGCATTTGGAGCGCTGTGTGCAGTTCTGGTCGCCACACTACAGGAAAGATGTGATTAAGCGAGAGGGGGTACAGAAAAGATTCAGAACGATTTTGCCTGGTTTGGAGGGCTTGAGTTATAAAGAGAGATTGGATAGGCTGGGTCTGTTTTCCCTGGAGTGAAGGAGGCTGAGAGGGGACATGATAGAGAGGGGCGGCGCAGTCATTAGCACTGCAGCCTCACAGCTTCAGTGACCCGGGTTCAATTCTGGGTACTGCCTGTGTGGAGTTTGCAAGTTCTCCCTGTGTTTGCGTGGGTTTCCTCCGGGTGCTCCGGTTTCCTCCCACACGCCAAAGACTTGCAGGTTGATAGGTAAATTGGCCATCAGCAATTGCCCCTAGTGTAGGTAGGTGGTAGGGAAACATAGGGACAGGTGGGGATGTGGTAGGAATATGGGATTAGTGTAGCATTAGTATAAATGGGTGGTTATTGGTCGGCACAGACCCGGTGGGCTGAAGGGCCTGTTTCAGTGCTGTATCTCTAAACTAAAAAAAACTATGAGAGGCATAGATTGGGTAGATAGCCAGAGTCTGTTTCCCATGGTAGGGGTGACTAAAACTAGAGGGCATAGATTTAAGGTGAGAGGGAGGAGGTTTAAAGGGGATCAAAGGGGTAAATTTTTCACACAAGGAGTAGTGGGTATCTGGAATGAGCTGCCTGAAGAGGTGGTGGAGGCAGGAACAGTAGCGACATTTAAGAGGCATCTGGACAGGTACTTGAATGAGCAAGGCATAGAGGGATATGGAATTAATGCAGGCAGGTGGGATTAGTATAGATAGGCATTATGGTCGGCATGGACACAGTGGGCCGAAGGGCCTGTTTCTATGCTGTACGACTTTATGACTCTATGGCCACCTTCTGAGGCAGAGAGTTCCAGAGTCGCACAACCCTCTGAGAGAAAACATTTCTCCTCGTCTCTGTCCTAAAAGGGCGACCCCTAATTTCCAAACAGTGCCCCCTAGTTCTGGACTCACCCACAAGAGGAAACATCCTTTCCACATCCACCTTGTCAAGACCGTTCAGGATCTTATATACTTCAATCAAGTCTTCCCTCACTCTTCTATACTCCAGTGAAAACAAGCCCAGTCTGTCCAATCTTTCCTCATCAGACAACCTGCTCATTTCAGGTATCAATCTAGTAAACCTCCTCGGAACCGCCTCCAACGCATTTACTTCCTTCCTTAAATAAGGACACCAAAACTGCATACAGTATTCAAGATGTGGTCTCACCAATGCCCTGTATAACTGCATCCTTACTTTTATTTTCAATTCCTCTCATAATAAAGGATAGCATTCCATTCCCCTTCTTTATTACTTGCTATACCTGCATACTAACTTTTTGTGACTTATGCACTGGAACACCTAGATCCCTCTGCAGCCCGGAATTCTGCAGTCGTTCCCCATTTAAGTAATAATTAGCTATTTTATTCTTCCTGCCAAAGTGAACAACTTCACATTTTTCCACATTATACTCCTGCCAGATTTTTGCCCACTCACCCTACCTGTCTATATCGGTCTGCAACCACCTTATGTCCTCTTCACAATGTACTTTCAAACTATTGAGCTACCATGCCATCGCTCCCCTCATCTAAGTCATTAATATAAATTGTAAAAAGTTGAGGCCCCAGCACAGGACTCCACTCGTCACATCCTGCCAATAAGAAAAGGGCCCATTTATGCATACTCTCTGTTTTCTGCCAGGCAGCCAATCTTCAATCCATGCTAATATGGTACCCCCTACACCATGAGCTCCTACTTTGAGCAATAATCTTTTATGTGGCACCTTGTCAAATCCCTTCTGGAAATCCAAGTACAGTATGTCAATGGGCTCCCCTTTATCCACAGCGCATGTTACTTTATTTTATTTATTTATTTTATTTAGAGATACAGCACTGAAACAGGCCCTCCGGCCCACCGAGTCTGTGCCGACCAACAACCATCCATTTGTACTAACCCTACAGTAATCCCATATTCCCTACCACCTACCTACACTAGGGGCAATTTACAACGGCCAATTTACCTATCACCTGCAAGTCTTTGGCTGTTGGAGGAAACCGGAGCACCCGGCGAAAACCCACACGGTCACAAGAAGAACTTGCAAACTCCGCACAGGCAGTACCCAGAATTCAACCTGGGTCCCTGGAGCTGTGAGGCTGCGGTGTTAACCACTGCGTCACTGTGCCGCCCTACTCTTCAAAGAACTCTAATAAATTGGTTAAACATGATTTTCCTTTCACAAAACCATGCTGACTATTCACGATTACCTTGAGTTTTTCTAAGTGCCCAGCTATAGCCTCCTTAATGATCAATTCTAACACCTTCCCCAAGACAGACGTCAAGCTAACTGGCCTATAGTTACCTGTTTTCTGCCTCCCCCCCTTCTTGAATAGCAGGGTTATATTTGCTACTTTCCAGTCTGATGGTATCTTTCCAGAATCCAGCAAATTTTGAAAAATTAACCTCAACGCATCTACTACCTCATTAGTCACCTCTTTGAAGATCCTCAGATGAAGTCCATCAGGACCCAGAGACTTGTAAGCCTACAGCTCCATCAGTTTGGTCAGTACTGCTTCCCTGGTGATTGTAATTTCACCAAGTTCCTCTCTTCCTTCCACTTCCTGATTTACAGCTATCACTGGAATGTTTTTTGTATCCTCCATAGTGAAGACAGAAGCAAAATATTTGTTCATTTCATCTGCCATTTCCTTATTGTCTACAATGAACTCCCCATTCTCACTCTCTAGAGAACCAACACTCATGTTACTTACTCTTTTCCTTAACCAGAGGACATAGATTTAAGGTGATTGGCAAAAGAACCAGAGGCAGCATGAGGAATAAAACATTTACGCAATATGTTGTTATGATCTGGACTATACTGCCTGAAAGGATAGTGGAAGCAGATTCAATATTTACAGGACTTTGGAGAAACAGCAGTTGGGTAGAACGAATTGGAAATCTCTACCAAAGAACTAGCACAGACATAATGGAACAAATGGCCTCCTTCTGTGTTGTTCCTATCTATGATCCTATGAAGATAAAGACCATACCTGCTGGCCAACATACCTTTGAAGTCTCCACAGAATTCAGGCCAGAATGCCAAGGGCCATCTCCTCAAACCTGGACAGTCCATCTAATTGGGAGGGCCCCTGCTGGTGTATCTGTGCTCATTATGGCTGTGAGCAGTCTTTCTGGGAAGCACATACAGGATATTTGGATGTCAGGAACTGGAATAGTGCAGACAGGCACCCCTGTATCTATTCCTCATCCCTCCTTCTCTGAGTGTATTCTAACACACTTTACATATAGTTTCTGGTGATAGTATTGGTTCTGAACGGACCTTTCAATATTTCTATATCACAGTGCAAGTGACTTGTGATTCCCTCACAAAGTGTGAACTTTAATTTTCTATGTAATAAAAGGAAGTTGTTGAAATACTTGTACACTTCCCTCCCTCAGTGCTGCTTTTCTGGTGCACTGATCATGCTTAACGCTGGGGCAAGAAAATCTGGCCTAATATCCTTTCAGTTTCTGTAAAAAAAAAAGCCAAAATGTTTCACAGAGGATTTTAAAAACTGCTGAGTATATGTTCTTTTTAATCAATGCATATGTTTGTTTTGGTTTCTTATCCATTTTAAGGTCAAGGAGGCAAAGATTTGTTTAGGCCTGTTTTCAGACATGGGAATCATGATGTGCCATTACCTCCCACCCAGTCCTGTTGAGGCAGGCAGCACACAACCTTTGTGCTTATTCCTCATCTAAATCATTTCAGCCTGCAGCCCAGCATGGAAAGTGTGAGCCTGCCCTTCTTAAAGGTAGCCTGCCCTTCTTAAATGGTGGCTGCACTCTTCATTCAGAAGTTGCTGCAGGCTGACTGTGGAAGACATGAAGAGAAGCAAAAGCACTGCAAATGGAGCAAAAGGCAAAAGAGAGAGCTCCCGGGTCTTCTGATGTGGTACTGGAGGTATATTGTACAGGAGGTGGAAAGGAGGAGAGAAGCAATGTTGCTGCAGAGGATCAGGAAGTTCTCAAGACATACCCTGAGAAGGGAATGGGAGCAAGTGGCCATGAAGGTCAATTCCCAAAGTCTAGTCTGAGGACCTAGCAGCAGTGCCGCAAGACGTTCAATGACCTCACACAGGTGGTCAAGGTCAGTGAATGCATCTTCAAAGGACATCTCTTGCACATCACACCACCAACCTCTCATGCAGCTCAATGCACCACACCCCCATCACCCACCCACCAACAATCTCTAGCAATCAGGACTCAGGCCTAACATTCAGATACTCCATCTCATCCTCACACACTTACCACTGCTGCTAGTCTCATTCTCACCTCCAGCTATTCAGCTATGACAGGCAGATCACCCAAACACCTTGCAAATACATTCACTGATATTCTTCCCTCCCTCTTGCAGAATGAAGTGGCCCAGAACATAAGTATGCAGAGCAGAACGGAAGGGGGATAGGCATACCTGCATTAGCTGAGTCTTCTGGAGGAGAAGGTATTTCACATCATGGGGCCAGATGTGACTAAGGCTGTTGCATTCAGTGTCACTGAGAACATTAAGGATGATGGCGTGCTCCTGTCTGATGTCCCTTTTCAATTCCCAACTCACCCTCATCCAACTGTCTATGAAGTGAAAGCTGAAGATGGTGTGACCGTGGGCATTTTGCTTTGCACTCCAACACCCCTCCCTCACCCAACCTTCTCTTCTGCATTTATGCTTCCAGATACCCAAGGGGTTGTTAAGAAGGCGTATGGTGTGTTGGCTTTCATTAACAGGGGGATTGAGTTTAAGAGCCGCGCGAGGTTATGCTGCAGCTCTATAAGGCCCTGGTTCGACCACACTTGGAATATTGTGTTCAGTTCTGGTCGCCTCATTATTGGAAGGATGTGGAAGCTTTAGAGAGGGTGCAGAGGAGATTTACCAGGATGCTGCCTGGACTGGAGGGCATGTCCTACGAAGAAAGATTGAGGGAGCTAGGGCTTTTCTCATTTGGAGCGAAGAAGGATGAGAGGTGACTTGATAGAGGGGTACAAGATGATGAGAGGCATAGATAGAGTGGATAGTCAGAGACTTTTACCCAGGGTGGAAAGGGCTATCACCAGGGGGCATAATTTTAAGGTGATTGGAGGAAGGTTTCGGGGAGATGTCAGAGGTAGGTTCTTTACACAGAGAGTGGTGGGTGCGTGGAATGCGCTGCCAGCGGTGGTAGTAGAAGCAGATACGTTGAGGGCATTTAAGCGACTCTTGGATAGGTACATGGATGATAGTAGAATGAAGGGTTTGATCTTAGAGTAGGTTAAAGGTTCGGCACAACATTGTGGGCCGAAGGGCCTGTACTGTGCTGTACTGTTCTATGTTCTATGTTCTATGTAACTGCTGCCTGGCCAGCCACTGTAGCCTCATGAGGAAGGGTGACAGCTGTAATTGACCTCTGATGAAGAAAACCTGTTATTTGATCTGATAATCACATCCACCTGCTCAGATACTGGTAGAAGGCAGTAAAGAGTCTGGAACTGCACATGGTGGGTTGAACTTAACCCAGAAATGGGCGCTGTTCCTGTTTGTCATGTGGGCGGCTGCCTCACCTCTGCGGCGGGCAGTCATATTGCATAATGGAGGCACGGGGCCCATGCAGTCAGGCGGTGGGGGTGGGATGCAAGACACTGAATATGGCATCACATGACTCCAGAGCAGGTGCTGGCACACATTTAAAACCCTGCCAGCCCTGCTTGCATTGCTCTCTTGCGCTGACTTTCTGGTAGCTGCTCAAAACTGAGACCCATTTTCCAGTGACTCTGGACACCACAACCCCCTGAGGCAGACCCTGCAGGATGACAGAGGTAAGACACAGGGTGGTCCTACAGTTTAGTGATGCCTCGCTCCAGATTCTCCTCCAGGCTGCATGCGAAAGGCAGGAGCTCCTCTTCCCCAGTGATGGCAAGAAGAGGTCCTCCCGCCTGACCAAGCAAGCCTGGATGGAAATCACAGAGGAGGTCAGCAGCCATGGGGTCAGCCCCCGCAACTGCGTACAGTGCCACAAGAGGGTCAATGACCTCCTTCATTCTGCCAGGGTGAGTGCGCCACACCTCTCTCTTTTTTAGTAATTGCAAATGGCTACACAGGAGGAAGCAGGACATGGCGAGGGAGGCATTATAACAGTGATGGTAGAGGGGGTTAGGCATTACCTCATCCTGAGAAATGCATGGCTGCCTATCAACCAAAGGCCACCTTCTTTCACAGCTCACCCCCATTAACTCCCCTGAGAGCAGACGGGAGCATGAGCTATATGTGATAGCCCAGTAGGGGACAAGGGGCTGCCACTGGCATAACTGTCATGTTGATCTCCCTGTGAAGTATGACTGCCTCCATCTTTCCTCTTGCAAGACAAGAGGGCCCATTACAGGAGGGAGACAGGCCGAACAGGCAGAGGCATACTGGATCTTCAGCCTCTCACCACAGTCGAAGAAGAGGTGTGAAAATTGGCAGAGACACAGGGCAGCCGCGTCATATCCGATGGAGCGACTGGAGTCTCCGCGCAACAGGGTGAAGATTGGCTTCCATCGACATACAATTCACTTCTGGACACCCACATCACATATGGTTAGCATGACAAGATCTGCACAGCCTAACTCACCCGTGTTTATGTTTTCTCATGCAGGTCGGCGTCTGCAGGAGACTCAATCAGAAGGTGGCCAGATGTCCATCTGTGAGGAGGAGAAGCACTGAGAGGATGCTTCGTTCCATGACTCTCCTGCACCTTCCACCAGTGCAGATACTTTTGTCTCAGTGGGTAACCGTTCAGCTTTAGAATCAGGGTCACAAGCTGCTGAGAGCACCACGCACGTGCCGAGCAGCTGACTGAGGCTAAGACACCGAGGCCTCTGGCAGTCAGAGGACTGTTGGTGACCAGGCCCATGCTGAGGTCCAGGCTGATGACGAGCCTCTGGTGTCGACAGCACAGGACATGCTTGTGTTGCAGAGAGAGATAAGGCAACATCTGACAGAGATGCCAGTGGCAATGCGCAACCATAAGCGGACGATGGAGGAGTCCATCCATGCCATGACTGCTGCCATATCTCAGGCATGTGAGTGCAAGGCTTCTTCCATCAAATGGTTGACAACCCTCATTGAGAGCCAGATCCCTCAGATGTGTTTACACCTGCACACCATTGCCTTGGCCATGAGCTCAATGTGGCAGTGGCAAGGCGGAGAAGGACCAGGTACCTGCAGCTCCTCGTCTTTCTGGTGTGAGCAGGGAGGTTCAAGTGAGCCTTGAAAGAGAGAAGGAGAGGCTGACCTCCACAGCTGGGGGCTCCCTTCAGGGCACACCAAGTGTGGACAACGGCTCCTCAGCCCCTCTGCCAGTGAGCCCAGCTGCAGCAGCCACGAGGCCTGAGGAAAGTCCTGCACCTGTGCAGGAAACCCTCAGGCAGCATGGTCCTTTCAGGGCTCAGGCAGCCAGAGGACAGCTGCCAAAGTCATCCCAGGCTAAGGGGCAGCCTGAACAGCAGCCTGCCTCTAACCCAGCTACTATTGCAGGTGTCACACCTCATAAAAGCACTCACAAAAATGTATAAAGAAAAGCACCTAGACACACTTGGGGGTTCACGTGTGTTTGATATCTGACATTTGATGATTAATATCACAGAATCACAGAATTGTTACAGTGCAGAAGGAGGCCATTCAGCCCATCATGTCTGTACCAACTGTCCTAATGAGCATTTTACCTAGTGCCATTCCCCAGTCTTCTCCCCTTAGCCCTGCACATTCTTCCTATTCAGCTAACAGTCCAATTCCCTTTTGAATGCCTCGATTGAACCTGCCTCCACCACACTCTCAGGCAGTACATTCCAGACCTTAAACACATGCTGAGTAAAAAAGTTTTTCCTTATGTCACTTTTGCTTCTATTACCCATTACTTTAAATCTGTGCCCTTTCGTTCTTGATCCTTTCACGAGTGGGAACAGTTTCTTTCTATCTACTCTGTCCAGACCACTCATGATTTTGAATATCTCTATCAAATCTCCTGTCAGCCTTCTCTTCTCCAAGGAAAATAGTTCCAACTTCTCCAATGTTTAAGGTGGTGAATGAGGTACCGATGAAGCAGGCTGCTTTGTCCTGGATGGTGTCCATCTTCTTGAGTGTCGTTGGAGCATTCCTCTCCACACAAGTGGAGAGTATTTCATCAACTCATGACTTGTGCCTTGTAGATTGTGGGCAGTATTTCAAGAGTCAGGATGTGAGTTGCTCAACACAGAATACTCAGCCGCTGACCTGCTCGTGTAGCCACAGTCTTTATGTTGCTACTCCAGTTCAGTTTCTGGTCAATGTTAACCCCAAGGCTGTTGATGGTGGGGGATTCAGTGATGGTAATGCTGCTGAATGTCAAGGGGAGATGTTCCGGTTCTATCTTGTTGGAGACTGTCATTGCATGGCACTTGTGTGGTACTTGTGTGGCATAAATGATAAGTGCCACTTATCAGCCCAAGCCTGAATGTTGTCCAGGTCTTGCAGCAGGTGGGCACGGCTGCTTCAGTGTCTGAGGAGTTTCGAATGGTATTGAACACTGCAAACATCTGTGAATATCCCCATTTCTGACCTTATGATAAAGGGATTCCATAGATGAAGCTGCTAAAGATGGTTGGGCCTAGGGCACTGACCTGACGAACTCCTGCAATGATGTCTTGGGGCTGAGATGATTGGCCTCCAACAAATACAACCACCTTCCTTTATGCTAGGTACGACTCCAACCAGTGGAAAATTTTCCTCCGATTCCCATTGACTCCAGTTCTGCTAGGGCTCCTTCATGCCATACTCAGTCAAATGCTGCCTTAATGTCAAGAGCAGTCACTTTCACCTCACCTCTTGAATTCAGCTCTTTTGTCCATGTTTGAACCTAGGCTGTAGTAAGGTCAGGAGCTGAGTGGCCCTGGCAAAACACAAACTGAGCATTGATGAGCAGGTTGTTGATGTGTAAGTGCCGCTTGATAGCACTGCCGTCGACACCTTCCATCACTTTGCTGATGATCGAGTGTTGACTGATGGGACAGTAATTGGTCAGATTGGATTTGTCCTGCTTTTTGTGGATAATACATACCTGGAAATTTTCCACATTGTCGGGTAGATGCCAGTGTTGTAGTTGTACTGGGACAGCTTGGCTGGGGCACGGCTAGTTCTGGACCACAAGATGTTGTCAGGGCCCCCCATAGCCTTTGCTCTATCTAATACCTTCAATTGTTTCTTGATATCACGTGGATTGATTCGACCTGGCTGAAGACTGGCATCTGTGATGCTGGGGGCCTCAGCAGCAGGCTGGGATGGATCATCCACTTGGTACCTTTCGCTGAAGGTGGTTGCAAATGCTTCAGTTGGGCTGTCCTCACAGGGTCAGGTGGCGGAGGGGAGTTACGATCCAGCAATCGGCCTCTGGCTCATGGTTGGAGAGCAAAGATTGCCTGTATGGCTGACTGCTGCAGGATGAAGGCATCATGGCTGCTGCCAGGACAGCAGCAATTGACTGAGAGGATCTTCTTGTCATGGTCACACACCAACTGGATGTTAATAGATTGGTAGTCTTTACAGTTATGGAACGTCCCCCCTGTTAACATATGGGGTCCGCAGAGCCACATGCATGCAGTTGATTGCACCCTGCACCTTTGGGGATTCTGCCGGTCTGGCAAATCCATGTGTTTTCTCCTGCTTCTCTCTGATCAGTGAGAAGATTTTGAAGTCCCCTCTCTTATATAGGGCTTCTGAGACCTATCCTGATGCTGCGATTGACAGCAAACTGTGAAATGTTGCTAATGTCACCTGCTCCCACCTGGAAGACTCCACTGGCAGAGAAAATTAGATCCACAGTCATTTTGATGGTAACTGGGAATGCCATTCTCACTCTGCTGTGCTGTTGCAGGTCTGGTTGCAGGACATTGCACAGGGCAGTCATCACCTACTTAGTGAAAAATAGACACCTCATACAAAGCTCCGGGCTGAGATGGAATTAGAAGAAGTACTCCTGAAAGACCCTTGGTGAGGAAGACCTTCAATTGAGAGCACTCTCCTTCCTCCCTCTGTGCAGTGCTTCCCTTCACTGCTGCCTGAACTCCATTTCCCTATCATGCTGCAGCCCAAGAGGGACTGCAAATGTAGCTCCCTTCACCTGAAGCAGGCTTTCACTTGACAGGTAAAAAATTCCTCTGACCTCCTTGCCAAAATCCAGTATCACTCCCTTTAAAGTCCCAAAAATAGCAAAACTCCTCCAAGAAATCTCTTCACATTCACAGTCCTGGATTGCGTATGAATAATGGTAACTTAGGCAAGATGACTGTATGCCAGCATAAGCCAGGGCTTTCAGAAAATGTAAGGAGTGGGGATAATGGGGAAAACGTTTTAGAAATTCTGATAGTTAGTCATTTGGTAGTACAGAACTTGAGTATTGCTGAAAACAGAGACATTTTTGTTGAAGCTTTGCGTCTTGCACTCATCAGGACAATCCACAAGAATACCAACGTAAGTGAAAGCAACAAATTTACACCGTATGAGAAGAGAGTGCTGATTGGTTTGCAAGTGAACTCTGATTGGTAGAGGCGTTGCTATGGAGAATGCACCAGTTTATGGTGACTGACAGTTAACTGCCAAGCTTTGTTTGAAATTTAAACTTTAAATTTAAATTTCAATAGCACAAAGCCTTTTACAAAATTCTAATTTTCTTCCCAATCACATCCCAGCAAATATATCTATACAATCATGTTAGATTAAAAAAATGCTGGGTACACCTGCCATTACAGTTCTTCATCCATTCTGTTTTTTACTCCTAAAATTAAAATTTATTATACAATAACATATAGGATTAAAAATTAGACTTTATCGATCCTTTTTATCGGTGTGAAATGGTAACAATGAGGCCCAATTTTGGGGACCAAAGCCCTGTGCCTCAAAAACGCCCACCCTGAAATTGTGTCTGGCCATTTTTCAGGCATTCCTGCTGGCTGCCTAGGACAGGCTTTAAACCCCTCGCCTATGTAAATGAGGGGCCTAATGTCTGTTTTAGTTCGCCTCACAGAAATTGATGAGCAATATGCATAGCAGGCACCAGACCTGTCTTGATCATCATTCTTTAGCGACTGCCAACTAAAAGCGCATTTAACTTTTTCTAAAACTTACGGTGGAGCCCGGTGGAGCAGAAGTGGTCTTCCCTGTTCGACAGTACTCCTTACAGATGCTGAAGTCTGGAACTAAAGACTGAAACAACTCAACTGTCCTTTGCATTTCCAAACCTCAAGTGATATTGTCAGAGGTTTGGGATCCAGACAAATACCCATCCCTTCTCTGCAGGGGAGTGTCATCTAGTGTAACAAATGTAAGGCCAGGACAATTTAATTTGCTTAAAGTTATGTCTGTTAAAAATAGCAACTGTTAAGTCCTGTTTGTTTCCCACTCTGTATTTTCTTTCCAACATGGATTATTACAACTTTAGGAACAGAGTGAATCAGCAATGACAATTTGCAGCAAGAGTCATGGGTCTCAAGCCACTGAGACCTGAGTAAAAATCTACTCTCAGAAAACAAAACACTCAGTTCTATATTAGAGGGATTGCACAGTTTGTTACCTGGCAACCATGGGCACTGTCTTGACATCATTGAATTTTAAAGCTAATCTCCAAATTAAACTTTAATTGAACTGGGATGGGGTGGTAAGCCATACAAATCAAGCAAAGTTTATTTGTCAGCTATTTATTTTTATACTGAAGATATCAACAATTCATATAAAGTTTTAAATATTTGTTATAGCACATTTTCTCCTCATTTTGTTCTGCATGATAAAGTCAAGGCTGCACTCTCAGTACACAGAGGCCAATATGGCAGGGTTATATGAACTGATGTGGGGATGTGTATAGACAGAAACCAGCCAAGGAATTTCAATCTCACATAGTTAAGTGCTGCTGTGCTATTAGCTCAAACACTTCATGCAGTTTAAGACACATTTGTTGCATTTTTTTTTGTTGTAGCTTAAATGTGAAGGACAGTGTGGGTTAGCCTTGACAAATAACATGCTGCATTTGTATCGACTGCCTTTGCTGAATTCAATAAGCCTGCATTGAAGTCTAGATTCTTTTTATATAATGAAAGCCCCTAAATTAGGCACCACGGTGCCCAGAGTTTTGCCGCTGTAGGTACTGTTTTCGTACCAAAATGGCATCCGTGCGTATGTGCATACTTCCTCTGTGGCCCATGCCAAACAGCATCTTGGCGTTAAGAGCATGCAAAGTATGTAGAGTAGGCAGATCCTGATATCAGTCAGCGTGTTTTGATAATTTGACACCGGGGCTACCATTTTATGATCTTGCTGCACCCACTAACACTCTCTCTTAAATATGCACAGCTGAACATGCATTCTACAGCAAGAAGGACCACCCCCCACCATCATTATTTAAAGGTATCATCCACAACTTGCAGGTTAGTTGCTGATTAATCTCTACTGGCTCTATTTGAGTTTGTGGAAGTACTTTGTGGTTCTCAGAGTTGGTGAAGTCACCAGGGAGCGGGGCTGCACTTGGAGAAGGCCTTGGTTGTGTCCCCAAGGGTTCTGGTCAGTCCATTTGTTCCTAGTCACGGGGGCTATAGTTGGAATTCCCCTTGGGCTGTAGCATGAGAGGGAAATGAAGCAGAGGCACAGAGGAAAAACTGCTCACAAAAGAAGGAGAAGGAGGGGGAGAAGGGCTCTCAGTAGAAGATCTTATCCACCTAGGGTCTTCTGGGAGCACTTCACTTATAAGCCAGGAACAATGTGTGTATCATCTGTGCTTTACAAAAGAGGTGCTCGCAGAACTCTGCCAGCTCTTGCAACCAGAGCTGCAACATCAGAACAAGGTGAGGATGGCACTGCCATTGGCTGTAAAGATGGCTGTGGTCCTGAATTTGTTTGCGTTGCGATCCTTCCAGGCTGGAGCAGATGATATATGTAACATCTCCTAGTTCGCTGTCCACCGCTGCATCAAAGATGCTCTTAATGCTAGGAAAGGGAAGCTCATTATGTTCTCTATGAACAGAGAGAAGCAGGTGGAGCATACATATGGTTTTGCGAGGATAGTGGGCTTCCTTATGGTGCAAGGTGACATCGACTGAACACAAGTGGCTTTGCAGATGTAGCATCTCAATGCTGAGATATAGCACAACCATAAAGGTTACCACTCATTGAATGTGCAGTTGTCGTGCGACCACACTCAACACATCATGCTGGTGAATGCCTACTATCCTGACAGCAGTCATAAGGTTTTATTCTGCGACATTCCACTATTTCCTCAGTCTTTCAGCCACCTCGTCAAAGTAGAGGGTGGCTGCTGGACAACAAGGCTATCCACTTAACACCTAGGTCATGGCTCCATCCCACAACCAAACCACATGTGGCCAGCATACATACAATGAGAGCCATGCTGCCATGAGAAACATCACAAGCCAGACCATTTGGGTGCTGAAGCAATTGTTCTGCTGCCTGGATTGCTCTGAAGGAGCCCTCCAGTACTCTCTGAAACGTATATCCTGATTTGTGGTGGTCTACTCTATCCTCTGCAACCTGGCCATAATAAGGGCACAGCCATTGCCACAAGGGATAAAGTGAGCAGTTCAGGAGAAGAAGGAGGAACAGGAGGAGGAGGATGAAGGGGAGAAGCAGCTGGCACATCCACATTCCAGATGGGCTGTCCTGATCGCCACATTTGACTATGGTTCCCAAAAACACATGCCCAAATCCCCATTGATAACAGTCCCACACCTTACCATACCTCTGTTATGGACAATTAAAGTGTCCTCTTGGCCACATTGCTGAATTAAAAACACCACTAAACAAACATTCCATACCAACTTTATCCAACAAACATCCAATATTTCATATAAAAGTCAACATTCCCTTAATGCCTGTCTTGAGGGTGCCTTTGTCTGGCCTAGTGCTTCTGCACCGTGCTGCCCCAGTGATCGCAACATGGCAGATGGAAGGCTGCTGAATTTCAGTGGGGGAGACTACAGATGGCCTTGGAGGACTGACAGACAACAGCAAGGGCACTGGCAGAGTAGGAGTAGTGGGAGGGCAAAGTCTACCATCCTGACAGAGGACAGCAGGTTCATGCTCCACAATGTCATTGCCACTTCCCTGGGGCGACACCTCAACAATCCTAGTAATCTGCTGGTGCACATACTGCTGGATTGCTGTGACACCCTGCAAGCCACTTTGAGCAGTCATGATGGCAGAAATCTGAACCTACATGGCACGAAGCTGAGATGTCATGGCCATAGTCTGAGCTTCCACTGCACCACTCAGAAGTTGGGTGGCTTCTGCTTGTGCTGCAGTGGAGTGTGAGACATTGGCCATCAGACACTGCATCATGGTCAGAACCATAAGTGTTCTCATGGAGTTGGCCACCACTTGTGCGCTGTAAAGGATGGGCTCCAAACTCTTCAGAAAGCGCTGTCCAATTTGAAGCCTAGCTCCTCCATGCTCCTTAATAGTGACCGTAGGCTCTCTGCAGGCCTGCCGATGCATCAAGCATTTCTGTGTGCATGATCATCAGATTTTTTCTATCCCCTGCCACATCAAAATCCTCATCTGATTCCCTTGCAGCAGAACCCGTTGTAATGAGTTCTTTTATGTTGTCTGATGCAACATAAATGAGATGTATGGAGTCCAATTGTGTTGAAGATCCCAAATAGGTTTATTACAGCTAACTAATATATACAGTAGAGCTAACTATTTACAGAACCTTACTCTGAGTGTTGCAGTTGTAAAGTGACTCTGGCTTGTAGTCACATGCTGGTGCTTAGCTATTTAGCCTATTAAGATCTTAAAGGGACATCATTCTTAAAGGCTCAATACAACACTCAAGTGCGACCTCGCCCTCCAGGCCATCTTGTCCCACTGCCCTGACTGCAGCCTGTTCATGCCTGGTGACTCATCATGTGCAGATCCCGCCTCTATACTCTCTTCAAAGGTTCGCACAGTGTCAGTATCTGATCATCAGTCTCTTGATCCTCTTGAACTTCAGGTTCCCACACCAGTTATCAACAGGGTGTCAGTTATTGGAAATCTTAATGGATATAGGCACAACAGTAGGGTTAGGGTAAGGGAAGAATGGAAAAATCAAGAGGTACATGCTTACAATATCTGCAGCTTGTAAGTCAGAAGACATTGTGGGATGAAGGGGAAAGTAGCTTGTGAGAAAGTCGATTAGGTAGGAACATACTGTTATCCTCAATGGTTTCACTCCCACCGCTGACCACAGCTTCAGTCATGGCTGCACCAATGATTTCCAGTATCGTCTCCTCCATAGGGGTGAGGGCACGAAACTGTGCCTGTCCGCTGTTGGTTAGCCACTGCTGTCTCTGGTTATGGGCCACCTTGTCTGGCAAGAGAGAGGGAACTGTGTCAGTCAGTGTTGTGCAATGTAATTGGAGGCCAAATGGGCTCCTTCTGTGCTATAATGATTCTGTGATTCTGTTACTATCCTAGGAATATAGGAAAAGGAGTAGGTCATTCAGTCCACTGAGTCTGTTCTGTCATTCAATTAAACCATGGCTGATCTGTATCTTAATTCCACCTACCTGCCTTGGTTCCATAACCCATAACACGCTTGCCTACCAAAGATCCATCAATCTCAGTTTTGAAATTTTCCATTGATCGAGCCTCAATAGGTTTTAGGGAGCAAATTCCAGATTTTCACTACATTTTGTGTGGAGAAGTGATTTCTGACATCACCCTGAATGGCTTAGGTCTAATTTTAAAGTTAGATCTACTTGTTCTGGACTCTTCCACCAGAGGAAATAGTTACTCTGTATTTACCCTATCAAATCCTTTAATCAATTAGATCACTCCTTAATCTTCTATATTGAAGGAAGTATAAACCTAATCTGTTCAATCTGTCCTCATCACTTAACCCTTTTAGCCCTGGTCTCATTCTGGTTAAACTGCACTGCAACGACTCCAAGGTCAACAGATTTTTCTTGAGGTGCAGTGCCCAGAACTGAATGCAGTACTCCAGGTATGGTCTGACCAGAGTTCCCTACAGTTGTAGCATAACTTCCACCCCTTTGTATCCCAGCCCACTTAGCTTCTCACCATTTAGAAAATACACTGATCTATCTTTCTTAGGTTAAAGTGGATGCCCTCACATTTTCCCACATTGAACTCCATCTGCCATAGTTTTTCCCATTCACTTAATCTATCAATCTTCCTTTGCAACCTCCTATTCACATCTACACTATTTACTACTTTGCCTAACTTAGTGTTGTCAGAAAACGTAGATATATGGCTCTCTATTCCTTCAATCAAATAATTTATAAATATAGTCAAAAGCTATGGCTCTAGTACAGATCCCTGTGGGACACCACAAGGCATATCCTGCCAATTTGAGTACATGCCCATTATCCCTACTCTCTCTCTTCTACCTCCTAACCAATTCCCTATTCAAGCCAGTGGGTTGCCCCCATTTCCATGTGCTCTTATTTTTGTTCACAGTCTCTTATGTGGAACCTGATCGAATGCCTTCTGGAAGTCCAAATAAATGACATTCATGGATACTCCCTTGACTACCACATTAGTGACCTCCTCAAAAAAATCATCTAGGTTCATTGGACATGGGTTACCTTTACAAATCATGCTGGGTCTCTCTAATCAGCTCATATTTGTCCAAATGTTCAGTCAGTTTGTCCCTATTAACAGATTCTAGTAACTTGTCCACAACTGATGTTAAACTCATTGGTCTAGAATTTCTTAGTTTATCTTTTTTGCCCTTCTTAAATATTGGAGTGACATTGGCAATTTTCCAATCCAAGGGGACAATTCCTAAATTGAGAGAGAGATTTGTAAGATCACGACTAATGATGCACCAACCATTTCCTCACCTACTTCTTTTATACCCTGGGGTGGAAACCATCAGGTCCTGCAGATTTGTTTATCTTTAATAACATTAGTTTCTCCTCAGCCACATCCTGTATTGTGAAGACAAATACAAAGTAATTTAATAACTCTGACATTTTCAAATTTCCAATTACAATATCACTTGCGTCTGTCATGAAAGGGTTCACATTACTCTTAACCACTCTCTGTTAATATGTTTATAAAAACCTTTAGTATTGAGCTTGATATCCCTCATCACAGCAGCCTTCAGGAAAGTGAAGGCTCAGGGTGATGGGGGGAGTGAAAAGGATATATGGGATAGTGGAAATAGAGGCCAGGAAGGGTGATTGGAGGGCAATGGAGGTGGTGGGGAACAGAGGTCAGGGGAATGGAAGGTTATAGGAGATCAGTTATTGGAGGTTGATGAGATCAGGGAGTGGTGGTGATTGGAGAGGTGGGGTGAACCAATGTTCTTTTAAGAGGTGAGGTCAGGAGAAGCAGTCCTGCTCTTCCTGGTTCCATATTCAGTTAAGTAAATTTTAAAATCTTACCTTATAGGTAGCACATGATTCCAAAGGTTGGTTTCCCTGAGGGCAGCCAGCATGGGCAAAGGGATTAATAATGTCTGTTTCGGGCATGGGCATTGTATGAGGATTTATTTTCCTTTCCCACTATTGTGGGAAGTTCACGCCCCCCCAAAAAAAATCATATGGGCTAACAGAAATTATCTTTCACTTGAGACAGACCATCAGGACACATTTAGAAGCAACCATATTAAGGGCAGTTGTCTGGCTAAGTTAACCCTGATTGATGCTGCGAAATGGCCCAAAGAATTAGTGCTAGCATGTGAAGATGCAAGATCAGGGCTTTCTGGTGGCCTGATAAGTGCTGCTCTCACATGCGTTCAAGTCTTCAGAAGAAGGAATTTTCCTCCACACAAGATCAGGGGGCAGGTTGTTCAACCTTGCCCATCTAAGAGCGAAGTCCAAAGTACGGAAAGTCCTCATCAGGGAACTCCTCTTTGCTGACGATGCTGCTTTAACATCTCACACTGAAGAGTGTCTGCAGAGTCTCATCGACAGGTTTGCGGCTGCCTGCAACGAATTTGGCCTAACCATCAGCCTCAAGAATACGAACATCATGGGACAGGACATCAGAAATGCTCCATCCATCAATATTGGCGACGACACTCTGGAAGTGGTTCAAGAGTTCACCTACCTAGGCTCAACTATCACCAGTAACCTGTCTCTAGCTGCAGTAATCAACAAGCGCATGGGAAAGGCTTCCACTGCTATGTCCAGACTGGCCAAGAGAGTGTGGGAAAATGGCGCACTGACACGGAACACAAAAGTCCGAGTGTATCAAGCCTGTGTCCTCAGTACCTTGCTCTATGGCAGCGAGGCCTGGACAACATATGTCAGCCAGGAGCGACGTCTCAATTCATTCCATCTTCGCTGCCTCCGGAGAATACTTGGCATCAGGTGGCAGGACCGTATCTCCAACACAGAAGTCCTCGAGGCGGCCAACATCCCCAGCTTATACACACTACTGAGTCAGCGGCGCTTGAGATGGCTTGTCCATGTGAGCCGCATGGAAGATGGCAGGATCCCCAAAGACACATTGTACAGCGAGCTCGCCACTGGTATCAGACCCACCGGCCGTCCATGTCTCCGCTTTAAAGACGTCTGCAAACGTGACATGAAGTCCTGTGACATTGATCACAAGTCGTGGGAGTCAGTTGCCAGCATTCGCCAGAGCTGGCGGGCAGCCATAAAGGCGGGGCTAAAGTGTGGTGAGTCGAAGAGACTTAGCAGTTGGCAGGATAAAAGACAGAAGCGCAAGGGGAGAGCCAACTGTGTAACAGCCCCGACAAACAAATTTTGCTGCAGCACCTGTGGAAGAGCCTGTCACTCTAGAATTGGCCTTTATAGCCACTCCAGGCGCTGCTCCACACATCACTGACCACCTCCAGGCGCTTACCCATTGTCTCTCGAGATAAGGAGGCCAAAGAAAGATAAGTGTATTTAAAACATCTGAATATATTTCAGTTTTATAAAGAACTGCCTGGAGAAGAATCCCTTAAGCAGAAGTCAGTGTGTGCAATTTGTACAGAATCTTTAACTTAACAGCAATCGATGCTTTTCTCGCGATCTTCCAAAATTCTCTCAATATCAAGATTCACATTTTACAGGTTCGTAGAACAAACATGGAGGCTTGGATAAAATTCCAGAGACTGCTGTGATGCTGTTTCAGATTTAACACTGTACAGGACTAGCAGTTTAAGAACCTTTGTGTGAAGTTGTGGAAAATTAAATCTGGCATTAAACTGGCCATCCAGGTGGTCAAGCCAATAGTTTTACAGGCTCTAGAATGTACCAAATCTAACAACAAAATGTTGTTTCTCTGCAGCCTGCCAAGTAGAATAACAATACTGCTTTGATGAAAGGTAATCAACCTGAAATGTTAACTCTTTCTCTCTGCCTGACCTGCTGAGTGTTTCCAGCATTTTCTGTTTTTATTACCATGTTGTATCACTGGGCAAATGCAGACTTATAGAAGACTGAGATTGCTAACTATGAAAAGATGGATGATTCTTCCTAATAATGTTGTTTCTTTCCTAATTCTTGCAGCCATTTGTGCCATTTCTAATCATCTCTCATACTCACAGCACATTCATTAGGTTCTTCACTGCTTGGTGTCTTTGGGCTGGATTTTTAAAGCCGTTGGGAGCAGAAGTACGTGTGCGCGTGATTTGAAGATCACATTCTCGGAGACCGGCATTTTCTTCCGTCAGCTCCGGAACGCGAAGCTACATTTAAAGCAACGCTGGGAGGGAGGGAACGGAAAGACTGCATGCCTCCTATTAATTGTCTGTTGAGCTTTTATGGAGCTCAGTAAAAGGCTTGTCAGGAACCGCTTGTGACTTTCAATGGAAGGACATGGTGAAAATGCCATATCTGGAGCACGGCAGGGTGTAGAAGAGGTGAACAATGTGGGGGGTAATGAGGACTATGGGAAGGGCTGATTAACATAGTACACAGGCCCAAAATAAAGCTCAGCTTCTCAAACAGTGCCACAAAGTAGCCATTGCTGGAGCTGCAAGTCTTGCATTTGTCAGTGGTGAGTGGTAGAAATCCGGAGAGGGACATGAGCCTGCTGGCATCACTTTGGGCAGCTAGGCTTAGCAGCAGAAGGCCTGGTGAGGAGGAAGAAGAGGTAGAGGCAGGGTTTGCTGAAGAGTAGGCTGGAGACCAGGTAGTGGAGCATGCCAGGCGATGCTGTCACAGACTTTAGGGTGCACTGGTATGGCAGCAAGGGCCATACTGATTTAACAGTGCTTCACCTGATCGCCTCTGCACCCTCGCGGCTGATAATGCCAAAATTCACCTTCCATCACACAGAGCTATCATACTGTTGTGACCCATAACTGCAAGGTCCCATTGTCAGCCATGAGCATGTAGAACGAGGGTTCCTCCATTAACATAATCCAACATCACAAGGCATCGGCACATAATATTTGCAGGGCCCCATGGTTCCCCCCACCTCAACCTCACAATACTGCATCCCCCTTCTGAGATGAAACATTAATAACACACATATCAGAGTGATAACATAAACAAGTCATACTGTGATGATAACAAAGGAACAGTCAAATATACGGAACAGCCCCCAGGTGACCCATTAAGTGAATTCAATGGTATGGCGCCCTTCTATCCCTAACACTTCTACAGAGTGCTCCCCCTGTGGCGGAGGATGAGGTGGAGGCAGCCTTCTCCCTACTCTCTACCTCTGGCTGAGAAGCCCATGGCTTCCGTCCTCGTCTTGGAGGTGTCGGTGGGGGATCCTGCACAGGCCTGCATCATTGCAGAGGCTGCTTCTGTCACAGGACCTTGGCACACAGGTGGTTCCTGAGTCCGAGGGGACCAGGGACAAAAGTGTAACGCTGATGCCCCTGAGGGGTGGTGCCATCATCTGCTGCTTCGACTGTCTGAGCCCTTTCCTGGTGCCCTTGGATGTGGGATGAGGCCCCGACTGGGACGCAGCTGGCATCTACTCTGAGCACCTCTGCACCACGATCAACACTGAACGGCCTATGCTGCAGAGAGGCTCACTCTTTCTGTGCATATCAGCATGCTGCTCCTGCAGCCGCTCAGAGTGGTGCTGCACATGGCTCTCCAAGAGCAGCTCATGCGATCGAAACCCTGAGTCATGACAGAGCACATGTGCTGCATGGACTCCTCCATTGCCTCCCCATGGCTCCTCAAGGCCTCAGGGAACTCCAATAAACAGGAACTTAACTGCCTTTGGCTCTCAATCAAGACCCTGCTTGTCTGTGACACCTGAGGTCCAGCATCTTCGCCCAGCAAAGAATCGTTGTCTCTGTCCTCTTTCCTCCCAGAGAGACTGCCCACAGCTGACTCTGCCCCTCCCTTCTCCTGCTCATGTGTGATGTGAGGTTCACCCGGTGAACCCCATTCTAAGCAGCTCTGGGGCCCAAGCAGGGTATGTGCCTGCACTGGTGAAAGGTGCTGAGTTATGATGTGATGGTACTGGTTCTGTGGAGTCTGCCCACACCGAGGATGGCGCCATTGATTGGGCAGGTCCACTTAGCTCCCCCTCTGCAACTGGCTCTGTGGGAGAAACAAGTAAATGGAAATGAGGTAAAAGCAAAATACTGCGGATGCTGGAAATCTGAAATAAAAACAGAAAGTGCTGGAAAAACGCAGCAGGTCTGGCAGCATCTGTGGAGAGAGAAGCAGAGTTAACGTTTCAGGTCAGTGACCCTTCTTCAGAAATGGAAATGAGGACTTTTCCTCCTCAACAAGTGCCCTAGCACGACCATCCGCTCAGATGACAACAGTCTAGGATCCACAGCTCGCATTGGGCAGGAGTCTCTTCCATGCCCTTCATCTCAAGAAAAAGTTATTCAATGACCAGTTTGCTCACAGCCTCCCGTCTTGCCATCCCTCGCTGAATGCCTCGATGGCACTCTGGTGATCTCCAGTGCCGCTTCCTCCACATGGTCAATGTGTGCAGTCGGGCCACTCCACCACCTGTTCTGGCCATCTCTCGAGCATTATGGGCTCTCTTGTCCTGCAGGATGAGAGGAATATGTCTCATGAATAGGTTGCCCTCCCTCATCTCTTCCAGCGTGACATCCATGTGAGCTGATGTTTCCTTCAGTGTTTTCCCCATCTTAACTGTTGCCCTATATGGGAGGGTGGCTGTCGTCAACTGTACTTTTGATCTGACAATGTTAGGGAGAACTATGGACATTCAGTGAGGTCGGCTTGCTTGCTTGCTGGTGCTTAGAGAGTTGGTGCCCAATGAACTGGGTGCTGCTGGCCACACACCGTACCAGACTGCAAGAGGTTATTGAATCTTTTCCTACACTGGATCCACGTCCTTCTGGTGAGTCCCCGTCTGCTGACTTCCATGGCCATCTCCACCCATACCGTCTTGGTCTCTCTGGGCAGATTTCTCCTTCCTGCAGCCGGGAAGAACACCTCTCTGCTCTCTGCAGCTGCATCAGTCAGTGCCTCCAGGGAGGCATCAGAAAAAAGTGGTACCGCCTGGGGACGCATGCCCATGCCAACACTGGCCCTACAATCTCCCTGCTGCTCCATCCCTGAAGGCAACGGCAAGTCCAGTCACCACTGCCCTCTGTAACCTGGTCCCGCCTCCAGGATGCTTCACCGCCAGATTCACCCTCAGGTAAATTCGACCCTTTACATATGAAAATTGCATCACCTCAGCGTGCAGGATCAGAATCCAGAAATATTCTGGGCATTGGGTTCCCAACCCTGCAATGAAAATTCTGGCCTTTATTTCTGAATGCTTTTTACAGTTGAGCACAAGATCAATGCTTCAACTCTGTGATAATAAAAATAGAAAATGCTGGCAAAACTCAGCAGGCCTGGCAGCATCTGTGTAGCGAGAAACAGTTTCCTCACCTGAAAACAATCTGACTCCTGTTTCCTGCCTCCACAAGGAAACTGATTAAAGTCACAATTTTCACAGGGATAAGTCCTTAATTGATATGAAGATAGGTTCCCTGTCCAATTAGAGCTTGTCGGAGCGTGAACAGAATCGGGTCAGATGAAGTGTGGGACTGAGTTAGACTCCTCAAGTCTGAGGCTGCTGATTGTTCCAAGGGTAGAAATCTTCTGAGTGTGTCAAAGCCTTCCACAGCACCAGAGGGAAGGGAGATGTCACAGGAGAGCCGGATAACTGGCACCCGGGCAGGGCTGCCCCTCGTGTCAAGGAGAGAGGTCCTTTTCCTGGAGGGTGGCAGGAGGAGGCCACCAGCTGAAACTGAACAAGCCTGGGTGCAGATTGCTGCCACAGACAGCAGCAGAAGTAAGACTAGAGAAACAAGGATTCAGTCCCATAAAAGGTTCAACAATCTCGTACGTTCCGGCAAGGTGAGTGCAACCCACAACAATCTGGACAGGTCTCAGGGCTTGCACCGTCCAGCAGACACATCACCTGACACACCTCAAGGCACATAGCATCCTAAGCATCGGAGGTGTATGTGCCCAGGCCCAGGCCACTTACTGACCCCTCAGACTGGCTCACAGCTGCTGCTGAGGACCTGTCACCACTGAGACGTGCAGCTCCTAATGGAGAGGGGCAGATGATATTGGACACAGAGGACAGCATTGCCTTATCTCACTCTCTTTTCTTCTTGCAGGATAAATAGGCACATAATGTCCAAGAGAGGGCTTAAACAGGAGGAGGGGTGCCATTCCTCTAACGTATCACCCCAATGGAGCAGGCAGTGAGGGAGACAGCCTGGATAGTAGAATAGAAGGCAGTTGAGCCTGGAAAAATGGGAGCGCATGGTGGACCTGGTGATTACAGAGGGCAATGTGGTGATTAAAGGGGTGCAGTGCAATCCATCCTGTCCAATAATGTGTCACACACTGAGTAACATTGGGTATTCTTAGAACTGGTACGATCCTAGGTTAGATCTCATTACCTCTTGTGTCTCCCACAGGTGCAATGTCCAATGGTCATGCTAGGCCCCCACCTTCCAAGAATGAGGCACATTAATTTTGTCATGAATGTTGATTTTAAACTGTTGTTGGAGCGAGGAAATGACTTGTTAAACAGATCAGCCGTGGCTGGAAATTTTTTTTTACATACTAACAGACATTGAAGGTGAGGAAGCTCATTCCAGGGCCTACTAAGGAGAATACAATCCACAAGGGCCAGGACTGGTTAGACCAGCTCATCACATGACTAACTGGCTATTCCAGGATTTTCTTTTGAACTAGCCACAGAGAGTTTGAACTCAGAGCGTCTGTTTGCTCCTGAACTGAGAAGATCTCTCTTGTCTGCTCCCATCTCTTTCTCACAAGCCTCTGAATCTACTGAAGACACATGAACCCCAAGACAGAAAAGACTCCTATAGCGAACAAGGTTTAAGAATACTGGGCCCCGACGAAAAGCAAGATCTACCTACAATCAAGGACTCTACAGTGAGCTTGAAGAACCGTAACAACAACTCTTCAGATATTTCCTCAAACTTTTCCATTTTATTTTTCTTCTGCACTTTTCTGTCTCTGTTTGCATGTGTATCATATATGCACGCTAGTGTGGGCGCATCGTGTATCCGTAGGCGTTAACCGAATTAGTGTTCAACTTTTCTTCTTTAAACCTAAGAAAGCCTGTTTGTGCTGGTTTCTTTGCCTTATAATTAGAAAGCAGTGAACAAGGATTCACCAAGGGGGAGCTAAAAACACGGTGTGTTTAAAATTAAACCCTGTATGGTAAGACCAGGTGAAGGCTGAAAGGGAACCCCTAGACCCCTTTTTCACCTGGTTGTAACACTAACCCACTGCAGCCTCTTCTCCTCCCCCTGCGGGCCCAGAGGAGCAAGAAGGAGATGAAAAAACACCCTCACATCTTACAAGCACATTGTCCACCAGCGCAGATACTGTCAACTCGCATGTCTTCATGCGCTGGTAGATAGGGTGGCAGAGGGTGATGATCGTGGCACCAGTGGGTGGGAGGAGATGACAGAGGCAGATGGAGCTGTGGTCAGTTCCCCTTGGAGGAGGGAGGACAGACACAGCCTTGCTCAGCTGGGCACAGGTGCAGGGCCTCAGGAATCACTGTAAAGGAGGCTCTACCTTGAACAGCAGCAGGAGATGGGCTGCCACATGTCAGAGTTCCCTGAGGCAGTGCGGGTTCTTGGGCAGAGGAAGGAGGAATCCATCCAGCTCATGTGCGGCACAATGGCTCAGGGCTATGAGTGATTGAAGTCCTCCATGAAGAGAGTAGCCAGCCTCTTGGAGGGCCATATGTGGTATCACTCGGAGTCCATGCAGGAACCGCGCACTGATATGCACAGGATTTTTAAAAAATTCTTTCACAGGATGTGGGCTTCGCTGGCTAGGCTAGAATTTATTTCCCATCCTTAATTGCCCTTGAGATGGTGGTGGTGAGCTGTCTTCTTGAACCGTTGCAGTCCTTGGGGTGTAGGTACACCAACAGTGCTGTCAGGAAGGGAGTTCCAGGTTTTTAACCCAGCAATAGTAAAGGAACAGCAATATAGTAAAAAGTCAGGATGGTGTATGGCTTGGAGGGTAACTTGCAGGTAATGGTGTTCCCATGCATCTGCTGCCCTTGTCCTTCCAGGTGGTAGAAGTTGTGGATTTGGAAGGTGCTGTTGAAGGAGCCTTGGTGAGTTATTGCAGTGCATTTTGTAGATGCTACATACTGCTGCATCTGTGCGTCAGTAGTGGAGGGAGTGAATGTTGAAGGTGGTAATTGGGGTGCCAGTCAAGTGGGCTGCTTTGTCCTGGAAGGGGTCGAGCTTCATTTGTGTTGTTGGAGCTCACTCATCCAGTCAGGTGAAGAGTATTCCATCACACTCCTGACTTGTGCCTTATAGATGGTGGACAGGCTTTGGGAGTCAGGAGGTGAGTTACTCGCCACAGTATTCCCAAACTCTGACCTGCTTTTGTAGCCACCGCATTTATGTGGCTGGTCCAGTTCAGTTTCTGGTTATTGGCAACTCCAGGATGTTTATAGGGAGGGATTCAGTGTTGGTAATGCCATTGAATGTCAACGGGAGATGTTTGGATTCTCTCTTGTTTGAGATGGTCATTGCCTTGCACTTGTGTGGCACGAATCTTACTTGCCACTTATCAGCCCAAGCCTGAATGTCGTCCAAGACTTGCTGCATATGGACATGGGCTGCTTCAGTATCTGAGGAGTCGTGAATAGTGCTGAACATTGTGCAATCATCAGCGAACATCCCCACTTCTGACCTTATGATGAAGGGAAGGTCATTGTTGATGCAGCTGAAGATGATTGTGCCTACAACACTACCATGAAGAACACCTGCTGTGATGTCCTGGGGATGAGATGACTGGCCTCCAATGACCACAACCATCTTCCTTTGCACTAGGTATGTTTACAACCAGTGGAGAGTTTTCCCCCTGATTGCCATTGACTCCAGTTTTGTTCAGGCTCCTTGATTCCGTACTCATTCAAATGCTGCCTTGATGTTAAGGGCAGTTATTCTCAAGTCACCTCTTGGGTTCAGCTCTTTTGTCCATGTTTGAACCAAGGTTGTAATGAGGTCAGGAGCTGAGTGGCCCTGGCAAAACCTAAACTGAGCATCAGTGAGCAGGTTATTGCCAAGTTAGTGCCACTTGATAGCACTGTCAACTACATCTTCCATCACTTTGCTCATGGTCGTGAGGAGACTGATGGGCCAGTAATTGACCAGGTTGAACTTGTCCTGCTTTTTGTGTACAGGACATACTTGGGCAATTTTCTACATTGTTGGAAAGATGCCAGTGTTGTAGCTGTACTTGAACAGCTTGGCTAGGGGCACGGCCAGTTCTGGAGCACAGGTCTTCAGTACTATCGCCAGAATGTTATCAGGGCTCATAGCCTTTGCAGTATCCAATGCCTTCAGCCACTTCTGGATATCACGTGGAGTGAATCAAATTGGCTGAAGACTGGCATCTGTAATGCTGGGAACCTCAGGAGGAGACTGAGATGGATCATCAACTCAGCACTTCTGGCTGAAGATGGAGGCAAGTGCTTCAGCCTTGTCTTTTGTACTGAGGTGTTGGGCTCCCCCATCATTGAGGATGGGGATATTTGTGGACAATTGTTTAATTGTCCACCACCATTCACGACTGGATGCAGCAGGATGTGAAGCTTAGATCTGATCCGTTGGTTGCAGGATTGCTTAGATCTATCAATTGCTGCTGCTTCCACCGTTTGGCATGCAAGTAGTCCTGTGTTGTAGCTTCACCAAGTTGATACCTCATTTTTAGGTACGCCTGGTGCCAAGGAGTTTCCTCTGACTGAAGGACCATCTGTGCAGCGGGGTTAAGTAATGGAGGCTGCCCCTGCAATGATGCAGGTGCAGCAGCCTCTAGAGATGCTCCCACAGGTACCTCACAACGAGGACGACCGTCACACGTTTATCAGCTACAAGCCAAGATGAGTGAGCAGGTTGCTTCCACCTCCTCCGAGACTACAAGGTGAGCACAGCATAGGAATGGCTGAGTGCGGAGGCTACCGCATCGTGTGGAGCACTATATGGGGTGTGTTCTTACTGCCTCTCTTTCCCCTGTATAAATTATGACATGTAAACCACATATCTGGGGCTCCTTTTATTGCTCCTATGACAGGCAAAGTGGTATAAGGTGGTGAAAGAGGTTATGGGAACATCCACATAAGGGCAAAGCCTCTGGGCAGATGTGCTTCCTTCATTGGTGGTAAGTGATTAGATGTTCCAGGCTGCCTCTGGGCCTCTGTCTGGGGTTCCTGTAGAGGGGTAAGTAGCTGTGTCTTCAGGGATATCACTTGTCCTCTAGGATCAACCCACTTTGGGGATTGAGATGAAGATCTGAGGCAGCAAGGACTGGTGGAGGTTGAAGGAGTTCCTGGCAGCTGCCAGGAAAGTGAGCGCACACATGGAGGAAGCTCTTGTGTTCGCAGACTGGTTGAATATTGATGAATCTGATAGGGCTGTCGCTGAGTGCCTTGATGGGTGCAATCGATGATGTTCTGCACCTGGGAGAATCCAGCGGTGGCGCTAAAACCCACTGCCTTCTGTGCCTGTAAGGCTGCATCTGTCGTGAAATGAATGTCCAGGTCTGGCAAAGAGGGCATCAGTGACCTGCAAGATGAAATGGTGTGCTGGGCTTGCGCGATGCCACTAAGGTCTGTAGCTGATCCTTGGAAGGAGCCAGAGGCAAAGAATTTCAAAGCCAGTGCAACTTTGCTGGCTACTGACAGGGCATGTTGACCAGCGTTGTGGGATGTGAGATCTTTGACGACGAGGGCTTCTGCCTGGAGAGCCACAGTCTCTTGTGGTACAGGGTTGTTGTCATCTCCAGGTAGCTCTGTCTTTAGCGATAGATCCTCTGATGAGGGTATGGCCTATGTTGCCTTCCTGTCCTTCTTTCCTCTCCCGGGCTGTCCTGCTACTCAGTGTTCTGCCCTTCCTACGGTGTTGCCCCTCATCGCCATTGGGCCCAAAATCTGACAGTTGTGCCCCCATTGCCAGTTGGAGCCTTTCTTTTGGACAGGTGGCCAACCTACTTGTGATTGGCAGCCTTGCCCCCTGCTCTTCTGCCCCTGTGATGCCAAGGGGTGATGACTCTGTTCAATGCCCAAGTGCTGAATGCCCACTCTCCCCGCCACCTGCGCAGCACCAATGACCCCTCCTTTCCAAAGGCTGAGTCCCCCTATGCTCTGCTGACCCTGTTATGGGGCCGGGTTAATTCCCTGGGGCGACAATGACTGTCGCCTCTCTTCAGATGGTCAACAACAGACAGCACATGTAACACATGTGCCCCTGTAAAAATTTCAACCTCCACCTCTAATACACTGCTAACGAGCTGCTTAACTACTTTAATTTACCTCAACTGGGAGGTGAGCAGGATCACTGTGCCACCCTCCCCCCTCCCTGGTGTACATTGCCAGCACCGGGATCAGTGTCACTATACCAACAAGTTGACCAGCGCCAATACTTTCAGGCCTTGATTGCCGACCTCGGGGGTGGGGCCCAAAAATTCAGCCCAATGGTCCAGGTCTGTGACTTTCATCAGAACTCAACACTGTGGGTTGGATTTTCCTTTTCCTGTCCTTTCAGGATTTGAGTGGAACATCCGTCCACCACCCAAACCTCACCCACTTTCCTAGTCAGAGGCCTTTAGCTAAGTCTGGTGGACTTCAAGCACAATCTCACAAGAACGTGAGAGGCTGCCTGTACTCCCTGCCCAGGAAATTCTAGCAATGCTTCCGCAGGAGTGCCGCTGAAGCACCTGAGATGATGAGAGTCACATTAAAGGAAGAGAAGAGCCCCAAATACTACAGAAATTCTCTCACTGAAGGCCTTTCCCAAGACCAGTGCCGTCAACAAGTAAATTCTGGGGGCTGAAATGGAAGGAGTGGAGGCCTTTAGTAGGCTTTGTGGCATTTACCACCACTACTTCAGGCCTTCCTCCACCTTTCACCAGGCAGTCACAGGGAAGTAGCCTGTGAGGACAGCCCGTGACCCCTCCCACCTATAAGGATAAGAGCAACAGATACATAGGGATATCATCACCTCCAAGCTCCTTTCTAAGTCACAAACAATCCCACTTGCACATATATCATCGTTTCTTCATTGTCACTGGGTCCAAATCCAGGAACTTCCTACCTACCAGCAGTGCAGCAGTACCTTCACTACATGGACTGCGGCAGTTCAAAAAGAAAGCCCACCGTTAACTTCTCAAGGGCAGGCGTGCTCTTCCCAACCCTACATTAAAGGACAATCTTGATCACCGTCACTCCTGGCCCCTAGATCCCTAACCTCAGCTCTCCCAATCTCCACCCTGAAGATCCCGATTGCCGTGATAAAACATGGAAATAAAAATTGGGACAGATGTAAAACGGGCTGCCATTTCATTGTCACCTGTTTTACACTATCACACAAAGTCAAAATGACCCTCTATCAGTTTTGGTGCACCACAGCCATAACCTCTACCCTCATAAAAATATATAGCAATTTAATCATGTACAGTTAGAGAAGGTGGTTCTGAGATGCAGCATAATCAATAGACAGGCTCCTTCACTCATTGATTTTGTTGAACGAATGGCAATTGTTATCCAGTAACAGAAGTTCACTGTATAATTTTTCTTTTTTTTTCTTTTTATTTATTTGTGGTCCTTTTATGGACTCATGACATTCATTGATTCCTCTGGCTCTACACCAAGCTTTCTCATTTATCTGTTGCCAAGGAAACAATTATCTTACCCAGGAGGGTGTCTTAGCCCCTCAGAGTGTTAGCTATGAACTTGGTTATGACATCAATCCTGTTGTTTCCTTCTGTTTTCAGTGGACAAATAAATGCTTCATGAGAAAACTGTCATTCCGGCATTTATTTCTTTAACTTAAATGGTAGAATGAAATTGTATTTCCAATACATTTAAAATCAAACCTTTCGGGTCACTCAACCCCAATTAGCTCTAATTCGAAACATAGCAATCTGAGGTCACCCAATGTCATTTTCTTTATGAAATGTGCTGGTTAGTGTTCCTATCACTTTTACCACTGTACTCATCAAGAAAGTAGGGTCAAATTCCAAAGAGGCCTGACATTCTGTTAAAAAATGACATTTTATTTAAGTTACAAGCTTTTCTGAAGTTACAGACCACTTTAATGTCTCTGTGGGTAAACGCAGTTCCCAGTATAGCACTAAGATATCCAAACTGGAAAATCCCTTATTCAATTCCCAATTTGTTCTGAATGAGCTTATCTTAGCAGTGAAGTGCCATAATTGTTCTCAGTGTCCCTGGGTTATGAGGGGGAGGGGAAAGTCAGCCAAGTTCCTGCTCTTGATCACCATTCAGTGATCTCTACTAGAAAGTACACTTCTGTGAGTATTGGATAAGGACATGATCATACATGGGCTGGAATTTAACGCCACTCCGGGAGCGGGCTAAGAGGCAGGGGGGAGAGTATAAAATTATGTGGGAGGTGGGGAGTGCTGTGCCCATCGCCTACCCACCTCCGCTGCTATTTTACCAGTGGTAGAGGAGGTGGCAAACGGCCCGCCTGCCCGACGCCAGTTGAGGCCCTTAGGTGGCCCATTAATTGCCAAGTGGCAGACGGGCACTTCAGTGCCTGAGGATGCCCCCTAGTCATACCTGGCGACCTCCTTGAGGACAGCTGTGCGGGCTGCCCCCACTAAAACAACATCCCCTGCCCTAGACTCCGACACCCGCCCGCCCCCCACCACTTGCTGGGGCCTAGCCGATTTTCCCTGCTGTGTCCCGACCCCCACTTACCATTTTGGAGGCCAGCGTATGTCATCCTCTTCCTGCTGGTTGCAGCCCCAGCAGTGACCACCACTCCCAGCTCTGCTGGGACTGAAGAGTTGCTGGCCCTCTGATTGGCCAGCAATTCTTGGAGGTGGGAATTCCTGCCTTAGAAAGACGGAAGACCTGACTGAAGCCAATTGAGGGCCTGGGCCATGCAAAATAGCAGCTGTGCTTTCAAGCCCAGCAGAGGTAGGCTCGCCGTTAAATTCCAGCCATGGTTAATCAGTTTTCCAAAGTCTTAGAAAAATGTTGAAGAAAATATCCTGCTGAAAGTGTTGGAGAATCCAATTGAATTATTTTTGTTGATTGAATTATAATTTTTATGAGAAAATTGAAGAATGCTTGGAGATAGTGTGGCAAAAGAAGTTGGTAAAGATTAAGAAAATTATAAACAGTTTGAACCATTTTGATTTTTTAAGCATTATGTTTAACATTTAAATATAAGGAAGTAGTTTAATATTTAACTGCTGGTATTTCTTACCATAGTTTATTATACTAGTGTTCATGATATTGTCACTGCTCAGCAATGTATTAAGTAGCTAAATCATGCGATACATTCCAGACCAGATGTCAACATGAACCTGGATTATAAACGTGAAGTTGCACACTAATTGCTGTATCACTGGGTCTCATTCAGTCTGTAAAGCAATATGAGAAGTAATTCGTACCCAATGCATTAACCATCTGGAAGATTTGACATCCGCAACAGAGCTCCCCTAATGCATATCACCACTGCCATACTCCACAAAGTGTCTGCGGAGTTGATATAATTGCAGCATTTTAGATTAATGGAATAAATTAAATAGAATATTGAGGCTTACATGTGAAGAATGGTCACTTGGATAAGACATTGGAGGGTTGCACCCCCTGTGCATTCTCACCCAGACAACAGTCAGTGCCTTCAGAAAAAGGGGATGAGGGGAGAAAAAATATAGAAAGTTTTTTATTTAAAACTGCACTTTGTAAAATTACTGAGTTCAAAATGTTTTCAACTTTTGGGTGGTACAACTTCATTAGTTTTCATTCACTTAGTGCCCTGACCCCCACCAAAAGTCAAATCTATTAGTTACTTATTACAAAATTGTAGTCACTTTCTTTATACAATCCAGCTTGAAAGAGGGAACATCGGAAAGCTTGTCCCACAGTTTTAAAACACGATCATCATCATGTGACAATGTCCTACTTTAAAAGTAAAGAAATAAGAGCAAGTCTTGAAAAGTCTTCTACATATTCTGGGTTTTTGATTTTTGAAGAATGAGAAGACGTGTTTCATTTCTTTTCTTCTGGGTTAGAGTGATCTCTAGTGGTCAAATATTTAGTGTCAATTTAAAACAGATATTCCAAGAAACCATTCTTCAGTTTGTGTGGGTGTGCACACCAATGAAAAATGAAATATCAGCTATTGCTCCAGCGGATTCTAGCAGTAGTAACATGCAATGTGATTTTATGGGTTAGTGATCAGATGTGCCATGTAACTGAGATAGGCTGTATATGGAGCTGGCACAATTCCTGTGGGATTTTGTTTGACCAGATATGGAATCTAAGCTGGCATTTGGCTCACAATGTATTGAACTCAGCTATGTACTTTTGGCTATTAATAGTGAAATAAAGCACACAATTGCTGTAGTTTTCAGCAGGACTGAACCAAGTCCTGAATCAAATGCAATTAGGGATTGGCAATAAATGCTGGCCTGGCCAGTGACGCCCACATCCCATGAAAGAATCGTAAAAAGTCAATTTTACTGAAGGTCACTGACAACATCCTCATAAGTCATGTCAGGAAAAGTCAATGACACCTACGTTAAGCCAGTTAAAAACAAAAACACATAGAAAAATTGTGTTTTGCCCATCTTTTTACACATCTTGATTTTTGTTTTGTTCTGTTGTACCAGTTGAAAGGCAGTTTTACATCCTGGATTCATGTACACCAGGAGGTTTTAATCAGTGTCCTGAATCAGCAGCAGCGGGTCTCAATTCAAAGTGCTGTAACTAAAAGGATCTGAGCACCTACATCACCCACAACACACTGCAATTTAAAAAAAAAATCTTAATGGTATCTCAATACCTCCAATGCATCCTCTCTCTAACCTCTGTTGAGACTCTAGTCCATCACCTGAATGCTCCCCTTGCTCGGCTCCCTACACCTTGAGCACTGGTCTACTTCTTGTACTCTGCTCCACTGTTGGCAACTATTCTTTCAGCCATTATGTCCACGTCCACTGGAACCTCTGTTCCAAAATCTCATTGCCCTGCCACCTTTCACCCTGATTTGAAAAGCCTCCTTTAAAGCTGTTTTATTTGACTGTTCCAAACCCTGTTGTTCTCTTCTTCCCTCCTGTTTGATGTTTTCAAGATTTGTTTTCTGTGTGAAAAATGATATATAAGTGCAAGGTATTGTTGTTTTTCAACTGAAGAGAGTGAACAATACTTGAGTATGGTTCCACAGCTGCACTCAACCTTATACCTTACTCATGCTTCATCAAAGTGGCCATTCTTCACACGCACTGTATATATAATTTTTCACCCTAGCAATAATTATTACTAGGGCACAAATTACTGGAAAACAAGGTGGAGAGCCACAATGCCCAGATTTTCTTGTGGCCTGGGATTAATGGAGTCTTTCCTGAGGTCAGTCCTACACTCTTCCAAATTAAATGAAACCATATTAATTGGCCCATGTTATCTCACAATACTTCTTGCACCTGTTCCGACCAGGTGCGGAAGAGGGCTAGGGTTCCCTTTCAGCCTTCACCTGGTCTTACTATAACAGGGTTTCATTTTAAACACACTGTGTTTTTAGCTCCCCATTGGTGAATCCTTGTTCACTGCTTTCCAATTATAAGGCAAAGAAACCAGCACAAACATGCTTTCTTAGGTTTAAAGAAGAAAAGTTGAAATTTATTAAACTTAAACTCTAATTCAGTTAATGCCTACGGATACACGACACACCCACACTAGCATGCATATGTGATACACCCATGCAAATAGAGACAGAAAAGAGCAGAAGAAAAAATAAAGTGGAAAAGTTTGAGGCAATGTCTGAAGAGTTGTTGTTATAGTTCTTCGAGTTCATTATAGAGTCCTTGATTGTAGGTAGATCTTGCTTTTCGTTGGGGCCCAGTATTATTCTTAAACCTTGTTCACAGTAGGAGACTTTTCTGTCTTGGGGTTTATGTGTCTTCAGTGGATTCAGAGGCTTGTGAGAAAGAGATGGGAGCAGACAGGAGAGATCTTCTCAGTCTAAGAGCAAACAAGACACTCTGTTCAAACTGTTAGTACAAATTCAAAAAACTCACATTGCCCAGAAGGTTAGTCATGTGACTAGCTGGTTTGACCATGTCCATTTGTGTATTTGGCCATCTTAGCAGTCAACCTGGAATGCGAGCTCCCCCACCTTCAACATCTGGTGATCAAAAATCCATTGTGCGTTGAATGTATCAGGGAATGGCTGCTTTGTCCTTCCAACCACCATCTGTTAAAATGGAGATGTCTTTTTTCCAGCCATGGCTGATCTATTAAAGAGTTCACCTTGAATAAAGTTTGTATCTTAAAAGTAGGCATATGATAGATCTTTACTGGGCATGACAAATAAGAAATTCTTTGTTATTAAAATTGCAGCATGTCTTGCAAATACGCTTAGTCCTTGCTCTTATGATCAGTGCTAAATTCCAGTCTCCTGTATAATTTTGGTTTAAAAATCAGAAAGCATTTAATAACATCTAAACGAGGAAAAGACAAGCCAATATTTGGGTGTAGACCTTCCTTGGAACTGGGTTTTAAGATTTTGTTTCAATTATGTTTATTGATTCACTTTTATTGTTCTGAAAGCTATTTTAAAATGAAAGCCATTTGTTGATATCAGAGACCACTCCGCTACCTGTCTCTGTACAGCCACGGGACAGAAGCAATTGTGATAGCTGGTTTTATCTTGTGAGTTTAGAATACACTGCTGGTCAGGATTATTTAAGGGTGTGCTGATGTAAAAATAGTTCATAGTCTGGAGTTAGATTCCCAATGAAAGGAACTGGACCTTGTTAAACTTGAATTGAAATTCATACAAACACTTTCATTCCAATTTTAATTCCTTCCATGACATGAAAGGCAGAATCACATGTTGTCAGAAAATATACCAAATGGAGAGCCAAAAAGCAGAAGATTCTAGGGCATAGTTGGGGGGAATGGCACATGAAATTCTCTGACAGACCTAAAGAATGAAAGGTTAATTTTTCTGGTGTTCATAGAAATAAGTGCTATACATGGGCATCACACTGGAACAGTCCCAAACCTGAAGTCATTTCTTTATGCCCTAATATCCTGTCAGGGCAAATTTGTATGTTGTGGATGTTACACGGATGAGCACTAAAATATCCTTTTGTTAACCGTCACTAAGAGACAGGACATTGATGTGATTGTCTTGCCCAGTAAAGACTATCATATGCCTACTTTTAAGATACGAACTTTATTCAAGGTGAACTCTTTAAAATTGACTTTACCTTTTCAAAAAAGCTGGACAATGCTGCAAAAAAAGGCCACCAAAGGTCAGCTGACCCGGCCTGTGTATTCGAAAATTGTTTCACTGTCTGTTAAGGACAAAAGGATACTTTCCGGGCTAAGAGGTGTTAATTACCCATCCTGAAACCATCAAGTGACATTCCTGAATTGAATGGGTTCCTCTGAAACAAAGAAGGTGTGAAGTAGCCACATCATTATTATATTATACTCATCCAGTCATGAAAGGATAGCCATGGATTTCCACATCCTGGTCTATTGTGTGGTCACAGCAGGAGAGAGGGCCATGTATCTCCTAACAGAAGCTAATGTGAGAGATTTTTATTTCAAAGGGTTGCTCTCTGGAAAGAGAGGGAAGAGATCACAGCAACATCACAGAACAGCAGTCCAGCAAGAGGGTGTGGAAAGAGTTCCAGCCAAAACAAGGAATGAGCCCTGAGGCTAATTCTATACTTCAACTTGCTGCAGAAGAGAACTGAAAGTGATCCGTCACCTCCAATCTAAAATCCTAACCACCTGAAATCTACAATACCTCAACAAGTCAAGATTATAAACAGCCCAGGCTTGCACCATTAAGAAGAGACAGTTCTACATAAAAGATTTGACAGGTTTGCTGTAAACCATGAACACCTATCACATCTTGAACTCTTATCCTTTGCCTTCTATCTGTCATCTCTTGAGATTGCATGTGAGAGTGAATGCGTGTGTGAATGGTATTGTGAACATTTTGGGGAATGAATATTGTTCAATAAATAGTTAATCTTCTGTCTTAACCTTAGAAGAAAACATGTCACTGTCTGTCTGGCAAGTAAAACACTCAGGAGCTAATTCATCATTTTAAACAAAACACGATTGTGGTCATTTGGGAGGTGAACAGAGGGAAAGACCCACATCCCTTACCATCCATCTGTAACATGATCTTGTAGGTCTTGAAGATCTGTGACTGCTTAAAATGGATTTAGCATCTTGGTGTCATTGGAGAGCCTGTAGAGGTAACCAGGGTGCCCGAGCTTGGGTGAGAAATATGACATTTGCAGGCTTAACATTGCACCTTCAATGTAAATCCAACTACTTTGGGTTAGAAAGAGGAAATGCACTGCTGATGTTGTAGGGGTCATGATGCTGCCATAATTCGTGACCATTTGATAAATCCCTGCAGGAGAAGGAGTTATTTAACAGAATTTGGGCCATAGTTACAGCAGCAGGAGCTGCTACAGTTCAGGAAGTGACAATGTTTGAAGAAATAGCAACAGATCTTCAACAACACTATTTGAGAGGTGTGACAGGAGGTTGTGAAGCAGGTTGCCATTTCTCCACTGAGGGTTCGTTGTTCTATTCCTTTGTTCTCTCTCTATTCTGGTCATTGTGGTTCAAAATCTCAATTTTTGGGAATTTCCTGTGATGATGACAGTTTTGATGAAGCCATGAGTACACATTCACTTAACTACTAACACTTATCCCTTTTAATGTATGCACGGAACTGACAGGGGAATCAGAGGGTATACCCTCACTGGACCTACATAAACACCTCACGAGGTACCCCATCACAAGACTTGGCACGCACAGGTCTAATTCCATTCATTCAGATAGAGAGCACAGGGCACCACAGAGGTGAAATCACTGACCGTGGGAGAGCAGGCACAGGAAGGACAGAAGCTAGAAAACGAGAAGGCTCCCTCATCAGAGAATGAGAGACAACAGCTGCACAGGCAGTAGATGCAGATCAATGCCCTTGTATTAAAAAGAATGTTTTCAGAGCTTGATAGACTGCTGCAGTCATTGTGTAATGTGCCTAGAAGATCCCACAGCATGGAAACAAAGGTATAGGAGGAGTCCATATTATGCTTTTGTGACATGGCATAGAAAGCATGAAGATATCCTTAGAGTGAGTGTCAGCTCTCCAGCCATCGGCTGTGCAGTCCATCACAGAGGAGGCCTTGTAGCCAGTCTTAAGTTTTTTCTCACCAATGTTCAGGCTACTGAAATATACTTACTTGATTGCACTTTGACATCCTCAGTGGAGAGGCTCACAGAAGAGGCTGCTCAGAGAATAAGAGAATCTGCCATGTGTTCTATCAATCTTGCCACGAGATCTGAGAAACCACGGACCTATGAGCAGTGTGGCAGAAAGGCTGAGAGATGAAAAATGTTAAAACAGACTGTGGATGATGGTACTCTCTCTCCAAAATGCTCAATTCCCCCATCTATTAGTCTCCATACTCTCAATCTCAGCCCTCTCTCATGATGTGGAGGAGGTGGGCTATCCGTCCCCGCAATGGGGTCAGCTGCCTGTGTGCAGGCACTGACATTTTAAAAGGTTGTCAGCCCTATTAGTTTATTTAAATATTTAAGGACACATTGAATAAAATTAAATAAATACATTTTTTTTGCCCATCTCCCACCTCCCCATAACAATAAAATTAATTATTTGCCCTTTCTCCCAAAAATGCTTACCTTTACCATCTGACCTTCCCTGCCCAAACTGCACAAACTTTAAACTACAACCCTTTCCCCCATCCCTTACACCCATGACGTTAATTTGACCCCGCGCCCCATCCCCCTGGACTGATAAACTTACCTCCTCCCCCTTCCTACAAGTGTTGTGCCTTGTTTCCCCACACGGGGATCCAAAGGCACGGGAGTGCCAGCCACCCGGCCGAAGATCGCGGTGGGCCATCAAGAGGAAGCGTAAGTATATTTGAATTAATTAATTTAATTGATTTAAATATTCAAATTGTGGTCCCGTTGCCCGTGGTGCGGAGGGCACCAGGGTGCCTCGCCGCTGCCGGAAGGATCGGGCCAGACCCTGCCAGCATCAGGGTACGTGATGGGCCTCATCCGGGGTCATCTTCAGGCCCTCCTGCCACAGATCCCGACTTTGAGGGCTCCTTATAATCAGGCCCAACATCTCCATGATACGTCTTTGAATGGTTCTACCAGTATGAGCTTCACTGTCTTCTGCTCTTTCTGCCTCCTCATCCTCCAAATTTGATGAGCCATCCTTCTTCTCCTCTGTTCAGTCCATTCATCTCTTCAGATAGCTATCCCTGTCAATAGCCGACCACAATGATCCTGGAGACCTTTAGAGACTGTACTACAGGATTTCCCCTGAACAAGGTCATCAAGGTGCCGATGCTCTTCTCCACTGTGTCTGAATGATTTATGAACATTCTTATATCTCTGCTCTGTTACAACAGATGGTAATTGCAGGGCATTCTGAAGCCAGGAGAGCAGATGATGGCCAAGGTCCCTTGGATCCATACACTTCCTGAAACAATGTAGAATGTTGGATTGGCAAAGGATATCACCATCATTGAAGTGCCAGGGAAGACTGAATTCACCTGCATTATTTTGTGTTGATATTATCTGCACATTAACTGAGTAGCACCCCTTACAATTTACGTAAGCGACACTTCTATCGGAGATCGCAGAAGCACATGGGTATCGCCAATTACACCTTGCACCCTGTTTGAATCCACGGGATGACAAAAATCAAGGGCATGTGTTTAAAGGTCCCTAGGAAAATAGCTGCATTTATTTTACCTGTAAAACGAAGCATTAATGGCCTGGTGGATATATCTATACAACATTGGCTGGCTGATGAAGGCAATGTCACTATGACCTGCTGGAAACCTCTGAAAAAGTTAAGTACCATTATTATTTTAACTGACACTGGAAGAGCTTGGGAGTATGGCTTCATGTTCTCTTCCAGCAGGAGACTGAACTGTCATACTAACTACCTGCTAAATCGGAGCCTTCTTAAGTATTACCTCTCTGAAAGTCCAGGAATCAAAAACTTGCTCAGCCGGGTACCTCCCAGTCTGCATCCTCCACCTCTGGTGTTGTCTGCTCATCCTCCTATTTCTCCATATAACACATCAAAAGGGTATCGCAAAGAATGCCCCTATTTTGTAATGTTACAATTTTTTGTTTTGCCTTCGACACTTTCCCACATATAAATGTTTGCTGGTCACTCCCGTAAATGATCTGAGCATCTTATTTTTAAAGGTATGTCCATAGTTCCTAATATCTTAACTATACAACTGTGTATCCCAGGAATATAACAATAGGACCCTCTTGTGATACTTTTCACATGTGTCCTCACATGTTCTTCTTCGAAGGCAAACTAAAGCATCTCCTGAGATAAAGCCATTGACGAATAATTAATCCGTTTTATTTCACAGTGAGTAAATGTATCACAGAATCACAGAATTGTTACAGTGCAGAAGGAGGCCATTCGGCCCATCATGTCTGCACCAGCTCTCTGAAAGAGCAATTCCCTCAGTTTCATTCCCCTGCCTTCTCCCCATAACCCTGCACATTCTTCCTTTTCATATAACTGTCGAATTCCCTTTTGAATGCGTCAATTGAACCTGCCTCCAGCACAGTCTCAGGCAGCTGTTATGCTAGGCCCCCACCTGCCAAGAATGAGGCACATTAATTTTGACATGAACATTGTTTTTTAAACTGTTACTGGAGTGAAGAAAGGAATTGTTAAACAGATCAACTGTGGCTGGAAAAGACATTTGCATATTAACAGTCGGTGATTGGAAGGACAAAGGACCATTCGCTGACACATTCAATCCACAATGGACCTTGATCACCAGGTATTGTGTGTAACAGGAGCATTCCAGAGACTGCTAAGATGATACAATCCAAGACGTGCTCAGACCAGTTATTCACATGACTAACCAGCTTGGCAACCTGGGGTTTTCTGAATTGTACAAACAGTTTGAACTGAGAGTGTCTGTTTACTCCTGGACTGAGAAGATCTCTCCTGTCTGCTCCCAGCTCTTTCTCACAAGCCTCTGAGTCCACTGAAGACATGAACCCCAAGAGAGAAAAGTCTCCGACAGCGAACAAGGTTTAAGAAGAATACTGGGCCCCAACGAAGAGCAAGATCTACAATCAAGCTTACAGTGAGCTCGAAGAAGTGTAACAAAAACTCTTCAGATATTGCCTCAAATTTTTCCACTTAATTTTTCTTCTGCTCTTTTCTGTCTCTATTTGCATGTGTATCTCGCATATGCATGCTACCTTGGGCATATTGTGTTTCCGTAGGCGTCAACAGAATTAGAGTTTAAGTTTAATAAATTTCAATCTTTGTTCTTTAAACCTATGAAAACCTACTTGTGTTGGTTTCTTTGCCTTATAATTGAAAAGTGGTGAAGAAGGATTCACCAAGGGGGAGCTAAAAATAATGTGTGTTTAAAAATAAAACCCTGTTACGTAAAGACCAGGTAAAGGTTCAGCGGGACCCCTAGACATCTTTCTCACCTCAGCACATTGCAGACCCGAACCACATGCTGCATGTAAAAGTCTTTCCTCATGTCCCTTTTGCTTCTCTTACCAAATACTTTAAATTTGCGCCCTGTCGTTCTCGATCCTTTCATGAGTGGGAACAGTTTCTCTCTATGTGTCGTAAATAGTGAGGAGGAAAGCCTTAGATTACAGGATGATATAGATGGGCTGGTAAGATGGGCGGAGCAGTGGCAAATGGAATTTAATCCTGAGAAGTGTGAGGTGATGCATTTTGGGAGGACTAACAAGGCAAGGGAATATACAATGGATGGTAGGACGCTAGGAAGTACAGAAGGTCAGAGGGACCTTGGTGTACTTGTCCATAGATCACTGAAGGCAGCAGCGCAGGTAGATAAGGTGATTAGGAAGGCATATGGGATACTTGCCTTTATTAGCCGAGGCACAGAATATAAGAGCAGGGAGGTTATAATAGCGCTGTATAAAACGCTAGTTAGGCCACAGCTGGAGTACTGTGTGCAGTTCTGGTACCACACTATATGAAGGATATGATTGCATTGGAGAGGGTGCAGAGGAGATTCACCAGGATGTTGCCTGGGCTAGAGCATTTCAGTTATGAAGAGAGACTGAAAAGGCTAGGGTTGTTTTCCTTAGAACAGAGAAGGCTGAGAGGGGAACTGGTTGAGGTATACAAAATTATGAAGGGCAATGCTAAGTTAGATAGGAAGAAACTTTTTCCCTTAGTGGAGGGGTCAATAACCAGGGGGCATAGATTTAAGGTAAGGTTTAGGAGGTTTAGAGGGGATTTGAGGAAAAACATTTTCACCCAGAGGGTGGCTGGAATCTGGAACACACTGCCTGAAGGAGTGGTAGAGGCAGGAACCCTAACAACATTTAAGAAGTATTTAATGAGCACTTGAAATACCATAGCATACAAGGCTACGGGTCAAGTGCTGGAAAATGGGATTAGAATAGGTAGGTGCTTGATGGCCGGCACAGACACGATGGGCCGAAAGGCCTGTTTCTGTGCTGTATAACTCTATGACTCTATCTACTCTGTCCAGACCCCTCATGATTGTGAATACCTCTATCAAATCCCCTCTCAGCCTTCTCCAAGGAAAACAGTCCTAACTTCTCCAATCTATCTTCAGAACTGAAATTCCTCATCCCTGGAACCATTCTTTTGAATCTTTTCTGTACTCTCTCCAATGCCCTCATGTCTTTCCTAAAGTGTGGTGCCCAGAACTGGATGCAATACTCCAGCTGAGGCCAAACTAGTGTCTTATACAAGTTCAACATAACTTCCTTGCTCTTGTACTCTATGCCCCTATTAATAAAGCCCAGGATACTGTATGCTTTATTAACAGCGCTCTCGACCTGTCCTGCCACTTTCAATGACTTATGCACATATACACACACAGGCCCCTCTGCTCCTGCACGCCCTATAGAATTGTACCCTTAATTTCATATTGTCTCTCCATGTTCTTCCTACCAAAATGAATCATTTCACGTTTCTCTACATTGAACTTCATCTGCCACCTGCCTGACCATTCCATCAACTTGTCTATGTCATTTTGGATTTCTACACTATTCTCCTCACAGTTCACAATGCTTCCAAGTTTTATATAATCTGCAAACTTTAAAATTGTACCCTGTACACCAATGTCTACATCATTAATATATATCAGGAAAAGTATGGGTCCCAACACTGATCCCTGGGGAACTGCACTACAAACCTTCTTCCACACCAAAAAACATCCATTAATCACTACTCTTTGTTTTCTGCCAGTCAGCCAATTTTGAATCCATGTTGCTACCATCCCTTTTTTTCCATGAGCTACAGTTTTCTCACAAGTCTGTTGTGTGGCATTGTTTCAAATGTCTTTTGGAAGTCGATGTACACCACATCAATAGCATTGCCCTCATCAACCCTTTCAGTTACCTCCTCAAAAATCTCCAGCAGGTTAACTAAACATGATTTTCCTTCAAGAAATCCATGCTGGCTTTCCTTAATTAACTTGCATTTGTCCACGTGACAACTGATTTTGTCCCAAATTATTTTTTCTCGACGTTTTCCCATCACCGAAGTTAAACTGACTGGTCTGTAGTTGCTGACCTTATCTTTACACCCTTTTTGAACAAGGGTCTAACGTTTGCAATTTTCCATTCCTCTGGCACCATCCCCAGGTCTAAAGAAGACTGAAAACTTATGACCGGTGCCTCTGCAATTTCCACCTTGACTTCCCTCAGTATCCTGGGATGCATCTCATCTGATTCTGGTGTTTTATCCACTTTATGTACAGACAGCCTATCTAATACTTCATCTTTATCAATTTAAACCCCTCTAGTGTCTGACTTACCTCCTCTTTCAACATTGCCTGGGTTGCATCTTCTTCCTTGGTAAAGACAGATGCAAAGTATTCATTTAATACCTCAGCTTTACCCTCTGCCTCTATGTGTAAATCCCTTTTCTGGTCCATGATCGGCCCCACTCCTCCTTTTACACCCCCCCCCCCCCTTTTACTATTTATATGCCTATAGAAAACTTTGGGATTTCCTTTAATGCTAGCTGCCAGTTTCTTTTCATGCTCTCTCTTTGCTTCTCTTATTTAAATGTATTTGCCCCAGCTCCATCCTTACCCGATTGTAGTTGGCCTTCCTCCAGTTAATTATTCTTACCCTGGATTGCTCTTTGTCCTTTTCCATAGTCAGCCTAAAACTTATAACACAATGATCACTATCCCCTAAATGCTCTCCGACAGATACTTGATCCACTTGGCCCACCTCATTCCCAAGAACCAGGTCTAGCAATGCCTCCTTTCTCGTTGTACTAGTAACATACTGCTGTAGAAAATTTTCCTGAACATACTCTTGGATCTCTTTCCCCTCGCTGCCCTTTACACTACTATTATACCAGTCTGTTTTTGCATAATTAAAGTCCCCCATTAGAACTACCATATAATTTTTGCACCTCTCTGTAATTGCCTTGCAAATTTGTTCCTCCATGTCCTTTCCACTAGCTGGTGGCCTATAGACAACACCGAGCAATGTAACTGCACCTTTTTTGTTCCTTAGCTCTAGCCAAATTGATTCTGTCCTCGACCCCTCTGGGACATCCTTTTTCTGCAGCACTGCAATGCTCTCCTTAATCAATACTGCCACCCCTCCTGCTTTTTTCCCTTTCCTATCTTTCCTGAACACCTCATATCTAGGAATATTCAACACTCAGTTATGCCCTTCTTTGAGCCAGGTCTCTGTTTTAGCCACAACATCATATTTCCACATGGCAATCTGTGCCTGTCCCTTACCAGTCTTATTAACCACACTCTGTGCATTCACATACATGCACATTAACCCTGATTCAGACTTTATTACTTTCTCCCTTACTCTGACCCCACCTAATAACTTACTATTCCCTACTCTCATGCTATCTATCTCCCCCAGTATTCTGTGCTCCTTGATATTCCTCTCTGATACTAGCTTCTGGTTCCCACACCTCTGACAAGTTACCAGTTTTGCTTCCCTCCAATCTGAGCTGCCTCTCAGGTTCCCACCCGCCCCCTGACAATTTAGTTTAAACCCTCACCAACAGCACTAGCAAGTCTCCCTGCGAGGATATTCATCCCAGTCCTCCTAAGATGCAACCCGTCCATCTTGTACAGGTCCCACCTGCTCCAGAACCAGTCCCAATGTCTCAGAAATCTGAGGACCTTCCTCCTACACCAGTTCTCCAGCCACGTGTTCAATCGCTCAATTCTCCTACTACTGTGCTCACTTACACGTGGGACTGGGAGTAATCCTGAGATTACTGCTTTTCAGGTCCTGCTTTTTAATCTCCTTCCTAGATCCCTAAAATCTGCTTTCAGGACCTCATCCCCCTTCTTACCTATGTCATTGGTACCAGTGTAGACCACAACCTCTGGCTGTTCACCCTCCCCCAGAAGAATGTCCTGCAGCCGCTCCGTGACATCCGTGACCCTGGCACCAGGGAGGTAATACATCATCCTGGAGTCACGTTTACTGCCGCAGAAACGCCTGTCTGTTCCCCTAATTAATAAATCCCCTATCACCACTGCTCTTCTATTCTTCTTCCTCCCCGCCTGTGCAGCTGAGCCACCTGTGGTGCCACAAACTTAGCTGTGCCTGCACTCCTCTGAGGAACCATCACCCTCATCAGTATCCAAAATGGAAAACCGATTAGCGAGTGAAATCATATCAGGGGACTCCTGCACTACTTGCCTGGTTCTTTTAGACTGCCTGGCGGCCACCCATTCTCTATCTGCCTGCATGCTCCTAATCTGCGGTGTGACCACCTCTCTAAATGTGCTATCCACGTAGTCCTCCACTTCGCGGATGCACAACAATGACTCCAGCCGCCACTCGAGTTCCCGAAACCCGGAGCTCATGCTTCTTCAGCTGGTGACAGTTCCTGCAGATGTGTTTGTCCAGGACATATGGTGTGTTCATGACTTCCCACATGCCACAGGCTGTACATTCCACTCAGCAGAGCTACCCTGCCATGTCTTAGCTTTGCAGACTATTTATTATAAGTAGACTAACTTACCAGGTACTCACCAACCAGCACTTTCCACTGCACTGAAGCAAGAACCAAATACTGGAGGGTTAAAAAAAGTAGAAAAATGTAGCCCTTCACCAAAGTCGATACCAAACTCAAATCTCCACACTCAGCTTGCAATCTGCGCACCATTTGCAGGCTGCACCCAGACCTCTGTATTTATACCTTTTGAAGCTGAAACTGCAGCAACCAGATTTGACTGGTCAGCTACTTCACTACTCAGCTACTCTGCAGTAGAGCCTGTTAATCCCTGCCTAAGACTCTAAGAAACTTACTTTACTTTCTTAACCCTACTTTATCTCGAGTGTAAATGTACAGTCAAAGCAAATTCTATTCACTTAACTCAATCTAATTTCTCTTCTCAAAACATGGGGGAGGAAATAATAAAGCTATTCCTGTGTTATGTCCTGTTCCTTCTGTGGACTGACCTGTTTTTGATATTAGTTTTCTTTCATACTACTTCTAAAGGCAAACACTGATCTGCATTTTTAGTAGGCAGCTCCAGGCCAAGGTCGATGTGCCACAGACTCTTGTCAAAACCTTTTTTCTCCTGTGTTCTTTTACCCTTTTTCTGTGTAATTCTGACCACTAAAAGCAGAGGGTTGGCACCCCTGACACTTTCCTTAGCAGGGATTTGTCAGCAAGCATGTTAACTAAATTGACTACAGCTCTTCCAGAACAAAAGCCTCTATAGAGAGCCCTTGCCACGTCCACACATATAAAATTATCATCTTCATAACTGGTGTGGCTATTTGTCGGCCACCTGAGCTGAGATGACAAATTGATCAATGCCCATGGTCAGTGTGGCTCATCTGGGTTTAATCCATATTCTCCAATGCCTGCAGCCTGTGCCTTTCTTTTTAAACCTGTGTGAATTCACTTTGAAATCCTTAATCACTAGCAAAATTCATTTTGTGAAGAAAAATCGATCAGCAGTTTTAAAACATTTGCACATGCCTTGCACTGACGTCCTACCTGTAGCCGCAATAGCTGCATAAACGATCACAACTTAATGCCTCTTTAAAAAGCAACCTGAAGCTTCTTATCAGATTGCTGGCTTAGTCAGGTCTTACAGCATCCTCCCACTTCTTTAACTGCTCATGGTGTCCCCTTTCTATTATCTGCATCTGACAATGTTGCTACAAATCAGGTCACAGCTTCCTGTGGTGTTATTGATATGATGAAACTCCTGACTCCATTAGTGCACTTCCATGAGACATTGTGCTATGTGGGCCCTCAGCATTCACAGCAGGGAATTTCTGGGAAACTTGTTGAAAAAGAACCAGGCCTGTATTTCCGGTTCACCTTTGGCTGGATTATGAAAGGGTCAGGGGTCAAGACCCGGTGTGGACATGATTTAAAAATTGTGGTCCTGGAGGTCATCTCAGAACCCAATACCTCCTGTACAGTCCTTTAAGATCTTAGTATGCTAATGAGCTAAGTACCAGAATGTAGTCATGTGACTCGAAGCCAAAGTCACTCTGCGACTGTAACACCTAGAGTAAGGTTCTGTGAATAGCTAGCTCTGTGCTGTATATAATAGTCGAGCTGTAAGTATACTTCTTTGAGATCTTCAACCAAGTGGACTCCACGCATCTCATTTATGTTGCATCAGACAACATAACAGAACTCATTACATGGTGGCAGCTGTGGTGAGAAGACAAATTCTGGGGTTGAAGATGACAGTTAAAACAGCTTTGAAAATGGCCTTTCCTACAGCTACTGTAGAGAAAGTTCAAGAAAAATACTGGCTCAAACAGTGAAAAAAGAACTTACCTCAAGCTGTAGAAGACTGAGCACAGATCAACAGGCTGCAAGAAAATTGGATGAGTCATTCTTCCTACAGTCGAGGAATACTGCTTTAAAAAAAAAGCTTTGACATCCTTCAAAGGATCACTTTTTTCAAAAACTCTAAGCAAAAGAGAATAGGGGTAAGACCCGACTCCTTCCCCAGACTGATCGAGGTCGGCGACATTACAGGAGGCGTCCATTAGAAAAAACACGGGACAGGTCAGATCACTGCAGTGCCTTCATCATGCAACCAAAGTTGAAAAAACCCATTAAACTACTGCAACATGAAAAAAGATCTTCCATTCACAAAGCCACAGTAAAAAAAACATTAAAACCACTCGAGTGTGAAGAACATAAAAAACTCTTTAAAAAAACATTGAACTGCCTGTTGAATAGTTGTGTAAATAGAACAGGTTTAAGCGCTGGAAGCAAGATAAACACACAGCACCAGCAAACACCTGTTCCTGCTAATCAAAGCAGCTAGTATAAATAACAGAGAGTTTCTTAAAGAGGAAACAGTGTGGAGTCATAGAACAAGTCTTAAAGCAAGTTTTAAAGCAAAAGAACAGCAGAAGTATGGACACCAAATTTCCCAGCATGAACTGGAAGGCCTTGGATATCTTATCCGAGTTCCAGCTTTTCAAACAAAGAATGCAGTTATTCTTCACAGACCAAATAACTGTAGAACCAGAAAAACAGATTATAAAAGTACTAATAGCAGTTGGAAATGAGGGATTACACAGAATCAACACCTCTGGACTATCTGATGAGGATTAGAAAGATTTTGCAAAAATATGGAAAGTACAAGAAGATCACCTCTGATTACAAGTGAATTTTAGAATTCATCACCTGGAACTGATGTCCTACAGGCAACAGCCACAGGAATCAATAGACCAGTTCATCAATAGATGCCATAGTAAGGGCAATGAATCCGACTTCTCAGAAACTGAGCTGTCAGACCGAATAATGGCGCTAGTGATTGTATCGACACCCATTGAAGCATTTCAGAAAGATTTCTTGGGGAAGAAGAAAGATAACAGCATTGATGTGCTGCTGGTAGATGGCAGGAAATATGAAGCCATTGTAGCTGTGCAAGAGCACTTTCAAGGACTAGGTGCAACCAACAGTATCTGCACCATAACCAGATTGAAAAGAGCAAGCAAGCTGTGTGGTAGGTGTGGTCTGTCCCACTCACAGCGAAATGGCCCTGCATTTCATGACATGTGCAAGGCATGTGGTGCAAAAGGACACTATGCAAGAAATCTGGCTCCAAAGACACAGCCAGAAGCCAAAGCAGGACACAGACAAACAGAAGACAGGCACAGCAACAGGGCAACAGTAGCAAGGATATCGCCAGAGAGCTGCATAAATGCAAGCAGATACAGGAAGTCCACAGCAAAACAGACCTGAGACAAGACTCAACGAGGAGTAATTCTCAGCCACAAGGTGAATAGGCATTCCACGTTGTGAACTTGACACATCAAGTTGATGAAATCAAACAACTGGAAGCTTTCGTCACTATTAACACCACATACCCAAAGAAATCTGGCAAATATACACTCAGGGTCAAGATTGACACCGGCACTAGTGCAAATATTCTACCAGTCTGAATACTCAAAGATATGTACCAGAGTCATTGGAAATCAATGATACAACTGACAACTGCAAAGTTATCTGCATACAACAGGTCACCTATTCCTTGCAGTGGCACACTGACAATGCAATGCAGCTATGGCAAGTCGGCATGGAAACCACAAACGAACTACTTGGTAGGCATGGACGGACCAACAGTGGCAGGGCTACCAATGTGTAAGGACTTCAACATCGTAACTATCCATGACAGCATTGCCAAGGGGAAATCTCCAAGGACCAGAACCCACTCACAGACTTAGGCCAGCATCAAACGGTGCAGTCTGGAAACCCAACAACAACACCACTGTACTCTCCCTTCTGTTTTCTAGAGAACCAACAACACCACAACAAGCCACAAAGGACAGGTAACACCATGAGGTCAAGTACTCCTCCCCCATGAAGTCCTCAAACTTGAGCCCCGGGCCTTCAGATGCCAAGGATGAGGACAGGTGAAGGACACACAATGTCCTGAGGAGACAGAGGAGGAATGAGTTGAAGTATTGTCTGTTCGATCTTCGAGATGAAGTGCCAGAACTTTCCAAGAGTGGCAAGGCCTCAAAAGTGGTCATCTTGAGAAAAGCAACAGAGTATGTTAGCTGAAGGCAGAGCATCAGAAACTGAATGCAGAGAGGGAGAAACGTCAGAAACAACCAGCAACAGATAAGACACAAATTCCTCAAGCAAGAGTTATCAAACCACCAAGATGATATTGGACCTTTGAGCCTCTAAATTTGTAAATTTTACAATCTATATTCTGTGTAACTAATTCTGATGTTATCGAATTTTATGTGTCTTACTTTCAGCACATGAGATTTATCTTTGGAAAGAAAGAGGATGTTGTATGATTGCCTTTAAGAGTGATGTCCCTTTAAGATCTTAGCATGCTAATGAGTCAATTATCAGAATGTAGTCATGTGACTCAAAGCCAGAGTCACTCTGCAACTGTAATACCCAGAGTAAGGTTCTGTAAATAGTTGGCTCTGTACTGTATATTATAGTCTAGCTATAAATAAACCTGTTTGAGATCTTCAACCAACTGGACTCCACGTATCTTATTTATGTTGCACCAGACAACATAAAAGAACTCTGTGACTTTTCTAATATTTGTCAGTTCCGAAGAAGGGTCACTGACCCGAAACGTTAACTCTGCTTCTCTTTCCACAGATGCTGCCAGACCTGCTGAGTGAATCCAGCATTTCTTGTTTTTGTTTCAGATTTCCAGCATCCGCAGTATTTTGCTTTTATAAAAGAACTCATTGTAGCTCACATCTAGTTAAGACCCCATTAATCTCCTTTAGGAGCTGTTTAAGGGGCAGGGGGTCTGCATCGTGATTTTCAAACAGCACTCTGGCGAGCCTAACCAGTCCGGTGCACGATAATGCAGACAATGCACAGCTGTTGGACTCACATCGGGCAGGGGATTAACTTTTATTATTTGAGGCAGAAATTTCTTGGCACACGGAGATCTCACGTTTAGTTTAGAGATACAGCACTGAAACAGGCCCTTCGGCCCACCGAGTCTGTGCCGACCATCAACCACCCATTTTATACTAATGCTACACTAATTCCATATTCCTACCACATCCCCACCTGTCCCTATATTTCCCTACCACCTACCTATACTAGGGGCAATTTATAAAGGCCAATTAACCTATCAACCAGCAAGTCTTTGGCATGTGGGAGGAAACCAGAGCACCCGGAGGAAACCCACGCAGACACAGGGAGAACTTGCAAACTCCACACAGGCAGTACCCAGAATTGAACCCGGGTCGCTGGAGCTGTGAGTCGCTGGTGCTAACCACTGCGCCACTGTGCCGCCCACACAGTTGGGCCCAGCACAGGGCATTTTTTTTCCATATAGAACTGCTGCCCCACCTGTTCATTCTACAGGCTCTCTGAGGAGCTGCCTGCTCTCCTCAGCAAGGCAACAACAGGTTACATCATGGCTGCTGCTTGCCTTTATCTCTGGCACCAGGCAGTCAGCATCCGCCTCCTGCAGATGCTCGGCACCACTTCTAGAAATTTTTCAAACTGCATGTTAGATTAATTGACAATCCAGATTGATGGAGTAACTTGCACAGTGTGAGCTGGTGTTTCAAAATTGGCAAGGAAATTCAATTCACTCAGTCAAACTAATTTAGCTTCTTAAACCAAATCAAGTCAAGAGCATGGTAAAAATCATATTGTAGGAATTTCACCCATTCACAAGGTGTTGGTCAAACTTGCTAATTTTTTTGCCACTAATAATCACTGAAACTAGATTAGACTCTGCAGTCATATTAATAAAATGCATCACTTTTAGCTATTATGGAAGTGATTCAGGCTTATTTGTCATTCTGCCTTCCCCTTGACTTTTAAAGGTCCAAATTTTGGAATCAGCTGAACGTCAAAATTATACTGCCAATATACTACCAGTGATAGGACAGAAGACCACCAATAGACTACCAAGAAATGCCAACACACCTTCCTTTCATTAAATCACCAGAAATCTGTTCATGCCCACTCCTTCAGCACAGAGAGCCCTGCCTTAGGTTCTGCAGTGTTTCTGCAGTGTTTGCTGTAAAGCGCATTGATGACTGTCTGGGAGCAGTTCAACCTCCCGTGGTCTCAGTGGCAGAACCAGCTTGATTAGGTGGGACAATGAGCAGTATCGATGTCCCCTCAAATCTATTCCTTAATAAGAACATAAGATCATAAAAAATAGGAGCAGGAGTAGGTAGCCTGCTCTGCCATTCAATATGATCATGGCTGATCTGATTGTGGCCTTAACTCCAATTTCCTGTCTTCTCTATAACTCTTCGTTCCCTTGTAAATCAAATATCTGCCTAGTTCAGCCTTTGAATATATTCAATGACTCAGTCTCCACTGCTCTCTGGGGAAGAGAATTCCAAAGCTTAACGATCCTTTGAGAGAAGCAATTCCTCCAATTCTACTTTTCTACTCTTCCCACCAAAATGGACAACCTCATATTTTCCCTGCTTGACCTGTCCAGGGATGTGATAGCTACCAAAGACACTTACAATAACATAGCTTTAAATGATCACAACAAGAAGGGGCATCACTCCATTAGCGTGACACCTGGTTGTTTCCACTAAAATCAGTAAATTTAAGCAATTGTGGGACAAGTCACAGGATTTTACCAAGCCCTCGACATCGTGATCCAAGGTGGGGGGGGGGGGCGGTGGTGGGTGCCTGAAGATGGGTCCGGATGAGGCCCACCACGGACCTTGATATCAGGAGGGCAAAGCCCATTCCACCCGGTGGCGGCGAGGCTCCACGGCAGCCCACCCGCCGATTGGCAACAGCACCTCAATTAAAATGTTCAAATGAATAAACTAATAAATTTACATTGACTTACCTCTAATCTTGAGGGCCTGCCACCATCTTCGGCGCAGCAGCCGGCACTCCAGCACCTTCAATTCCCCATCCGTGGAAAGGTGGCGCAACATTGGTTGGGAGGGGCGGAAGAAGGCAAGATTTTCAGTGTGGAGAGGAGGAACAGGGTCAAATGCACATAATAGGTGTAGGGGATGGTGGGAAGGGTTGAACTTCAAACCTTGTGCAGTTTGTGGGGAAGGAAGACGTAAAAGGTAAGTGCTTTTGGAGAGCGGGGGTAGGGCAAATAGTTAATGTAATCATTATTGAAGGGGTGGGAAAGGAGCATAAGAAATTTATTTATTTAATTTTGGGGGGTATGTGTTTAAAAATTTAAATTAGCGGGCAGGGCTTGTTGCCCTTTAAAAATGGTGCCAGCACCTGCATACAGGCAGATGACACCATTGCCGGGGACGAACAGCCAGCCCCCTCCATGAGATTGCGGGACGGGGTGGGGAGGGGGGTGGTGGCGGCGGGCAGGCTGGCCTCACTGGATATTTAAATGAACCGCCGTGCCTGAGATTGAGGCGGCTCTTTGCCATGTGGTGAGCACGTGTGGGCTGCCATTTTTTGAGCTCATCGGCAAAATTGCCGACGGGCTCTTAAAATTCAGCCCACAGTGTGTGATGTATGGTCTTTCAAATGGTCTCGACCTCCTTTTTGGACACCTATCCAACTAGAACCTCTCACATACTCTTTAGCGCACTCTTGTGGGGATGGGGGATGAGTCAAATGCTGTTTAGAAAATGAGGCAAAAATAAAATACTGCAGATGCTGGAAATCTGAATTGAAATCAAAAAATGCTGGAAATACTCTGCAGGTCAGGCAGCATCTGTGGAGAGAGAAACAGTTAATAGGGAAGAAATTCATGCGTGTAGCGGCCTGTGCAGCATTTGGCAATGATATCAGTGAAGAACGCCACATGGGGCTATGCAGGTAGCAGCCATAGCACTGGCTGACCTGGGGAATTGATGTAGCGCTGAATTTCTCCCCTAATGTTTCAGGTCAATGACATTTCATTCGACAATGTGTTGGTTCACTACATGCTTTATGTAATCAATTAAAATAAAGTTCACTGAACCCAAAGGCAGGCAAAAAGAATGCCAAGGAGAATTCTCTTTTGGATCAACTAGCCTTGTGCCTTGGTTAAGAATTCTACACCAAATAATTCTGAGGCTAGAAATAATTTTTGGAATTGTGTAAAATGTCTACTATTAGCCTGTCATCAGTAGAAACATTTATATTGCTGAAAAAGTTACAGCCAAATAGTTAAACTTTTTTTTAAAAATGTGAATATGCTTGACAGACACCTTAGAAAGAGGTGTAGGTCACTACAATAACCTTGGTTGGTTAAGTCACCTGAAGTGGCATTCCTTAATGTAAAGGTTAATTTAAACAAAATAAAAGATTCCAGTCTGGGTTTTTCAAGTGGAAGCATCCCCAGTGGTGGGGCAGGATGTTCACTCAAACCCAGATAGGGGTGGAGACTTGTTGCAGCAGACTATGGGGGTGGGGGTGGTGGGGGGGGGGGGTTGCTATTACAGGGGAAGGAAGAAAGCAACCCAACTTCATAAACAAGATTTTTTGTTGAAAATATTTCATGGTGCTGCTAGACCTTGTGTGTAGCTCTGCTCTGACAGTGCTAACATAGGCTCCGTGAGAATTATTCCTCCTAAGCTTACTCCACTGACCTTAAAATGCTGGGTGCTGGAAGGTAACAGGGGGCCTCAGCATTCGGCGTTCAATCAAGATAAGGGGTGGGAAAAAATGTGGAAGTCGTATTTCTATCATTTAATTTGCATATGTCAGTGGCCTCATTTTAGGCCAACAGCCTACCCATTGGGTGGGTAGCAGGCACGTAACAAAGTGTATCTTTGAGCAAGTGTCTGCACACACTCACCCCAGATCTACAAAGAAATCAGTGGAGGAATGAGCAGAAAATATAACTTTCCATTTTGTTACGATCCTGTAGTTTTTCTTCCGGGAAGTATGCAGTGTGCCTTTCAGGCTGGAAGAGGATCAGTGCCGCTATAAGGCAACAGGCTCCAGGGACTGTGAGCAAGGAAAGTGCGTCTTGGTTGCCCCGGGATACAGCCAATCAGTGTGGAAGTATGAACCTAACAGAGTTCTCTGATAGTTTAAACTGAAGGAAAGTGAATTTTAGACTGACCACTTTTTCACCCCTCAAAACTCTAAATTCAAGTTGATTCATTGACGTGCTTGTGAGTTGTTGATTGGCTGAGGTCATCGCTAGACGAAAGAGGAGCTGCAGTTTCGGATGTTGGACATTTTTTTTCCCCCCATCAGACTGCTGTGAGGACTTTAAGCAACCTTAGACTGTTCCACATTGGAAGATTGCACTTTGGCAGGAGCATAAATCTGCAAGGACACTAATTTTCTATTTTAAATGTTGTTTATAACTTAGTAGTGTTAAAGAATTTAGTTTTTCTAATTAAACAGTTACTTTGTTGATCTAAAGATACCTGGTTTGGTTCACCTCATCCAAGGGTTTAGTAGATGGTTCCATTTGGCTGTGGTTTTCTTTAATTTGGAAAGTTTAAAATGATATGTTAGGTGATCTATGGAGGTACGGGACTGAATCAACAGTGCTTTTCTCCCACCGCAATCAGAATCATATATTTTGATTGGGGGTTTGTCTTAAGCGGTCGGTTGTAACAATTTCGAGATAAAAGATAATAGAAAGAAAGGCAGAAAATTCTGAGTACTCTAATTTTCAGACGTCGGAGTTGCAATTCATGATTACCCAGCACCTGGTCCAGTTGAGGCAGACATCTTGCAAACTTTGTGCTGCCTCATCAGTTGAATGATTTCAGCTCAGTGCTGACTGGCTGCATGCTGATAAGGGGCTCAGCGGTGTGCATGGCTAGCATGTGCTTCAGCTAGCTGGCATGTCTTAAAGGTAGACTGCCCCTCTGAAAGAAGAGCTGCACTCATTACACAGAAGCTGTTGCTGAAATCTGTGGAGGACTTGACATCAAGGAGAAACACACCAAATGGAGCAGCAGGCAACAGTGAGGGTGCCAGATTTTCTGATGTGTTGCTGGAGGCATTAGTACAGGAGGTGCAAAGGAGGAGAGAAGCAATGTTTCCACAAGAAGTCAGGGGACCTTCAAGGCAAACCCTGAGAAGAGAATGGGAGAAGATGACCAGGAAGGTCAATTCCTGGGGTCTGGCCCTGACAACCTGACAGCAGTGGTAGCCAATCAGACTCATTAAGAGCCTAACTGAGGCCAATAAAAGGAGGTCGACTGGAAAATTCCAGTCAGCCTCCAGGTTCCTACAGGTGTAGGGGCCAGTTTAGGTGCCTGGAGGCGGCCACCCTGTGGCAGAGCAGGGAGCCAGCAGTCCAGGCAGGCCTGGTGGCCCTCCCTGCCAGTCTGGGTGCAGGATCAGCCACAGGAAGCCCTGTAGAGAGGCCCCCCAACCACCCATCCCTCCCATCCCCCACCACCCTACTACAGCACGGCCTGGCTGCTGAATCTATTTTTTACTTAAAGATTTTTAAGAAGTTGGAGAGGGCTCTTCCATCTTGAAGCACCTGCTCTGTTACTTACCTTCCATTGCAGCCTACTGCTCCTTTCAAGCTGGAAGGTCTCTGATTGGCTCTTCAACTTTGAGAGCTTGCGTGCCGTCCTTAATTGGATGGTGAACCTGTCATCTGACCATTAGTTGGCCGCCCCGATGATATCACAGGTGAGTGACTGTTTACCCTGGGTGCAAGTTCAGGACCCAGAAACAATCCCGATCTCTGTTTTCCGCTCCCGAAGGGAAAATCCAGCCCTTCAACTCACCTTCACATATATAGCAATGCTACCAGCCTCACATTCACCTCTCACTGCTTCCACATTCTTCAGCTATTCAGCTGTGATAGGCACATCACCCAAGCACATTGCAATACAATTATGGACATTTTCCATTACTCTTGCTCCCGGCTTCTATCCATTCGGAAACCTGTTACACTGGCAAAGTCACATGCCCCCTCCTCCTGCTTCTCTCTGGTAAGAGAGGAAACTATGAAGTCCCCTCTCCTTCTCCTTCCTGATGCAGCAATAGATGGTGAACTGAGAAGTGTTGACTATGTCACCTGCACCTGCATAGAAGGATCCACTTGGGTAGAAGTTGAGGGCGATGGTGACCTTAATGGCCACTGGCAGCTCCATTCCTGCCCTGCTGTGTGTCTGTAGGTCCTGTTCAGTTCAGTGACTGCCTCCTTAATGAAGTATAGGCACCTCACACATTGCTCATGACTGAGGTAGGAGAAATGATCCCTGATAATCCTTGTTGAGTAGTGTGGTGTTCTTGAAACTGGAGTGAGGTTTAGCCGAATTTAGTAAGAGATATGAGACAGAGACAGCATGCTGTTGAAACACTGGATTCTTTTTATTCTCTTTTTTACTTTCACTTTCCTTTTTCTGGCTCATGTGTGTTGTACTGCAGCCTCAAGTGTACAAAATTCAATTTTCAAAACAATCTCAAAACACATCCCTCCCCTTCTTAGTAAATGAGAGACAAGCCATGTTCAATGGTTTGTTTCCAAAAATGTATACAATGAACTTAAGCTTAAATAGTTCACTTTGTAACATAGTCACTTAAGTATGGTGGCCATTTTCTCTCATGAGTAGGATATCAACTGGCATCAGATGTAGTCTCATTTGATTCATGTTCTTCATCTAAGGTGTTGATGTCCAAACTGGATTCAATGCTTGCAAGTGGCGTTTTCAGTGCTTTGAAGAATAACACCTTTCATGTGCTGATTTGTGAACCGCGCTTCGCAGTGATCATTGATCCTTTTATGTTGATCACAACAAATGGTTGGATGTCACAAGGGGTTGGTTGTTTTCCAACATGACCATCACAGTTCACAAGCACTTTATCTCCTGGCTTAAGTGGTGCAGTTGTAAATTTCATGTTTCACTCTGCACTTACCTTCATTCGATCCTTCTGTTCTCGATCTTATTCGCGTACAAGTGGATCATTAGTTCCGTGGAGCAGCTCAGATACACATGTGTACATGGGATGTGCAAATGTGAGTGCAGCTGGAGGTCTTCCAGTAGTTGAGTGAGGAATCGCTCTGTAATTATGACTAAAGCGATACAGCTTCTGCTTCCATGACTTGTTCTCAGCTGCAGCTGTACATATCATTTTGCAAGGTTGACATAAATCTCTTGACTTTTCCATTAGCTCTTGGCCCACAGGTGTGATTTTCCAGTGAGTGAACCCGAGGTAATTTGCGAATTTATCACTGTTGAATGGGGGTCCATTATAAGGGTAGGCGGTGGCGTAGTGGTATTATCAATGGACTAGTAACCCAGAGACCCAGGGTATTTCTCTGGGCACATGGGTTCAAATCCCACCAGAGCAAAAGGTGGAATT